>NC_079551.1:10866095-11479907 GCF_015846415.1 Triplophysa dalaica
CAGTCAATAAAAACATAGGGTGCGACGGTGTGTGATAATGAAAGACGCTGAACCACTTTAAGGTTAAAGGGCAAAGGTGGGACTAAGCAAACAGGACACTCCCCAAGCTGCGATGTAGTCAGAACCATAAAAAGCTGATTTTATCTCACTCAATTATGAGAATAATTCATATAACACACTGATAAACAGCGTGGTAAATAATCATTTAGCTGCGAGATGATGACGCAGTAAACGATAAGGTCTTCTGTGTAGAAACCGAATCATAATTTTTTTACTGTAGGGGTTCTCAAGGCAACATATGAATGATTTCTTATTGGAAATTGCTCGATTATCATCTCACTTCGTTCGGCTGGAAAGCTCAATGGAAATAAAGTGACACAAAAAATCGTCATGCCACATGTCTGCTTGCTGGAGAAAGAAGTTCCTGTGGAAAAAGCTATGCTAACAGCTAAGCTACCATCTATCATACTACAGGCAGTTTTATTGGACAGGCCGACGCACACATGCCTGACCCCCAGTTAACTTCCAGTTTGTGTTTGGCTAGTGTCTTATAATATAACTATTTCATTTAATTTATGTTGATATAAACAAATCTGTTGCATTTGTTGAGTAATGTCTTTGGCATTCCGGTAGAGAGAGAGATAGATAGAGTGACTGTTTCAAAGTTCGAACGTTACGATTGCCGGCCAACTATTCCACGTCCGGTAACTACACATCAGTTAAGACTAAATAAAGCAACACTTTATTTCTGTCCTCCGTATTTATAGCGTTTGTGAAGGAGGGGTAGGATGCGCAAAACATGCAGGAAAATGTGAATGAAGAGGTGGAGACTGCAAGAGCTGGTAAAACAGCACAGGGTGTAAATCTCCAGTCCCTCAACATTTCAACATCAAACATTTGGCATGAAAAAACTAGCTTGCGTAATAAATACTTTACACAGTTGGGAGGTTTCCCGGACAGGGATTCGTTTAAACCAGGACAAGGCCTTGGTTAAATTAAGATATTGTAGTAATTTTTAAAAACATACGTTACAAAAACATTCCTGCTGGGCATCTTGGGAAAAAACAATCACACTGATATATTTTAAGATATGTCAGTGCAAGTTGTTTTCGATTAAGACACCTCAAACATTTAAGTTAGTCTGGGACTAGGTTTAAGCCCTGTTTGGGAAACCGCCCCTGTATTACACCTGCTAAAAAATAGTGAGGTACTGTGTAGCATACAAATAACGCTTTCCAATCCATGGTACCGTCAGGTTTAGTACGACTCTGCTCGGTACAGCTCACTTCACTTTGACTCTGTTCGCTTTTCCACTGCAGTTTAGTATCGCTTCAAAGTGGGTGGGATTGTAAATTTATCGTCATAGTTGCGCCGCCTCTACTGCCGTATACGATCATCGTAAACGCGACACAAACAAACGCACAACACAGGAGTAATGGAACGTAATCTTACAGCAAGGAGCACACAATGATCATTTGGTTTGCTCGAGGGCGTACGAGGGTAAGCTAATCTTGCATTTAGCATTGCGTTATGGGTCTCAATCTCTATATTAGAGTCACAAAGCATATAACGAAATGCTTATATTATGTATTAAATGCGTCACGTCATATTTTGGTATCAGTCCAGTGCGCTTGGAACCTCAACCGAGGTAGTACTAAAAATGTATTGTGTAGGACTATGCAGTGGAAAAGCGCCATGTTTGTCATATGACAATATTGTCACATGGTAGGAATATAGTTAAAGGAGCAAAATGTAAGGTTTAAAGAGGATATAATAAGAGAATTGCAATATAATATACATAACTATGTCTTCAGAGGTGTATGTTTTTATTACCTTAGAATGAGCTATTTCTATCTACATATACCGCGGGTCCCCTAACATGGAATTCGCCATGATGGTAGCCCTAAACATACAAACTGCTCTACAGAGTGTGTTTCATAAATACTGCAAAGAAGCTCAAATGTGATGACATCTTAGTCCTGTGTCAGCCACCATAGTGCTTCGAAAGGGAGGGGTGGAGTGAGCTGTTGGTTGCAATTCGAACCTCACCACAGGATGCCGCTAAGTTTCATACACTGGACCTTTAATCTCTGAAAGAATTGAAAACCGAACAGAACCCCTGTATCCTTGTCAGCTTGCTTTAGTATTCATGCTGTTTTGTTGCTGTACCCTTGGCATGTTAAAATGTTGTGAACAAAGTTTGTGGTTACTCTCTAAACAGTTAGTACATTGCTTAAAAAAAGCAGTCCTTAGACTAGTAAAGAGAGCCCATGCTAAAGAAAGGTCCCTTAATCTCTGACAGGAAATTTCACTTCCTGTTCCTTCAAATGGAACTAAATCACTCGGTGTTCATGGTTGGAAAATTACGTCTGGCAGCAAACTCGATATTATGACATTTTGGATGTGAATTGTGATTTTGTCGACGCTCTGCTAGCATCTGACACTCCATTTCTCTTCCTGCTGTCCCGTTTCCTTGTGCAATTAAACCCCTGCCAAGCTCACACCTGCCAAGTCAGGCTTTGAATTTGAGCTTTTTGAAATTCTTCAATGTTGACCAGTTTTATGTAGTTTACGTTGTTCGCACTGCCTAAATTCGCTGAAGTACAAATGGAAAATATTTCAAGATACTATTAAGTATCTATATATACTTTTCTTTGTGTCCAACAGAAACAATTGAAATTTATACAGGTTTGGAACAACTTGAGGGTGAGTACATGGTGACCGAATTTTCATTTTTGGGTGAACCGTTCCTTTGAGTTAAAGTGTTAAACCTACAAACCACGTCAAGCCAGTTCTGGCACTGAATTATTTACAATAATATTTAAACAATACAATAAAAAAGTGTAGTATTAACACAATAGGAGTAATCATAGTTTTAATACCATTTATCACTTATGATTTTATATTGTTTTACCCCTCCCTGTTAGTAAAATTGGACAAGGCTTCTATGATCTTAGGCTTTGACGCTTGTCTTTGACTTTAGAGCATAACTGTGAATCATTTTGAATGTAATTGTTCATAATTAGTTATTCTTTTTTTTATTATATACAGCATAATAATTGTTTATGGGTCAATGGGACATGAGTACTTTTTTAAAAGGATGTCTGCTTCAAAGTTTGTTATTGTGTGATTTGTTTCAATGCCTCCTCATCACTGTCCAGCCCACAGCTGGTGGAAATAGTGTCACTTCACACACCATTGTTCTGTTGTTTTAAAATACAAAGAGCCTTTTTAGGTCTTAAGATCTTTTCATGATCTTGTCTTGACTATGTCTTTGTTGTCTACATAACCCATTATAGTATGAGCATGGGAATTCTGTAAAAAAAATCATATTTACATTTATGCATTTAGCCACTCAAAGTGCATTTAAAGGGACAGTTCAATCAAAAATAAACAGTATGACATCATTTACTCACCTTAAAGATGTTAAGAAGAATGCTTGTAACCAAACAGTGCTGGGCCACCATTGACTACCATAGTAGGAATATTACAATGGTAGTCAAAGGTGCCCCAGAAATGTTCCTACTTTCAACTTTCTCAAAATACCGTTGTTTGTGTTTAACAGAATTAAGACATTTTTAAAGACATGTTTCTTACTGGCAGTCAATGGTGGCCAAGAACTGTTTTGTTACTGTTAAGAACCTTAAAGTTATGGTTGAAAATGAAAATTGTGTCATCATGTCAAACCTGTCTTCTTTTGTATTCTGCAGAAGAAAGAAAGTCTTACAGGTTTGAAATGTCAAGAGTGTGAGTAAATGATGACAGAGTATTCATTTTTGGGTGAACTGTGCCTGTAAGCTCTACATTTTATAAATATACTTGTTCCCTGGGACTCATTACGCAATACCAATAGAGGCACATGAACTCGATCCTTACATTTAGGTTTAAAAGGAAATTATAACAGTTACTATGTCAATATTAGTTTATTTAATGCGTTTTATTTTTTTATTAAAAACTATAAAAATATTTGTTAGAACAGAGTGTTATATTATCACTTCCTTTAAACTTGCAATGAGACATTTAGCTTTTGGGGACAGATTTGTTGCATGTATATTTCCGTCTCCCTCCTGTAATGATATATAAAAAAGCCACTTGTAAACCTTTAACCCAGCTTGGGTGAAAGCAGTTCCCTCATATTGAGCTCAGAGTTAGATTTGTGATGGACCCGTCCATAAATAAAATAAAACAACGCTGGATTTGTGTGGGATGATGGGCAAGTCTCTTCGAAGTAACAAAAGCGCTCAATTTATATTTAACATCGTTTGACTGTCATACTGTATATATTTAACATCACCCTTTCACCCTGACTACATCGACGCCGAGAACACAGACCTCTCTGAATTTGTAATGTTTCCAAAAATTCCAGGGACATTTTCCATTCATTAAAGGATCACACTGGCTGCATTTATGTATGCGCATCTACAACCACATCAGTCCACCCACGAAGAAGTTGCGGCGTGGACGTCTGGGTTGTGGGTGTGTACGGGCATGTTTACGATATGGCTCACAACGTTTTTCGGGTTAAGATTGCGTGGTCAGATTGCTTCTCGCAGGGGGATAAATCTATTTCCATTTCAAAACCCTGATTAAAATCTCTGGAGGTCTGCCAGGTTGGGCTGAAAATCGCGTCTGGATTTCATGGAAACGCCTATTCTGCCTAAGTGGAAATGAATTGCGATATATTTTCGTACCTTATAGACAGTGTTTCTTTTTTTGTCTAGGTCAGGGTTTTACTTTGCCTTAATTTTACGTTTTGTTAGATTAGACGCGGGTTTTATTTTATGTTTTGTTAGATTAGATGTCATGGTATTGAATGTTTTTTAAAGTCTTATTAATTGTGACCATTTTATTGACAATTACTTCCGTTTTACATTTACATTAATATTTTACAGCAGCATGTTTGTTTAAGGAGTAATTTTATGAATTTAGGTTAAACGAATGTTTTATCCTTAACGTTTTTTAAAGTCTTATTAATCATGTCTCATTTCACCAATGCCAATTATTAATTAAACTATTAAGTTTTTTTTTGTAACGTAGTGACCATTTTAATGACAATATCTTAGGTTTTATATTTACAGTAACGTTTTACAATATCATTTTTATTTAAGAAATTTTTATTAAGAATGTATGATAAGTTTAATGCCATTTTTAACTTTTAATTTAAATGCACATTTTTATTTTGCATTACTCTACTGACCATTATGAATGGAATTTACGCGACTTTTCCTCCTTTTTAAAAAATTGGCATGAAATTGACTCTGTTGTTAAATAAAACTCAGCATTTTGACTTTAGATATCAGTTTTATGTATTTTGTCATCTCTTCCTCTGTCCTCTAGCTTCTCTGCCCTTCGTCATCATGAACATTGCGGGCCGGCCGTACGAGCGGGGCATCTACTGCCAGGACGAGAGCATCGGTTACCCCCTAAGGCCAGACACCATCACGCACGTAACGCTGGCCGTTGTTTCCATCACTTGCACTGTGATCATTGTAAGTGCTGCATCCATCATCGCTTCCACAATCTCACATGAACAGTCACAAAAAGCCACAGAAATATGCTACATTTTAGTACTAAATTGTCTGCGAATTGCATTTAATGTTGATTTTAAAGCAGCGAGACAGTCTGCTTCACACTAACATCTTTAACTGTAGCGAAATTACTATAACATATAGACTTTTTGCATTTACTGTATATAACTATTACAGTTAAACATCGTAGTATATAATGTTGCATCTTAGTTCTTAAAGATTCTTATGCATTATATTAAAATGCATCACAATAATAACTTTTCTCTATCTGTTCCCCATTAGATATCGTCAGGTGAGGCGTACCTGGTGTACAGCAAAAAAATGACCTCCAACTCCACCTTTAATCAGTACTTGTCAGCCATCTATAAGGTGCTGGGCAGCTTCCTTTTCGGAGGAGCCGTGAGCCAATCGCTGACAGACTTGGCCAAGTACACCATTGGGAGACCACGCCCCCATTTTTTAACAGTGTGCGCTCCCAAAACTTGCAATGGATATATGGCAACAATCAACTGCACTGGCGACCCTCGTGACGTCACTGAAGCCAGGTTTGTGTTCAGTTAAACAATTTCAACATTATATATTTTGCGACCTCCGTGCTTGTGGCTTGTTGAAGACAAACGTTAGGATCGTTTTTTGTATGTTTCAAAGAGTTAATGTTTGTGTTCTAGGTTATCCTTCTACTCAGGGCACTCATCTTTTGGGATGTACTGTATGCTGTTTTTAGCGGTGAGTGTTACAATAATCTGTTTTTTTTTTATTGGTTAACTTGACCAACGGTATGAGTTTGAGGATGAGGCTTTTTTCGGACTAATGGGAGATATGGTGGTGTGTTTGGAAAATCAGTTTGAAAGACTTTATGGCTTATGGTCATTTATGAAAATGAATCTTTGAAAACTGTCCAGACAGGTTTGGCGTCATTCCTTCAAAACAATGGAGCTGATAGAACCTGAGAACGATAGAATGCTAATGCAAAGTGTAATTGTAGTTTACATTTACATTCACATTTATGCATTTGACATACGCTTTTATCCAAAGCGACTTGCATTGCTTTACCCTATACATTTTACATAGGTATTTGCAATCCCCTGGGATCGAACCCACGTTGTTAATGCAATGCTCTTACCACTGAGCTACAGGAAAGTTTAAAGTGTCATTGTAGTGTAAACATCTAAAAAAAATCTTTTTCTCAGTCATGTGTCTAACTCCCAGATCCTTTTAACATATTAAGTTCAATTTAAGTTCCTTTAATGCAAAATCTGCTTTTCATTGACTATAAAGTCTTCGTCATCATTGTAGTCATCATTGAAGTTCTGCTATTAATTATTGTCCAATATAGTGACTCACCACTGAATCCGGTTAAAAAAAATTAGATAATAAGCCCAAAATGGACACCAGTCCTAACTCTGGGTGGGCATTATATGTGTGCCAAATAATGTAAACACATTCCTGCACTTATGATCACAACAGCTAAAGTCAATGTCATTGATCTTATAAAAAAAGAATCTAAAAGCCTACCGTCAACTCTGTTGCAACAATGATAGTGTGTAAGTTTAAGAGAGTTTGGCGTCTTTCCTTCTTCTCAGAGTTTGTTTTCTCCCTTTAATGAAACAAAGGTTCACTCATCAAGCCTCTTCAATTACTTATCTGGTGTATTTTGTGCACACAGGAACAGTGAACCCAAAAAGTTGAGTTGATCCAAATGTGTATACATTTCTTTGTTCTGATGAACACCGAGAAAGATATTTGGAAGAATGCTTGTAAGCAAACAGTTCTTGGTCCCATAGTAGGAAAAATTATTTACAGATGTCTTTGTTCTGTTGAACACAAATAAAGAGATTTTGAAGAATGTAGGAAAGCAAACAGTTCAGGGGCCCTTTTGACTACCATAGTATTTTTTCCTTCTATGGTAGTCAATGGTGGCCAAGAACTGTTTGGTTGCAAGCATAGTTCCAAACATCTTTCTCTGTGTTTAACAGAACAAAGAAATGTATTACATTTGGAACAGCTCGAAGGCGTGTAAATGATGACAGAATTTTCGTTTTGAACTGTCCCTTTAAGCGTGATATCATTGCAGCAATAGAGCGCAAACAGAAATCAGATAACATCTTTCTCTTTTCGCAGTTCTATGTCCAGGCTAGACTGAATGCAAAATGGGCTCGTCTCCTGAGGCCAACCATCCAGTTCTTCCTGGTGGCGTTCGCTGTGTACGTGGGTTACACCCGCGTGTCGGATTATAAACATCACTGGAGCGACGTGCTGGTTGGACTCCTCCAGGGGGCGCTGGTTGCAATTCTCACTGTAAGTTGCACTTCTCTTCTTTATATCTGTAACTTTTGGACCACTGGTATCCAGCATTGTCATTCACACTCCTAATCGTCTTTCTGTCTTTCAGGTGCGATACGTGTCCGATTTCTTTAAGGTCCGTTCTTTACCTCAATGCTCTAGTTCAGATTCGCCCGAAAGAGAGGTGGAACAGAATAACCATTACGGCTATCCCGGACCTCTGTGAGTGTAAAGAGGCCAAACACCCACATAACATCTCCCACAAACCACTGGACTGACGGAAGGGGGTGGAGCTAGAGTGCACATGCTCACAAAAGTCCTCCTTGAAAAAAACAACCTCTTTGTGTGTGAGAGAAAGACTCTATGTATATATATTTAATCAAGTTAATTTAATCGAAAAGATTTGCAGAGGATTTCAGATGTTGAGGGACCAATTGATTTTTTAAGTCTTACTGGACCAGGTTTAATCTGAATTTATATATGCATGCAGCTTTATTTCAAGTGTACAAAATCTTAACATAATGTCTTGTATTTTTTTCATTTCATCCGACAAAACCAATTGCATATTATGTGATTTTAAATGTGGAAAGTTACCTGAACATATCTATTTATATTATGTGCCTTAATCTGACACCCAATGTTGAATGCAAAATAATAGAATAGAAAACGAAAGACTAGTCAGGATTTTGTTCCCCTTTGTTTAAAATGAAAACGTAAGATACCACTACAGCTTTTGCAAGCCTTGCTCTATTCTTTTTCATTTACACATATAAAAAGCTGGCTTTGTTGAACTTTTTACTTTGTAACTTGTGTGCATTCGCTCAAATTTGTATTAAATATTTGTCATAATAGTTTGCTTTGTTTGTTGTTGTAACAATTTGAGTATCAACCCTACATTTGCAGTTATTCCTGCTGCAACCAGTTGAGTTTTTAACTTTTTGATTTGCATGCTTGTAAAATACATCAGTACATCTATTTGACTTTGCATATCTAGTGAGTTTACTTTGCAAATAATGTAGGTATATATAAATATATATATAGCGAGAACAAACATGAACTCATTCCACATGTAAACATGCAACATAAGATGAATCAGCCTTAATGTGGTTGTCAAGCACTTTTGATCTTTAGGATTGCAAACTATGTTTATTTTTCACATGTTTGGCACTTTTCATCCAAACCAATCCTACAGTAGCCAAGTTTCCAAGACTGACCATCACTTCAGCTTTATGACTGTAAATGAGTTAGTGTTTTTTTTTTAATAACTTTGGCCAGAAAGTAAAGAAATGATGGCTATTATGTATTATTCTACAATACATTTTTGTATGCACACCAAAGACACAATGTATTTAAGCTAAAACAGACTTTCATTCAACTGTAGGTGAGAATGCAAAGAAAACTGCACTATTAATCACTTTTTGGCTCAAGAAAATTCTATGTTTGGCCATTTATAGACAAGTTTAAAAACTTGATCGATTTTTATTTCAATTTCTTAGTCTTTTAAGAAATAATATTGATGTTAGAGGACCTCATTGTAGTACTTTATTCAAGCAGAATTTATGTTTGGTTTTGGCCTTTCGCTAAAATGGGTGCGTCTTATGCTAATTTAAAATGGGCCCTCTCAGTAATTTTACAAGTACAAATTACATCTTATTTAAACATTGTCTGCCGTGTTTCGGTGGGTGTGCTGACTGGGCAGGCCTTGCCCAACCTCGGCCCACCCTTAATGACATGCATGTGCTCAGTTTCTATCTTGTTATAAACCGGTTAGTCTAGGCACTATTCAGTTGTTAAGTGGCGACGTAAGGAACACCTTTTTCGGGTCCAAGCATCGATTAATTTCAAGCGGGGCCACAGCTGTTTATGAGCACTGTTTACACATATTGAATATTAAAGCAAAACATGTATTAACTCAAATACAGCCACCAACCTGACGAAATCTCCGACATCCATATATGAATAAATTATGAAAAATAAAACTGGCCATGTGGGATTTCGTTATGAAGCTAACATTTAGAATTGCAGTTTTCCGATAGTTTTATTCAATTCAATGTATTTATATAGCGCTTTTCACAATAAGTCATTGTTCCAAAGTAGCTTTACAGGAGCGAATAAGAAATACACAGAAAGGCAAAACACAGCACTGTGCATGGTGTTTATAGAGCAAGCAAGATCATTCCAATAAATAATATCTAATAAATAAATGCAGTCTCCCGGTGAGCGAGCCAACACCACCCTGCTATGGCGAGGAACCCAAACTCCAATGATGAATAATGGAGAAAAAAACCTCGGAAGAAACCAGGCTAAGCCGGGAGGGCCAGATCTCCTCTGACGTGTCATAGCTGCACTCAGTGACCCTGACCAAATGCCACCGAGCAAACAACCTCAAAGAAGAGGGAGAGCCCGCGACCCAAGAAGTCCCACTCGCTGAAACTGTGCAGGTCCAACCCGGTCCTACTCCGCGATCAACACCAGAAAACAGAGGAACAACCAAGGAAAAATACTAATGGCATAATGTAACTTTATTCCTCTGTTGTCCGACATCAACCACAAAACCAAACCAGATCCAACAAATGAAACCCCCCCAACCACAAACAACAAGCCCCCCCACTGCCCACAAACACCCACCCAGCAACCTCGAATCAGGGCCACTGAATGCAGCTGTAACTTCAAACTGGTGTCATGTGATGTAAGTTTAACGTTAAATACCAAGTATTGAACCTTTAGCGTTAATGTGACAAGTAGTCCGTCTTTGCTCTTAGTTGGGGCTGGTCAGATGGTCGCCTTTCTTTTGGGTGGTGGTGGAATTGCCTTAGATGGAGCTGGGATGGTCAGTCAGTCCTCAGGCTCTCGCACAAGGATGGCACGGGATTTTCAGATATAGCTGGCGTAATCTCTAGTCGGGGTTTGGCATGTGATGTTCACCTGGGCCTGGCGGAATCTCTCCCAACCTCGGGATGGGCATAATAATTATAATAATTATTAGCATAGCTGCTGTTTATTAACTATGCATTATGTCTTTAATCTAGATTTAAATTGTGAGAGTGTCTGACCCTCGAATAGTATCTGGAAGGATGTTCCAGAGTTTAGGTACTACGTATGAGAAAGCTCTACCCCCCTTTGGAGGATTTAGTTCTAGGTGTTATCAAAAGTCTGGAGTTTTGAGATCTTAGAGAGCGTGATGGGTTGTAATGTGATAGAAGCTCTCTTAAGTAGGTAGGGGCTAAACCGTTTAAGGCTTTATAAGTAATTAAAAGAACTTTAAAATCAATACGATACTTAATGGGTAACCAGTGAAGGGTTGATAAAACTGGGTTTATGTGATCGTATTTTCTTAAACTGGTTAGAACTCTGGCAGCTGCATTCTGAACTAACTGTAGTTGTTTATTGATGATACAGGACAACCACTAAGTAGAGCATTACAATAGTCAAGTCTTGAGGTCACAACAGCATGAATAAGCTTCTCTATGTCAGCAACACATAAAATATGAAGTGATTTGGCAACATTTCTTAATTGAAAGAAGGCTTTTTTGTGACATTTGAGATCTGATTTTTAAATGACAGGTTGCTGTTTAATATAACGCCTAGGTCTTTAAATGTATTTGTTGGAGTAACAGTGCAGCCTTCAATTTGTAGGTTATGATCCAAAATATTCTGTTTACTTTTTTTGGTGCGATGAGTAATATTTCTGTTTTGTTCTGAGTTAGAGTAAATTAGTAGTCATCCAATGTTTTATATCTTCGATGCACTCTGTCAGTTTGGATAGCTGGAAGGAATCATCTGGTCTTGATGAGATATATAGCTGTATCATCTGCATAACAGTGGAAGCTAATTCCATGTTTTCTAATAATGTTGCCAATGGGCAGAATGTATATGGAGAAAAGCAAGGGTCCTAAAACCGATCCCTGAGGTAATACATAATTTACTTGTGTTTACACCCAGGAATCTAGATTCCTTTAAATGGACATATTGATATCGGTCTGATAAGTAAGATCTGAACCATTGTAGTGCCTGTCCCTGAATACCGGTATAATTGTGTAAGCGATCTAAAAGTATTTTATGATCTACAGTATCGAACAAAGCACTAAGGTCAAGCAGGACTAGGAGTGAAATGTTACCTTTATCAGATGCTATAAGGAGGTCATTTGTAATTTTAATGAGCGCAGTTTCAGTGCTATGATGCGGTCTAAAGACAGACTGAAATTTTTCTTGCATGTCATTAATGTGTAGGAAAGAGCACAACCGAGTGGACACTACTTTTTCTAGTATTTTACTCGCCATGAGAGTATATTAGCATTTTGTGTTGCTTGCCTATAACGTTAATTGACATTTGGACCCGGAAACAGTATATGATGGTGCATGCCGTCAGGCTTAACAAGCGGATAGACACTTTTTAGGGTAGTAACAATGCTTCCATCCTATCCTTGTGTTCCTAACTTCCTAAGCTTTGCAATAAATCTTCCTGCTACTCTGCATGGTGTTGCTTTCTTTTAAACCTCAAATGCAAGCTGTTATTTTGTGGGGTTTCAGCTGGCCTGATGCCTCTGGTTTATGCAAGATCGAGGTTGATGTCAAAATACATTTTTCAACTTTCTCCTCTTTCAGCTGTGTATTGTTGGTTATTCTGCCATTGGTTCATTCTGAGGTCATTTTGTGTGACAATAGTTACATTTTTAGCAAATAGCTCTTTTTAAGTGTTAATATCCATCCTGTTTTTGTTTTGCAATCTCAATTATAGACATTTCGGGTCACGCCAACCTTAAATTGCACAATGGTTTACAAACCAGAGAAACCAGGATGGATCTTTTAGTCTGGTGTTATTTTATCTTATTTTATGTTATGTTATGTGTAATTTGAGAAGCCTCGTGATGTTTGCTTAATCTCCAGTATATCAGTACATGACATACATTCTGTGTAAAGTTAAATGATCATTAAAATTAAATTGAAGGATTGTTAATATTATTAGGATTTGTTTTTTATGCTTTACAGAATCTTTCCAGCCAGAGCCTATCTCACATAGGGCAGTTCTACAATGGTGACAAACTGGTCTTTCAGCTAAAATCACATGAGCACCAGCTTGGATAGACTAGCAGACCAGTAAACCAGTTTTGGCTGATGTCTGCTGGGTTTTGTCAGCAGGTATATTAGGAGTAGTTCTGTATAGAGCTCATTGTGGACCAGAGGAGGTCTTCTCCTCCAGGGCCATGGCAGTGGAAGTACCTCTGACTCATATGTGGCATAAACTGGCAAAAGTAAATAACCCAGAAGGGATCTGCCCCCTGACTCACGTTCATTTTTAAATGCACAGAGCCAGAAGCCCAAAGAGACAATGCTGCACTTCTTTCGGCCCGGGGGTCAGTGACGTCTGGCTCCCGGCCATCCTCACCACCGGCCTGATGGGTTAATGTATTTATACTCACTTGCTGTCACTGCTGTTCATTGTGGCCCTGTGAGGATTTATTTTACAATGAGCAAAACATACAGATTTTTATTGTCCGGGTTTGGAAGCGAAAGATGTTTGCAAGGAGATGATGGACAGGTTTAGGCGAGTGAACACATCATCTACACATGATTTTAAATGTAATTATTTAGACTATATCAATGTGATTTTTTCATGCTGAACCAGTGGTGGCACAGAAGAGCTTTATCTTCAGGTTGACCTGAATTTGAGAGCTTAAAACTACAAATCTTGAAAATAAAAGTGTCTTTGAACCGAAAAATCATGCTGAACCAGTAGTGGCCCTGTAGACCTTTATCTTCAGGTTGACCTGGATTTTAGAGCTTAAAACTACAGACTCGTGAAAAAAGATGTCTTTGAACCTAAAAGACACCCTGCTGACTCCACGACTGAGCACCGTAAGATGAAAGAAACCACAAGATGTTTTCGAGCTGGAGAAACACCTGGACTGGACAGTGGATCAGGTCTGAAACATTCAGCATCTGTTCACCACCCAGACAAACTGCTGAGAGTAAAAAATAGAGAACCTATGAGATACTATGTTTACACAAGATCAGGAAAATGAATAATACATAAACACAAAATAGACAGCTTTAGGCCGCCAAATAAATATAAAAATGCATTCGGCATTGTTTACCTGAATTCCTAGCTTTTATGTAACAATTTTTAACGATGTGTTTGAAATGCATGTATATTTACATCTGGCAGCTCCATATAAGACTTTCTAGCATATTATGTGATATACTGACTCCTCGTGGAAATTCAAATTATGACAGCTTAAATATTCACGCTGTTTGTAACCCAGCGGGCACCTCGATGTCAATTTGACGTCAAATTTCAGACAAGATTTGATCAAGATGGTGCACCACATCATTTCAAATTCAAATCATACATTAAATTCTTCAAGGTTTTTAATGAGGTGAAAATATGAGGTTTATCCCATACTGAAATTGGTTAATGTAAGTATAGCCCAATATGTTTGACATTGAAATGACGTCAAATCAACGTTGCATTATAGGCATTCATTTGATGTTGTATTGACATCATATTGACATCAATGTAAATCCAGTTGAAATAGCATTTTTCTTCTAACTGGCCCCTCAAAATGCATCTATTTGTCACATCTTTTGAAGCAGTTGTTGGATTTGTACATGAAAGTGGACTGCTGTAACTTCTGTGGTAAAAAACACTTTTTTTAAAAGTATGTAAATACTCATGCTGAAATAAAAGGAAACAGTGATTGTTAAATTTTACAAGAAAATATACTGATTTGCCAATAATACATTCAGATGTAATTACAATTTAAAATATTAAAAACAAAAGCAGCATTTTTGCTGTAACCCCACATAAAGTATTATGTTTCCTTATTTTGGTTATTTATAGTGATATTATATTACTGTAAAATTAGAAAAACATTGCTGTAATTGAAAATACTCATAAAATTGTAATACCTTATAATGTATGTACCATTTTTACAGTATTACAACTTCATGTTCATTTTAGTCAAAAAACTCTTATAACTTTTTTATTATTTTTTATAAATTTTTATTTTTCCTTAATTTTTATTAATAATCATTAATTAATCATTAATTTTATTATGAAAAATGTTGGGCCTACAATGCCCATTCATTCTCTGTAGTTTTAATGCCCATTTATTATCTGTCTTATGTATTTCTTAATACCACCTGTAGACGGCGCCATGGCCTATTTCACATTTCCGGGTTTCTCAGCAGCTGAAGTTAGTGAATGGACTACAACAATTAATTTATTTTTTGTGTGAAATTTGATGCAAATGTAGTATAACATATTATTTTATACATACACGTAAAAATATAAAATTTATAAAAATATTTGGAGGATTTACTACGTTGACCGTTGAAACGTACGTCATCACGTCTTGCGTAGAGGCCAGTGTTTGCTATGCGGTCGAAGCATTGGAGAAGGTTGTCGCTTTTTATCAGGTGAGTAATAAACATCTCATGAAATAAAAAATACGATATATATTGGGTAACTTTGAAAACCTAGAAGATTGTGTTTTGATGAAATATATGACTTGGCGATATATTAGAATCTGGTGAGTTGAAATATCCCGCCAGAAGTACCGTGAAGATTTCTGAGGTAATGTTAATGTGCGATCCATTAAGCGTGTAACGTTGAGTTAACGATTTAGAAATGTCAGTGAGTAATGTTAGTTTTGCAATTAATATTAGGATAAAATAAAAATGCCCTCATTTGAATCTCTTTACCGATGCTATGCGACAAAGCGAAACATACCCATAATTATAATTCATAATTTGATACACACTGATGTGTTCTAAAATGTCCTGGTAGAAGGTCCACTGTGTCAAGCAGGACCAGCCCACACTACTAAAGGTACCAAAAGCTGGTTCAATGACAATTTGTGTTACTGTGCTCAAAGGAAAACTTCTCAGCTGTTCTGGTCACTTAGTTGTATTGTTCAACAATCTTAACAATCATTGAATACTGATATGGTTGTCTTTTTTTTCAGAATTCTTACAAACAAATTGATGTCAACAATGAATATGGATGGCTCAGGAATGAAGAAGGCCTTTGGAAAACACGGCTATGTCGTGTTATAATAGGTACTACATTACTTTTCTTGTATGATTAGAGGATGTAGTGTCTATCAACATATGCTACATTTTAAGTAAATTAAACATGTAATGCTTAAATTACAATCTTATCTTAGTAAACTGACACATTTAAAACATTTAACAACTCTTAAATATTTGCAAGTAGTGCACATTTCTAAATTTAACAGATACTTATTTAAACCTGGGAACATCTTAGTGTTAATAAACATTTAAGAGCAGCAACTTGCATTAACTTCTATGTACAAGTGATGGTTGCTGAAAAATGTTAGGTATATTTTAATGTCTTAAAAGGTGTGCTAATTGTGGTTTCATCTTCATTTAGGTGCACTACAGCAGTCCAAACCTTCATTATCAGAGGCTGAAATAAAAAAATACAGCTAAAAAATCTCCGGTCTGCTCCCGATAGATGTGGGGGTATGGGACGACAAAAGGGGAAATCGGCGATTGATGTGTGTTCAGATTCTGAATAAGTAGGCCTTAAGCCAATTGTTTATCAAAATTATTTTTGTTCATTTGGGATATGATCTGGGAAAACCCATCACATGGTGAAATAAAAAATACTGGTTTTAGTATCATATGAAAGCTATTAAGCCCTTTCCAAAACTGTTTTTATTTAATTTACAAATTGTTTTTATGGAGTGGGTGGTCTAGTGGGTTAAACCACTGAACTGGTAAATCAAAAGGTTGCTGGTTCTATCCTAGTAGCCACCACCACTGTGTCCTTGAGCAAGACACTTTACTCCCCGTTGCTCCAGGGGGATTGTCCCTGTAATAAGTGCACTGTAAGTCGCTTTGGATAAAAGCGTCTGCTAAATAACTACACGTAAATGTAAATGTTTTTAACAAATGGAAAGGGCTTGAGAGCTTTCATATGATATCAAAACCTGTAATATGTACAATTTTGTCATGTGATGGCTTTTTCCAGATCACTTAATATTTATATATCAATTTAAATGTTAATATTTAATTAAAAAGTAATTCAAGGAGGATTTTATATTTATTAGTGGTTTAAGAACATTTTAAATTTCTGGAATTGTAGCTGATTGTATTTAATAAAACATGTCTTACATTAAGTACTGTTGTTTCATTATTTATTGGTCTAGAATAGGACATCAATTTGTTAAAAAATGTAAAAGAAATTGCTAATCAAATTAACGTCAAAACTTGATGTCAATTTGATGTCAAATTTTGACATCGATTTGATTTGCATTTTTGACCAATTCTTTGATGCCGATGTTTGACGTCAATTTGATGTCTATTTAACATCAATTGCCCACTGGGAATAAAACAAAATAAATTGTTCAAATTGCTATTTAACAAACTACTTGCACTCTTTCTACTATAACAGGTTATCTTTAATGCCAAACACGTCGATTTTCTGTATAAATGAAATACCAGAATAACCTAATCACACCATGATCACGAATTTCCGCGATTATATCTGGATACAATTTACTACTAATGTAGCTATATGAGATCATGTCACACATGTCATATTTGATACATTTGTTATTCCATCTGCATACTGTTTTACATGCTGTTTTAATAAACAATAGGCAAGATACTGATTATACTGTGTAGTATACTTGCATTGCAAACTGGCTCTCCTGCACATTCTGTTATCCTCAGAAGTGTGTTAAGAAATATAATCAAGTCTTGAATGAGATGTTTTCTCTGTGCATGTAACGCCTTGCAATAGAATAGTCACATACGGAAATAAAAGCAGGTTCTACCGAGATTTGAACTCGGATCGCTGGATTCAAAGTCCAGAGTGCTAACCATTACACCATAGAACCACGTGCACTACAACTGGAGGTATGTCGTCTCGTCTATGTGTGAGAATCGACGGTAGACACTTCATATGTAATAAAACGTTTTGTGTTAGATTTGCAAACATTGTATACAATACAAAGCATTGCAGTATGCATCTGTATGTCGTTTGTGAGGTAAGTTAACCTCAACTGCGTTTGAATGACAGTAACATTAATAGAGCTAACAAGCGCGCGCGATATCTGTGGGTGCAGAATATTCTGTTCAAATGTGACGCCTCTGTTGTATTTTACCCAGTGCTCAATATCTAAATACCTTGGTAAATTCAAAGCAAATTGTATGGTTTGCGATTACGCCCACAGACAACATGTTCATCACACCACCGCCTCTTCTATGAATTTTAATATGTTACTAACGCACTCGTTTGCAATACTGAAGTTGAACTGCAGGGGGAGCTCGTGATACGTCGTGTGTTTTTTCATTGCGGCGAGTGTGGATGTTAAGAGCAGTCTGAACTTTCCTTGATTAGAACCCATAATGGCATGTATTCTTGTTTTAGCTACTTAATATAATGAAATGTCATTTTAGTGACATCATTTTACCGCCAAAGTATATAAATGAACGCTTTGAAAAATCATTGAATTGGTTATTCCGATGCATTGATAAAAATTGTATGTGGGTGAATATAAATGTGTGGAAAGAATGAACTGACAGCAAACCAAGAAGGCAACTATAGCTCTGCATTTCTGCATTTATAGATATAAATATCGGTATATGCAAATACACTGACATGGCTCCAGCTCATCAGAATGGGGCTTCCCAGATTTTTTTTGGCATCTATGCGAGAAATTCAAGCATATTTTTTGCCTTTTGGTTGCTCATAATTACCATTGAAGTAACTGGTGCAGTGGAATTTCGGATCCCTGTGTTTTGAGGTTTTATATTGTGGGCGCTTTAATGATGTTGTATGTGTTTTGTGTGTGTGCGTGTGCGTGTGTGGTTGCTGATGTGGGTCATTACCCTTCTCTCCCCCCTGGGGAAACAGGAAAGAGGTGGAGGGATGGATGGATGGGGGGGAGGAAAAGGGGTGCTCCCGGGGGAGGAGAGTCCAATAAATCAGCCTGCCGTCTCCGCGCTGACATGAGACTTGTCTGCGAGGGGTGTTCGTGTGTATGTGTGTGCGTAGAGACGTATCACAACAGCAGCATAGCCTTGTCTAGCTGTCAGTCACCCTCACACTGGCCAGGCACCTCACATGCATCCATTGGGAAGCCATAGACCCTCATTATACCATCCATTCATTAATACTTCTCTATAACTATCTGGCAGTTTGATACCTCAGGTGGACTATTTAGTCATCTAAATTGAATTATTTTGTCCAAAGAGACTTATTTTTCAGTTCTTTCTTCTACTCATCATGGCTGGCAAATAAATATTTATTCAGATTTATATTATTATATTGGTAGGTACTTGCATAGCAAGGTTGATGTCTTGTAAGTGCATATATTGTGACAATTATCCATGCAAATAGTCAAGAACCAAGATTAAAAACTCAAGCGCCACACCAAGATATCACCACAAATGCAAACAAATTTTCTCTGTGTCACTGAATTAGCAACGATTTCTCTAAATATAGCACTGTAATAAGACGCCGCTGTCGGTTTGATTAATGTGTGCAGGTATGTTTGCAACCGAATGTGTGCACGGCACATATACCCACCTTCAAAACCATGTGCTGTAGAGAGAGAATACTTAAGGGAATAATACTTCACCCAAAAGTTTAGATCCTCAAATCTTGTTTGATTTGTGTATGAAAATTTGGTTTTCATATATCTTATAACCAATATCGGCACGCCAAGTTTAAATATGTGCACATTCAAATGAGATTTGTAGCTCTGCTGGATGACATTTGGACTGTATCTCAAACAGAACCATCAAATGGCTTTAGTGGACATGGAATAGTTTGCAAGTTGTATGTACCACTTTTGAGGGCTTTTTATGATCACTACATCCTTTTGTGGCATGATAAAATGCTTGACTATATCAAGATCTGCTCTTATCCAGTTGGTGGTCTTTTGTGTGGTTGCAAAGCGTATGGTCATGTCATGTTAACATTCGGTTGACCATCTGAATTCTGAAAGTAAATTGGCTGATCATTGAGCATTTCAATCATTAAAGATTGGAAAATGTCTCTCTAATGAATCATAGTTTGCAGACACAAAATATCATTTCTGTTTAGTCGGTTCGAGCATTCATTGCCTCCCATAGAACCTTGTACAAAAGCTTTTCTTTTGCTTGATCTGAAAAATAGAGATCACAAATGGAGATATCGACTGTCACTTGTAAAATTTTGTGAAATCTGAGCTCTCTCTCTCTCTCTCTCTCTCTATTCACACACGCACCAAACAACATCAGACATCCTGCAGCGTGACTCTATAATATGTCTCTTGCTTATGACTATTTCCGAGATGTACGGACCACAGTGACTGGTAGCAGGACCGTCTCCGTGCATTAAAATTCATGGGAAAAATGGCAATAATGCCCCTCCCCCAATCCCCATACATCCTTTAAACCTATACCTCTCTTTTTAACCACATCCCTCCGCACTCCTCCTTTCCTCTATTTTCTCTCCTCCTCCGCATCCCTTCTTTGTGCTTTTCTGCCATTCTGCTGCCAGGTAGTGATTTCTACAGTGGGAAAATTGCTTTTTCAATATCTGCCTCTCTAATTATGAGCCCAGCTAAAGGGGTCATGCCACTGGAATACTAATAAACGTCTCCTGCATTTTGGTATTTCTCTACACAGAAAGGAGGTTCACAACTTTATGTCTCGCAATAATGCATGACAATAAGTCTCGTTGTCTTAACCAAGTAAATTTAAAGATATTCAGTGCTGACTCAAATCCACCATTGAAATTCCTTGGTCATAATGCCATTGCGGGCATATTAAGCTGTATGCCCCTTGATTTAGGTCACAAGCTTCTTATTGCTCCCTGGAGCATTTTATCTGTACGGACGTGATGTGTGTTGTTTAAATGAAAGATCTTAAAACGCATCAAGAATAATCAAATCTTAAGATATTTCAGAAAATGCAAATAGGAAATAAGCCTTCGTTTTAAATCCCCGGACAGCTCGTTGTGTGCGTCCTGCTGAAACAATGCGACATCATTTAACGTAATGAAAAAAGAGAGAGAGAATAAGAAAAAACTATTTTACATCACAAAAGGAAGTGAAGGAACCGAAAGAGTTAAATGGCTTTCTTGGTAGTTCTCAGCGCTTGATTGACGTTCGGAGTTCTATAATCGTGACGCGCGCCAATCGACGAGAGCCGGCGAACCCCACGTGGGGCGCGCAATGCGCGGATTGGCTACTTTCTCCAATGTTGATTGTAGCTGGATCAAACCCCACGTGGAGATTTCATTCAATCATTGTACAGTTAGCTGCGCCCTTATTTCCCGATCGAAATCCTTCAAGTCCTGCGCATAAAAGTACGCAAGGAAGTAGTGGAACATCGTGGACTTATTTTTGTATAAACTACACTATAAAAATGTGCATCTTGAATATCACACAGGACACAAAACGCCATATAACAACTAATATAATCTTTATTTATTGATTGTGTTTTGGACACGTACGCACACAAATGCGTCACTAACTCGTGTGTCCTATGGATCCCTTTTCCCAGCGCAGCCTTAAAAAGAGCGTAACATGAGAGTTTAACTCTTTGCTGGTTACCGCAAGCCAAACCCCGTCTCCGTTCACAAGGGGGGGCATGCGTTTCTCTTAAAGAAAACAACCCGCATGTCCCATTGAAAAACAGCTGAGGACCCGAAAGGAAGGAGCGGATGAAGAGAGAGTGGGGTTGCGCGAGGAGCAGACAAAAGAAGCTGAGGGTGGCGTCCTGGGAGCACGATAGCTCGCCGTCCACTTCGTGATTGTTTCCATCAGTAAAACGCATCGAGGGCGGGGGAGCAACGAAGGCCGAGCGCTTGCGTTCCGATATTTCGAGGCGCGTCGTATTGAGGGACTCGAGACAGGACTGGGCGCATCTTATATTGCGCGATAAAGCAGAACAAAGGGAGTCTTGGACGAGGAATAAGCGAGCCGAGCGTGGCGCCGCTGAAACAGGGCCAAATGTTCTTCTGAGAGCCGCATTAGGCGCAAACTCTCCCGAAACAACATTTACACAACACCGGAGGAGACCCGAACGGCGAGAAACGCGTTATTCACAATGTTTCCCCAGAATCGACCCCAGGTGAGTTGCTTTGGTACTCCACAGATGAGCGTAGGCTCGGTACGCAATGCGTTTTAAGGTGGTTTACGTTAAAACAAGCTTGTTTACACCCTTTGTCTCATCGTTTTGGGGAAACGTTCACATGGATTGGAAAACTGGAGTTGGAAGTGGCCGAGCGCATGATGTGATATCATAACCAAGCCACGCTTGGTTATTGGTTATTACTTGTGTATTTTTTTTAAGATTCTCTGCGTAATCGATGAATTAATGCAGTAAATAAAAGGGATTACACAAATCGACACTTGATATATCAATGGGCGTGCAGTTGGAATACGTTTCTTTTGGATAAGTTTTCCCAGCACTTATTCACAGTATAATATTGTCCTTGTTGTGGACCCTCTTTTAGCTTGAGCATCTCTCTGCATAATAGCTGTTTTCATCAAATTGGGTAACTTGCTATGCATTTGATTGTATTGTTTGGTGTCGAGTTTCTTTATTTTGCGTGTTATAGCCTTTTCATCATTCACTCATTTGTTTGTGACATTTAGTTTGCATTGCAGGATCAAACTTTCAATGACACTGGCTATAGTTGTATTTGATAATTTAGATCTGTTAGTTTGCTTTACAGTCCACTGCGATTACATTTTTGTCCTCGAGCTTTCCTCAAGTCAACTTTGGCCTTGAGTGTGACCTCGGTTATCACTCAATTCATTAAAACGTGATCAAACTGTGTTAAAACGGTTCAAACTTTGTGTTGATTTCCTGAGATTTCCCTACAGTCATCACACGCCCCTCCCCCAGCACCCCCAACCTTCACTAAGAATGCTTTGACATTCATTTCCTAAGGGATGGAAATTAGACTCCACCGGGGTGTGCAATTTCATGATCGGAAGGAGGTGCACGATACATAGGTGAAGTATTTAGGGTTTCGCCCCTTTTAGCTGTTCTCTACACCGACCAGGTTGGTTGATTTCGTAGTGGTCTTTAGATTGAGTAATTGGTCCAGACCCTGTCCGCAGGAGACAGCTTGGGCAGATCTAGGGGCTTTTCCTCGCCCTGAACAGCCAAAACCATTGAGAGCCGGTTGGGCTGTGGACTTGTCTCGTCCACGACTTTCAAAGCTGGTTAAAGACAACCCATACAGGTTGTCGTAATAAGTGAAGATACCTTAATTACAGTAAGAGTTTTAAAGCTTGTCGATATTGCCTATACATTCTTGTTTAGTTTTTTTTGTTGGGGGTAATTTTGTACCATTATGTAATACCATGCGAAAGTGGTACTTGGTGGCAAACTTAAAGTACAAGTTAAATCGAGATTTATTATGGCTTGAGCTTTTAATGTATTAATACGGAACCAACCCACAGATTCCTCAATGCGTGACAAGGTTACCATCTACGATGGTTTAAAATGAGCAACTTGATACAAAACCTTTTTTATGATCATCTGTTTATGACTTCAGTAAAAAACAACATTTTTCCTCTTTACTATGACCATTTTCATGCTAATTAGTCAGCGCATCAGTTTTTTTCAAGTGCTTTTAACGCAGAATGGAGAGTAAGTGGTTGTTGTGCACAGTTTGATGTTCAGCTAAGAGGGAGAAAATACCAACATTTGATGTGGGTAAGAAGGGGCTTGTTCTTATTTGAGACCACAATGTTTAACCAGATGTGGCAGATTTTCGGGAAAAAAATATATATTATGCTGCATAACACTTGAATTCAACATTGAAAATCTGTATGGCCCAGTTGAAGCACTGGACATTTCCTACAGCTTACCTAACACCAGACGACCCTAAATCTGGCTTCTGGAAGGATCTGGTACAGTTAGGTCCATTATCCTTCCTATGTGAGGTATTTGTCAGTATTCCTCCTCAATGAGCTTCCTATGCCCCTAACCTTCTGCTTCCTAGGGAATCCAAGTGAAGTCAGGGCAAGGCCTATTCCAGCCATGGCACATGACTTGGCACCCTCAGCTGTAAACAGAAGCATTCTGGGCCAGGTTTACAAAAGTCACTAAAAGAAAGTGTGGAATTTCCAAAAACAGAAAGAACAAACCGGCCGCGGGTTACCTCATAAAGAAGCACCTAGAGCAATTACCACAGCTGACAAGCCACCATCGCGGAGCCGCTAATGTATCCTGACAGCGGGGAAATTTGAATAACGAGCTTGCGGAGAGGGAAGAGAAAAGATGTGTGATGTTAATGAAACAGGTGCCTGGCACCATACTACTCCCCCCCCCTTCCCCCGCACACAAGTAAGGGATTACTGGGGCATTCCTTAAAGCTTCATTCTGCTGGAGAATACGAAATCAATGAAACAAGGCAGCCTAGGTCAGATTCCCGGGGAGGTTCTCTAAAATGTAAATGTTCGGCGGTTGTTGACACTGTAATTGAGGTATATTTTTATATACATTGCCTGAACTCTAACATCACTGCAGAAGGCATCAATTGGTTCCTTGGAAAAATGTGTACACCTAAAAACAGGTTATTCTTCAATATGCAGAATGCAGAAAATTCCATTGGATTTATTTTAGTTCCACTTTCCAAAGCTGGATGTTAATGATAGTGTTTCATTTTTTTATAACATAATATAAATTGTGAGTTTGAAGGTCCTCGAAGGCATCAATTGGCGTCGTCATATGGCGCAAATACGTTTTATTGTGTTTTCTCGGTGCGTTATAAGTTGCCCATGCATGTTTTAGACTCATAAAATTGCAAAAATGAAAGTGTCGTAACTAAAGATGCATTCTATCTGAAAGTGGAAGTTCACCCAGACCTGCCTGAAATGCTTCGTGTAACCACACCCCCAGAAATCTACGTCAGTTCGTTTTATGATTTGACTAAGCCCGCCCAAATTTATACGCAAATAAATGGGCGTACTGTTTGTCAGTACAATTGCTTTGAAACCTCATGTTCCAAATATGCTAAGAGGTATGGGTTGGCGATCTAGAAAAAAATTCAAATCACGATTTTATCCCGGTTCTTCTTCAAGTTGGTTTTAAGACTATTTTGCAAAAAATTACAGAGCTACAATACATGCAAACTATGTCCCCATATAAAAATATACTCTTTACCAAGTTAATAGTTTATGCAAGTGCAAGACCATAAATCAGCTGTTAGCAAAAAACTTAACATTTTGAATTTTGTTTTGCATCTTGTTACGGCACTCAGAGTAAAGCTGTGGAATGGCCGTGGAGGAAAAATATTTGCGGCTGGGTATTTCGTAAGTGGATCTTCGACT
The DNA here is from genome assembly GCF_015846415.1 of Triplophysa dalaica. NCBI lineage: Eukaryota > Metazoa > Chordata > Actinopteri > Cypriniformes > Nemacheilidae > Triplophysa > Triplophysa dalaica. Next base: position 10,891,222 of record NC_079551.1, read on the forward strand.
TTGAGCAGTCTTTTAAAGCCCAAATTTTCCACAGTCTTTATGAGAATCATGTCGGTGGCCGGGTAAAATGCGACCGTGTCAGTTACATCTTTCCAGCGCTTGCTCGTTCTGTCATACGGAGTTCCTCTCTCAAATCCTTCTTTTTCTAAAGTCGTTTGTTTAAGCCTTGTAGTTTCCGGATGCTTGCTCATAACTGATTTACTCGCGTGGGATCCCTTTATAATTTGACTGTCCGCATACTCTTTCGGGTGCTTTCATTTGAGGTGGTTAAAAAGGTTTGTTGTGTTGCCACCCGACGTGCGAATCTTATCGTTGCCACATTTGCAAAGAACTGTTGTTTGGGCCGTGTCAGTTGGGGAAACCCCAAACCATTTCAATATTAATGATGTAGAATTTTTTTAGGGGCCAAATCCTGTGTGTTTCCCTTCATCGTCACTGACCGCTTCACTTAATCTTAATGAATTCACAAGCAACGTATACGAGCTTGTTAACATGGCGCAATCTATTGCAAGGATGTTGACGAATTCAATAGAACCGCAACGGATATAACATGTCTTGCACTACATAGGACGATTTAACTATTATTCCGAAAAAGTGGATTGTGCAGTCATTTTAATCGTTCGCAATCAAATATCGTCATATCGCACACCCCTACTAAGAGGCGTTACGTTTCCATCACACGCTTGCGGTATTCGACCAATCACTACGCACTGGTTAACTGGCCAATCTTGGCACACGTCGCTTTTCACACCATTTTTTAAATCCATGCGTTTCAGAGAGGCGGGGCAAAGGGGTGATACAAAACATGAAAGGTATGTGGAGAATACAGTGTTTTTGCATCTTAAGTCGTGTAAACACATTGCGTTGCATCTAAAATAAACGAAAATATTTGTTTTAGCCATGTCATATGATCCCTTTAAAAGACTTTTATACTGCTGCATAATGATCTCGGCAAAGACAAAGAAAGTTTGGAGAATTCCAAATCCGGCTTTGTAGCCATTTTCTGGGAGTGGAAACACAAGTGTGTGGTCAGTTGTTTTCAAGTGATGTGTGTGTTAAAAGAGTAACAGCTTGATCAAAGGTTAGGCCACTGTGTGGACAGCTTTTGGGATTTGGGCATCATGGCTGGCCACAGCTTTTCACAGACTTCGTAGCAGTTCTAAAATATAGGCCATGTGGGAGTCATGTATGTCTCGGCCTCTGACAAACTAGAAAAGCTGTGGTTTGGACAAACCAACGGGCATAGAATCAGGAATTCTGTTTGTATGATTGGCTGTGGTGTTTACCATTGTCTTGTTTTTTGTCTTAGTAAGTGGGTGAGCAGCAGTATTTGGGAGATCATTATTGTTTGATGTAATGAAACCTGTAATTAGAGAAAAAGTAAATAAACATTGCATGAACACTTTCAATTTGGACATCCCTATGATTCATGCGTACTGGTCTTTTTATACAACTATTAAAGCTATAATTTCCAAAAGTCTCCTACTTTTAACCCCGTCTCTTCCCTAACAAGTATCACGTGAGGGCTTATTTTGTATTTCAAGTCTGAAAGGACTTTCTTGTTTGAGCCATGACCTTGGCACAATCAGGGAGGTTTAATTGGTTTTATCGACTCAGGTGTTCTGTGGTTTGTTGAAATACAGATCACTGTCGCCCACAATGCTGATGATGCCCTAACAAAGCCGTGTCAGGTTAAAATCTTCTTTCTAAACCGTTGAGGTCAAGTGGTCTTTTTGTTGTGGCCACTGTCGAAAAACAGCACAGAGGATTTGCAAGGTGATTTAACCATAGAGGCAGGTTATAAGTGCATTGAATCAAAATGGCTGCTATATTAAAGTTAGACACAGAGCCACAATAATGGCCTCTATGAGGTGGTGAAACAACAGTTTTCAAAACCAGAATGTCTGATTAATAAACTTTGAGCCTTTTGAGAAGCAAGTGTGACCGGCTCTTTGCTCTTTGAGCAAAGGCCTGCTTTCTTTGTCATTCCCCTTTTTTACCTTCCTCCGGAAGTCTCTTTGCACCTGTACGCAAAATTCAGTAAACAGAGTTGAATATCAGAGTGAGAGGCTGGGTGGGGTAGCGAGAGCGGAGATAAAGAGGATGAAGGGAATAGAGCCAAGTGTCATTCCCCCTTCCTCCCGCCCCCCCCTCTTCAAATGGCCTTCCTCCTCTTGTTCTCCAGACCCTTTTCTTTGGCCTGTGAGGAGTAATTGTGGTGTGTGTGCTCCCTGCTAGGATGGAACTGTGAGAGTCTGGTGATCTGGACAGCAAATTGAAATGCAGGGCTGGAGAGAAGAGCTCGTTAGAGACACTAACAATGCATCGTGTCTCCCGTGAGCGAAGTCCGAGGGGCTCCTTTCCCCCGTGTAGTTCGCTCCAACCCCCCTTTACACAGGGTGACCCCTTTACACACGGACACCCCCACCCCCAGTAGATACTTCGAGCTACATCTGTCCCCATTCATCCAAGACAAGCTTTAAGCTTAAATTGTCCATATACCTATTTACTCAATAACTCGTTGAGTTCAAGGCGGTTCCCATGTTGATGCAGGTCACACACGCTCATTACATCTGGAGACACTTAGCCAACAGTAAATGCCACTACCGCCAAAACCAAATGCTCCGTGCTAATTGAAGTAATGGGGCTTTATACACTACAGTTTCACATTTGATCAATCATATCGCTTTTAGCGTTTCCTGTCAACCGCTTGTTGAAAGAGGAGATTCTAATGAGAAGTGCCACAACCCCTGCAAGGTGCAGTCGCGAGGAAGAGGACCTTCGTCAGCTGAGGTGCTTAGAGACAGATAGATGGACCGACAGCCCCTACTGTATGTTGCGTAGGCTTTTGTCTGCCTGTCCGTCTGCATTACCCTGAGGCCAAGCTCCTAATTGCTGGAGCCGGTAAGATTCTGTTGGCTTCCCTAATGGGGTCCCCTCTCTCGTGCCCTCCTCTAATCCATGCACACTTTTAAAAAAAATGTCGAAATTCCAGCAGTGAGCATGGTCCTTACCCTAAACCACCCTCCTGTCTTTAGGACACCCACAACCAAAGTGAATTGACATGCATCTGTCTGAAATGTTTTATCCCTATACAATGGAAGCCCTATGTCATGGAACCACCCCAACCCCCATCCTCTCTCATTCTTTCATTGCTTTCTCTCTCATTCTGGGGAGCTTGTCTTTCATCGGTGTCCTTCATTTGCGCTATAGGCACAGCACTCTCTATCTTGCACAGGGAGATGCCGCTCTGTGCAACGTGCTTCTCAAATCATGTTTGCAATAAATGATTTTCATCAGTTCTTGGAATTGTCTGATTTTTGCAGAATGCATTACTTGGCAATTTTGTGCACATGTTCATTTCTAGTGTCGAAATTGTGATCAGCCCCAGGTTCTTGCATCAGGACTGACAGCCTTTTGCAGTTGCCAGAAATTGTTTGAAGTGTTCCTTAGATTTTTGGTTTTGTGCATTTAAGAAATGCCCAGACGTTAACCCTGCTTTCTTTTCTTTGCAGGCACCTCTGCAACCTCCCCCTGGGTCATCAGCTTCGGCCGCAGCCGCGGCCGCTGCGGCATCAGGGTCAAACCAACCCCTAAAACTCACCTACCCCGAGACCCTGGACCGTATAAAGGAGGAGTTCCAGTTCCTACAGACCCAGTATCATAGGTACGACCCTTTTGGCAAAGCATACACTCACTGAGATTTAAGATGTCCAATGTCAATATTATCCATCCAGATTTTTTTTCTACGTTTGTTATTCAGTTGACCCATGGGAGGACCTCTTGCAGAATTCCTGGTGTAATGTATTTGTAGGACGAAGGGTTAAAATGTCATGTGTTTATAACCTAGTCAGAGCCCTGGTGGAACAACCAGGTCTTGGTAGCTGTTTTTGTAGGTTACCAATTCGTTACTATTAGAACATTTTGATAGTTTCAGCTGAATTTTTCATACGAGACATTGTGGAATATTTTGTAGTTATCATTGGAATCGCCATGCTACAGTTTTGTAATGAGAGGACCAATTCATTTTCAGAATATGTTCTTGCATACACATGCACCTTTGATTCAGTGGGTTTGTGTTTGATGTGCATTCTGAGGCTCAGGAATGTGGCCTGACCAGGCATGACACGCATGTGATTTTTGTATTTTTTGGGTAGGTGCTGGCATCTACACCAGTAAGTCTGTGCCCCCTCAGCACACCCGCGCACCCCTCCTTATTCCTGGCATGCCTTCACACGGCTCCAGCTTTGATTCCTCACGCCAGAATCTGAAAATCCGCAGAGTCCCCACATTCCTATTGTTAGGTCTTTTCTGTTCCAGCCTTCAGAGTTCAGTTAAATAAGCTCGAAAATCCTCTGTATAAACAGGGTACATCCCTTCTGATGGCTGCTGGATTTAAGCATCTGCCTGTAGAGTCATGGCTCAAAATTTTCCCTGAAACCAACAGCTTTGCAGTTATGTGTACATTTCCAGATACATTTAAAAGATCATGCAAATGGTCTTTGAGTAATGTGTTAGGATTTGTTCAGTCAATCTTAGTTTAAGCGGTTAGCTGGTGCATTAAGATCAAGATTAATGCAGAGGGTCAAGTACCTGAACACCTGTTATCAAATTAGTACAAGAGCCATATCCCAGTTTTGGATGCACTGTCATTACCATTAACACTAAACATACGTTCAAACTTTGCACTAGATGTGTTCAGCTATATGTGCAGTTCTTGAGGAATGTGTAATCCAATCATTATTTGGTGTAGAATAAGCAGTGACTGTTTCAATGTCAACCTGGAAGTTTGTTCTTGGGTATTTAAAATTGGCATTTCAGTGATTTTTAGTCTGAATTGAACATAATTGTAGACAATTTCATATATACTTTCCTGATACACGGGAAGCTTCTTCAGTGTTAGAGCAGCAGAAAGAAGCAAAGGAAGTTGTGTAATTGATTCTTTATCCGTGTATGATGGGAACTGTATATTGGATGTATAGGCCTGCAACTTTCTAAAACTGGCCGTTAAATGTAATTTCTGGCAACATTTTTCACTGTATCGACAGTATTCAAATCATACAACCTATGATCAATACTACTTAGCTTCCGCATACATTTTTAATTGATGTGCCGAACTTGGATTATCTGGGCTCCAAGTAAACCCAGTGTCCCACCGCCATCAATATATACACAGTTGCATCATAAATGCGATCATTCTGAAATGATAAATGCATCGTTCAAATTGGACTCTCAAGGTTTGTTAGTGCAATAAATGATTTTTACAGCTTGGCTGTTATGTTTCGCAAGCATTGTGATTTGTCCCTCAATGCCACTTTGTGTGGCCCTGCACAAAGCAAATGAGATTTGAGATATCAAACTTTAGGTCAGTGAACCAGATTACAATTGGCCTTCTTGTAGTCCTTGAGATAAGACATTTCCCACAAACATGCTCTTGCCGCAGGACCGTTACGGGTAGAAGATGGCAGCCACACGCAGGGTGTATCAGACAGGCACAGACAGCTCTTTGCAATAGGTGGTGTGGCTTAGATTGAAATTTTATTTCTGGTAATTTGTGTCTGGAGGCTGATTGGTGTTGGATTAAAGGATGGGAAAGAGATTTGGCAAGATGAGCTGGGGCGAGGTGTGTTTGGGTGGCGGCTCTTGTGCTACGTGAGAAACACACTTAGGCCGAGGTCAAGTTACAGCGCAAGGTCCAGCAGGAAATACGAACCGTGCAGGAACTGTATAACAAAGAATCGCATATGGCGTTAGCATGCCGATTCGCTAACTGCATCCATGTTTTGATCATATCCTGCGTGTGTTTGCCAACGTGTGTTTGGGTTTGGGGTTTTCTGTGTAAAGCCTCTAATCAGCACAAAGAAGGTCTTTAGACCGGAGGTTTTCATTACAGTAGATCTTGCTTTGCCCAGCCCTTTCCAATCCGTTCCACACAAGCTAACATACCTTGCAAATGTCCTCTGGCTTTTTAGTGGCTCAGACAAACAGCCTACAGGCTGCCACACGCACACAAACAACTGTACCAGAAGCCATTATACCGTCTTTTCGCCTACACGTAGCAGACTTTTTAGTGGATTTTAGGCATCTTTATGATGAATTCTGGGGTTAGTGGTTTATGCCTACTGTGGTGGATACATGTCTCTGTATGTGTGTGGCCCGGCATTCCCCTGCAGAGTGTGTGTGTATATAAGCGCATGTGTTTGTGGTAGGTGGTTATGATTGGTAATTGCGCTTTAATGTGGGTGTGTGTCTGACAGGAGTTTTTGTCGGGAATGTTGAGTTATGTGTGTGATTTAGAAGTATATTGTATTTTTGGTTACTGTAGGTATGTCATAGTTTGCCGCCTTATACTATGTCCTGGAAGAATGTTCTGTTTTTGATGCACAAAAGTGTGTACATTTTGGTTTGTGTGTATGTACTTGGAAAGAAGGGACTGTTGTTGCTTCGATGCACATCTAAATAGTTTTAAGGGGTCATATGACAAGGCTAAAACAAATTTTTTCGTTTGTTTTAGATTTATTGCAGTGTGTATACACCATTTAAGGTTAAAAAAGGCTGTATTTCTACATACCGTGCATGTTTGTTTGCCCCGCCTCTAGGCCTACACGATTAATCGTATTTAACCAAAATCTCAATTTGAAGGGGTGCGATGTTCAAGTTGCGATTATTTTGATTAAGGGCTTTATATATGATAAGATGCACCTACGTAGTATTTGACAATTTTACGTTTAACCAATAGGGGTCATTTTAACACTGCATATGCTATTGAATTAGCAAAGAACGTCATTTGGAAAAGATGAGCGCTAGCGGAGCAGCAGTTTTTCGCAACAGCAGCAGACATTTACATTTACATTTACAGGCAGACGACTCGGTACCTAAAAGAAAAAGCAACGGTTATGTTTGGAATTATTTTGTTTTTTCGACATTCTGATGTTCTTCAAAAGCAAGTGCTTTGTAAAACATGCCGAAAGTCTGTGTCGACCTCACGAGGCAACACTACCAATCTCTATCAACACCTGCAGAGGTATCACAGACTATTCTATGATGAATGCATGGCCAAAAAGTCCACAGATGTACCCACTTCGTCGCAACAACCACCACAACTGACATCCAAGCAAACTTCAATTGCTCACACGTTTGAAAGTAGCACACCCTACGACAAATCTTCACGAAGGTACTGCGTCATACATAACTGTAATGGTTTACAGTGGGTTTGGGATCTTAAAAGTTTAAGGTTTTGTTTATACTTGTCAATTTAACTATTTAAGATACTGTTGTTATTCTCTTAATTTGTCATGACATTTTTCCTTGACACCTTTATTTAAAAAAAAATTGCAACAGTGTTTAAGTGGTTTTAAATAAACAGTGGCATAATGTTAAAATAGTTTGTGATTATGCTTGGTCTTTCTATGATGCATGCTGTTAAAACCAACACAACAAACCTAGGTCTTTTTTAAAATAGTAGTCAATTGCATTTTAAAATCGCAATTTTGGTCAGAAAAATCGCAATTAGATTTTTTTCCTTCAAATCGTTCAGCCCTGCTCTGAATCACGCAGATTTTTTACAAAGCTCATCGGTCTGAAAAGCGAGGTGTGCTATGATTGGCCAGTTAATCAGTGCGTACTGATTGGTCGAATACCGCAAGCGTGTGACGGAAATGTAACGCCTCTTACCATATTTGGAACATCAGGTTGCAAAGCAATTGTACTGACAGGTATGCCTACCTTACCACTTACTTACACATTATGGCGGTCTTAATCAAGTCATACCACGAACTGATGTAGATTTGTGTGGGTGTGGTTACATGAGGCGTTTCAGGCAGGTCTGGGTGAGCATTCGCTTTAAGATGGAATGCATCTTTTGTTGCATGTCTACTACATGCATGGGCAACTAATAACACACCAAAGACCCAGAAAAACACGTATTAGTGCCATATGACCCCTTTAAAGGGCAATGTTGAGATTTTGGCGGCATCTACAGTGAAGTTGTAAAGTGCAATCACCTGCTCACCCCACCCTCCCTTTCGGAGCGCCACGGTGGCTGACTCGGAACAAAGATTTCGTCCCGTTTTCGTTTCTTTGCCGAATAAGATAATATATTAGATCAGCTTGTCTCTTACTGTAGAAACAACATGGGGAATATCATGTGAGGGGACCCACGGTGTAAGTACATAGAAATAGCTCATTCTAAGGTTATAAAAACGTGACGCTTTATTATGTAAATGTTATGTATTCACTGTAGACATAGTTATTTAAATTATATTGCATTTCTTTCAATAGATCCTGTTTAATTTAACACACAACACTACATTTTTTCGGTCATGTGACCATGCTAATCATTGCATATTGCTTACGCATTCTCTTTCAAAATATAATACACCAGCATGTACTGCGCAGTAAGCAGTATGCTTGCATTTTCATTCTGAACACATGCCACAAATGCAAATTTGCTGTAAAGGCAAAATCTTCATCAATCCTTTCACAGGCAGTAATGGGGTTTAATTTAGCTCTGAACTGGACTATTTCACTAAGTAATCACTGCGTGTGTGCGCGCTTTAAGCAGAGAGATGAAAAGGCACTGAGAGAACACAGAAGGCACAAGGGCTTTTACTAATGAGGCGCAGGCATGGCAAATGAAGACGAGATCTGCGAGGAAGTGTCTTCACTTCCTCTAATTGGACTGATGCTCCTCGGCGTCAGAAAGAATATATGCTTTTCGGTCAAGTTTTTCATTCAGGCTCTTCACTTTGAGACGTCGTTACCAATTCACTCGGTGTTGTGTGAGATGATTAAAAGTGCAGTTAGCGTGTGTACATATTGAAGTGCTGGAGCTTCGCTGACGGAACTGTCGTAACGCAGACGGCCCGCTGATTTCTTGCACGTTCTTCGGCTGATGGTCCTCTGTTCTGTCAGAGAAAGACTTATTCCTTCCCACAGGCTTCACATTTGTAGCTATCTTTTTGATGTGCAAAATAACATGTTATGTGGTCACACAAATACTATATAACATTGAGAAACTACACAAAGATGCATTCGAATAACCTTTATTGTGTCAAGAAATACTGTGGTAGCTATTGTTTTCACTACAATACAACAGCAACTACTCTTAAACAAATATTGATAACTTGGTGTAGAAAATATAGCATATTACTATTAGTAATCTTCAAGTTCCCCAGCATTAAGAATTCAATATCATCTCCTTAACCACAATAAAGCATTTTTGTAAGTATATTTCGCATATTGTGATGGTTTGCCGGGAACAAACGTTTGTCAAATGTGACGGGGTAAGAGACACGCCACACACACACACAAGATGGCAGTTCAAACAACCCCAGCGGGGAATTTATTAGACGGCTTACTTTCACGCGGCCAACATCAATATATCGGGGTGCTTGCTCTTTAAAAACTCGCCAGTCCGTGCTCGTGTTGGGGTGCCTTCTCTCTGTCTCCCTCGCTGTTCCTCCACTCTTGTGCTCTGGGGGTCAATAAGGCACAGCAGTGGGTGCGGCCAGATACGGGACCTAGAGTACTGGGAGCACGCGGCTTTTATGCCGGGCCGTTTCCCAGGCGACGCTGATCTCCGATCTGTGCCTCACCACACAAATAAATATATTTTATTATTTACAGTGAAGGTTGAAATGTAAGCTAGTTTCAAGTACAAAGTTTATTTGTCATTACATTGATGTACATTGAAATGCTTGACATACAATATAAATCGATATGCACAAAGTAATGATAAAGCTACAGCAATATACAACAATGTAATACTAATATAAAATAAAGTTAAAATGGAAAAAAGATCAAGTGAAACAATTTCAGGGAAAAGAGTATAAGGCATATGCCTACTGATTTATAATATATACACATATTTTTACCATAATATTAACAATCATTTAAAGTAATGAAGAAAAGCATATAAAGCATTATCATATTCTGAATGAATATCACATTTTTATTAACGCACAGCTCTGTCTTTTAAGTGTGAATAATAATTGAGTTCATATTTCCAGTCTCTCTTTCAATGTTAGTCCATGGGATTTTTTATAAATTTTCTCCGCCAGGTGAAATGTGAAGTCAAGTGACTAAGAAGAGCATTAGCATACCTCTCATCTACAAGCCGCACAATTTGAGGGTCCGTTCATTTTCGTACCGCTGGTTGTATTCTTTGGATTTGAGATTTGTTCTAAATTCCTAACACCAAATATATGAAACAATCATGTTGCTAACTAATGAATGTGAGAAGCTTTGTGACTGTGTGTCATTTCTTGGTGACAGGTAACAAGGTAACCGCTTAAGACAGGAACTATTGTAATGTCCAGTCACTGCTGTTTATTGCATGTCACCCACCGGTGGTGTGCCTGTTTTTAACAGATCTGACCTTTTAAAGCTTAATTCCCCATTAGCCTTGATTTACCTCTATATATCCACTCCAGCCTCGAGGCACACTGAACTCCACGTGCCCTTTCACACGAGAGACTGCAGAATATAAAAGATTGCATTTAAACGCGTTAACTATGTAAATGTAAGCCAGAAAACAGCCCCAGCATCTTTATTTGACGAGCTAGACAATCAGTGGAGCCGTCTCGCTGTTTTCTCCAAATTTCTTTAGGATTTTGCACAAGGGAGCAATGTCTTCGCCGCATCACATAATTGAGGCCAACCCGTTCGGGCGGGAGGGGAAATAAATAAGCGCCGACAGACTCGGCGAAAAGCGCACAGATAGATTTGTCAGTTCTCGGAAACCTTTCGATGGGGGGGTGACTTTTGCAGAGAGGCAATTCCAGCGTAATAAATTCTGCTGTGGGAATGAATTTAATCCTCCCTGGCTCCCTCTCTCACTTCCCTCAACCCCCCCACGCCCATCATCTTTTTTACCCACCCTTCCGTGCTCTTCCTCTCTTGCGGTGATAAATGAGTCAATTATCGACGGCTGTGCGCAGTCAGTGAAGGAGAGCGGATGTGCCGTTATTACCTGTTGCGGCGCAGTAATGTCGCGGTATTAATCATATTCTAATTTTCCCAGGCCCTCCCGCTTGCACGCATAAATCTGACGCCTGCAAACAAGTCAGTGTGTCTGAAGTTTTGAAATACAGCCAGAAGATGAAAGAGAGAGTGTGTTTGAACTATATAGAGCTGATCTTAGAGCTAGTGGATAGATACAGCCTTGGCTTGTGGGATCTGTGTCTTGTCTTTCAATATAAGCTTGTCTGTTTCATCTTTATATATAGAGGAGGCCATGTATATTTATACCTAGCGTTTCTAGCGTCTGTATATGTTTGGCTTTGTGTTATGTTGTGGTAACTTTTTGAGCATCAGAGCCAGATCTCTGGAGACTGAAAAGACAAGATCAAGCTGATATAGTTTATGTCTGTCAGCATGATGACTTGGTGTCTTCTGCGATGCATAAAATCAGAAAAACAAACATAATTGAAACCGGAAAAAGTTTTGCTCTTGATTTATGCTATAGTGGTAAACAGAGGGTCCTGCGTACATGCACCCGCATACAACTATTTAATGGGTCATTTTCACATAAAAATTATGGAAATAAAGATTATAATTATAAAACATACAATTCTGCAACTCAAAGAATGCTCATGATAAACTTAATTCACTGCTTTGTGCAAGGGACAGATCGCAATTATGTATTTTATATCATTTTCTTCTGAAATTCTCATTGCTGGTCCCGATTTGAGTTCATTATATTGTTATTTAAACAAAGTAAAATTATAACATTTTGAGAGAAAAAAAGGATGTTTTCCACATTTAAAAAAATTCACATCTACAATTTTCTTTAAAAATATAATTAATTGAGTCTTGTTTTGTAGGATAAATGAAGACTTGCTTAGGCATCATTTTAAAACACTTTTTTGTAAAATAAAATTTAAACATGTTAAAATATCAGTAAACGTTTTAAAAATGAATGCTTTTAATACTTTACCTTTTTGTATGAATGGGGGTGTTTTCAAGAAAATCAAGTTTGACATATTCAAACCAAGATTTCATGAGAATCACCCTTATATTTGATTCATCCAGTTGTGAGTTCTTAGTCCTGGATATATCGAATAAAGTTTGCTCCAGTGTGCATTTAAATTCATGTTATTCATAATATTTGTCAGACAAAAGTAAAGCGTCAGGATCTAGTTACTCCTAAACCTCTATGGGAACCTTGAGTTTTCATCTGAATAATTTGCACTCCAAAAAATAGAAAGTAATTAAAGAGTCTTGTTCTAATAAAATTGTCAAACTATCGTTTGAGTCATTCACCACAAATGATATGAACCATTCCTCTGAGAAATAGTTATTGCATTCATTCAAACTGGCATGACACAAATATAACCTGATACAGCATGTCTGAGTTGAATCGAAGCGATCCAACAAAAACGCTCTCTCTTTTTCTCTCTCGCTCACAGTCTGAAGATGGAGTGTGAAAAGCTGGCCACAGAGAAGACCGAAATACAGAGACATTATGTCATGGTAAGACAAACACACACCAACTTTTTTTTGCATCGGATGCTGCACACATCCAAACATCAAATATCTTCCTCAATCAGAAGTTCTTCAAACGATTCGCCCATCACGGATGAGTCTGTGCCCTAGTGCCCACAGATATGGCTGCTATGTGTGCCTGGCATGCCATTTGCTCTTGGCAGACGGCTTAACCCTTTTTCTCTGGCCGTTTTCCCTCTCTCTTTTTTTTCTTGGCTCATAATTTTTTTAGTGTGGGAGTCACCTAGCAACGCCGTGGGCTCTTGGCAGAGCTTGTGAATACAACAGGCAGCTGTCAAGATGGCTTCTTTTATTGCCAGGGTCTTTCTATCCCTCTGTCTCTTTCTTTCTCTTTTGCCCCTTTTATCTGCCTTCCTCTTTCCTTTTACTTGATTATTTTACTTTCAAACGAGATCTTATTTTTTAGCATCCGACTGGGTTAAAGGGACAGCTCATCCCCAAATTACACGGTATATAAACCTCTATGCGGCTATTTTAACAAGCAGCACAATCTTGTTACAAAAAATATTATGCAGCTCTTTCTATACAGCAACCGTTCGTAAACAGCTGTCCAACTTTGACAAAGTGGTCCAAGTGACTCCAGGGCTATATTTTAGACAGATTCAAGTTTTTTTTGAGGAACAGACTATGCAATCCAGCCCACACAGAGAATATTTAGGAACTACACCTACAAACAGCAATGCCATGTTGATGTCAAGGATGCCAATGTGTTAAAGCTGCAATCTGTAACTTCAATGTTAAATAATAAAATATTTTGCTACTCCATAGAAAATTACCTATAGAGTGACTTATGATGTTCTGTTTTGTGACTTTGAAATGATTTCTGAGCTTAACCATTAAAAACAGACTTCACTGTTCAATGCCTTACTTAATGCATTTACCGCAGTATCATTTTTATTATATATTTATGATCTCTTTTTATTTTTCAGTACTACGAAATGTCATACGGCCTCAACATAGAAATGCACAAACAGGTAAGATGGCTGCCCGCCAGGAATTACACCATATTAAAATGCGACAACTGTTTTACTTTTTAACACATTTTCTTTTCAGCTGACCTCTCCCATCTTTTCTTCAAACAACCATCTGTTATAATGAACCGTTTTTATAATCCAATTCCTGATGAATGTCTCGAGATCCGTTCAATCGTCCTTTGTGTTGTCACATAATATTTCCAATGTGGATCGGCCTATTCTTGTTTATGGAAATGTTATTTCATGTCTGATTTAGACCCGATCCTAAAAGCTTAAATAATCTGTTCTGGTTTGTGAGTTTGTTTATTAGTTTTTATCTTATCTTGGGTAGAGGTTTGTGGAGCTCATCGTTGAAATTCAATTACTCTATTCAATTAGAGATCTGCGACGAGTTTTTGACAGTTTCGTCAAAATCCTCTTGGGTCTGGCCCGTGGCACTCGTTTTAAAATGAATCCGCAAACAAACGAATTAGATCAACAAATATTGGGTCTGCGGCACACACGTCCACCTCACTCTCTCTCTTACGCACACACACAGTTGTCTAAAGTGGCTGGCTATGACTTTCTTGCTCTCCGTCCTCATAAATTGTGTCTGCCACTGCATCTGCATTTCTCTCTGTTTTCTCTCTCTCTCTTGTGCAGATGTCAGGTCAGTCTAAATTAGGTCAGCGCTCTCCGGGCGTCTGTTCTCTCCCTACGTTTCAATTGCACTTCTTTTTTGCCATGCTCCACAAATTCTCTTCTCCTAATGTACCCCCCTCCTTCTGCATCTCCCATCACTCTGTAATTTTCTTAACTGTGCCTTTCTTCTCTCCCCTCTCTCTCTCATTTTCTTTCTCTCGTGCTCTCTCCTTCTCACCCTCCCATTTTTCCAGCCTCCCCCACTCTCTCCTCTGAAGATGTCATTTTGTAGTTGCCGTTCTCTAACAAGAAATCATTGTGCTTCCCTGGGGAGGGCTGTGATGGATGGATATGGGGGGGCAGGGGTGGGAATGAGGAGGGGGGCAATTTCTCTTCTCTGGAGGGTTGGGGGGGTGTTCACACAGGCAGTAATTCACTTAAGGGACATTTTGTGGCATACGACCATGCGTGCCGGCGTTACTCCGTTATTCTACCTGCCGGCAAAACAAACAACACCGGGATGTATGTGTGCATACCATTAGCTGGGGGAGCTCTTGTTTGGGTAGCTGGTAAATGATTGCAATGGTCCAGAAATAGATTGCTTGTGGTTGGCAACCCAACTAAGACTGCAGATGAGCTCAATGGAGCAAGACCACTGACCTCCAGAAAGGGAGCTCACAGAGGGAGGCGGCACTCCTCTCGGATGGTGCGAGGCAGCAGATGCCGGGCATGAATATTTTAGGCACTCCCTTCCTCACTGCGCAACAATTAGCATGAGCCAGATGTGGAGGAATGAAATATTTACAAGTTTTGTTTGCGTGTGTGGAGGTAGCAGGTTACACTTTTGCATCTTGTTTGGATCTTCAAATTTCAGAATTGTATTTAAAGTCACTACAAAAATTATAACAATTTGTATGTTTAGTCTCGGCTTTAGTCAGCGTGTGCACAGATGCGTTTACATTTATGCATTTGGCAGACGCTTTTATCCAAAGCCACTTATGTTACATTATCCTGTACATTTATTTCTAAGTATGTGCAATCCCCTGGGATCGATCCCACAACCTTGGTGTTGTTGGCGCCATGCTCTTACCACGGAGCTACAGGGAAGCTGTAGATGCAAACTGCAGGAAAAAATGCTGACAGAAACACCTGCAGCAATCTGATTGGCTGGCTTCCAAGAGTCCGTTTTATAAGGATAGTTCACCCACCAATAAAAATTCTGTCCTTTATTCACCCTCATGTTGTTAAAAATCTATACATGATTCTTTCGTCTGTGGAACACAAAAGAATATATGTTGTGACCATACAAAGGAAGTCAATGGGTGATGGCTTTGGTGATGGTTACAAGTCTGCTTGAGTAAGAGTTAGAGATGCACCGATATATCGGCCGATAACCAGTATCGGTTGATACAAGTACTTTTTCATACTATAAGCCATTAGCCGATGATCAGGGCTGATATATCCATAAAAAGACGAAAGGAAAATGCAATGAATTTGTGCTCTGTATAAAAAAAATGTTAAGAAACATCACCAGTTTGATGTTCCGTATTGATATTCATCATATTAATTAATAACATGACGAAAGTTAATCTGTATCTGGAGATATCACACTGAAGAACTGGCTATCGGTATGGGTGGAGAAACGTAGCATCGTGCATCTCTAATAAGAGTAGTTAGATTAGTTTTACTTTAGTTTAGTAGATAAGTATTGTGTTTCAACAAAACAACAATCTGAAAAGAAAAAGTGATTGACACATTTCCTGCTTGCTTTTTCAATCGTTTCCCTCATTCTCCCTTCATATATCTACAGACGGAGATCGCCAAACGGTTGAACGTGATTTGCGCCCAGCTCATTCCATTCCTGTCACAGGAGGTGAGACGAGACCGGCACACACAGACACACACGTTAGTCCCACAGCTACACATTGTGAGACTCGCACATGCCACGTTGCGTTCAGACAGCGTGATTGATGTAATTCTCTCATTTATGCCCACACACAAACGCTGTATCGCTCTCTTTGTTTCAGTCACTCTCTCGCTCACACAACTTTCTCTCGTATTTCCTCACGTTCTCTCATTCGGATGCCGCTGGGAAGCTTATTGTTATTCTTGTAAACCCACTTCCACAAAACTGTTACAGTTTGCCCATAGCTTTTCCTGACTGATAAAACACAACTTCCCCTCTTGTTTTAAGGGTATTTATATAAATGTTTTATGTGTGCGGCTAATGTACACCGCAGAAAATGCAAAACCCTGAATGCAAAGCACCAAGACACAGTAGGGTGGCCATCTGCCTTGTTTCATTGGTTGCTGTTTGTTTATCATTGACGGTCATTTTTTTCCCTCTTCAACCGCCACAGCACCAGCAGCAGGTGGTCCAGGCCATGGAGCGCGCCAAACAGGTGACTATGGGGGAGTTGAATGCGTCGATAGGGGTACGTGGACTCCCCCCTCTGCCTCCCACAGTGTGTACTTCCATCTTTTCATCCCTATTATTTGATTTTACACTTTACTCTTGAGTTTTCATTGCCATTTTGGGGAGAAGGTGTTTGGTTCAGAAATTTGAAAGTTGTGAATCACAGAGTTGAATTGAAAACTAGAATTGATGCGATTTGATTTAATAGAAGCAAACATGTCAAAACATTTTGCTTGTGGCAAAGCTGTTTGAAATTTGGTCATTCCTACCCAGTTAACACAATCACAGTGTGGAGCCGTACCAAATAACTTTCCTGTAACGTAACCGTGATTCCCATAATCGTTGTGATGACAACATTGAACGTTGTGGGAACGTGATGATTACGTCCTAAGACTCACCTGGAGTTTTCATATCTGATTTGCCCTGATTTTATTTCATGTCTTCATTTCTCTCATTGATCACTGGCCTAGTTTACTTGAGTTCATTTGATTTGATTTTGAACTTTTTCTCAGTAGCGAATGTGGCAGCATTGCTTTAAAGCGAGTCAGGGCTCTCTCACTATCAGAACGCTGGGAACGGGTCATGAATGCATTCCCTTTGTAACGGCCTATCTGGGCTGTGGTGCAGATCCAAGTCTTAACTGTGTTGTTTGTTTCTCTCTCTCTCTCTCTCTCTCTCTCTCTCTCTCTCTCTCTCTCTCTCTCTCTCTCTCTCTCTATCTCTCTCTCCCCCTTACCCCCTCATGCTCTTTTTTCATTTCCTCTGGCTATCTGTTTCTCTGCCGCACTCCAATCTGCGTCTCTCTTTTATCTCTTCCTCACCCTTCATCTTTTCTCTGTGATCCCTCCATCCACCTCTTCCTCTCCTTCCCTCCAGCAACAGCTGCAAGCCCATCATCTTTCCCAGCATGCAGCTCAAGGCCTACCCATGGGCCCTCATCCATCCGGTCTGTCTCACCCAGGTCTGGCTCTGGGGGGCGGCTCTGGGCTTCTGGCCCTTTCCGGGGCACTTGGGGCCCAGCTGGCCGCCAAAGACGAGAGAGCCCACCTTGAGGCCGTGGCGGCGGCCGCCGCAGCTGAACATCACAGAGGTACAACAAATAAAATCATACTGAAATTACGAACCATTCACGAACTGGAAATCCCCTATTTCTATCGACCAATCAGATTTTAGCGTTTGGGTTAAGAACCAACCAATCGTGCATGTATCACTTATGACTGATCGTACGGGGGGTTACAAACTTAATAATTGCTCATTCGTAGGGTTACAATACTTAAGTATTAATCTAATGTAGTATTAGTCTATCCAGGGTTGCCAGGTCCACAGGTTTTCAACATAATTACGCTACTTTAGAATGTTTCTGTGGGATTAAGGTATGAACATATCATTCCCTTTGATTTTAAGTTATATATGAAAACAAAGTGATTTATGATTATTGCAATGGTTATGTTCCAGTAGAAATTGTGTGTAATCCATAAAAGTTGGTGTATTGCCATATTTTGGGTTTTGATATTTAGGCTGGGGACATTGATCTATTTTTTATTTGCAACTAGCAATTGGCTGGTTTTGTTCTGCAGATCTGGCAAACCTGGTGTAATTATTGCTGCTGGTTTGTGGTTGTGGAACAAGTTAAAGGAGCTTTTTCTGAACCTGGTGGACAATAGCACCGTTCCAATATTTTTCAGACATTGGACTAATCTTATTTTTTGCCAAAATATCTGCTAGCTTGCATAGTGAAACATCAAAGATAGAAATATAGATATGTAAATATAGACATGTGTTTTTATTTATTGTATTTGTATGTCATAATCACGCTGTTTGTTTTTTGGTTTGTTTTGACTGGCAACGGGGACGTTTTCCTGCCCTTCCCATGTTCCCCTCAGACCGTGAACCTGGACCAGTGAGTATCTGTCCATCTATCCATTTCCTCTTTTCTCTCTCTCTCTCTCTCTCTCTCTCTCTCTCTCTCTCTCTCTCTCTCTCTCTCTCTCTCTCTCTCTCTCTCTCTCTCTCTCTCTCTCTGTCTCTCTCTCTCTCTGCATCTCTGCCTCTTTCTCTCGGTGCGGACTGCCATGCATTAGGCAACTCCATTGCCTGTGGGTCCAGCAGTTATGGAGCTGATTTGATTTATCCCTCGTCTCCTACATCGTTATCTCTTTCTTCTCTCCGTCTCTCACTCCACTGTTTTCCCTTTCACCCTCTCCCACTCTAATTTTTTCATATCTCTTTTCTTTCCCAGAGTTCGCTCTCAAATGGAGACAAAGGCAGGCCTTCAGACTACCTCAGCAATGGAAAAAAGAGGAAAGCAGATGAAAAGGAGTTTATGACGGACTATGTAGGTTGAAGAATAAATGTATTTAATGTTATCTTTTATTATTGCTCACTTAGATATATTTTTGAATGCAACGTTTACTATAAATGAAACCCACAGCATTTATCGTCTTCATTGATCGATCTAATGAAGTAAATGAGGACATTTATTTTTGGCCAGGCTGTTCCTTTCACCCCATAAAGAGAATGTTTACCTCCAAGTTTTTTCTTTCAGGGAAGCGACGCAGAGAAAAGCGACGATAATTTGGTTGTTGACGAGGTCAGTTTGTTTTACACACAAAGTCGAAACAAGGCCTGCCATTGGAGCGTGCCATTTTTTTCCCTAATTAATCCATCCTGTTGTGTTTATTTTGTACCCTTAGGATCCTTCTTCTCCACGGAGCGTGCAGTCTTATTCCTCCAGAGAGAACGGATTAGATAAACTCCCCCCTTCCCGTAAGGAGCCTCTGCCTCAGGCCAGCCCGACCTCGCTGGCTTCCTCCAGCAGCGCCGCCTCCCCCTCACGCAGCAAGGAGCCTCCACCGGTACATTGGATACACACACAAACGTGCATGTGATACGAATGCATCTCATTTAACAAACAACTTCTGCACCCTCCCCTTGAAAACAAGACCTTGTACACACATGTGTGCTTCTCAAGGGCATTTCCCCGGCCGCTGGCTTCATTCCCCTCCTGCAGCGATGTAGCTTGTACACACACACATGCACACTTTGTTCTGCAGTTAAGCATATCCACCCTCTTGATTTGCCGCCAGTCACTTAAAAAACCCACGTACAGACATTTCTAGCTTGCAACCGCTGCACCTTTTTCCTCATTTTCTAGGTTTTCATTGACTGGATACTTTTTCTTGAATAATTAATGTGTAAATGTGTGGTCTAACCTTTCAGAGAGAGAAGTCCAGCACGCCGGGGATGAAGCCCGGCACGCCCATGTCGCAGGAGTCATCCACTCCAGGCCCCAGTGTACCGCCTCAGTTTCGCCCCGTTCCTGGGAAAGCAGGGGTCGACCCCCTTGGTGAGATCAATATCTAATAATATCCAAGTCTTAAATTGACTGAGGAACCAAGGTTGATGTCTTTATTAAAAGGGGTTTTGTTGACTCGGCCAGCAGAGGGCAGTAGTGGTCTTCTTGTGAGTGTGGCAATGAAACAAGTGCTTAATGTTTAATGAAAACTGTGCAGTGAACATTTGTAATATTTTTCCATAAAAATAGTTTAATAAAAAAATATAAGATGGCAAGTCATCTGGAGATAGAAAATAAAAAATTATGAAATGTGCATTATGAATCCCAAAAACATCCATTCAAAATTTCAGGTTAAAATCTTTACTTTTTTTATAAATGTAATGTTTATTTATTATTTCAATGATTTATTTACATTTTATACTTGCATTTATTATTAAAGTAGACGCCTTCATTCAAAAATGTGAATGTGTTCATTCAAAAAGCAACAACACATTTGTTTATTTTAAAATGCAGTTTATTGTGACTGCTCAATTCTGAAAAAAAAATCTAACTTTGTCTGTTTTTTACATCTTTAGCATTAGGTCTGAGGAATCCTTTGGCGGTGCAAGGTGCGTACCCCCCTGGTGCATTCGGCCTGCCTCCCCCGGGGGTTAACGGGGAGTTGGCGGGAGCCGCCGCATACGGCGCGGGTCTCCACCTCGTCTCTCCTCAGATGAACGGCTCTGCCGCAGCTGCCGCTGCTGCTGCTGCAGCCGCTGCTGGATACGGACGCTCGCCTGTGGTATGAAACATGCAGAACATCAACTTTAAGTTACCTGTGCATCCAAAAAGTTCTATTTATGATTCATCTAATTGTGTCTTTGCTTTCCAAGGTGGGCTATGAGTCTCCTCATATGAGAGTACCCGGGTTACCCGCTAGCCTCCAGTCTGCAGCTTCCGGTAAACCGTAAGTATCTTGTCTGTCACACTTTGTCTTAGTTGGTTTAAAACCTTTTGGTTTGGGGTTTCTCCATGTGTGTCAATGTACTGTTTGTTCTTACGCCCCCTCAGCGCTTACTCGTTCCACGTGAGTGCGGATGGTCAGATGCAGCCCGTGCCCTTCCCTCCTGATGCCCTCCTCGGTTCGGGTATCCCACGGCACGCTCGTCAGATCCACACCCTCAGTCATGGAGAGGTGGTGTGCGCGGTCACCATTAGCACCTCCACACGTCACGTCTACACCGGTGGGAAAGGCTGCGTCAAAGTGTGGGACATCAGCCAACCGGGCAGCAAGAGTCCCATGGCCCAACTCGACTGTTTGGTGAGTGTAAATATAAACAGGTGCAATAATTAAAGTGTAATGAATCAATGATCCTCATCACAATTCAATTTATTTGATTTTAATGGCAGAGTAAAAATGTAAACGAGAGAGAGGTTGACGTCTATTAATATTTTGCCTTCTAATCCAATCAGAATAGAGACAACTATATTCGCTCATGTAAGCTCCTCCCAGATGGGCGCACCTTGATAGTTGGTGGCGAAGCCAGTACGCTATCAATCTGGGACTTGGCCACGCCCACTCCACGCATCAAAGCCGAATTAACATCCTCGGCTCCTGCGTGTTACGCTCTGGCCATCAGTCCAGACAACAAGGTCTGTTTCTCCTGCTGCAGTGATGGAAACATCGTGGTGTGGGACCTGCACAACCAAACGCTTGTCAGGTATCTAAACACGCTGAACTTTACTCTGTTCTTCAATGTGCTTGAATATGAAGAACTTCAGATGTGATGGTCTTGTATTTTCATCCATAGGCAATTCCAGGGCCACACAGATGGAGCCAGTTGTATCGACATCTCCAACGATGGCACCAAACTGTGGACGGGAGGTCTGGACAACACAGTGCGCTGCTGGGACCTGAGAGAGGGACGGCAGCTCCAGCAGCATGACTTCACCTCACAGGTACAGACATTTGGGGAATGGATAGATGTCGATAGTCAATATTTTCACTTGTTTTTAAAGGCTCTTGAAGGCTCTGAACAGCAGAATGGAGAGGAAAAGAGATCAAAGTGACTTGCTGTTGAATGTTTGTCATTGCCAGATGCAATGGTTTG
Source organism: Triplophysa dalaica (assembly GCF_015846415.1). Taxonomy (NCBI): domain Eukaryota; kingdom Metazoa; phylum Chordata; class Actinopteri; order Cypriniformes; family Nemacheilidae; genus Triplophysa; species Triplophysa dalaica. The sequence goes on from NC_079551.1 coordinate 10,913,125, forward strand.
AAAATGGAATCACCTGAGACAGGGGTTTTCAACCGGGGGTCCGTGGTGGAGCTGCAAGGGGTCTACTAACTACGGCTTACTCACAGGCAACTTTTGTTAAAAATGTAAAGCATGGGTACAGAAATATTACAACCAATGATCTATTAGAGCTGTGTGGACTCTTTGAAGCTTCCTTTGCCATGAAAAAAACGGCTGCTCTTTGGGCAAAAGGGGGATTCTGCCGAATGAAGTGTCCACTCGGTGTATATCATGCACAGTGAAATTTTTATGGGCTTAAAGTACTTGGCCTCTATTTTCAGTATGACATAATGTCAATATTTCATGAGTTAACTTGTGTGCACACAGATCTTCTCTCTGGGTTACTGTCCTACGGGAGAGTGGCTTGCGGTGGGGATGGAGAGCAGCAATGTTGAAGTGCTGCACGTGTCCAAACCAGACAAATACCAGCTGCACCTTCACGAGAGCTGCGTTCTCTCGCTCAAGTTTGCCTACTGCGGTACGACAGATTTTACGACTTTTTTCTACTTTTCACAAAGCGCTATGTCTGTTTTATATGGGACTTATTTGTTTTTCAATATCGCAGGTAAATGGTTTGTAAGCACAGGCAAAGATAATCTACTGAATGCATGGCGAACCCCGTATGGATCAAGCATATTCCAGGTATGTCTGTTCTGATGACAGTCTGGTCTGTTGTATCCTGTTTATTTCAAGCAACGTTGTTAAAGTTTTTTTAAACCAGAGACGCACAGATATATCGGCCAATAATCGGTCGATTAAAAGCAATTTTTCACACAGTTTAAAAACAGCCAATGATCAGGGCTGATATATCCTGTCAATCAAAAGTGGACATGAAAATGTGCTCTGTATGTAGAAAATGATAAGAAACATCAGCAGTTTGATATTCAATATAAATAGTCATTATATGAATTAATAACATTCAGGAAGTTAGGGAATATTCATTTAATCTTCATTTAATAAGCCTAAATATTATGTGAAAACCTTAAACTAACGGAAAAGTGGAAATGTTGATTCCTCAGTCTGAAATAAGTTCATATCAACTCAAATTATAACCTAAAACTGAAATGAAAAATATACAGCAATATAAAAAAACTCAAAAAGCACAAAAAAACGAAATATGCCAAAAAACAGTCTAATTCAAGTACTAATAAAACTCCAACAAACTATGATATAACTATAATAGCTCTCATTTCTGAATAAATGTGGCAAATACTGATCCAGGATCCAAGAATTCTAATACATGTTGTTTTTGTCTCTAGTCTAAGGAATCGTCCTCCGTTCTCAGCTGTGACATTTCTCCTGATGATCAGTTCATCGTCACTGGCTCAGGAGATAAGAAGGCTACTGTGTATGAAGTCATCTACTAAACTGAATGTGTTCGACGTTCATAAAGAATAACTGATTGGAAGGAGGAGACCAGATTCCTCATTATTTTGCCTCTGATGGACACTGACTTAAATATGGACTTCAGGACGGCCGTACTCTTCGTTCGAATGCCGCTAGAAATGACCCCCCGGTCAGACTGCGGTTTTTCCTGACCTTGTTTTTTTAATGCTGTGAGAAAGCTGGTAGTCTAGCTCCGAGGACATGGAATTTCTCCAAAGACCTGCTCTTTATCTTCTTGTTCTTTCTTTTTTAAAAACAAGATAAAACCTCCGTAGTGAATATAATAGTTAAAGAAATCTTATTTTTTTAGCCTTTGGAATTTTCACAGAAATGGACGATTTATGGAGCCGCGGCGTGTGAGTGAGTTATGACGGGACCTAAAGGAACGGCCTACGATGACTATTGCTCATGTTTCTAAACGCTCACTTCATCTTGACTGTGTTATGATTGTATGAATGATGTATAAGATGATGGGCTTTATGATGTTGAACAACAAGGATTTTAGTGTTTCATTGACTTCAGGGAAATGGCTGTAACGACGCTCAGTTAATCACACAAATACTGTATGTTGGAGCATGTTGAAATTTATTTGACTGTTCGGTCGCAAACTTGGTATGTATGAACTGTAAATAAAGCTGTTTAAAAGCCAGAAACATTGTGTTCATTTATATCATTGTGTAATATCTAACTTGCGTTGAGCTTCAAGGTATCCTGCAAAATCCTACTACACATCATATGCAAGCTTAGCTTTTAAAATTATATTTAAAGTGACTCCAAGTTAAACAAAGTGTTTAAATAGTAAATAAATACATTAACAGTAAATGATTTGTTTGATGATAAGAAAAACTCTTCTTTATTTATACTATTTATAAAAGCAGCTTTAAATTCCAGATCAATTTCAGAAAGATTAAGAAATCTAAGCTTAGAAAATATTCAAACAAATTTAAGATCATGCCATTTTTTTCTTCATATATACAATTTTTACAATATTCAGGTCTTCATTGTTGTACCATGTTGATCTCCAGGTGTTAAATGCAGCAATAGATCCATTTGTCTGGAAACACACAAACAAGCGATTACACACACACATCCATTTAACACATTTGAAGAGTTCATATGTTTTCTGCTAAATCCCACAACATAGATTAATTCATTTATTGCTATATTTTAACACAAATGTCAGCGGCTTTCCAACACTTACAATGCCTGCCTGTTGTCTGTACATTCACAATGCTCCAGCTGGTGGGGCAGCTCAGATGTTTGATGTCCAGAAGCCTATTTAATTCATCCAGAACCAGCGCCTCCACATGGATGGTGACTGATGTGAAGACTTACCCAGCTGTTCCAGTAAAAAGAAAGATGAGTAAGCACTTGTTTTATTCGACTCAAACTTTGAATGATCTAAAGTGTCATAAAGAGATTTCTACCTGTTGAGCTTTTTTGACGAGAGATGTTACACCATCAGACAGATTCTTATGAAGCTGAGATATTGCAGGAAACAAAAAGAAAAGACAGTAAGAAGCAATAAAAGCTCTCTAAGACTTTTTTGTTGGTCTTCGATACATTAGATCTAAAGTGATAATTCAAGAGAAACATTACGAAAGTCTGATTAATAAAACGTGAACGATTAATAAAACACTACTCGCAGTGAGTGATAACTTCAGTATGCTATCATCACTGGGTGCAGGCAGGGCGAGCAGTCGGATGGGATGCAACACATCCAACTCTGCTTGACCTGCCTGCACAAACCAACATACATCACTCTATTATTTCAATACTATTCCTAACATGTTTTCTGTAATCTTGTCATTCAGGATGTGGAAGTGAGATCGGATGTATATGAGCACTGACCAAGTCGTCCAGAAGCACCTGAGAGACCAGTAGGCGCGGAGGCTGAGTATAAACAGCATCCAACAGGACGACAGGCATCAGTGGGCGGAGACTCTCACCTGTTGACAGGTAAAGATGTACATCCTCTATAAATACTTCAGAGAGAATAATAATGTGATTATGAAGGGCTGATTTAGCATCATTTACAGAATGAGAAAGATGTAAAGAGGCTACTGACTCTGAGCGAGGACGCCCGGCTGTCTACTGTTGGGCTGGAGCGCCAGCTGGTTTGCAGGGTGAACGTCAAGGCAGGGTGAACCTGTCAAATGCATAAATTGACATTCATTTTATTACATTAATTGTTATTGGATTTTAATCTCAAGTAATCTGTAATAGTGGCTCATCTCACTTGAGGAACAGCAGTCTTAAACTGGAAGTGATTCACTGATGCTGTCCTGCTTCTCAGGCTGGGTCTTCTGCTCATCGTGGTGAGACCGAGTGACCCGCATCGCCCTGCCGGCAACCGTATGTCCGTTCATGACCGAAGCAGCAGTAGTCGCATCTTCGAGGGTGGAGAATCTGACAAATCCAAACACTCTGCATGCGTCCGGCCTGCATCATCAACTGAACAGAGAGAAACACTGTTGAAGTCTTTCACTTGAATCGTTTATTTACAAACCCAATAAAACAATAAGCATCATACCTTGTCAAAGGTTTTAAAGTGGCCAATGGACCTTCATAACACAAACCAAAAGAGCTCAACTCTACACGACTGGACAACACAAAGTACACGAAGTACAACTGAGATCCACTTAGACTAGCTGGTCGTCCAACAACATGCCATTCCTCTTCTCTGCCGCGGTGGCAAAGTGGACAAATTCATAACCTTTGGATCCATTTGCATCACAGACCACCTTGACAACCAAGATGAATTCAGACATCAACACATGATCTACTTTATATAAGAAAACATCAAACTGCTGATATGACCTTGCAGGACAGGATCTTCCCAAAATGTGAGAAGCTGTCATGAAGGCGGACACCATCGATGCTGTTGGCCAGACCCTTGATGATGTTCCTGACCCCAGTCATCCTCAGTGTGGAATCACACTGGGAGAACATGATTCGCATGGGACTCCCCCGAAGATCCCGACACATCAGGGTGTCCATGGCTCTCTGAGGCAGAAAGACGGAGTATAAGTATAAGAATATAAGAGACAAGAGATAGCAAGTTTATTTTTATGGCACATGATTTACAGGTAAAAACATCAAACAACGAGGCGATCTTATCATTAGGTAGGCTATGCCAGATGGACAAGAGTTTCCTCCGATGAACGATGTCAACTCACAGAATGAGAATACATTGAATACAAGAAATGTTAAAACACGACAAAAATATGACAGTAAGTAATACGATGACAGATGTTTAAAGTGATACGCAGATGACAACATACATCGTTTTGTGATCACAAAATCTACAGTATTTGTAATATGAATAAAGTTCATTGAAATAGTTAAAATGTAAGTAATTGTTTGAGTAACATATAATCAACAAATGAATAAGTCGCTGGAAAGAGTTGATGCTTAATTTTGAGTCATTTAAAAATGAAGATTCTATGAACATCTATGCGAGTGTGGCCAAGAATCATGATACTAAAACAAAACATTATACAGTTAAATAAAGGAGACTAAGATGAACAACTTAAAATGAAAGAAGAAACTGACACAAAATATGAAAAAACGAGAAGCGTAACTACGTATTTAGGCTCAAAGAACGCCTCCTTCAAAGCTGCGCATGGCCCACAACAAACTAACGATTAGTTTATTATTCATTTTTATTAGGCTATTTATAAATGTACAATTCATGATTTGTTAATTTGTTAATAATTATTTTAATAAAATGATGTGTATTTCTACACAAAATTAAAATACAGAGCGATTTACAGATTTATATTGTTTAACTTTTACTAACACATTCTTGTTTAATTTTCAGGTTTAATTCTATTGTTTTATTAACTTATTTACCTTGTTTTTACAGGTTCTCTGCTCACATAGTTCATAGATGTTTGCGTTTCTTGAGCGGAGAATTTTGGTTGGATGCGTCTAAATTTATTTTTAATTTGGCAAAAGTTAAATACGAAGTTTACATTAAAAGATGTCATTATGTATAATGAAAATAATGCTTTCAAATGTTTGGAATACTTATATTGTTAATTCATAAACAAAAATGTATTCATTCTTCCTCAGTTATCAAGATGTAACAGAATTTGATTGTTTATATCCTCGTTAAAAATTTAAAAAGCGTTAACATGTTTGAAACATTATAATAACATATTTAAGTCTCCCGACCCCAGCACTTTATACGCTATGCTTTGCACAATCGTTTTTTTCATCAATAAAAAAAATGCAAATGGAGTGCAGGAAGACTGCAGGAGAATTTATTTTTTGCGTTGTTTACGGTCCCTTAAATCGATCAAACTGATAAATCCCAAGAAATTAATCGAGTACCAAAAGTAGTTCTCGAAAAAGGTTTTGACTGTAAACTCGGGGACAAGAGGTTTGTAAACCTGAGTCTGCGGTCTGGAGCCGACCAGCCAAGAGTATGTGACCACTTTGTCACACTGGTTTAATACTTGTGTAGCTGTCAGTGCTAGGGCTGTCACGATTATGAGATTTTGCAAACGATTAACTGTCTAATAATCATTGGGATTATGACGATTAATTGTCTGTATTAGGGCTTTGACATTTAATTATCCTACGTTTTTTATTCGTCTTTGAAACGACTATATTGTTCTGAATATAAGAATATATTTTCTCTTAAAAAATGATGTCATCATATATTTAAGGTCAAGGTTTAAGCCGCCAAATACGTGTAAAACGAGTTTGATATGGAGTTAATTGAAGCCACCATTAAAATGCTATCAGTCATAGAAAATATTTTTTCTCACTTGCAAGACTACAATAAAAGTTTACCTCTATTAAAGTAATTTTGGTTTCCTGCATGATTTTCACATTTAGATAGTTTAAATAATATTAAATTGTACTACAGGCTTTTTATGGTATATGCTTTAATATTTTTTTTGCAGTGATTGATGGTACATTTTACAAGTATTATCATACTTTAGTACAATACATCAACTAAAATATATAAAATACAGGCACTGCAGCTCCCCCGTGTGTCTTCCATAGAGATGTGCAATAATCGCGATGATCTAAAACAATCCAGATGAGGCCAAACAATCTCAACAATTACATTTTATTTAACAATTATATTTTATTTAATAAACGTGACAGCCCGGTATGTTTATGTAACATTAGCGATTTCCGTAATCGTACTTTTAATGTTTTGAAGTGTGTTCATCATTTACTACTTTAGTAAATTGTAGTCTATAAAAGCTCGTAGGTGCCCCAAAACTGTTTGTTTTCCTAAATTCTTCAAAATATATCTAATTTTAGGTTTAACGTAACAACAGAACAGGTTTGAAATGATCTGATGGCGAGTAAATGATGAAAGGTTTTTTTTACCTCTGTGTAGGGCCCCCAAATAAAGACTAAACTTAGAATTGAATTAAACCAAAGACATAGTAAGCTATACAATGCTGGAACATCAATTCTTTTGGTTGGTGGTCTACTCTGATGTTTGATTGCACAAAATGTATAAAAAAATTCACAAACTGCTTTTTCACTTCACAAATCTTTAGTGAATTTTGAAATGTTCTTGTGTAACTTACTTGATCTTATTGAGTGATCTGCCCTATAGCTTCAGTGAGCAGCAGCTGTCCAGAGCCTTCTCACCCCTTGGAAGCATCATCAGTGCCAAGGTATGACGTTTATTGTTTTATTGGGATTAGTAAATAACAATTCAAGTGATTGACTTCAACGAGTGATTCTCTCTGTTCAGTTGATGATGGATGCAGCAGAGGGTTTGGATTTGTCAGCTTCTCCACCCTTGAAAGACGCGACTACTGTGTGATTGTCATGAACGTCTATACAGTTGCTGCCAGGGCGCTGCAGGTCACTATTGTCTGTGTCTGAAATCACATACTGTGACAGTGTGTACAGATTTGGATTAAGTACCTACCTATTGACTGAATAGTGTGAGCGGGTGCAGAATGAATACATTTAGGACATAATGCATCCAGCGTGTTTTTATTGTCAAGTGACCTGTATGCTCATTGAGCTATGATGTATTAACAACAGGCATTGGTAAACAAGCATAATTAATCATGAGGTACATATGAAAAACATATGCCTTATAGTTTTCATAGAATAACACATTGTACTACTAGAGTACAAGAGTGATGTGGGTTTGTGTGTGAAGGTGAATCAAGGCATGTTTGGACTTGATCTTTGTCAAACCATCACAGCAGAGCTGCAGCGCTCCAGGAACTGAGTTTGACACCCCTTACTTAAAGGGCTCATATGGCGCGAATATTTGTTTTTCGTGTCTTTGGTGTGTTATAAATTGCCCATGCATGTATTAGACATGTAACATTTCTCAAATTAAAGTGTCGGAACAAAAGATGCATTCTAACTAAAAGCGCATGCTCACCCAGACCTGCCTGAAACGCCTCGTGTAACCATACCCGCACAAATCTACGTCAGTTCGTGGTAGCATTTGACTAAGACCGCCCAAATGTAGACGCGAGTAAGGTGGGCGTACTTGTAAATCTCATTGTATCGTCACCAACTAAAAAAGGAATGGTCACATTTTATTGAGAACACTGTTCCAGAAAAGTACAATCCAAATGTTCAAGTTTTCGCAGCGCATTTCACAGACGATTGCGTCACGAACAAGGAAGAGAGATTAAGACCGGCTTTGCGCGGAAGCTTTGGTTAAAAATTGGGGCCATTCCAACCATTAGGCTAACCCTTCGCTGGCGCTTCAGATTCGCAGCCTGTAAGTATATTTTTCATTGTGATTGACTTTGTTTCTATCTGTTTCTATCTGTTTCTTTGTGACTATTTGTTTCTGCTTCGAGCTTGCTTCCATCTCACACAAAAGCTGTATACTCTGATGTATATGGTTGTTTGTTAATAGTCTTTATAACGGCATATATAAAAGGTAAAACAGTTAGCTATAGTTTTTAACAATTTAACATAATATTTTTTTATAAAACCTTACCAATCCTATACATCCTGATCAAGTCGCGCTGGCAAAGTTGTTGTGAAAATTCATTTTCCGTATCAGATTCGGGCTCGAATTGATATAAGGAAATCACAATGACATTTTACCACCTGTCTGTCAGTACAATTGGTTGGGAACATCATGTTCCGAATATGGTAAGAGGCGTTACATTAGTATTCGACCAATCACAACGAAATGGTTAACTGGCCAATCATAGCACACCTCACTTTTCAGAGCGATGAGCTTTGTAAAAATTAGCGCGGTGTGTGGAAAATAAAGCGTTTTTAACCTTGAATCGTTTATGCACATTATATTACATCTAAAACAAACCATAATATTTGTTTTAGCCGAGTCCTATGACCCCTTTAAAAAGACAGCTCACCTTAAAATGTTAATTCTGTTGTCTATTGCTCAATCTCAAGTTGTTCCAAACCTGTAGAAATTCCTTTGGTTGAACAGAGAAAGAAATTTGGAAGAATGTTAGCAACAGATTTCTGGGAGACCTCTGACTACCATTTATTTTTACTATAGTAGTCAATGGGGTGTATGCACACGGACGGTGATGTACGTCCTCTAAATTCTCAGCCAGCTAGGTCACTTCTGCTCTCGTAGTACAAAGGGGATTTTTCAATAAGTGATAAAGATGTGTTTGGTAAATAAAGTTCAAATTTCAGTGAACCGACAGCAGTATGGGTGAGCATAGACAAGTGCCTCTGTGATCATGCCTCTGGGAAGTGCAAAAGTTCACTTTGCTTTTTTTTCATATTTGTTGATGTACCTTGAAACGGAGAGCCTGAAGTCCTTCTTTTATTTTGTATGGGGTATGGCGAAGTGTTTGAAAAATAAGAGACACTTTGTTGATCGTAGTCCTATGTGCATCCTCAAGCGAAACGCCATTGTTGTAATAAGTCTGGCTGAGATTTTAGCTAAATTATGTCATCAACCCGTATGCATAAACCCCAATGGTGCCCAGAAATGTCAGTTGCTAACGTTCTTTTTAAAGTCTATGTATAACAGAGAAATTAGATTTATACAGGTCTGGACTACTCTGAGGTGTAGTAATTCATGACAGCGTTTTCATTTTTGGGTGAACTATCCCTTTAATAAAATCTAATGATTTTTATTTTTATTTAAAATCGGAAGAAATAGGACCAAGCCCTTGTGACTTGTACTGGCCAATTAAAGACCTCCGGAACAATGAGGTCATTGACTTTTGACCTGTGTTTTGGTTTCATGTCTTAAATTTTTCATGCACATTATATCATTGAAGTGCTAAAGACAACTCAACAACTTCAAAAGATGACCATAAGTTTAATTTTCAACGTATACATGTCTTTTACATCACATGGGAAGTGCTACAGAGGGATATCACAGCGAAGGTTTCGAAAAAGTTCCTTGGCTTTAGACAGTCTTTAACAGAAACTTGACAGTGTCCTCATTATAGAAACATAGATTAGATAGATATAGATATTATGATAACATGACGTCAAAGACAGATCGTGCATTAAGACGGTCTATCCCAAAGACAAATTTAACTGTTTGCAGGCAGCAATATTTCAGCTATTAATAAAAAATTAATAAAAACACACTGCACTTTCTGCATAATAACAGACTGATCAAAACACTGTAGTAATAATGCTTACTATTGCCATAAGAAACCTAATGATTTCCTAATGATTTCCTACAACTCTTTGTAAAGCTCACAAGCAAAAAACATAATTGGACTCATTTGAGTACTGGGAAAAGCTTTGCAGATAAAAAGAAGAATGAATAAGAATAAATGTAATTAAAAAAAAATCTGTTCCCAGCAGGATGTTTGACGGTAGATCCGGCGTGTTGATTCAGTCAGGTTGGCCATAGCTCTGCTAATTCATGGTGTGCACCAGGGATCTGTGATTAACCCTCTAAATCTTTCAGATGAGAATAGGTTGAATTAAAATTATCTTTACATTTAAATATAATTTCTTTAAACCAATTTCTGTAGCTACCCAAATATGACTTATCAGTATTCAAGCCAATAATGAAAACGAGTGCAACATCTGCATGGTAATCCAAGAGAATTAAAACGAACAACGGCCGTGGTTGTGAGTATTTGCAGCAAGCATTCTGCGTGATTTACCCGTGCTCCTCATTAGACACCAGCTTGTGGGAGAAGGAAAATGAAATGCAGGTTGGTGAATTCGTCTGGGATTTGCCACATGAATGTCTAATTGGGTTGGATAGGAGAGCAGAGAATTGTTTGTGTGCCCGTACTGCGTTCAACCGGAGATGCCCCCAAAGTGAGCCGGGAGCTTCCGAACAGTTCGTTCCCTTTGGGGAAATGCTGCGCTGTCTTGTATATATCCCATTATGGTGAGAGTGTAAGGCTAATGAAATGATTGTCTGCTGTTGCTGTAAGTAGGAGATCCCTAAATACCCGCTGTCTTCTATGTGGCTTTCTCTTAGCATAGCATGCTATCTGGAGACTGTGCTAATTAAACTCGCAGCTCACTTGCTATGTTCAGAAATGAAATACTAGCATACTGCTTAATGTGGAGAATATACTATATACTGCACACTACTTTTAAAAATAGCATGTTAAGAATAGTGCACCAAAATATAAGAATTCTCTCAATTTACTGATGTTCACGCTATCTTGGATGTAGAAGATTCATAACTTTAAATCTCATTGGTTCTTGTGTGTCTCAAGAGAAAACACGGCTAATTTACCACGGCTATGCTAATTTCACAAAGCAAATAAATATGTAGATGGTCGTTGAGTATTGCTAGTCGCGTAAGTCATTATCGCAAAATAACTGATTATGTTGCTGGAATAATTGTAATGATTGAACATTTTTCCGTGCAAATGACTAAACAAATGTTTACCGTTTTGTGCCGAATATACTACAAAAGGCGTATAGTATGTTAGTATGCCATTCTGAACAAAGCCACTGTCTTCCTCGATCTTATCTAACTATCGGAGTAAAGGTGATAAGATGGGATGAATTGACCAGGTGGTATACAACGGACCGAAAACAGAAGAGCCATGGTTGCCTGCTTCGCTTTCCGTGATCGTGCAGTGCTCGCCGGTTTCGTTTTTCTTCCAGGCATCTCTTCTTCTCTCTGCGTTTAGTACACCACCTCATACACGGTGGCTTTCTTATCCCCGGAACCCGTTACAATATACTTGTCGTCTGGGGAGACGTCGCAGCTCAGGACTGACGAGGACTCTTTTGACTAGAGGGAGACAAAATGAGATGTATTCACAAATAATGATAAGATCAAGTTAAATCTCACTTTGTCAGTAGAGGCGTGAAACGATTTTCACATTTAAGCCGACAACTGCACGCATGAGTGAAACAAATGGCGAGTCGCCGAGGGAGATCCTGCGTCTCGTTTAAAAATCAAGCTTTATTCTTTTTTGGTCACCTTGGATGAACAGAACATTTCCTATCTGCTTGCAGCTGGTCTTTTATTTCGCTGTGTGCAGAATTGAAAGGCGCATTCTGAAAGAATGACTGTAGTGAAGTGAATTTTCAAAAAGTGTGACCGACACACAACACACCTGGAAAATACTCGCTCCATATGGTGTCCTCCATGCATTGAGCAGATTGTCCTTTCCTGTGCTCACAAACCACTTACCTACAACACAGGAAAAAGAACAACATCATCACCATCTCACGATTCAAATCAAATATCACTTATTTCAAAGAGTTTACACAATACATGCCCATATAAATACACAGGATGAATAGAACCAATGGATGAATAGTAGTTTCGAAACCACAAGTTGTACAGGAAATCATTCTGTCAAAATGAATCGCCATAGTGAGGCGTACCGCAGTAGGCAAACTTGAGCGAGAGAACGCAGCTCTCGTGAAGGTGCAGCTGGTATTTGTCTGGTTTGGACACGTGCAGCACTTCAACATTGCTGCTCTCCATCCCCACCGCAAGCCACTCTCCCGTAGGACAGTAACCCAGAGAGAAGATCTGTGTGCACAGAAGTTAACTCATGAAATATTGACATTATGTCATACTGAAAATAGAGGCCAAGTACTTTAAACCCATAAAAATTTCACTGTGCATGATATACACCGAGTGGACACTTCATTAGGCAGTACACTTATCTAATACTCGGCAGAATCCCCCTTTTGCCCAAAGAGCAGCCGTTTTTTTCATGGCAAAGGAAGCTTCAAAGAGTCCACACAGCTCTAATAGATCATTGGTTGTAATATTTCTGTACCCATGCTTTACATTTTTAACAAAAAGTTGCCTGTGAGTAAGCCGTAGTTAGTAGACCCCTTGCAGCTCCACCACGGACCCCCGGTTGAAAACCCCTGTCTTAGGTGATTCCGTTTTCAAACCATTGCATCTGGCAATGACAAACATTCAACAGCAAGTCACTTTGATCTCTCTTCCTCTCCATTCTGCTGTTCAGAGCCTTCAAGAGCCTTTAAAAACAAGTGAAATATTGACTATCGACATCTATCCATTCCCCAAATGTCTGTACCTGTGAGGTGAAGTCATGCTGCTGGAGCTGCCGTCCCTCTCTCAGGTCCCAGCAGCGCACTGTGTTGTCCAGACCTCCCGTCCACAGTTTGGTGCCATCGTTGGAGATGTCGATACAACTGGCTCCATCTGTGTGGCCCTGGAATTGCCTATGGATGAAAATACAAGACCATCACATCTGAGTTCTTCATATTCAAGCACATTGAAGAACAGAGTAAGTTCAGAGTGTTTAGATACCTGACAAGCGTTTGGTTGTGCAGGTCCCACACCACAATGTTTCCATCACTGCAGCAGGAGAAACAGACCTTGTTGTCTGGACTGATGGCCAGAGCGTAACATGCAGGAGCCGAGGATGTTAATTCGGCTTTGATACGTGGAGTGGGTGTGGCCAAGTCCCAGATTGACAGCGTACTGGCTTCGCCACCAACTATCAAGGTGCGCCCATCTGGGAGAATCTTACAGGAGCGAATGTAATTGTCTCTATTCTGATGGGATAAAGGGTTTGAGAACAGTTAGTTAACAGGATACAAAGAATAGGACAATTTTCAATAATTTCATATTCGAATATTTGAGCTTGTAAAAAAACAAATATTTGTTTATTTAAGTTAAGTTAATAAAGATGTTTTTAAATTTTTATTTAGTCACAATTTCACAACAAGCTTATAAATATCTTTAAATATTCATAACACACTAATATTATATCCTGTATATAGGTTTTTTTGATGTTGAAAAAATAAGCAATGTTGGAAAATAAGAAAAAAAAACATTAAAACGGCTATTAAACCTGCACGGAGCGAAATCATACAAAAACAGAACATACAATACAAAAAACAAACAAAACTCAATGACAGTCTGTGATAAAATGCTTATCTTGTTTATTGTTTATGTCTGTTCTTGATAAGAAAAACAAGCATATTGGTCTATTACTCTGGTGAAAGTTCCTCGGCCGGTTAACAAGCCGACAGCGCAGAAAACACGTTGCTCTTCTAACTCTCTTCAACAAAATGCAGATCTGACAAGAATATCTGCCTTTATCATGTGTAATGTTGACAATAAATAAAGTAAACAGGCTTGATAACCCCATGGCGACCGATAAGATCCTAAAATACCCTGCAACAAAGACGGATCCATTGTAGTGCTTATTTCCCTATTTACTACGTTAGCGTCATCTGAGAACGACATTTACTAATCCTGCTGATCACCAACGCATATAAATATTGTTTCTTTATCGTTTAATGGTCAGTGTCTGTCATGTTCAGCTTTGCATTGCATCTGCATCAATAAATAAAATCAATTTAGTTAACTAAAGAATTATAGAGTTAATTTTATTTAAAGGCGACGACCCTATTTTAACTGATTAGGAGGAAAATACAGGATTTTAGGTATGGAAAAAGCTACCAGTCTTATGCCAAGGCCAAATTTATTAACATGAGTTGCAGTGAAATGTTCATTTTCATGTTTCAAGTTGCTGAAATTAGCATTACCTAAATTTTTGAATGAACGCATATGAATTTACAAAGAACAACCAACAAGTTATGGTTATAAATGAATTATTGTTAATCATTTATTTTACGTTGGCATTTTTATACTTAATGTTAGTAATGTTAACGAATTCTTTGGCTCACCAGTTTTTTAAATTTTAATATGGTGATGTGAGCCGAGCATAACACGGCCAGCCGCCGGTGTAAACGTACAATTTTTAAACTAGTTTGCAATCTGAGTGAACAAAGATGCAGGAACACATGCAAATGATTTTTTATATTTTATATTTTGAAGTAAAAAAGCATTTAATAAAGGCTTATAGCGGTAACCCTGTGGTGACGTAGTGTTTTATTCTCATGAAAAATATGAATATTCAAATAATATTTTAATTTTCGAATAATTATTGTGGATCGAATATTCAAACATTTCTAAACATCCCTAATACAAAGGAAATTTTAACATGATTTACCAAACAGTCGAGTTGGGCCATGGGACTCTTGCTGCCCGGTTGGCTGATGTCCCACACTTTGACGCAGCCTTTGCCGCCCGTGTAGACGTGACGTGTGGAGGTGCTAATGGTGACCGCACACACCACATCTCCATGACTGAGGGTGTGGATCTGACGGGCGTGCCGTGGGATACCCGAACCAAGGAGGGCATCAGGAGGGAAGGGCACGGGCTGCATCTGACCATCCGCACTCACATGGAACGAGTAAGCGCTGGAAAGACAAAGAGGTGTTTGGTTAAAAATAAATGCACATAGTGTTATTATTCCATATTTCTATTTGGTATTCCAACAATGAAACAACATGAGGGTGAGCAAATTTATTTGGTATGTGGCCAATTATAACTGAAGTTATTTCCATATATAAATTGTAGTAGTAAAAAACAGCCACATTGATCCTAATGGTCAGATGGAGGGTAGAAAATGACCATGAAACTACTTTCTTTAAACAAACAACTAGAATAGAGCTTATTTAAAATAAACAAGCTTATTTAAAACAGAAAAAGTCCACCAGCCCTAGTTAGACAAAAAATACCTCAATTATATTGAGTGTGTGAGTAATAATTTAACGTCTTGAGAATGTTTGCCTGAACTCAAGGGTTTTTCACATGTTTGCTGTTAGGGTGGGAGCTTGTGGGTGGAATGCTATTATAAGGGCTGTATTATAAGTGCGGCCAATAATGGCAACACTACAACAATCAATAAGCCGGCATGACTCCAGTGTCACAAAGAGAGAAGAGAAACTTACGGTTTTCCAACAGTGGAGCCAGGCAGTGATGAGGACAGCCCTGACGGCCTAAGATGTGAACGAGATTCATACGCTACCTGCGAGTTGAAAGAACTTTTTTATCATTAAACATTTTTTGTTAACACATACATTGAAATTTATATTTCACATCATTTTCTTTCTTTCACTAAAATTTTAACTGTATGATATCATGTAGAAACTTGTACAAAACCTGATGATCAACATCCCTATCTTAATTTACTTATATTTATAACAGCCCCATTTATTTTATAACAGCCCCATGTATTTTAAGTGCATAATTGGCAACATACAAAAACATGTTACAAACTGGAGTCTGAGTCAAATTTATCGTTTGCTTTGATAAATAATACACCTTAAAAGCTGAATAAAACAAAGCCGTACTTGCAGTTAGCATTTCTTTACAGCTCCATAACTCGTAGTGTATTTAAACAAGGTGCATTACCATAGGGCTGCGTGTGTAAGCACTGGCAGCAGCGCTGATTTGGGGCGAGAGTGTTAATGAGCCTCCGAACCCGCCTGGACTGGCCAGCTCTCCATTGAGCCCAGAATGGGACACCATGCCAAAGTGAGCTGGGTAAGAACCGGGTGTCATAGTCAAGGGACTCCGCAGGGCTGAGAAACAGACAGAGTTAATAATCGAACATAGTTATACCATTTGTATTCAGATGTAGAAGAGGGTCTGGTTACCTAGAGGGTCTGCAGAGGAGGCCGGTTTGTTGACTAGCCGTAAACAGGAAGTGCTAGGACCGGGCATCAGGGGGTCATGGTGAGAAGGTGAGGAATTGCCTGATTTAGAGGAGGGCGACTGGGATTTCTCTGTCTGCCAAAATAACCAGACAGTCACCTTATGTAGGAAGTGATGTTAAAGTATGTATTTTCATACAGTAGGTGTGACGACTGTCATACTTGCACTGTGTCCTTGTTTTTGCTGGGAGGTGGGCTGTGTGGTGGGGTGCCTGGTGGGGGACTGGGAGACCCTGGGAGCTCCTTTCTAAGGGATGGGGCTCGGTCAAAGCCGTTACCGTGAGGAGAAAGAGGCACACTGCCCACGGGCGAGGAAGCTTCCTGGGTAAGAGAGATAGAAAGATCTTGGTGCTTACACATACATGTAAGAATAAGAAATGACGTGTGCATGAAGTTAGAGTAAGTGGTTAGGTGTTCGTTTATTAGCATAATCAACAGTTATGCTAGCAAACACTGCTAGATAGAACCTTCAGCAACAGATGTTGTGTTTACACACACATTTGTTGACCTGGATAAGCTGGAGTTCAATAACAAAAAGATTCCATCTATTTACTTTCTCTCTTTATCTGTTTCTTGGTCTCTTTTCCATTATGTCATTCTCTGTATACTGAAAAACTGAAAAAAAAATAGTTTCTTTGTTTAATTCTTAGTGTGGAATGTTTTTGTCTTTCAATGAAGTAATTGCTCAGTGGGGTCACGTAATGAATAAAAAACGTTGACCAGCTCCAGCTGCTCTGATTTGCCTTCATGATATTATCAGCAATTATGAAACTGAATAACATTTAATAAATATGATTGATGTTTGATATTTATCAAATAATTGAGGAACACAGCTGTAGCGTTTAACAGTACAATACATGATAACGTAATTAACAAGAAACTACAGACTTTTTGTAATATATATAGTATATACAAATGTCAAAATGATCACAAGCTAATCAGCTACAATTTATAATTTCTGAGTCACTATTAAAATTAAACAGAACCGTAAAAAAACATCAACAACAACAAAAACATTCAGTGGGTGCTTTGTTGACTTAAAGTGAGTCATAATTCATCCGACGAAATATTCAGCCAACCGGATAGTCATTAAATTGACCTCCTTTTGTGTTTTGCAAAACAAAACGTCATACTGGTTTCCAACCACATAAAGATGAATAATTGATGATCATTTTTTTGCATGAATTAATCTTTAATGCCAATACAAAACTAAGCCTAACTTCTGAATAATTTTAAATAGAACGTGAGAAATAAAGACAGATCAGTATGCATACAGTACATGTGAAAATATTGCCTCCATTTTTTTATTCATGTTAACCTAAAACCTTGTTTTAACATAACTTAATTACACAAGATGTTACTTTTATAAGGTAGTCCAATGGTTTAATGTATAGTAATTATAAACGCGTCATGAAAATATTCATGTTCATTTGTAGACTCACCTCATTGGAAACATCTACCACAAGATTGTCTTCACTTTTGTCACCATCACTGTCCTAAGAAACACACAAACAAGAATAAAAATAAACCCCTCTGTGGGATATATTTACCAGGTACATACATGTACAACATTGCAGCGTCCCCACCCCCTCCCTTTGCGGCCAATTTCACCAATCACAGCAGGGGAAAGTCTGCCCCCCCAACCCCTCGCTCCATTTCTCTCCGTCTTTCACCTTGTCCATCTCTCTCACATGTCTTGTTCTCCTCTCTGGTCCATCGCTTGGAGTCGAGGGTGACAACGTACTTGGTTGCCATGGCAACAGCGCTTTGATGTGATCATGGGCTGATGTTCCTATTGACATCACCCTATAGTGACATCATCCCCCAATTACCCACCCGGATGGTCACATTAAACACTTCACTACACACGTGCACGTGTGTTTGTATAGATGTGTGATGGGCTGTCGAGTGCAGCGAACATTAATACGGTCGCTGTGTACCAGAGATGATCTATCCATCCGACATAAAAAAATATCGTGGCATCTATTATCATGGCAATTTTGATATGTACCCCAATTTTAAACAGGAGATTTTTCAGCTCCAGTAGGCATTACTGATATCAGTAATATACTGTTCTTAAAGGTAACAGAACCCGAAACATTCCTTCAAGCCTTTACAATAATCTGAATAAAAGTTTTAATAAAACAGCATCTCGCCACCAGCAAAAAACGTGTTTCTACGCTGTATGACAACAATGGATATGTATACAGTACATCTTTATTTACCACACTGGGTCAATGCATTGGGACTGAGAAAAGCACGATGTTATCGTAGTGTGAAAACCTACATAGTGAGAGGGAAGGACGTCTTTCTCATCACAGCGCCTCCGTTTGGCATCGCTAGACGTCTGTGAGGCATACGCTCCTGACGGACCCTGTCGATCCTCTGTGACCTGACTGTCTGTCGACGATACTGATTTACTCTACGGCCAGAGAGAGACAAAACACAGCATAAAAACATATTCAGCTGGCTATCAAAATAGAGAAAAAACACTGTTTCATATACAGATAACCTTATCTACACCATATCAGAAAATGTTTGCATTTTAGAGTTACCATAAATGTCCTCAAAGGATCATTTTGCAAGATTTATTACACCTCTAGGGACACATTTGTTTCCAAAAGTTCTCCAAGTACGTCCACATACTTTCATTATCCAACAAAATACTCTTTTGTAGTTATAAACAGCCAGATAGCAGTCACCCCTAAAGTGACCCAAAACAGTTGGTCAACATCCAGTGTCAACTGTCCATCTCTGAACTTCCATCCTTATAAGCGGTCTCAGATCAGTGACTTCAAACGTTCGCTCTTCTGCAACGCCGCAGTTTTAGCATCCAAACAGGAAACGCATTGGACCGAGATGAGAAAATACACAAAGACGCCCAGTTCTCTCCACAGACCTGTTTTCTCCAAAACCTCTTTATCTCTTTTAACTCCCCCTCGCTCAGACCTTTCCTTGACTCCTTCATTTTCCTGCTCTGCTGTCAGCAACAAGAAATCATCTTAAAAGAAGCTGAACCTGTTCCTACTCCTTCCCTCTGCGTTTTGTTTTCAGTATTCAACTCTCTTTGGCTTTGAAATAATAGCTTTTTATTAAACATCAAAACTCTTAAGGGATAGTTCACCCCTAAAATGTTAAAGCGCTTTTTCTACCGTCGCGCCGAACGGTTCTAAGCACAACAAAATACGGTATGATTACAAACTCGATGGGGTTGGAAAAATTGGAAAACAGCAGCTTCTGTGGATGACAAAAGAAGCCCAGTCCCCATCCACCGTATGGAAGAGAGCATCTCAGACAATCTACAAATATTTTGGGGTGAACTTTTCCATCAAGGCTAACAAGAGTCCAACAAATGACAGAGAAAAAAGTTTGTTCAATAAAAAGTACAGAGTGAATGCTTCTTATCAGTGATGATGGCAAAGGGCAGGAACGGTGACCTGAGAGGTCTGGCAGATTTCATAAGACATTCGTTTCTTTAAAGGACTCTGTATTGCAAGTCATTTATCAAAGTCAAAATGGTGAAGGCACACGTACACACAAACAAGTCTGATACTCACCCTGCTGGGTGCACCCTCTGGGATCGGAGGAGAGAGACCGAGAGAGAGAGAAGGTGGAGTTTGTTATTGACGTCAGAATGGATAATAATAACAGCAATTCCACAGTAATCCAAGGTCATGCTCAAATCTCTAGTCATGGTGCGATAAAAATACATCCATTGTATTAAGCTCCCAGAGCAGTCGAACCTCTGGCCCGGTGCTCCGGCTTCTAAGAAGTTTATCCCTTGTATGGTGGGAAGGACTTCCATCCTTCTTATTTCAAGATCAGAAGTAAAGATTTTTGAGACAGCTGTTTCTACATTATTCTCTCCTTATGGGATACAACCTTCGAGTCATGCCAAAATAAATGTATTTACCATATAAGCACACATGAAGACCACCATAGTGTCAAAATGACAAGGAGGAAACGCCTGGTTTTTGAGTTGGGGGTTTGCCCAACTCAAAAATCCTTTATCATTGGTTTTGATGATAAAGGATTATTTGTAAAAGATGACTAATATTTCGTACGATTTTGTTCGTGTCATTGATGACCGATTGTAAAAACAATGTGGTAATTTCAATCCTTTAGTGGGCAACGGTTTTGTGCGCGGAAACTTTTTACCTTTGTTACCTGTGGCAGTACAAGAACGATAAAATACGTTAAAACATTAACTGCAAACTAATTGCCACCATTTGCCTTTCTAATTTGTTGCAGTTGCATTTAAAAAGATTAGCATCTCAGTAAAAAAGCAAAAAAATATATAAATCGCCCAACGTTTCAATTTTATTCCAAGCAAAAACATCGTTAAAACGCATTACGACTTCCAAACGTGTAATTAGCTGATTCTCGTAGGATGTGAAGGCACCATTTCGCACCAATGTGAATAAACTACAAAACATAAAACATCTGTTTTGAATATTACATTTCTCTAACTAACCTCTACACTTTGGCGGTGCTATTAAACTATTAAATTAGTTTTTGACGTCAGGTTTGAGAATACATGCAAAGCTCACCTCTGAGATGCTCTGGGTCTAGGTGATTGCGTTCGTCCTTGTTGGCCAAGTGGGCAGAGACTCCCAGAGCTCCGGTAAGGGCCAGCAGTCCAGACGTGCCGCCCAGAGACAAGCCTGAAGGGTGAGGGGTGAGAGGAATACCCGGGGTGTGGTGAGACAGGTGCTGGAGCTGCTGCTGCTGAGAGAGAGAGACAGTGTAAAAGGCAAAGAAAAAGACATCAGATGATAGAGAGGGATATAGGAAGACAGGTGGAGTGAAAGAGAAGAGATCCAAAAGGAGACAGAGGTCACTCACCCCTATGATGGCGTTGAGCTCTGCCATGGTGACCTGTTTGGCACGTTCCACCGCCTGAACAACCTGCTGCTGATGCTGCTCACACATCACACAAAGACATCCAATAGAAATAATGAAATTTGTGCACTTTTGTTAACTTAATTTACTCCATCCTTCAGACACACTCACACAGTCCGTATTGACAGACGCATCACAATGTCTTTGGCCGTCTGCAGATGCTAACTCAAGCTAATGCTAAAGGTGACCTAATCAATACAGTCCTGTCTGCTCTTTCATTGCCCATCTACCCAAATAAATCCCACTAATTGGAATTGCGCCTCTTAAGCCTTCATGCGAACTAGAAAGAAACAGGAACTAATAAGTGTGACTTTTTTTGTTAATTTGTACGTTTTCTATTAACAATTCTTGATTTGTATGAGTAGACAAACCTGATTTAAAGCACATTGTTTTGGTAAAAAAATTCAATTTAGGTTTTATTCACGACACAGTCATTCATGACATCATCATTAGAGGGCATTTGATTGGGCAAAAATAAGTGAAGTGCAAGATGAGTCATCACTATTTTAGTCAGTTTCCTGGAAGAGAAAGTCTGCATCAACCTCAAGGAGTACAGTAAAATGACTTCCAACCTCAAATCCAATTTCGACTTTAAGAGCCGCTAATAAAGACGACAGTAATGCAGGATCAAGCTGAAGTTGCATCGTCAACAATCCGAGCTCATCAAGTGCAGATGACTTTCGGTAACTAGAAACTCAATTTTTTCGCATCGCCGAAAAAAAACGCAGGATATCAGCAGTTCCTGTTTAGTCTGGGATGAAACGAGGTCATTAAAATCTAAAAGCTGCATGGTGTACTGAGGGCGAATCGTGTGTGTCTGTGTGTATGTGTCTGTGTGTGTGTGTGAGAGAGAGAAGAGCCCAGAACACTGATGAGGTGTCAATCACTGTCAGCGTACCTCCTGAGAGAGAAAAGGGATGATTTGAGCACAGATAGCACTGAGCCGCTTCACGATCTCTGCCTACAAGAGAACACACACCATTAGATGAGAAACCAGTGACAGTGATAAACTAATACAAACACAGTGGGCTCTCAATTTCCAAGCACAAATGGTTTTAGCATAGATTATAGTCATAACAATGATATCTAAGTAACACTGAACACAAACTCAAAGCGAGAGGATAATGAAATGAAGGCCATTTAATGTGGCTGTGTTTTCAGAAGGGGATTATTTGTAATACTCATTTTCTAGCCAAGTATTACTATTGAAATGCTGTAGATTTACAGTGAATAGTAAATTTGTGACATAGTGCAATTGAGAATTATGATTTATATCAATTAATAAAAATGGCCATGTGTTCATTAATGCCACAGTACACTTCTCAGATCTTGATCTGTTTTCTACATCACACATGCTTTGAAAGTGAGTCTTCAGAATATCTCAAGTCATAGTCTAGGAAAGTCACCCCAGATCTTATTTTTTCCAAATTTAAATGTAAAACATGTCAATAAAAACAGCAATTCTTATTCAAGCATTATTGTATTATTGTAGAATTCATATAGGATCTTTAAACAACCTTTCAACATCACTATTCCTTATTCATTCTTCATTCTTTACCTATTTGTTTTGTCAGACCCTTTCTGGGAAAAAAATACTATAGTGAAGACTTAATAAAGTTTTGTTTTCAGTTTTACCAATATTTTAAATTATTTAATTGTTAATAATGAAATTTATTTTATTCATTTTCCTAATATGCTTTTGTCATTTTATTATATTTGAAATATTACATTTTCATTTATTTAAATACATTTCATTAAATATGTGTATTTGATTATTTATGCTGCTATAGAGGCCCGCGCTGACCAAGTTAACTTCCGATCTGAACCGATCTTATAACAATTTATTTTCAAATTAATTTATATTGGTATTTATTCAAATTAAAGCTTTATTATATATTAATGGTAAAAAAAATATTTAAAACTACACAACAGTTATTGATTCGTTGCAGAAGTCTACCTGAAGTTTGGGTCACATAACGTTTGTTTTTTGCTAAAATCAGCAATTTTTAGGTTGATATTTGATTTGATTTCAATAAGCAGAAATGTTTTAAGAGTTTTATTTTAGTAACATTAATAACCTTGCTATAGATCGTAAGGAGGGATCGGTTTCAAGAAACCAGCATATCATAGAGCATGGGCTCTTCTGACATGGATACTCAACACAACACCCTAGCAACCAACTAGAACAGCCTGGCAACCACCCACAACTCTCTAGCATTGTGGCAGCGACTATTGCACGAGCGAGCAACATGCAAAAATCAAGTTACATCCTTTGTTATTTTCATGTGTGCGTTTGTGTACTCGGTGCTATTCATTCAGCCATTCCCCTGTTCACGTGTGCGAGAGAGAAACAGAGAGAGAGAGAAAGTACTTCAGGGCTGAAAAGCTTGAATAGTCTCAATCTCCTTGCAACAGAGCATACAAACACACACGTACACACAAACACACACACGTTTAATTATAGTCTCACTAAGAAAAACAACACAGACAGACAGACAAGTGTTTCACACATGCTGCCACACATGAACAGTTAATTACTTTCTCACACACTCGCACACTCGCACACACACACACACACAAACAAACACTTTCCATCAACATATTCAATTCAGTCACCATCCACCTTCAGTTATTAACTGATTTTTACTTTATTTTCATGCTTTTATTCCTGTCTAATAATAGGGTTCAGTCATGCTCAGACACACACTAATGCAAGTCTGTCTATCTGTCTGTCGGTCTTTCTGTCTATCTATCTATCATAAGGAATAAATGAGATAAAACTGTATTTGCTTCTTCGCCTTTGTGTCAGGACACAGCGTAGCAGCAAAACTGAACATCTGTAGATTAAGAGTGTGTGTGTGTGTGTGTGTGTGTGAAACAGAGCTCATTTGTGTATAATGAGGTTGCGACAGCGTGTGATGTAACTGGTTTGGAATGAACAGAGAGAGAGGGAGGGAAAAGAAGAAAGGAAGGAAGAAAACAAGACAAGACGTGTGTGTGTTGGGGGTATCTGTGTGGAAGTCCCAGGGTGCCAACCTTTTAGCATAATGGTTTTGTCACTCGATCAAAAAGTCCTGGGTAGGTGCAGATGTCCTGCTGCGTGTGTATGTTTACCCGGAATTCTCATGAGTATGCGCTTCTGCATTTGCATATTTGGCTTCATGAATCTGTGTGTGTCCATGTGTGTCCATACCTTTCTTCCATCACTATATGCAGTCTGCTCTGGGCTTTATGTTCTATTATTTCATGTGTGAATATAATATTTAAGTTGGACTGACATGTGTATGCATACGTACGTATTAAAATATAATGAATCCTAAACACAACTCTTAAAAAATAAACAGTGCCGGTTTTGGCTGCAGGACATTTGCACACATGCCCCTTAGAAAGCTTTTGTTTAGAGAATCGTGTGTGTGTGTTTATGTTTGTGTACTAGAAATGCATCCCCTTCCCTGTAAATGTTTTTCCGCACATTAATTACCCATGAGCCTTTGCTTGTGTAGGTTTTGTGTGTGCTCATGTCCGTTGCGTGTCTCTTATTTTGGGTGCTTTACTGCTCTCCTTTCCTTACACATTCAGTTTCTTTCTTTTTCCCGAATGGAAGGACCATCAATCAGAGAGAGAAAGAGAGAGAGAGAGAGAGGTGATATTGGCAGAGTGCCAGAGGAAGAGATGCTGGCGCCCTGCCCAGAGAAAGAGAGCACTAGAACTAGCCAAAATGGGAGAAGGAGGGAATGTAAGAGAGAACACGCTCATACACAGAGAGAGAGAGAGAGAGAGAGAGAGAGAGAGAGGATAAAAGCAGTGTGACAGATGAGAGCTACGGTAAATGAGGGCTTTATTGAATACCTCTGCGCCTGTGACCACAATAAGTGATTAGAGAGTCATTGCTCAATATTTGCCTTTAAATGTTTGTAGAGAGAGGAGAGGTACAGAGAGAGAGAGAGAGAGAGAGAGAGAGAGAGAGAGAGAGAGAGAGAGAGAGGGCATGTTGGTAAGACCAAAGCTGCATTCAGGGGCATCAATTTAAAGGTGTGTGTGTTTGAGTGTGTGTGTAAAGCTTTATATTTCTGTCTCAGTCCTGCTGATTTTTTTCTCTTCTTTTTTTATGTCGTAAATCCCACCTGACACACAAACACACAGCTGGCAGTTCTCACACACATACACCCCACTGCACTGCCTGTGATCATAATGCCAGAGTCATTAGAGGGGCTGTTAGACAGTACTGTTAGAAAACTCACACACATGCGCAAAAAACATACACGCACGGTTTATTATCTCCATTGGGACAGTCCATAGGCGAAAATTAATTTTAGACTGTACAAACTGCATATTTTATGTACTGCACATAGGTTTAAAGATCATAGAAAACTTTTTGCATTTTTAGATTTTCAAAAAATATTGTTCTGTACGATTTACATGCTTTTATTGCCCATGGGGATGGGGACCAACATGAGTTGGTCTGCATTCAGGTTTAACTACCTACCGGGATCTTTCCTTGATCCCCCATGACTGTTTCTAAAATGCTTTATTTGTGAACTATAGTGCACAATATCATCAAATACATTGGTGTTGTCTGGTATAAGTAGATCTGTATTCAACACTAGCACATACTGTACAGTGGTGGTTTCATATGATCAGACCTGAATTCAATCGATGAACTTATTTTCTCTTGACACAGTGTAATATCATTGGAGAACACAATCATGGACAAAATCACGAGAGAGAGAGAGAGAGGCTGCTCCTGTAAATGAACCGGAAATGAGATGGTAATGAAAGAGACTTCCATATATGTGTGTGTGAATAATTTGACTGTGCCCTTGCCCTTCCCTTCCTCCCTAAAACCCTAATAAAACCATTTGATGAATCGTTTAATTGATCGTGATGATTCTTATTCCAACTGTTGTAAACAAGACTGCTTACTTCTAAGATCAGACAGCTTCGTGCTGTTTCCAGGTGAACCATGAAAGAAAGCTTTAATGTGTCTCCCGGAAATCTTTTGAAATGAATCCAATCAGATTCCAAGTCCTCAGAAGTGTTCTCAAAAGTGAACTTTGTTGAATTATTTAGAAAACTGTACTAAACTTGTTGTGTATCGAAGTGAAAATATATTGATATATTGGTATTTTGATAGTAGTTTACCTATTTCACTTAAAATGACCTATATAAGTATATCTACGTTTTGTAAGGGAGTGTCATATTGTGTTTACAGAACATTATGCATTAAACGCAATAACAATTTTATTTAAAACTAGGGATGCACGTAAATTGTTGCATGTAAATTTTGGCCAGTAACGATAATAATGTAAGTTTATAAAACTGTGTGAAAAAAGTGTTTAGTAGGCTAATCAATCCAAAGTGTAAACAACAACAAGCAATCAAAAGACTGAGTACAAGTATGGGCCAAATATTCATTCATTTTATGGATATTACATAAAAAGTAGACTGAAAATAGATATAATAAGTAAAATGTTTTAAATGGGGATGAGTGATAAATCATCAGCCGTATCTTTATCGGCCGATAAATGGTCATTGTTAATGATAATTTTATTTAAAACTAGGGTTGCACCGATATGTAAATTTTGGCCGATAAGTCTGAACATTAGAAGTCTATAACTGATAAATCCGGCTGATTAACAGTTTTTACTGATATACTGATTTTACTTGATATTTATTGATACTACTTCTAAGTATACTTGTTGTGAAATAAATAAAATGTGCACTAAACCAGTAGTGTACTGCGAAGTGTAGCACACTACCTAGTGCACATCTAGTATAGTACTTTTTAAAAATCGATAATATTTCAAATGTTTTAAATGGGGATGAGTGATAAATTATCGGCCATTTCTGTTTCAGTCGATAAATTGTCCGTAATTTTATTTAAAACTAGGGATAAACCGATATAAATATTTTCACTGTATAAATATTTTCAGACACTACCTAGTGCACACTACCTAGTGCACACTACCTAGTGCACACTACCTAGTGCACACTACCTAGTGCACACTAACTAGAGCACACTAACTAGTGCACAATTATTTTATAAAAATTCAGTCGATAAATTGTCCGTAATTTTATTTAAAACTAGGGATAAACCGATATAAATATTTTCACTGTCTAAATATTTTCGCACACTACCTAGTGCGCACTACCTAGTGCACACTACCTGGTGCACACTACCTTGTGCACACTACCTGGTGCACAATTATTTTATAAAAATATAAAAAAATTCAAATGTTTTAAATGGGGATGAGTGATAAATTATCGGCCATATCTGTATCGGAAGATAAATGGTAATTGTTAATGATCATTTTATTTAAAACTAGGGTTGCACCGATATGTAAATTTTGGCCGATAAGTCTTGAACATTGAAAGTCTATAACCAATATATTGGCTGATAAACAGTACACTTCGTAGTACACTTCTAGTGAAGTATATAACTAGTTTCCTACCGTTTTTATTGTTTATACTGCAACTATACTACATGTCAAATATGTAAGTTTATAAAACATTATGTAAAAGTGTGAAAAATAAAGAAAAGGAAATGTTTGGCAGAAAGCCCTAATATGGGAATGGTCTGGGTGTTTTTTATGCAATTTTTCTAAAGAAAGAAACTTCACTAAAATTAGGGCAAGGTTCAGAACAAATTTATGTTCCTACGCAGGTGTTGTGAATTAGGCGGAAAGTTTTCGTGGGAGGTTCAAATATGCGTGTATATATGCACAATCTATGCAATTATTAGTGAATGAGACCCAATGTTTTGCTTATAGCAGTAAGTGATGGATCATGACAGAAAGACAGTACTGTACTGTATTTTAACTGTTAGCAGTGTGCAGCTGAAATGGTTCAACCATAGGAAATTATTAATCATTCATCCGCTATAATATATCGGCCTAAATTGTATTATCGTCTGATACCTATAAAATTAAAAATGACCATTTATCGGCCTATACAGATACGGCCGACAATTTATCATGCATATTTCTGTATTACTTTTGACTAAACTTTTTAGGTGATAAATGTGTATTTAAGCTTTAAGTTTAAGAAAACCAAGTACATCACTAGTATACAATTGTTTTTGTTTGTTCTGCAAGCAACTACAGTATACAACAAGTGAATTTATCTCCATACTTTTTAGTAAGGCTGGGCAGAATGACGGAATATTCCGTTACCGCCGAATAAAATGTCAACCGTAAGAGATTTTTCTATTCCGAGTATTCCGTGGAATGTAAATAAGTAGGCGTGGTTCACTTGAGGCTAGACAAGATAACTCTGCGCTTTCTTGCTCACCCGCAGTGCTCATGCAGGGGTGCAGTGATCTGCATGTTCATATTATAAAGCTCATTCTCAGGTATTTCAGAAGTCAGGTCGCTTTGTAAAGATGTTAATAGTTTTTTTGAAAGTTTAACATTATAAGAGCCTTGCGTATACTTGTAATTATACTTGTAGTATAGTAGCAGTATAAACAAAAAAACTGTACTAAACTAGTTGTGTACACACGGTTCTCACTGTGGTTGTTTTTAATGAGAATTTCTATTTAAAACTAGGGATGCCTAGTTTCCTAATTGTATTATCGTTCAATATCTAAAACATGATAGATTTCTCGGCTGATACAGATATGGACGATAATTAATCACACGTCCCCATTTAAAACATTTTATTATGAAAACGCACAACTAATCTTTGTGTGCCCGACAATGAACTTACAAACAAAACGTCTAGAATACCGTGACTGTGGCACAGGTATTGACCAATCAGCACCAAGCACTGTACATTATACTAACAGGGTTGACATTTACACATGCACTCAACACTAAAATATCCGTAAACATATTTACTAGCCTAAGATGTACATAATAAAACATAGTGGAAAGTGCGTTGACTTGTTTTCTTACCTGTTTGTGCATCTCGATGTTGAGACCGTAGGACATCTCATAGTACTGTAGGAACACAAGTGCATAAGCATAAGTAAGCGGCGTGATGAATTTAACAGGAGTGAATCGTCATCAATCAAATTAAAGCCTCAGCGGCCTGACGCGCGCTAACGACTCGGCGAAACCAGAAGACGGAGGGTTGAAGACAGCATGTGTTTCTGAGTCTATTTCAGCAGGCAGATGAGCAGCCGAGCAGTTGATGTAGATGAAATCTGACACAGTCGACCCTCTTTCAAACTGTCTGTCACGCTCACACGCTCGCTAGTTACACTGCGAAGAGCTCAATTCCAGCCATGCTTTTTTATTTCTTCTTATCTATTTTTCCTGCTTCCTAATCCCTTCCTTCTTCTCTATTATTCAGTAAAGTCCATTACCCGTCTGTGATGTGTGTCTTTGACCCAGTCTCTTCTATCAAACCTTCACCGGGTTTAATCTCAGGATTAAAGCATTATCATATCTAATGATGGTGCTTGAACGTGCAGAAATGTCGATATGAGGTTAAAGGGCCGGTTCACCCAAAAATGAAAACATCATTTGCTTCCATTCATAACTGCCGCCTTTTTTCACCAGTCTATACCACTGCAATCTACATGGCATATGCGATTCTACAGGTCAATGTCAGAATTTAACTAGAGAAGTAATGGTTATTGCGATTGCGTTGTTATTCTAGATATCAGCGGTCTAAGATGCATTTTAATCATATAATATACGTGTCGCCGTTTCTCATCATTATATAATCTCACTGCATTCTTATTCTACATCACGGATGTGTGTGTATGTGCACGTAATCCTTGAATGCATGTTGTCTGGAGCAGATTGCGCACGGCATGTGGCGGATGTAGCGTGGCTCAGCGCTGCAGAGGCTCAACAAAGCCTCTCCTCCTGCCGGATTCGCAGCGAGCGTGTTTTTTTGCGTATATTAATCTAAGCCCATCTAACGAGGGGCGAACTTTGCTAGGTGTCCCCTTTTTCAACCCGGCAGTTGTTTGCCATCCGGTTCTTGTACACATATCCTGCTGAGTAGTCGGACTCTTACCTAAATCTATATAGATATCCTGTGCATGCTCGGACCTTGTGACATTCCAAACCTGTATGACTTTATTTCATTGGTTTTGAAGGGCTGCTGGCATCTAATAAAGCAACATTTATATGACAGATTGAACGTATGTATTTGCTTTAATAAGCGCCATAAAGAGCTGAATCATAAATCTTATTACATTTCCTCGAGACAGATATTAAGGTGACATTATACGTCAGCCACGAAGGCTATTAGTGACAGCTCGGTTTCTGGCTCGTCTTAAATCCGATACTGAATAACTAGTTACTTGGCAAATTTCCTGACAGACAGGGAGAAATTGCGGGTGTGGAATCGGCCGCACTCCAAACCGGAGCAATGATTCACAGTCTGCCAATTCATATCAAACCCAATTATAGGTGAAGCAAATTACAGAAGGCCGTTTTATCAAACACGATTTTCCAACTGAATACAAACCACAAGAAATTAGCTAACAATTATCAAGATGGGCATTTTCTGCAAAAGAATACCATTAACCAAAATACAACAAACAAATATATTTTGTAAAACAATTTTTTTCAAAATGTGTCAATGTGTAATATGTTAATATATTCCCCTAGTCCACAAAGAGATAAAATTGAAACATTTTGGGGTGTAAAGCCAAAGTGTAAATATAAATACTGCAGTGTCAAAGTGACTGAATAAAACTTGAGCGAGGTCACTTTAAATAATTGAATACCTCGTTCAGATACCGGGAAAAAAATGACACCTCGCAAATCCTTTTTGGCTGTTTTAAGCCTCCTATGACGCTACTTACTCAAATAAAAAAAAAACGCAAAAGATTGTTTACACAGCGCAGAGTTTCTGTGACTGTGGACACATGTGAAATGAGGTATGTGCTGTTCAGTTTTTGATCAGGTGTCCGCTGCTAAGCGTCTTGTGGTATCATTCTACCCCTGCTTTGTTTCACATTGCACATGTTTGGCACCACAATGCAGAGTTGACCTTGCAGAAGCGGTGCTAACCCCGGGTAAAATACGGGGATAACCCCGCTTCAGTGTGAAACGTTTGTTTACCCGGGGTTCAAAGCAGGGTTAAGAATGAAGATAACCTGGGGTTAATCGCTGTGTGAAAAGCCCTTCTGTCTTCAGCGGTGCATAAAGACCTTAAATAATGAAGCATTATGTTTTTATTACCTTTGAATGAGCCATTGCTATCTACATACACCGCAGATCCCCTCACATGGAATTCTTCATGTTGTTTCTATGGTAGCTCTAAACGGACAACCTCTTGCACTGCAAGATGGTGCTAAAATCTTTGGAGAGCATTTAAAAAAAAAACGTTATTTCCGTTGACAGAACAGACGGACAGAAGGCAAAAACAGAGAGGAAAAGGCGAGTTTTCAAACCAATGTGCATTAGTGTGGACGGGTCTTACTTTCAGTCAAACACATCTGACTCAGGCCGTTTAGTTTATGAAGGAGTACACCAGGGTGTCTTCATCTACGTGTACTTTAATGTCACACTGGTTGGATATTTATATAAAAATACATATTTCAGATTTTGTTACATGACATGCCTCCATCATGACGTCATGAAACGAAGAAAAATCTAAACCATGAACAGAATATAGAATAGAAAGTCCTAGTTTGAATGACTTTCGTCTAGCTGATATAACCCGCACGTTATTTATTTTTTTAACAGAATGTTATCAACTATTCTACTGTGTCAGATACAGTACATCTACTGTACACCGTGTGTTTCATTTCCTTGAACGTGTGTTTAAGCGAATATATATTTTCTAAAAAGATCCTACAAGGACTCATTATTTATTAATGCGTCTTATCTTTCCCACCTTTCATCTCCCTTTCTCCAACTCTTGCATCTGTTTCTATCATCTCCGACCTTATAATCATGGCAGACTGTCTCTTTAAACTCACTCACTCTGTCTGCTCACCTCCTCTTCATCTTCTCTATCAGTCGTTATCTGCCTCTCCTCTTTTTCAGTACTGCTGTGTTTCAATCAACTATATCTCTCTCCTCTTTTCTCTTCGCTCCAGATCTCTCTTTCCTTACACTCTCTCTCCCTCTCTCGCTCTCTCTCTTTCTGTAGGCGAGAGGGCAATCTGTGGAAGTAACGTTTTTTAGTAGAGCGGAGTGCATCGGTTTAAATCAGACAGATCATTTTTATGTTAAGTCGAGACATCTTTTCATCCTTGGTCTCAACCGTACTCGGGGGAACAATGAAAGATTGACCGTGGAGTCGGGAGCTTGTCAAAGCCTACATCAGGATGCTTCGATTAACATGCACACGTAACATAAGGAATACTTAACACAAAATCTTAAATCAAATTATCCGACAGGCAGCGGATGTCTGTTCATTATAAGTAAATTGTCGCAAAATGGCATGGCAAAAATAATAATTCACTTTATTCAATGTAAAATGCTCAGTGTTCGCCGTCTAAATTCTGATGGACATATAAGAAAAAAAGACAAATTAAGAAAAAAGGGATGGTAGTGTTCTTTGATGTTTATCTCCAATACTGGATTGCAAAGGTTCTCAAATTAGCTCTGAAGAGTATTTCATGCCCATCAACAATAAATCATTCGCTAAACAAAGACATAAAAGAACGCAGTCTGTCTAGGGCATTAAAGAGCAGGGAGAGGAAAATGTGGTAAACTA
The DNA here is from genome assembly GCF_015846415.1 of Triplophysa dalaica. Taxonomy (NCBI): domain Eukaryota; kingdom Metazoa; phylum Chordata; class Actinopteri; order Cypriniformes; family Nemacheilidae; genus Triplophysa; species Triplophysa dalaica. Next base: position 10,946,008 of record NC_079551.1, read on the forward strand.
TAAACGCATGCTGTTGAAACAAGTCCTAGTGTACATGACAGTTCTAGCGGGCTAAATATAGCCTTCTGGGCTATCCGCTGACTGCGAGCTCAGAATCGCTGTTCCCCCATCATTATTTACAAGTCTGTGCTTGTGTCCGATCTTTGTTTCTCTCCGTAGCCGTTTCCATCCACATCTCTCTTTCTGCCTCGCATACCTTCCCTCTCACTTTGTAGTATCCATCAAACCTCCATCCCGCTGGCGTGTCCTCAGGTTAACCAAACACCCCGTAACATGAAATCAAGCACGAGACCCCTTTCGCATTTTTCAAAGCCAGCATTCTTGCATGCCGGGGTGGAGGTTTATTGAAGCGCGGGCAGATATGAAAATGAAGAGGTCGACTGAACTCACCATGATGTAGTGCCTCTGCATTTCGGTCTTCTCGCTGGCCAGCTTCTCACACTCCAGTTTCAGACTACAAAAGAATACAATTGTGATCACATCGGATCTATATGTATATAGTTATATGGTATAAATTGTTTTACATATACATATATATGGTTGTATAGTTGTACTTTTTACTTGTTTTAAAATGAAGATAATCACTATGCAATATAACTAATTATTATAGAATTCATATTTCAGTCGTTGAAAAAAATTCAATGCCATCAACCAATACGAAACCAAGTCAACATCATGGTGGCCTCCCATAAAGCAGCAAAGTCGAACAGAGTTGAAGAAATACTATACTAATAAAACTGATATTTTTAATACTAATAATATCAATTTTAGTACAGCTACTTAATCTCCCTCCAGCATTTTATTCACCGTAACGGAGTGATCGCGCCTTCAAATGAACAGCACCTCACAATGTTGATATCACACTGCTGTATTACCTTACAGTAACATTAATTCAACACACATCCAGCCAGTTATTAGCCTGTGGTCAGAGATTCATAAAAAATCAAAACCTTTCCACATGCTGAGATCAGTAAATCGGCACATAAGAGCTCACCTGTGGTACTGTGCCTGGAGGAACTGAAATTCTTCTTTAATGCGGTCTAAAGTCTCCAGAACTGTGAACTTGAATGACTGTCCAGGCTGCAGAGGTACCTAACAAAAGACAGAAATAGAGAAGAGTGAGAAGCTTATCAAATCAATAAAGAACCACGATCCTGTGGTAGAACTTTTTTTTTGATTCATGTGCTAAAATAACAAGCTTTATAAGAACTCATATCAGAGCTATTGCCGTAAGAAAATGATTTGCCATGAAAATGCCTTCCTTTTACAGGAGTGGTTCACACCAAAATACCTTGCGTCATCATTTATTTACCCTCATGTCAGTCAAAATCTTTATGTGAGTTTTTCTGTGGAACACATTGGAAGTCAATGGGTGTCAATGAGTATGTATACATGTCACCAATAATACGATTATTACGATTATAGTACTTAATCGCGATAACATGTTTACCTGACATGAGAAAACATCTTTGTTCATGTTTACATAAAGGTTTTAGAAGTCGGATTATTTGCTATAATACGAAGCAAAAACAATGATCTCAGATACAGTAGGTGTGTGCTACTTTTCGTTTTAAGTGAGAGTGTGAAAAGAGAAAGTGACCTATGCTGCATTTAACCCATCCAGTGAGTTGTGAACACACGTATAGCAAGTCGTGGAGCAGAGGGAAGCTATCACTGCAGCGCCAGGGGAGCAAGTGGGGGTAAGGTGCCTTGCTCAAGGTCACCTCACTCGTTTCCCGCCGGCTATGAGAATCGAACCAGCAACCTTCTGGTCACGAGTCCAACTCTCTAACCATTAGGCCACAACTGCCACAAATGTATTTGTGTCAAACACAAAACACCGGAAATTCCTCTGCAACGCTGGTGCGCTGTGATGGTAGGTTGCGTTTATGGTAAAACTTCAGACGGTCACGTTAACTATGAATTTGCGCTTAAGCTGCGTGACAAAAGCCAACGCGCACCTTGGTCAGAGCAGCATAAAAGCGATTAAAGTGTTAACATGCCTTCTTATTGCGATTAAAACCGGCGTACGCCACATATGTTACTTCGATTATGCTTACTGCGATTATGAGCTTAATCTGATTATTAAGATCGATTGAGTTTACATAAGGTAAAGTGTAATCGCAATATTGCCAAAATCCTATAATAATCGCATTATGAAGGTGCATGTATAAAATATATATACAAAAAATTGCTTCGTTTGTGTTCTGCAGAAGAAAGTAAGTCATACAGGTTTAAAATGACAAGAGGGTGGGTAAATTTAAGGTTTGTCATCTTTGGGTGAATTATACCTTTTTGTACAACAAGGATAAAACACTGATCACGATATATCTGAACTATTCTGTGATTCTTTATTCTGTGATTTATTGTTCTGAAAGGAAGGGTTACTTCTATATAGTATACAGTATAGTAATGATAATATTTTCCATTTGTAATAATAATAATAATAATAATATGTTGATATGTAAAATATTGAATTTAGTAGGTGTCTTGCACATAGTCCCATAAATTGTGTAGATTAGTTTTTTTTCATCATAAAAAGAAATATTCTATTTAGTTTCCATTTCATTCATTTAACATTTGTCAAATATCTTTGATGCTCCCAATATTAAATATATGATTTTTTTAATTAAAAGGTAACAAGTTATATTCCCTGGTAAATAGTTACTTTTATAATGATGTTACTCATTAACTTACTCAATTACTAATTGTGAGAAGTAACTAGTAACATATGACAGGGCTTAAACTAATATTATTGTTTGTTTTAGATGTTATGCAATATGTATACACGATTTAAGGTGCAAAAACACTGTATTTTACACATACCGTGCATGTTTGTATCTCTTCTTTGCCCCGTCTCTCTGAAACATGCAGATTTTTTACAAAGCTCATCGCATTGAAAAGCGAGGTGTGCTATGATTGGCCAGTTAACCAGTGCGTAGTGATTGGTTGAATACTGTAAGCGTGTGACGGAAAGTAACGCCTCATTTGGAACCATATTTGGAACATCAGGTTCCCAAGCAATTGTACTGACAGGTACGCCCACCTTACATGCGTATACATTTGGGTGGTCTTTGTCAAATCATACCACGAACTGACGTATATTTGTGGGGGTGTGGTTAGACGAGACGTTTCAGGCAGGTCTTAGTGACCATTCACTTTTACATAGAATGTATCTTTTGTTCCGACACTTTATTTGTGCAATTTTATGTGTCTAATACATGCATGGGCAATTTATAACACCTCAAAGACACACAAAAAACGCGCTTTATGACCCCTTTAAAAGGAACATGCCCAACACTGTTCTTTTTGTTAAACCAATGATTTGGGTACATGTTATTGCTGTTCATTATAGTAGTAATGTGGCCATGATTTAGTTTTTAAAATCTACACATTTTCAAGGTCATGCTGTACTTTTAGTTCTCGACTAGATTCTGCAAGTCTAATGAGATCATAACTCTAATCTAACCCCTGACAGCAGCAAATGAATCGTGCCATTATTTCTACCGAACCAGTATTGCCATACAGACATGATCATATTCTTGCTTCGGGTCACGGGACTGCAAGGAACTAATCCCAAGAACAGTTGGGACTGTGCCAAATCCTTATCTCACGAACACATCATTAATCTCAGATCAGCAGTTACAAGTAACACTGCAGGAAAATCTGGCACAAATCCACACAATTCAATTCATGCCATTTGTAAAACTCATCATGACTCCATGTTTGTGTATTTGAGCTCATTTAAATTCCTTCAAGCTATCGCTATCAATGCAGGACACCCAGTTTCTTTTTAACACATTTTACCATATCTAAATCAATACCACAGTTAAGGTGAAAAAGCGTGCCCAGCAATGAGTAATATATCAGGCGTGTACCAACTCGATCTGTACACTTATCTATTTCTCTCCTCATTAAAACCCAAAGTCCTTTGCACTGCTATTTTTAAACATGTTTCCCAGTCTGTCAGCTGTTTCCTAAAATGGCCGCCTTTGTCCTGCCCTCCTCTGGGCTTTCCATTCTCCCGAGGTCTCGCTCTCCGAAAGGGAACGTCCAGCCATTGGCTGAAGATTGGCGGTTTCAGTAGGAGCTTAATTAGTCTAGACAAGCGAAATTCAATTAAATTTCAATTAGGCGAACGGTAGAGGTCAGACACTCTGTGAGCTTTCGAGTAATTAAGCTGCAGGCGCACAGCAGACGGGATGAGTTCGGTACACACACCACAATGTGTTGTGCGTGTCTGCAGGGTTGGGGGGTTTCATACCATCCCTGACCCTCAATCATTTAAACATGCGAGCGTGTCTAGTAGCCAAATGTACAATTATTTTGGTTCTCAAATCTGATTGGCTAAGAGCCATGCCATACTTCACCAGTATCAATACGGGAACTATATGGAGAGTTTGGTTAAAAAATGAGAACTCAGTAAAAAAAAAAAGCAAAAATCAAGTTTTTAATGTTATCATGTTTTTATTGTGTCGATTAAAAAAGCGTCTGCTAAATGACTAAATGATTAGCTGTATTTTTTTAGTTATTGTGGTTTAAATCAAAACAAACCAACTGCAATTTGATTGATATTTATTGGAAGGCACCATAAAAAAACATAGCTTTCTAAAAATTCTTACATTTTGGAACCAAACTCTTCAAATACATCTATGACATGAACCATTTCACAGTCTGTGTCACTCCGTCATTTAGCCAAGTCGGACTTATAAGAAGAGAAAGTAAAATATCTCCACAATAGTGACCAATTGCAGAACAGCAGAACCTAACACCACAGCCATATCTCTTTCTTAGTGTTACAAGACGAGCTTTTGATAACAGAAGCTGCCATGTAATGCTATAGTAAACAAAGCTCACAACACTTTTTCCGCCTCTGCTTCTAAAGATACGAGACACGAATGCAGTGTTAAAACCCGTCCGTCTAGCTAGTGCATGTCTTTTCATCTAATGAATTTTGTATGTATTACATAAAATTTGTAATTTTTAGCAAAATCCAAACTGAAACGTAATTTTTATTGAATACATTTATGAATGTATTACATACATTGAATACATCGATGAAATTGCTTGGGGGGCCGGGTGTGGCCAGCAGGCCACAGTTTGCCCACCTCTGGTTTAAACGCTGCGTCAGGCAGGAGGAGCGTGAATCCTGAAATCCAAAACTGATCCATTTAATCTGGCCAAAGGGGAATGAGGCTCGTAGAAACGCAGACAGCCATGTGGTAACGCGCCTAGTCAATCACAATTCAGAAGAGTCGCAGAGGGCTAGCCTAGAATTACTGGAGATTATCTTCTGACGGAGGTCACGGGGGGAGAGAGAGAGCCAACCAGATCCCATAACAATGGTGAGAAATTAAATCTGTCCCAATCGTCTACTGATCATTTCGTCTATCACGGCTGGGGTTGCTATTTTGGACACGCTGTATAAAATTGGTTTGAGGAGAGAGCGTGTATGAGAGAGAGCGTGTGTGAGCGACAGTACAAGAGAACTTCCCAAGTGCACAAATCAGAAAAACAAACTACCAAAGAGAAAATCAAAAGGGCAGAGAAATGCAAAACAATGAAAGTAACCAGAAAAACAGCGAAAGATACAAAGAAGAACAAAAAAAGCAAAACAAACAGCAACAAAAATTATCAAATAGAAAAGGAGTAGAAGTCAAAAGAGTCGAAGAGAGAGCGAGATCTGCCAGTCGCCAGCTCATGGCTGGAGTTGCTATTTTAGACACAGTGTTTTAAATCGGCTTGAGGGAAGAGAGACGTCGAGAGAGAAGCGATGACAGCTTCCGAGATGTCTACAGAACCGTTTTCCACTTGCATCCTCGCAGATGGGCTGCGGATGAAGAAACATCCATGAAATAATTATCTGCTCATGAAATATTTAGCGTAAAAAGGCACATTAGACGAGGAACACTGGAGAGTGGGTGGAAAGGAAGTGTCAGTATGATCTCAAGGGGACCTGAATGAACGTGCGAGTGTGTGTGTGTTCTTGCTTTAAAAAAAAAGCCTTCTCTCCCTCCCGGCCAGTTCTGCAAGAATGATCAGAGCCTCATCTCCAAATAACTACTGAAAGGAATTCCCAGGACAGAAACATTTGTAGTTGCTCAAGTTTAGCAGGTACTCCTCTGCAAAGGTTTGGTTACAGAGCCGTGAGTTTCGGGTTGTCACTGCCGTCACAACCTCATTAAACCACCCGAGAAAAGAACATCCCTCACTTTCGCCCACTCACTTTTATCAGAGGCTTTCAAAGATCTTAAACCCCATTGAATGCTAGGAAGTCGGGTGACTGCGCAGACTGTCTTGGCGAGTTACTGACAAAGCAGCTCTGAAGTGGCTCATTTTAGCATGGTGGCTCCCATTGTGAGGCTGAGCAAAAGCCATCGCTGTCCAATACTGGATTAGGAACCGGGGATTGGCAGGCAGAGAAAACAGCTTTTCTACTTCACACAGAAAATCAGCGATGGTTTGGAATGAGCTGATGGAAGGGTGGGAGGAAGGAAAAAGAAAAGAAAGGGAGGAAAAGCAAAGAAAAGAGAAGTGGACCAATGATGATATCGCACAACAAAACCATAGTGTTTTGATATACATCTTGGTGTTTATATGTACTGTATAAATACGCAAATATTTTCTAAATGTGTACATGCGTTTATAAATACAAAATTAATATGCACAGTAAACAGACATATATGTTAACACAAACTTTTATTCTGGAAGGGATTAATCGTACGACAGCCCCTCGGCAAATATATAAAAAACATAACATACAGATATGAGGAACAGGACTTTAAACCAATGAGATTTCACTGTGGGCAATGTTACCCTCATGACTATTTAAATAGAAACCAAGTGACTGACAAAATGTGCCGTCACTTGTCGCAGTCTTGGCTGGTTAGAAGGGTTATATTAAATGTGACACACAGAGGTTGTATCGGTCATCAATCGGATTTACAGCACTGGTCAACCAAACACAAAACTGCTTTCTCAAAACCTTAAAAGTCAAACTAAACTTGAACAACATACACGAACACCAAGTGTTACAAACCCCCCACAAATCTATGCAATGCAAACATGTTTATTATTATTGACTAGTGAGAGAACAAACACTCCAAATGTCTCATGCAAATGTGATACGAACCGGATAACACACTCCATTTATAACAGTCAAACCAAGACCCCTTGCGGAGAGACCGGGGTCCTATTTCTCACACCTCGCGCATGACATTTGTAGACTTCTCACCCTCTTCCACTGATTGAAGGGCACTCACTTCACTAGCACACCATTATGAGATCCGATCTGAGGCTTAAAAACAACTTCAAACCTATGCTTCAAGTGTTGTTTCTCACCGAGCAGTCTTGAAAGTTTGCGTTCTTTAACTATCGGAAACTAAAGGTGTGTCTGCTGCGGATTATGAGCTTTCCCAGCTCTGGGTTTTTTATTGGTATTGTTTTTGGCTTGAAAGTATAGCGCAGTTATCCTTCTCTTGTTCCAAACCCTCCCTCCGTCCCACAACCTCCAATCCTCTTGCTTCAGATAACACCAACCACAAAAATCCAGTGGAACCAATTACCAGTTTTTCAGATGCTGTTTGCCTTGCAAATCGGCTCTTAACCGTTTCGCTGGGCAGGTACGCATACTGACTCACATTTTGCGGAGGGTTGATCACATCGGGGCAATGATAACTATTCGATTCGCACTGGGTGGTGTTTGCCTAGCACTTCAATTAAACAGAAAACCTTGGCTGTTGAATTGCTCAGCTTGCCTTTATCTGATTGATAGAACAAATCTAAGTCTGCAGGGTATTTTGTTCGCCTTGGTGGTCTGACAGCACACCAACGAGATATGATCTCGAAAAACAAGCCAAAGTTTAATACTTAAGGCTAGGGGATTTGTTCAAATCAAGCCATTAAAAAGTGTTTGCTGAGAAAAGAAAACTCAAACACAAGGCTGTGTCTAAAACGTTACAAATCAAGAATCATTGCGGAAACAAAATGCGATGTTTATGGATGGTAACACACACAGACCTTTTGCACACCTTTTGCTGTTCAAGATCATGTTTCACAGGGCACAAGGGTAAAAATAAAATCTGGCCCCAGGTTTAACTGGTGCCTTGGAGTTTGTTCTGTGTATCATTATGAAACACATTATCACACGCACACTGAACCCGAGAAAAAATATAGTCTGCACTGTTTGAGAAGAATTCTGGGTTGAGTTAATCTTTATTGACAGCATCTGTGGCATGCTATTGATTTCCACCAACTATTACTTAGACTCGAACTATACAAAAAATACCCAACATATGTGACCCTAGACCACAACACCAGTCATATGTAGCACAGATTTGTTTGTACCAATAGCCAACAATACAATATTGTATGGATCATAATTATTCATTTCTTAAGTAAAGATCATGTTCCATGAAGATATTTAGGACATTTTCTAAAACTTATCCTAGAAATATACATAACTTGCGAAGAATTGGGAACAAAACTGGCCGGAAACACATCTACAAACTTCACTCGCTGCTGCCTGCTCTTTGGGAATAACCAACTCAAGTTTGGTATCTATGCAAGGCTTAGAATTTCAGATTTGGGGTTCATCTATTCGCCACAACATCATCACAGTGGTAAGCCAATAGAGAGCGTTAAAACAAACCTGATTCTTCTCAGGAACGGCCTGCCACAGCTCCTCTGATGGACAACTTTTAAGGGCAGATTTTCATAAAATGATGTAACGGTTGGCCAATTGACTTCATCATGACTTGAAGTCATCCAACAGCGACGTGAAAGACTAACAGCATGACAAGACACATGAAAACATAAAAAATCCTAAAGATGTACAAATCACAGTTGTATTGCTTAAAAGTGAACATGAACTTGTTTTCATTTAAGTATTTGAGGCCTGAACAATACAGAGCATCTTCTCTGTTAATTTCACCTGTTTCTCCAGTTTTCATTTTCTGCAAATAAAAACAATATTTCTATCAAAAATTTTGGGAGAAATTACTTCAAATTAATAATTTTACCAAACCACATCAATAAGTAGCTAATTTTTAAACCAGAAAACCGTTTTTTACCCCAGCTGTCCATTACATGTTCTGACTATAATGCAGAACCACATTTAAAACAGACTGTAATGTGGATACTTTGGATTCTAGATGCACTTCAATCAGTTGACTGACCTATTTACCTAAAACGCGTTACAGATAACAAATAAACTCATTACCACTGTCACCACCACACAACCCCACCCACATGCAAACACACACACCATCTAAACCACTCCGAATGTGCCCAAACGCAGTGCACTATGACATCTATTAGAGGGGGTGTTAAATAGATTTATTACACAAACGAACACACCACACAATGTTTAATTCCTCCCACACAACTTTCTATCAACTGGCTCCTGAGAGCACCTGGGTACAGCTGTGTGTGTGAGCGGTCACGTACGTGCAAATTAAAGTCTACAAAGACATCTCTGCTCATTCCATACGCTTCATCTGGTCATTTGTCTCCTAACAGCAAGAACATGGGAGAACAGGACTTACCGGATGTCTTCCCTGCGGGTACATGGTCACCGGAGAGATGCCAACTTTGGGTTTGACGGCCAACGGCTCCCCTGACCCTTCGCACCTCTGAGTCCCCCAACCACCGGGGACAGAGCCCCAGATCCAGATGTGGCACTGGGAGCCCGGCTGTGCCCTTTTCCCAAGTCTGAATCCAAAGACTGTCAGTGCATCCAACAAGGGGTACTCATAAAACAGATCCTCTTATCACACTTGGACTGGATTCACCCCTCTCAGAATTCCCCGGGGTGACGCTCCGTTCTCTTTACTGACGGTGTTTCGTGGACGAACACCTTAAGACCAGCAGGGAATTCCAAAGAACTGTCCAACTGTCTCCGATCTTGTCCTTCTGCAAATGTCTCCAACAAGCTACAAAACAAACACGTACCTCCATTCGAATGTGCCTTCCAACCTTGTTCCTCTTTTAACTCTCCTTTAAAACTAAAAGACCTTCTGTGCGTTGCTCTACAAAGAGGAGGAAGAGGAACAAGCGTTGTTTTTAATCTAAATCTAGGAAGGACGAGAAAACACACAGGAAGGCAAGAAAGAACAGCAGGTCACTGGAAGATCCAGCAGGCTTTTCAGCAGCGAGCCCTAGACTGTAATATATTGCGCCTGTTGGCTTCAACACAAACACGACAGCCTGATCAAGCTGCTCTTAAGGTGGAACGGGCCAGATAGGGGACAGATAGAATGAGAGATAGAGCATTTCAGTCGGATGGAAATAGATACCTAAACATTTATACAATGTCTGATACTGTACATGACCGCTTTCAGGTGTCACTTAGAGATAAGCAGGCTTAAGAATAACATTACACACATCCCTTAAGAAAGACGAAACAAAGAATTTGACACTTTATATCTTAATTGATTTGATAGAATATTTTGAGATTGAAGTGATAGTTCACTCAAAAATGAAAATTCTCACATCATTTACTTACTCAATTAAAACCTTTATGACTTTTTATTTTCCACAGAACACAAAAGAAGATATTTTGAAGAAAGTTGGTACCCGCACAGCACTGGCCCGCATTCACTTCTTTTGTATGAACACAAAACCAATGCAAGTGAATGGGCACATTCCTCATCAAAATATCTTGTTTTGTGTTCTGCAGAAGAAAAAAAGGTCACTCAGGTTTGAAGTGACAAGAAGGCAAGTAAGTGATGACAGATTTTTCTTTTTTTGCTGAACTATCACTTTAAACTAAGAGCATATTGAGATTTTTGCCTTAGACCTCACAGACTTCAGTAATCTCACATGTCTTACTTAGCTCTCAATTTCAATATACAATGAAACATTTATCATCACAACTCAAAAATCCTATCTTGCAAAACCAAAATATTTGAGTAATACTATCCACACAGTTCTACACTGAGATCCCAGAACTAGACCAAAGAATTTCCAAGCCATTACTGGATCGAGATGGTTAAAAAAACATTTGAAAAATTGTACTCAAAAATGTTTGATGTGCTAGAGATTTCTGTGTGTGAGGCAAAAAAACCCTGAAAAATGTCATTAAATGTCAAGAGTCATCGGTGAGTCCTGAAAAAAAAAGAGGAGATATTTAAATAAGATCTCTTACACGTGTCCTTTAAAAAAAGCAACCTAAGCAATACACCTTGTGTCTTGAGGAACTACAAAACAAGTGAGATTTACATTTACATTTAGGCATTTGACATACGCTTTTATCCAAAGCGATTTACATTGCTTTGTCCTATATTTTTTACATAGGTATTTGCAATCCCCTGGGATTGAACCCACAACCTTGCTCTTACCACTGAGCTACAGGAAAGCTGGAAAGCTTTTTGATGGAAATAAGAAACAAGAAGGGAAAGGATTCAAATTGCCTCCAATACTGTGAATACTTTGTCCTAGTCCATGATTTTCATCTCTTGTTTTCCTACATGCTCTCCTTCATCATCCATCAGTCTCAACAGCTCTCAGGTCAGGGATTGCCCTAATCTCTGTTATCTATTTGTGTAGATCTGGCAGGTAATTATTCACACAACTCTACCCTCCACCTCTCCATACTGATCATGAGAACGGAGAACAAACAGACATTGCAGAGATGACACATGCATCATTCTGTGAATGATCACTACTCAACTGTGGAGAGTAAACCCGGTCATACAAAATTAAAAAAACTAAATTAATAAATGAAAAGTAATACTTAATAAGGAGCATACTTAGAAATTGTGGCTTGTTACCCCCCCCAAAAAAACTCTGATTGACCTAAAACCATCAGGCTAGATCAATAGATGTATCAGTATACTTGGAAAACAAGTTTGTAAGTCATTTACGTTTTTTTTTTTCTACCGCTTATCCGAACTACCTCGGGTCACGGGGAGCCTGTGCCTATCTCAGGAGTCATCGGGCATCAAGGCAGGATACACCCTGGATGGAGTGCCAACCCATCGCAGGGCACACTCACTCATTCATTCACTCACTCACGCACTCACACCCTACGGACAATTTTTTCCAGAGATGCCAATCAACCTACCATGCATGTCTTTGGACCAGGGGAGGAAACCGGAGTACCCGGAGGAAACCCCCGAGGCACGGGGAGAACATGCAAATTCCACACACACACAAGTCGGAAGCGGGAATCGAACCCCCAACCCTCTAGGTGTGAGGCGAACGTGCTAACCACTAAGCCACCGTGCCCCCCCATTTACTATTTAAACCCCAAAAAATAAAAATGCTTTATTATAATAGACTTGTCATTCATATCTGTACACTTGTAAAAACACATTCAATCACGATTAATTCAGATTCAGTGAGCGACTTAATTCACATTTATATCGGACATATTTTATGTCTATTAACATCAGCATCAATGTAGAGTAGATCCCTACAATTTTTAAATACAGTGATTTAATAAAAAAACACAAATTAAACATTTCAACTTACCGATCTTGAACCGATTCATGCCGATGTTATTTGCGAACAGGCAATTTCTAATAACAACTAATCATAGCAAAACCACAATGACGACTAATTTACAACAGCCTCACTAGAAGTCAAAGTTCAACCATAATATTTGTAGTAAACTATACAAAAGTATATGAATATCCCCTAAAATAATTATTGGTTTAAAAACGCACTTGATAAAATAAGTGCTGAACAGTGGATGACATCTGAGCACTCAAACCGTCGTGTGTTTAACCAACTTTACGCGGTTAAACGAGGTTCATAAACAAACCACTGTCAACAAATCTTTTGTATTGTGTTTTGTCTACTTATGTATTGTTGTTTTAGACGTAAAACACGTTATGTAAATATTACCACACAAACATTCAGAGATAACACAAACGACTCACTTTCCGCCAACCACCTTACGCCAAACCACCTTAAAAGCTCGCGGATCCAACATCTCTCTGATTGGATAAAGCGTCTAATCCATCGGAGCCAATGGGATTGAAGAGGACCCACGTTGGAGCTTGACATCAAATAGTGAAAAGAACCAATAGTGCGATTTGCGGCCGTTGATTAGCTGATGGCTGTGTGAAGGGAGGCGTGCGGTCTACAGGGATTGTGGGGATTGGAGTTTCCAATTATTTTGCTTCCCGCCTCCGACTGTCAATCACGCTGCATAAATGATCGGTAAATCCCACTGTTAATTTTAGCATCACCTCACCTGCTAATGACAAATGAGCAACGTGTAACACATAGTGTTTACTTCCTTGTACAATCACGAGAAAGAAATAAACACATTCTTTATTTGGTGAAGCAGAAGTTTCTCTATGATAACCTTGTCATTTTACATGAACCATGACAATTAACCAACATGATATTTGTAGTTAATCTGTGCAATGTATAAATGCTAATTAATGCGCCAAAATGGTTATACACTTTTACTGCAATAAAAACATAGTTCATTTCCTTAGGGATTATAACCTTGAAATGTTATAAGCAGATGGCCTGTTGTTTATTGAATCTTGGTTTTCAAACTTTTTGTCATTTGAACCACTTTGACCCAAATAATTTACTTCAAATTGAATATCACATTTGCATGTTTAACATTTTTTGAACATTTATTTAAACATTTATTTTGTGTCTGTTTAAATGGGATTCTTCACTCAAAAATGAAAATGATGTCATCATTTGCTCACCTCCTAGTTTTTACAAATCTGTATGAATGTCTTTGTTCTGATGAACACAATGAAATATATTAGGAAGAATGCTTTTAACTAGACAGCTTTTGCCCCGCATTGACTGCCATAGTAGGAAAAAATACAATGGTGGTCGAGTGCCCCAGAACTGTTTTCCATCATACATTCTTCAAAATATCTTCTTTTGAAGAAAATTATAAAGTAATTTTCCCTGCGGGAGTCAATGGGCGGCAAGATTTGTTTGGTTACAATCATTCTTACAAATATCTTTCATTTATACAGATTTGGAACAACTCGAAAGTGAATAAAGGATGACAGAATCCCTTTAAAGTTTCTATAAGTAGTAAACATAACCAGTGCTATTACTAAACCTGTAACATTTCTTGCAATTTATCTTTTGTCTAACATAATAAACTTTAAGTAGAGAAACAACTTGTATGAGCACCGATGGACATACAAGCTGCGTCTCAACTCAAAGGATGCGTCCTCTGGAGGTCACATTTGTCCACCGCATACGTCATCGACGTTGTCTCATCGTAGTTGGAAAAAAAAACATCATAAACGTAACATTTATTTTTCCGAAAAGGTAATCGTTGTACTTACATTGAAATGTAACAGTTATTTTTCACATGTAAAACCTGAAATAATAAACCTTGATGATGCGCCCGACAACAACGACCTCAGGTGAACTTCAACTCACGAATTAAAGGAACAGTCTACCAACAATAAACTCCAAACTTTATTATTTACATAACTAAAAAAATCTTGATAAACAATATTGATTACAATAGTCGTTTTACGATTAAATTATATATTAAAGTGATACTTCACCCAAAACACAGAGAAATTGATTGATTACCCATTGATTACCATAGTAGGAAAAATACTGTGTTAGTCAATAGTGACCCAGAACTGTTTACTGTCCTATATTCTTCAAAATATCTTCTTTCGTGCTCAACAGAACAAAAAAAGGATGAAGTAATTTTCCCTACCATGGGAGTCGATGGGGGGCAAGATCTGTTTGGTCATAAGCATTCTTCTAAATATCTTTCTCCATGTTCATCAGAACAAAGACATTTATACAGATTTGGAAAAACTCGAAGGTGAGTAAATGATGACAGAATTTTCCTTTCAAGGTGAAGTATCCCTTTACGGCCCCATTATCCATGTCATTTATTGCAACATTAAGATGGATAGTGTTGCCCAATCTATCTAGTCGATTGTGTGTGTGTTACCCTACCAACCACATGCATGCACCACACAGTGAACCAGAGAGACTGCTTTTGTCTGCGCGTATCGATTGCTGTGATAGATGGGGTTTATTCTTCAACTGAACTAAGCTCCAGTTGCCATCGAGCACATCAGTGAGGCCAGGCCTCCCATTTCTCTAGTAATTAACTTCAGGCTTCACCTGTTGTGGCAGCCTGATTCTTAGTAGCATCATGCACCATCACCCACGACAGTCTTCTCCCGGTCATCTGTCTGTAGGCGTGTCATGAACTACAGATCTTTATCCAAACATACCGCTTTATACTGTGCATTGTATCTCTGTAATGTTTGATGTCACCATTGCCTGACAGTTGGTACAGGCACACGGAGCTTTGTAAAACAAATGGCCATGCTAATGAATGTCACTGGAATCGTTTCGTCCGACGTTTATTGATGCGACTGTTCTTCTTGTATTTCCTGTAAGATTGAGGCAAGGGCAAGGTTGTGGCAAATCGTCACCCGCCTGAACAACTCAACAGAGAGAGATCAAACGCAGCAAGGGCAACATTGAGTTGTGTGTGTTGATAAATCCGGTTAACAGAATTCATGGGGCTTTATATGCGTGTGTGTGATAGGAGAGTGGATTCCCAGCTGTTAAGCTCAGACACAAGGGTTTGTATCAGTCCCTACAAATCTCCAGTCATTCATTCCTAGATTGTTTTAGGGAAATGTGATGTGAATTATGAACATTATAATAAGGACGCTTCAGGAAGCAACACTAATAAAGAGTAAAGTGGCTGTTAAGTACTGATCCAAGATCAGATCAATCAAATACAAAGGTCCCAAGACAAAAGGGATGAAGGAAGGGCATTGCATACAGCATATAAATGACTGAGAGCCATCCGTTATAACCTTGCTTTTACAGGAAGCGGAGGACAATCGGAATGAAATGAGATTCCTCGCTGTCCTGAAGAGTGCGGCCGGCTCTGAATTTTAACATTGTCAGACACATTTGCATATTACATCATGCTAGAAACTACCAATGATACGGACATTGCTTTTTAAAATGTGATCTATAGCACACGGCATGCACATTGGGATTACATGACAAAATTGTTTCTCAGTCATGATCTTAAAATGATTTTATTCTGAAGGTTTCAATTTCTGAAATGACATTTGTTGACAGAAATATACTTCTATATGAATTTCCAAGTACCCATTCACTTCTGTATAGACACAAAACGAATGGAAGTCAATGGGCACCGCCGTTTTCGGTTACCGACATTCTTCAAAATATCTTCTTTTGTGTTTTGAAGTGCAGGCTTGAAATGACAAGAGGGTGAACAAATGATGACAACATTTTCATTTTGGGTGATCTATCCTTTGAATGTAATGTTAGTGCACCTTTGTTTTTACTGTCAAAGGGAATCTCACTTTCTTCGTCTTCTTTGATGCATTATGTAAGAGTAAAGTGCATTGACCAGATGTAAAGTGTGTGTGTTTGAATGAAAAGAGTGCAAGAACAAAAACAGGGTGAGGGAAATAACATTTCAGCAGAATGAGAGGGAGATAGAAAGTGTGTGTGCTGCCTGAGGGCCTGACGGTGAGAGTAAACATTGAAGAATTCCAGATACCCTGTTTTGAGAATCCAGGGGGAATATTGCATTTTGAACGGGCTAAAAACAGCTCGGTTTGAACTCATTCCGGAAGAGAATAAACAAGCAGAGAGGAGAAAGTAAAGACGAATTATGTGTTTTATTACAGACACATGTTTCAGACTTAAGACATGACACAGCGCGCAGCAAACAAAGACTTCTGCAATGTGCTTGTTTTGGCAAAACCGCAATAAAATCAGAAATTCAGTCAGGTCTGCAATAAAAAAATACTTATTATGGTACTAATATTTCCTCTTTTTGTTTCATAACGTTTCATTTACATTCAAAGCAGTTCTTTAAAATAATTTATTTTAGCATCAATTTGTGCACCCAAATTCTCTCCTAAAGAATTTGAACGTAATCTGTTACATCTGAAAATTGTAGCTGATGGATCTGGAAAACCCTCATGGCCTCGAAATTCTGAACCATAACATAGTTGATCAATGCGCTGAG
The DNA here is from genome assembly GCF_015846415.1 of Triplophysa dalaica. NCBI lineage: Eukaryota > Metazoa > Chordata > Actinopteri > Cypriniformes > Nemacheilidae > Triplophysa > Triplophysa dalaica. Next base: position 10,963,001 of record NC_079551.1, read on the forward strand.
AAACTGCACCAGACTTTAATTTACGAAACGTATTACATCTACCTTCCCAAGATTCCCTTTGAGATCCAGTCCCATCTCCTTTACAGTGGTTTATATATCAAATAAAAATGTAAACTGTGCAAATCTTTGCAATGATGACAAATATCACTGGTGCTAAAATTGCAACGGCACCATATTTCAAAATATATATGAGCAAAAATGAGATTTGAGAACTACAGTATAGAAAGGATGATTCTCAACAAATGACAACTTAAATTCTGGCATTTATTTACCATGATGTGATTCAATCCTGTATGTGACTATTTTCTTCTGAGGAACGCAAAAGAAGATATTTTGAGAAATGTCACGGTGGTCATACAATGGAAGACAATTGGGGACCCAATGCTGTTTGGCTGCCAACTTTCTTCAAAATATCTTCTTTTGTGTTCTGCGGAAGAAAGAAAGTCATACAAGCATGGATCTCAATGAGGGTGAGTGAATGATTAAATCATTTACTTGTTTGGATGATCTATCCCTTTAAAAATCTTTCACATTAATGTCGTTTTTTTGTTGTCTTTGTTTTGAAGGAATAATCAGACGAGGAAAGGATCTTGGTAATAAATGAGATGAAAGTTCTCGCTCTCTGTACACAGCTGCAGAAGGGTCTGGCCGGTCGGCACGGTGCCCGGCCAATGTCATGCCAATTAAGTTCATCAGCTAAAAAGTCTTCCATCTGGGAATGCCGCCTGTTTCCGACATTAACCCTTCCCTGGTGTAATACAAAAATGTGGCTGTAAATATTCCTACCCATTCATTTTAATTCAGTTTCCGTTTCACCATGTTCTCTATCTCAATTGCTCATTATATCATCTCTCAAACAGCGCTGTTTTATTCGGTCAGAATCTAGTAATAACCCTTTCGTCATAATGGCGTTGGATAACAGGCTTTAAATAAAAATGGCAGCAATGGTCTATTACGGATCACAATCCGGCTAAATAACTCCATCTGGTGGGAAGCTTCGTTAAAGAGGGAAATGAAAATTACAAGAGTGTTCAACATCAAGCACATTGTGATAAAACTGAAGCTTGAATGTACGATACCAGCGAGCAGCTGTAAAATGGATATTCGGATGATGTTCTCAGTCTGGCTTTCAAATGAAGCGCACTTGAAATAAAGACACAGTAAGCAGAGGCCACGCTTGAGATGTGCCGCAAAGAAGCTGTAATTACAGAAGGGCCACCCTGAGGAACGGATGGGTTTTGGGTTCATTCACACAGACAGCGATTTTCAATAACAAAGCGACCGAAAGTTATACCTATTTTGGGGTGACATAAGCAATTTTTGCTTTATTGCGTTTCCAGCTCACATCATTCTCTCTCTCGCTCTCTGATTTATCATCCTTCCAGTGATCCACCACTCACTTTTTATCTCCCCCTCTCATCACCCCATTCTCATCCCTCAAGGCCGCTTTGATGCCGGTAGCCTGTTCTCCTTTGACCCCCTTGAGAACTCTCTTTGCTTTGTGTTCATACGCACTGCCACATCCCCTGTCTCTGCACTTCTGACTGATGCTTACACTAAATATTTCATGTAGAAAAACTTTGAGTAGAGGATGATAAATCACATGTGATATTCCGACAGTTTCAGACATTCACAAGCTGCACCGTTGGAATGCGCTTGTCTTTTACACACACACCGATGTGTCAGGTGGGGAAATATCATATAACCTTGGGCGTTCCCTTTGACTGACTGGTGTTCTGTAAATGGAGAAATGGAAAAGTCAGGTTACCAAAAAATTTAAATATATTTTCATAGATATTTTATTGTAAGGAAGATAGGAGTTGAACAGTAAGTTACCGTGACATTTTTATACATAGTCTTGAAGTTTCTGGCATTTACAGTTGAGCAATATACTGTATTAAAGTGAACGTAAAATCTAAATGGGCTTTATTTAAAGGAAAAGTGTGAAAAATACTTAAAATATTAAAAAACTATAAAATATTTTGAGGATGGATTCTATGAAGTGTAAACACTGACAATATCAAAACATTGCGTTTGTCTGAGAAACCAAACACAACAACGCAGTTGTTCCTATCAATGGAAGAGGAGGGGAATGTTAATCATTAAATTAATTTAGCAATTTAGTTTTTATAGTAGTACGTGAACTATTTAAACTGTAATAAATGTTTCTGGTTATATTGTAAACTATTTATCAGGACCAAAGTCAGTAGAAAAACTGTATTCATCAAAATACAATGATCCCACCTATTAAACAACTTTCCTATTTTTCAAACCATTCCCAAAAAAGTGATTTAAATAAATTCTGATGACAAAGTCCATACAATTACTTTTATATTGTATATTATATATCAAAAGGAAAACAATTTGGTGTCAATTCTCTTATCATTTACTCACCTCGTATCTTTCGTGGCTTTCTTTCTTCTGAAGACTACTAGAATATATTTGAAGGAATGTTGGTAACGGATACATTAATTGTCCCCATTGACTTCCATTGTATGAACACAAAACCACGGAGACATTTTTCAAAATATCTTCTTTTGTGTTCCAATGAGAAAGAACATACTTTGAATGACAAGGTAACTAAATTATGACAGAATGCATATTTTGGGGTAATCTATGATTTTATAGACTGTGTAGCTCGGAGTTCATCTGTAAAAACAGAATGAAACATTGTATGTAAAGACTCGCTGCACTAAACCAGATCAGTAGAGTCCTTTAACTTGGCAAAACACGTTTTCTTCTTCTTCATTCGCACAGAATACTACTTCAGTCTGTGTGACTGAAACACAACCGCCCTGGCAGTGTAAACAGACCACAAAATGACCACATGCCATTTACCCAGCCACCACCGCCTGGCAGCACCCAAGAGCACGGCCTTGTGGGAAATGCACTTTGGATGCACGGGCACGATAGAGTCATCCGCCAGGGACTCGTACAGCCCCGTTAGCCCCTCCCACCATCATTACCACCACCTGCGGCACATAAGCCGTGCATTCCTCTACCATAAAAGTTAATAGAGCTTCCAGAATATATTTCTCTTCGAAATTCAATTTCTGAACCAAAGATGCAAACAGGGTGAAAAATTCAAGGACAGTATACGCAACTTAAAAAAGAAAAAAGAAAGAAAGAGAGAGAAAGTGGGCACAGATGATCCAGGAAGAGTGATAGGAAATGTGTAAGTACAGGAAGAGAGAGGTGAGGAAAAGTTCAAAAGGCAGACAGGGGAAGATGGAAAGAACAATATGTGAAAGAGTGACATTAGGAGAGGATGGAGAGTGAGAGGTGGAAGAGGAGGCCACGAAGGCAGTATTGTGCTGGTAGCCCGAGGTGTTTTCCTACATAAGACGGCTGATGGATGGAAGAGGCGGTAAACGGATGAATAAAGAATGAGAAATCAGATGAAAGAGTTCTCAAGGAACGACAGCTTTTCCAGCTAGAAATGAGGGAGGAAAAGAATGAGAAAGAAGGGGTTCAGCCAAAAATGAAAATTGTGTCCCCTGTGTGCTATTTAGACTATATAGGTATTAGTAGAGACCGAAAATCACAAGCTTTGCAATGTAAGCGGCTTATCAACACATCCTATTTAATAGCATCTTCATTAGACTGAAAATTCCAAGCTACATCGTATACATAAAATACTGTTGCCAGTATTTTAATGATAAAACAAAAACTATTTTGAGGTTGTTTTTCTGATCTAGTGAATTGTGTGAAAAAGAAGTGCAGCCAAGAATGAACCTGACTCCACCCCAGTACATTTTCACATCTAATGGATCTCTGCAGTCCAATTCCATTGTTTTAGGGACCCGAAACTTTGTTTCAAAGAAAAGTGCTCCCAAATCTCGCTGCTGTCCAGCAAGTGGGGCTTTCAATTTACAGACGATCGAGAGAGAAGTGGATGGATGAGAAAAGAGAAAGATTAGGAAAACAGACCGCCAGTTCTTCTCCCATGGTTCATTGCTAAGCATTGGGTCAACGGAGAGAGAGAAAGAGAGAGAGTGAGTGAGATCAAAGGACAAGAGGGCTCTGAGAAATGAAGATTAAGATGAGTTCTGTGCCCATCTTCGAAAAGACTGAAGGATAGAAAAATGAAAGAGACTTGGAGAAAAAGAGAGAAGAATAGGATGATGAGTCTGGTGTAAGCCTGAAGGCAAGGAACAAAAAGCATGAGCGTGATAGAGAGAGACAGAATAGAGACGACGAAAGGTTTGACAGCACACAATCAAAAACGTATGAATAAACCAGAACAGCACAGAACACAAGAAGAGTCTCCATTGTCAAAGTGTGTGACATATACTGTAGTAGAGAGAGAGTCAATCACGATTATTCAATAGCCTCTCGCTTTTCAATAATCACGTCTCCCCACATCTCTACACTTGACATCAACATTAAGCAGAGAAAATGTCAGTCCACTCTTTATTACAAAAGCTGTAAAGAATATGTTCGGGTCACAGGTAAAGAATAATAATACAAAAAAATCAGTGCTGTCCTTTCAAAACCTTGTATGAATGTTTTTCAGGAAATGGAAAAAAAACACTATAGTTTTAAAATTATTTAAAACTGTGTAGTCAAAGATGAAATGCACTTTTCAATAGTTCAGGTAGATATTTGCAAAACCCAGTGACAAACATAAAGGGTGACTAATAATAATGATTTATGGCAAAAAAATGAAAATCACAAAATATGGACTATATGAGGTTTCAGAAGGACAGCAGCTGTGTGTATTTGTATTTAATTTAATGTTTTTTATGTATGTATTTATTCGACAATTGTAGCTCATATTTTTTTATAGTTCTTAAAAAACAAAATAATAAATATAATTCTGTCATTATTTATTAAAACCTGAATATATTTCCTTGTTTTTGGAGAAAGAAAAAATATTTGGAAGAATGTTTGCAACTAAACACTTCCAGCACCCTTGACTACCATAGTAGTTTGTTTCCCACACATATTTATAATTTTTTTGTGTTTATTTTTTATGTTGCTACATAAGATTAATTCACGTTTTCCTTTTTTGTTTATTATTATAATGTTAGTGCTTTAAACTTATTTCACGCCACGTTTAAGTTTTCCCCATAATTTTTAGATCAATATTTGATTTGATTTCAATGAACAGAAACGTTATATACCAAGATGCCAAAAAAGTTTAAAAATAGGGCTAAAGTAGTTTTAATTTAATGCATGTAAAGATATACAGTAGCACTGGTTTATATAGTTAGAATATATAGTCTATGTATTTCACCTTCCCCCTGTGCACTAAATAAAATGGAGATAGCACAGTTTAAATACGAAAGGAGGTGAAACACCAGAATTTATGATTGAAATGGTAGGCCTATATATATATATATATAACCATTTCAAATCATAAATACTGGTATGATCTCATTTCACTCAGGAAACAGCATTGTGGCATTAAAAATGACATGCTAAATGCAAGAAAACAACAAGACGTAACAAAACCCTGTCTTTCAGACTGTATTCGGACAGAAAATGGGGCACTTTAACATTTATAAAGGCACTGGTGCTCAGATACAGAGAGACCCTGTGAGAGTTTGAGAAAGACATAAACAGAAAGAGCTTTCCGATTCACTGTGGCTTATACGAGAATCGGTACTCACAAACAGAGACAAGGGCACACTGTCATTCCAAGACACGATCCTGAGGAAGTGAGAGAGAGATCGTAACTGTTCTTTATGGTTGACGGAGGAATATATGAAGCCAAATCAGTCTTATTAAAAACCACCAAAGCGTTGACGTCACATACGCCTATTGGACTCAATCTGAACTACGTCACTTCTATAGGACATCTGGTTATCCACTAAACAGAAGCCTTTATCTCTAGACACGTGTGTACTTGACTGTTACTCATACCTTGTCTATGAATGATACACCCACTTCTTTGATAAAGGAGAGATAATCTTGCTTAGATAAACGTTAACCTTCCAAGAAAACAACCAAGATTTCCTTGGACTTCTTAAATCTCACCACACAAACAAGACAAATAACAACAAGTTGACATTTTCTACATTGATTTGATTGATTTTATTTGTAAGGCACCAGAAGCATTTCCTTACTGCAAAAATTTCCATTTATGTATAGTAAATGTTTATGTACTTTGTTTTTAATATGGAATGAAGCTATTTTAACACAATTCATTTTGCACTGGTTGTACAGTATACATGAAATGAAAAGTTGAAAAACAAACTAAAAACTAAAAAGCACAAAATGCTTACAACAAAATAATGGAAAAAGGCAAGCAATGAGTTCTTGGAGGATATGGTTGTCAAGGGTTCAGAAAGAAAGGAGGAAGAGGCGACAACCTGTTCTCAAGCGCCTCAAAAGTAAAGAGGCCTCTAAAACACAGACAGGTCATTCAAGACTGACACAAAGCATCCATTTGCACATAAAGCTTTAGGTCTATGTATAACCTATACATACACCTCTTGCCCACTTTTATAGTAAAACGCTTTAAATTGGGCTAGATCTGAATCTTGAAGGGGTTACTTCGCATCATTCTTGTCTTTCTTTCAAAAAGAAAAAAATAGTAAGAGAAAGAGCAAATTTAACCACATGTGGCAAGGCAACCACACTCATGTTCTTGAAGCTGTGTAGAGAATGAAACCTGGCACTTCTTTAAAAAAAAATAACAAACAAAAAAACATGGGGCAGTTTTAAACTGTATATGAAAACATTTTTTGAAAAGCATCAAAAATAAAATGCAAAGCAAAATTGTTAAGCACTACTATGCAATTTACCAAAACACGTTTTCTGGCCACTTATACGTTTCGAAGCTCCTTACAGATGAAATAATTTTTAGAAACCAAATATTTTTGCACAATTTATTAGACAATTCTCCGAAATAGTTTGAAAGTCTGAATTACAGAGGACATTCTGAACCATTCTGAAGCGACTACAAGCAAACAACTTGCAAACCAATATGATGTAAAAAGTTTGAAATTCAACACTAGATGTGATGAGAAGGAACCAGCATTGTTTCAAAATTTGTTTTAGTACATTGTAACGCCACAAGAATAGTTTTATATACACATTTTGCATAAATAGTTCTTAAAAAGATTTTATTTATGCGAAAATCTGTTTGCTTGTGTTACTCAAATGCGTCCCAATGAGTTTTAGGGGATTTGTGACATCCACATGTGTACAGATTTCATTCTTATAACTGGAATCTGAGAGCGAAACGAGAACAACTTAATTATAACCTGTGCATTTTGTTTAAAAAAATATGACGACTTATATTTGGCATGAAAATACAAAATGCACGACTAGAATACGGTTTAAGTACCCCAAGCACAACTTCTCATAGCCATTTACTGTTGTTTTTAAGTCAACTTGAATTTGTCGATCTAAATACACATCAAAAATGATAATTAACGTATAAAAAATTGGGCCGGGCCATAAGAAAGTGGTTTAATAAAATGGAAATGAATAACATGGCACATTTAAAAAAAAATCCATACTAAAGTGACCCTGAGGGTTTTAGTGTGGATTTGCTATGGGCTTACTGCCCCCTGTGGGTACGATGTCAAATTACAAAAGATGTATTAATTTAAAAGTAAACATGACTGTTCAAACATATTTAACTTTAAGCTTTTACTGTAACCTTAAGATGTTTACCTTAAGGCCTCTTAAGATAATGAAATGTGCTATGAATTTCTATTTTCTACTAAGCGTAATAATCAGGCTTGTTTCTCACCCCTCAGTTTTTCCCATTCTTCTTATAGTGCTACCAAATATTAAAAAGTTTAAAGAAGGTGCTTCTCATTTAGCCAATACATAAATATCGCAAATTTGTTTGCAATACACCTTACCTTCTAAGCAAAACAACATGACTACATTTCTCACCATGTAGACAATCGACGACACGAAAACAAACATCCGACCAAACAAAAGCATCCCTTTTCACTTCGTGAGCGGGTTAGCTCGTATCTCATCATCTAACACTCTCTGTCTAAGACAGCACAAGAGTCCAACACTTTCAAACACGTCAGAAATCAGGCAAACGGGTAGATATACAGTACTGTACGTCAACGGACCTATAATAGCGAGCTTCCTTTCAACAGCATTCGTAATGTTTTGTCTCCAGCCCCCACCGTTTTGCAGTTTAAGGTGTGATTAATGCGCAATCCCGCTTACAATGGTATCGCCGACACTACTCCTAATGGAAAATGCCGCAGTCACGTTTTTAGAAATCCCAGTTGCTTTTAGCCTCAGAGTTACAGCCTGGGGGCCAAAGTGCATCCGACTATTGTGGATTGTAGCTTTAAAAGGTGAAAGGTTTTAAGAGGGAACGAGTGAGCGCGCGGAAAAAACTAAAAGGTGTGAGTTTAACACCATTATTACCTAAGGGTCGATGGTCCATTAACGGATTCAACACCATTTTGTAGACCACTTTCACTACAAGCATAAGAAATATACAATATATATATAGATATATACATACACGCAGGCAAGAGAAAGTGTAAATCAAATCAAATCGAGCATCCGTAACACAATAAAAAGATGGATCGTATAAATACATACTTAAAGCTGGTGGAACAAACCAGAAGAGATGTCAGGTGTCAAGATGAAAGATGAAGGGATTGTAAGAAAAATATGGAAAATGATGAACAAGTGCCTCTGCTCTACGTGGAGCTTTGGGTGATGATAGGATGAAAGACTAGATGTTGCTGGCGACTAGTCAGACTTGTCGCCGTCTTCCTCGCGGTGGCTGTCGTTGGTCTCGCGTGCGCTCTTGTCCTCTTTGGCCAGCTGGGCTTGAGAGGCAAGGATGCTGGAGAGCGAGAAGAGGCCGGAGCTGGAGGTGACGGCGGGGAGGCCGGCCTGTTGGCTGAGGCCGAGGGGGAGAGGGGTCATGGGCAGCGCCAGACCCTGAAGCTGGGACAGCTGGTGAGCCTGGAGCTGCTGCTACACAACAAAGGAGAGAAACAAAAACGTATTATTAAACAAACTGTCTGTAACTTAACATGCAATTGTTATGCTTTTCTTTATCGAGTTATTTTATAAAGCACACTTAACAAAACTGAAAACGAAATGTGACGGTTAATAGTCACAGAGAGCCATTAAAACTCATCAATGAAACCTCATTTATAAATAATTCAAGTGGCAGCAACAGTTCCACTTGTAAACCTGCAGCAGATACACCACATACCCGTATGATGGAGTTCATCTCTGGTGGGGTGACCTGTTTGGCTCTCTCTATGGCCCCCAGAACCTGCTGCTGGTGCTGAAATGCATAAATCGTGTCATGACTCCTCACAGCATACTTTATATTATAACCCCGTCCTCCAACACACGCATTCACAAAAAATGCCAATTATATGTCGATCATTTAATTGCACTGTAATTTCGCATTAAATTATGCGGCGTGCCATGAAAATTTGGCACCCAATTGTTTTAACACAAATCAATTTGCGTACGACTGATAATTAACTTCAAACAAATACTAAGTACATTACAGTCCTCACAGAGAGTGTAATGCATTACTGATTTAAACATTGACTCGAAGTGTAAATCAATACTAATAGCACAAGACTAATTGTAAACATGAAGGCAGGGTGTTATAATACATAATGTTCAGGTACGGCTGCTATCTCTTTCTGTACCTCTTGAGACAGGTAAGGCAAGACCTGAGCGCAGATCCCATTTAATCTCTTCACAATCTCCGCCTGTAGGGACGAAAACACAGACACACACACACACACATATCAGTGTTCAGCAAATTCTTCCCTTTGAAATCCCCAAATCCTCACCCTCACTCAGCCCCTGAAATACCAGCAGACCACTGCAGTAAGGTTTTATGTAAATACAGTGAGATCCGTGCAAAAAACAGAGACCACTAGTAATACTTCTGCGTGGCAAATTTCTAACTTTATATAATATTTATGTATAAATTGCACAATAATTTGAGTGAACTGTAAATTTACAATAATCATGAAACCTATTACCAATGATACATTTTTTGTCATTTTGGATGTTGTATTTAAATCAACTCGTCTCAAAAAACAGGGGTGTTGCGGATTATTGTAAAATGGACGTGATGCTTCCGAGAGAGAAAGAGCCAGAAAATGGTATTTATCCAAAAAGCCAACAAAAGCTTGGCAGAAAAATAAAACTGTGACACAAAAAGAGGGGCAACGACAACCCTGTTGACACTTATGCAGCACACAAACCTGAATAACAAATACTGGCATCTCTTATTTTGTGCATTCCCATCACTCTCTCTGCTAGCTTTTTTAACATATCTAATTTTTTATCATATTTAAGTGTCACTTAAAGGGGCAGAGACGGTAAATTGCCTTTGTGGGAGTGGTCTGTGTGCTAGTGGTCACTTAACGCTCAAGCCAATCTGATGCATAAAGATCTAAGGGATGGACTCAAAATTGGTTATCATTCAGTACAAACAGCACTGTTTAAGGCGAGGTGCCATTGGCAGCACCACATTTAAAATGGTTAATTTCCTATGGACACACATTCACACGTAACATTTTTAGGCCAGCTCAGAAACAACGGCCTTGAACGGCATAATCAAATAGTACTCAATGAACAAAACAAAATGCATGAAAATGAAACGTTGCACATTTACTAGTTCTCAAAGAGGTGCAGAAATCGTCAGACTGGACAAAAGGAGAAAGAGCCAGACTTACCTGCTTGTGCATTTCAATATTCAGCCCATAGGACATCTCATAGTACTACAGAAAAATACAGACACGTACACAGTATTACACATTGATGTAAACAAGCAGGACTCACTTCTTTGATAAAGCTAAACATTGTAAAATGTAGTTAAGCTACTAACAAAAAGTATCTAACTGCACTGCAACTTATATACAAAACGTATATAATAATAATAATAAAATACAAGAAATTAACCTTCTGAAAGAATGTTCACTAAATTGGATTTTGCAATGCTTGTATACACAGTAAAGGCTTTTATTTGTTTTTATGTACACATAAGATCTATATCCAGCATAAGCTGTAGATCCAATGCAAGACCGTGCAGCTCCTGTGATACAGTCAAACTTGGATTCAGGGTCGGCTTCTGCCAAGCAGCAGTAGGTCCCAGAAGCAATTACCACCCACGCAAAGCGGACGCCCACCCCCCATCATCCAGCGGGTGCGGACATAGCAGGAACCCGATAGCCTATTAGAGGGAGGAGGGGCGCTGGCTGATGCGTGTGAGAGCGACGCCGCACAGATTAAATGAGATTAAGCTGCTCGACGGATCAATTAGAGGAGGAATATCAGACGGCAACACAGGGCTCAGAGCCGGAGGCAATGAGGTTAGAGGGGATTCGTGGGGGTGGGATGGGGGTTCGAATGAGATGTTGTAATAGAGCAAAAGGAAGACGGTGAGGACTAGGCTCATGTTAGGGCACATCTAGCCAGAGGCGCATCCCGCCGGAGGAGAGCTAGTCCTGGGCAGACTTACCATGATGTAATGACGTTGCATTTCTGACTTCTCGCTGGCCAGCTTGTCACATTCGAGCTTCAGACTAAAGAAAAGAAACAAAGAACAGTGGAAAAAATGTAATCTGGGTTCGGTGACAGTTAAAAATATTAATATCTGACCTACTTTATGAACATATATTGGACTTTCACAGAAAAAACATTGAAGGAAGGATGGGAAATAATATCAGATCGCAGTTAGAATCGAACCTGCGACTGCGACTACCACACAAGCACCAACGCTCAATGTGTCTTAAAGTGATAGTTCACCCAAAAATGAAAATTCTATCATCTTCTTTCATCAAGATATTTGAAGAAATTTGGTAACCGAACAGCACTGGACGCAAAACCAATGCAAGTGAATGGGGTCCAAACAACGACTTTCTTCAAAATATCGTCTTTTGTGTTCTGCGAAAGAAAAAAGTCATACAGGTTTGAAATGACAAGACAAGTAAATGATGACAGGATTTTTATCATCGGTTGAACTATCACTAAGCATGTGCACTAACCGCTATGCGATTCCTCTGACTGCTTTAAAGATGGCGTTTTATTATCAGATACAGATGCCCAACCGGGCTCCCCATTATTTCTTTTGTTCCCAAAGAAAACAAAGACGTGGCATTTCCATCAATGTGACAAATGGAAATCAATTAGCGCTTCCATATGGAAAAAGATTACGCTCAGCGTCTGATTGGATCACATCCAGCATTCGCGTGAAAAGAAGCCAAGAGAAAGTATCTCATCTATACGAAGAAAGTGACAGCCTTTAAATTCAGTACTAGAGATTTCTACAGCATGTGACAACTGCTCTGTGTCTCCTCATACCTCTTCAGTCTGCTGCTTCCACTTATCCCAAAAAAGAGAAAAAGAAAAAAAACTGCTGCTATGACTGTGTAACATATATTGGTGTTGTCATGGTGACCATCCTCCCTGCTGCCAGGCTACCTGTGATTGGCCATGCCAGCCACTGATTGGCCGAGACCTCCTGAAGGTTCCAAAGATGCTCTTGGAGAAAAGAATACACTACGACACGTTGATGGAGTTTTATTGCCGTTCCTTTCCGCTTCCAAATCGCTCCTGCTGTCATTTTTATTTTGATTTATGTATTCCCTGATCTATTTATGCATTTGTAGAAGGGAACGACAGCTCGGCGAGGCTCTGGGGACCGCCCGCAGTACATTTCTTTTAAAAGCCTGGAAAAAACGACTCGTCTTTTGAATCTCAATTGAAGTCAATGGAGGCGAATCCATGCTCTGAATACACATACAAAATGTAGGGCCTGTTCTTCCATGTAGCAGGGTTAAATGAGGGTTCGCTTGTTGTCATGGGAATAGGGAGGGAAAGTCATGTTGCCTTAAAAACGGGCCAGTCGCTGAGCCTTTGTGTCTTCCCGACACACTTTAAAGAGTCTTTAGTTTCCGTCTGCAGAAGTCAAGGCATCAGAGGTATCGCAGTAGCCGTTTCATGTTAATCGGTATGGGAACGAGGCATTAGCGGCAGCATGCTAGATTCGCTCTAAGAGATTAATAATATAATGCTGCTAATAGTGAGTTTTGTCGGATGGCCTTGTAGAGCCCTGCTTTAGAAGGTATGGTGCACCCGAATTAAAAAAATGTTAAATGTAAATGTACTTACACACCCCTATGTTGCGTCAAACCCTTATAACTTTTATAGCTTTAATTTTTTTCTGTGAATCTAAAGAAGAAATTTGAAGACTGCAGTGGTTCCTCTTATTTTGTAACTGTGGTGAATGAGGACTGGAGCTTCGATGCTTTAAAACGAACGCTAAAGCACTATGAAAGTTGACTTGTGCGTTATATATTTTATATGAAGTTATATTCAGTCCATAAGGTTTTTCACACAAGACTTGGCTCAAGACGCAGAGTCTACATGTAAGGATAGTTTCCCAACAAATGAAAGATCTTTTATTCACCCTCATGTCATTTCAAACCTGCATGACTTATTTTCTTTTGCAGAACACAAAAGAAGATATTTTGAAGAATGTTGATAACTAAGCACCTCTAATCCCTATTGACTTCCATTGCATGGACACAAAACCACAAAGATTTTTGTTGTTCAAAAGAATATATATAAATGATGACAGAACAACCAGTAAAATCCTATCAGATGTCTTTTATGTTTTATGGAGAAGACAAACACATTTTAGAACAACATGAGGGCGAATAATGCCGAATATGATTTTTTGTGTACCGTTCCTTTATGCTATTAACAGTGTGGGTACGCACCTGTGGTATTGTGCTTGAAGAAACTGGAACTCATCCTTGATGCGATCGCACGAGTCTGACGTCGTAAACTTCAGCTGCTGCGATGAAGCCTGCAACGAAACCAATTTACGCCAGTCAATTGCATTATTCAAAGCATGTACATCACAGCATCAGCTGGACATCCACGACCACCGCAGCCATTTCAATGTGCATGCCAAGATCTGCAAAATCTGGCCGTAACAAGACAAGCCTTTCAAAATATAGAGGATTTCTGCAATCAAGTGTGAATTCACCAAAACGTTCCTCTAGCAAAGGCACCACATCAAATCTTGGATGGCTTTCTGCGACAAACCTCATCATTTAGAATACATCTGTCATGTTTGGAGATTGATGTCGCCAAGGTTTCTCAATTACGCATTTTGCGCTCACAGGCGAGCTTATTTCCATGTGTGGGGGCCACAACTGCAGGGGAAATGCAGATGTTATTGGAACGGTTTTTGATTTTCGGGGTGATACAACATTGGCGGAATTCCCAATGAGAAACTGCCATACTCAAATTTTGATGCACGCGAACCTTCTAGTATTCATTGTAATTCTGGCAACGGCAAGAAAAGACAACTCTGACAACAATTGTCGACTTTGAATGAATCATAGAAGCCTGCATTATCATCTGCACTTCTTCTGATTGTTGGTGTACATACACAAGATGAACATCAGAGCCTGAATCATCACGTTGTTTTCCAAATCACCAACATGTTGTTGACTCCTTTCACTCTGCAGGTGAGTGTTTGCGGGTAAAAATTCTTGGTACCCACCTTTAACACAAACCGTGCACTTCTGCTTCCTCCGTGCTCGGAGCATATGAAAGAGACGTTTGGGTGGACTGGACAGCGGGCACTTACTGCCCCAAACACTCGATCTATTGCAGGCGGTGTTAACAGTAGCCATCGCATCTCTGCGTGGCCACAGGAGATATGGCTTCCCAGGGGTACTCTGTGCAATGAGGCCGACTGGGAACGTTTCAGACTCAATTTCCTCCAGTGGAGCGTCCGGCAGCAGGGAAATCACAGGTTTTACATTAGCACAATGATTGCTTTCGACTGCAGCCATGCTGACCAACATCACGGCATGTACATAAGAGATAGTCCACCCTGTATGACTTTCTTCCAAATATCTTCTTTTGTGTTATGCAAATAAAGTTGTAAACCAAACAACACTGCCCCCATTGTATGAACATGAAACCACGGAGACATTTCTTTTAATATCTTCTTTTGTGTTTTATAGAAGAAAGAGTTACATAAAAGTTTCGAATCAAATTTTTATATTTAGGTGAACTATTGATTTAATGTGCTGGAAGCTCAAGCTCAACCTTTAAAAAAATCATATAAAATAGCAAGACAAGTTTCATAATAATTTTGACCTTTGCGGCTTTGACATTTGTCTGACACATTTATCCAAAACTAATTACAGTACATATAGGCTATAACATGGACCTGGGTTTAGATGTCCATGATCAACCAGTTACAGTACAAGTAAAATCAATGCACAGATGCTGATTCATACCTATACAGGGTTTCGGCCCCTTTGGTCATGCTACACTACCCCTTTGAAATGACGAGAACCTTCAACTAATTATTTTTAGATTAAGAGCAAATCCTATATTCACTTAAAAAAATCTCCGACACATACATGCGCACTCATGCGTGCACACACGATAGCCAAAATATGGGACAATCCCTAATTTGCCTGCTTCTGTGTGCTTCTCCTTTGAGATGCAATTAAACCATAACGAGGCTTTATACGCTGGTGGGCAAATCGTGAGTCTTCAGCGGGTAAATGGGATTCATCATTCCTGTAATTTACAGTTGGCCCTCCCACCCGAGCGTTTAACAGATAAAGAAAATTCTCTGCAACCATTATGTCGGTAGTTCTTTTTTCGTCCCAAAAGGATTACAAACAAAGGACAGGACGTAGTTATCTGAGAAGAAAGTAGTTGCGTGAATTACAGTGCGTGCTCGTGATCAAGCTGGGGACCAATGCCGGGAACCCAAGAGGCACTAGGACCTGCGGCGAAATCAAAAGGTTTTTCGGTGTATCTGGAGAAAAGTTTAGCTCAATACAACACTACTCCTAATATTCCGCAAGTTACAATTTATAGTCTACAAAGTGTCCGTGTGCATGAAATGCCTACGGTTTGTTTTCAGAAATGCACAATGTATATGAGCTATCTGCAGAATTAAAGGTACAGTACACCCCCAAATAAAAATGTACTCAGAAAGAATTTTATTGCAGACATTATTGCTCTTCCTTAATATCACTGTTTTTTTAAAGTGACGAAAGGCCTGTGAACAGAAAGCTATCGTGGGATACAACAGCAGGACAGAAGCCAATTGTATATGGGGGCAGGATTTGATTTTTATAATTATCTATAATCCCCGCCTTAGTAACCGTAACCCCAACCTTTGTCGCTCCTGGAGAAACTACGTTATTCCACTTCCGAGCTGACCTCTGTAAGGCGTCTGAAAAGAGATTATTCACATTTTATCACATCAGAAGCAGCGTGCTCCCAAACACAGGCTTCCTCTAGCAGGAAAGACCGACAGTGGCAGTCAAATTACCGACAAATAGCTGTCACGCAGCATAAAAGATACACAACACAGCGGGTGGAGGTACTGAGAGAGAGACCGAGACCGATGGGAATACCAGTCACAAGTAGCGCAGTGAGGACAGCCAGCACGTTTGAAAAATTAAAAGCAGGCAGGTCAAGGTGATTGTGAGATTACAGCGGTGATTGAGATTGATGCTCTGTTGGTAAAGAGTTCGCCACGGGTCAGAGGCTCCAGAAGACAGCCGATTACTCCATACCCGGTAACAAATGACACGGCTATGGGAGGTGAGGCCTGCAAATACTCATCCCTCAAAACCGTTCTTCTTGCCTTTTGGACCTAGGTCACGTTTTAACAAATAAAAAGATAAGATACACATAGCGATGTTTTAAACTTTACGATCCTAGTTACATGTCTTAGTGTGAACAGGACTTTAACCTTTGGTTCCGGAGGTGGAAGTGCTTTAGGAGCAGTTTTTTTCAGCTTGGTGCGTCTTTCGACTGGCTTGTCTGAGCGAGGTGCTGCCACATTAAATAGTAGTCCCCCGCCAGGCTGCTTTGTTCCAGGCCGCTGCTTTACTCTGGGGTTCTGCTTTCCCACAGTGCGAGTCCATCAATGTCAGAGAATACTGATGCTTCCTGCCTGTCTCGCCACACACACAATTCACGAACACGTGTGGAACATACAAAGCCTCTAAGCTACGAGCGACTGGCAAAAAAACCCTGCGCTAGTAAAAATAATCCCGCTACGCAATTATACCAGCACGCGTCCTTCACACCAAAGACCGGGAACAACACAAACAGCTAGACAAGCTAATTAAGCCATCCCAGCCCCGTCCTTTCACAGCGGTACAGGCCTAGCCCGTTAGCGTCGGATGGCGCATTGTCGATCCTTTCCCTCATCCTGTTCACGACCGCATTTTTTGTACGTGTTCATTTAAAGGTGCCCTGAGATCTATTTGTCATGGTAATGAGTGGAATGTCACTATTTCTATTTCTCATACGTATTTATTACTTGCAAACTTCCTTGCGCTATGTATCATTTGCAAGTAACTGTATGCTTCGGAGATGGATTACAACCGAAAATATGCTGAACAACCATATCAAGGGAGTAGAATATTATAGGGGTGGGTTCTTTTGACTGATAAGGAACCACCTAGCAACCACCAAAACACATAGCAACACCTTAGTAACTAACTGTAAACATCTTAACAACACCTGGGCAACTACAAATAAATCGATTTTACGAAGATAACATGTTTGAATTCGTACAGTGATGTTAGGTTTGGGGATGTTAGGTCTGGGGGTGGGGTCAGGGCTTCTGTATTGGGTTTTTCTAAGAATCGTACATTTTTGCATTATTTACGTTGTACGAATTCATATGAAGTAGTCATGTTGTGCAATAGTTATGAAATCCTGTAAGATCAGGTTGAGAACACCTTGACAGTAAATACTCAAGCACTACTTAAATTTTCTTCAAACTAGATCCTCCAATAATTTGTATATCCTTTCAATGAAAATAATTTTTTGAATACGAGTTACAGTAAAATCCCATGCAGTATGAACCATGTCTCAAAAAAATTGTATTGTATACATACGAGTAAAATCCTCCATGTGCAACAAAAAAAAGGTTTGTTTAAAAGTGTCTCAAATTCTTCACTTTGTACGTGTGAACGTGTACATTTTTTATCATCTTGACAACAGCGTAAAAAATGTGAACTGGGCCTCTTTCTATGCCTGTCTGTGTGTGTTGGTGTGTAAGAAATAGAGTTTATTTAATGAGCAAGATGTGGGACAACAGGGATTATACGCCGCGTTGAGGGATTTGTGTGTGAAAGATGGAGGTCTATCCTCCTCACTCGAGCAGACTTAATAAATCTGCCCCAAAGCCCCTCCCAAAGTATCAGGTCGGGGAAAACACACACACTAGTGTGCTCTCCCGTGTGTGTGTACATTTCCGTGCCAACTCTTGCCTCCCTTTCAAGCCATTACTGCAACAATGGCTTTCAGAAACGACTCCTCGAAAAGCCCCAATCAATGGCGTACTCCAATTCACAAATCTCCACCATTATGACATCACTCGTCTGGATCTAAATTCAGTGGCACTGCGAACAAAATGGAGGACAAAATGCTATTAAATGTCATCTTCCCTACGTGCCGCACAAAGAAATGAGATACGGTGACAGGTATGGTCGTGGGACGCTAAACTAAATATTTCCATTATTTGAAACGGCTCGCAGCAGGAAGCGTCTGAATTACAGCTTCTGCTTTTAGCAAAAAGCTTGAAATGGCGCTGTGGCATTGCATCGCATCCGTAATGCATGCTTTTAACTATGCGTGTTGGGTCATAATAGTTCAATTTAGAAACTAGAAAGGGTGTCTTGTTATGGGAAGGATACAAGTTACATCTACAATGCCAAAGCGCAACATATTTTAAGATTTTTACTATTTCACTCAACAAAAAGGCTGCATGTAAGACTTGTGGACGATTCACAATTAGGGTTGTTCCGATACCGATACTAATATCGGAAATGCCACTTGAATCGAGTACTTGAATCCATGTACCGATCCAATACCATTTTCTTAAACAGGACCTAATTATGCCCGCTAGCTTCACTTAACCCTGCAAATGGGAAATCACTTCTTCGCTGCTCAGAATGCAAACACAGTAAAGCACCGTTTAGAGCAACGAAGAAATGAAAAAGTGATAGCAGTATGTTCTCTGTTTGGCAGTATTTCAGAGTGGACCAACCAGCCAGTAAAACTGAGACTTCATAAAAATAAATAATATTACTGTCAAATGTCTGTCAGATAATAAAATACAATAGTTTACTGAATGTATTTCTTCATGTTTTATTAAGGGATAAAGCACACCATAGAATAATTCTATCAATTCATACAGGACTAGTAGTATATACAGCTGTATACAGATACATACCCAGGTCAGTACTCGGTATCGGCGAATAACCTGAGCCCAGGTATCAAAATCATTATCGGGAAGGGAAAAAGGGTATCGAAACATCTCTATTAACAATTCTTATCTCAGGCCAGTTGGAGTAAACACCTTCTGTGTCATGCCTGGCCAGAAGTCGTTTCTATGGAGTCGAAGCACCCTGTTTCACTTTTGCTCATTCATTACAAGGCTGCAAAGGAGCTGTACAGTTTCACTTTCAGACATCTGAAATAAGAGACTTTGACACCTCACTTCAACACCTTATCAGGAAACTAGGTTGGAAAGGAGGATCTGGTGTATAGTAAAATAAACAATTAGTTGTTCTTTGCATAATTCCTGAATCTTTTTACTACTTTTTCAACCAATGATAATTAAAGGATAGTACGACCAGAAATGAAATTTTGTCATTTGCTCAAACTCATATAGTTTAAAACCTTGATGGGTTTCCTGGTTTTCGTTGGAACCGAAACAGTTTTTTTTCACACAGTGTTGTTTTGGGTTTTCTGTTTTCAATGGGAGTGGATTTTGACTACCTCCACTCAAGAATCGAATAGGCGCAAAGGTGTTCTCCATGTGACTCACTGTCCATTTCAAGACTTTTGCTGTCTCTGTGTAAAATTGCAAATGATGTATCTTTTAACAGATTTAAAGATTTTTTGAAATTACTTTGTGGAGATTAGAGCAATTTCTAGGCAATCACTAGAAAAATGTGAAGAATGTCTAGGAATATATATAACCTAGAATTGAAATGTCATGGACTTTGCAAGGGCCCTTTTTTATTTCTAGGTTTTTAAGGACAATATGAACACTGGGATTTAAAAGTCCGCCTAAAAACGAAAATTATTTTAGCGTGTATTCATCCTAGTGTAATTCCAAACCTGTTTTACTGACTTTCTTCTCAAGAACACAAAAGAGTTGGTCATCAAACAAAACTGACCCCCGTTGACTTCCATTGTATGCACGCCAACCTAACTGAGACATTTCTCAAAATATCTTTGTGTTCCACGGAACAAAGAGTCATATTCAGGTTTTAAATCACACGAGGATGAATAAATGATAAAACAATCAAGTGTTCACCAGATTTTTAAAACTTAATTTTGCAAACCAAACCAAATTTTCTTTCCTGTAGCTCAGTGGTAAGAGCATTGCGTTAACAACGCAAGGTTGTGGGTTCGATCCCATGGGATTGCAAATACCTATGTAAAATGTATAGGATAAAGCAATGTAAGTCGCTTTGGATAAAAGCGTCTGCCAAATGCCTAAATGTAATGAAATTTACCATAAAGACTTCTGAAACTAATAAGACTGGTTCTTAAACTCGTGTCCAGCCATTCCATTTTAATTTCGGCGCCCAATCTAAATATCTATAATGTTAGCTCATGAATAACTAACAGCAAAAAACATGATAAAATCATGAGATTCATCACGTTACAAAACATGAACATGTAAAAGCACCGAACTAAGCATAAGACAAAGGGGTTGACCACACATTACCCAGGTGAGTTAGTTTATTTAGGACATTTTTAACGACACTCACTTATGTAAACAAATCCATATTATTAGTTTATAGCTCCCCATATTAAACAGCACAGTGTACACACTAGATATATTCTTTCCAAAAGAGCAAGAGGTAGTGCGCACCACAGACGTCTGCTTTGCAGGGGACATTTTACGTTATGTAAATATATACGTCATTAAATTTAATCCTAGGTTTGTGTCAAAGGTCTTGCTGTTCATCAAAACCCTTTATTCCTTAATATTTGATAATAGTCTTACACATAAACGCACAAATGCCATTGGTCCATTTCGCAGCTGGCTGAGGGAATGTTTTATTTATATTAAATCTCATCACATCATGCGATGCTGAAAGCTAGCCTACATACAACCGAACGGTTTATTAAAAGATAGCGCCATACTTGTTTATCACTGACATCATTTGGATAATTAAGGATATTTATTTGCCTTGCAAATTTTAACGCAGAAATTTCACGTCGAGTCCGATCACACATCCAACGATACATTGTCCCTATTTGCCACACGAATTCACTTCAAACGCACGCGTTTGTGTACGTTTTGTCAAAATTGTATGCAAACAACAACAAAATAACAAGAAGCACGACACGTATTTGATCTTTGTGGCAAGTTTCGTCTCGCGCGGAGCTCAACGGATGCGTCCTCTGCCAATGCTAAGCTGAAGCCAGCTAACAACATCAACACAGCGAGCAAACACCGCGAATAACACTCACCGAGTGCCTGGATTGTGGAAACATCATGTCAGTTTTTGTCTTCGGGGTCTTGCTTTCTCCTCCTTAAAGAACAGCGAAGCGGTTTGCTCGGCAGACGTTTATATTTGTCAGTGTTGTCTTTGTTTCGTCGCTAGCTTGAAGCTCCTGTGCCAGCTACAGGCAGCTCGAGCTGCTGCTATGGCAATAAAGCAGCCTGACGTGAGCGCGCTCTTTAACACGCATTCGGCATGGAAAAACGGAACTAAAGACGATTTGCTGGACTTCGGTGGGCCGATGTTTGGGTTTTCCTTCTTTGGCACGTCGGGAATTATGTCGGGTAGGACAGGTCTCGCTTTCGCCCTCCTTCGTGATGGGAGGAAATCGAGTGGCGGTGTGCGCGCGCGAGATGAAGTGAGTTTTGGGAGGTGATGGCAGCTCCTGCTGTCTGGATGGCGTGGTGCGAGTGTGGGGCTGTTTTAAATCCTGTGACCTGCCCTACCTAGACAGCATCTTGAGATACCACCAAAACAAACGCATGCAATTAAAATGCTGTTTATTTAACACTAACGGAACCCTTTTGTGGTAAATATGTGAGCACGTTTTTTTAAATTGTAGTAAACCACGTAAAAAATACGGCAGCTTAATATTCTTTATACTTCATTTACGTATATCGTAGTATATAGTAGTTTATTATACAGTCACACAGGTAGTGTATACTGCAGTATTCTGTAGTGTATACAGAGTTGATAAAATTGCAGTAAATAGGGTAATATTCACTATATAGTCAGGTTCCAAGTATGTAGGAATTTTACTAGAGTTTACTAGAGTAAATACTTTAAAGGAGTAGTTCACCTTCAAAATAAAAGTTCATTTATTCACCCTCTTGTCATTTCAAACCTGTATGACTTTTTTCAACACGAACGTTACCAATATTATTTAAAAGATCTGTTAAGTTAATTAACATTAAGTATCCTAATGTATTTTTCATGTGAGATCTTTGCATTTTTTTATTAAAACTATTTACCGACTAGAGAGTTTTGACCTGTTAAAACTTTCGATTCGAACCATCACACAGCATCTTAGGTTTAAACCCACCTCGATTTCCAATGATGCCGTCTAGATAGGCGGCTCACTAGGATTTGAGACAGACTCTGGGTATGCAGGTTGGTTACTAAATAGATAGGCCAAATGTGGTGTTGTGTGGAATTGTAAACCCGGCCAGGTGCAAGTGCATCAAACTTTTTGTATCTTATCATAATGTTATTGTGGAACAATGTATTTTTTTTTGGAGGTCTATTTAAATGTACATAATATCATTCACTAAAAAAACAAAATACTACTTATAAAATTAATTCATGTGTCCACAGAAATCTATCTAGCATTAAATTCTAGCTAAATGTATAGGTAAAACTTTTCAATAATCTCAGCATTTAGTAATACATCATAAAAAAAGTTGTATCTGTTAACATTACTGCACAAAGAACTAATAATTGTATTGGCAATGACGTACATTAACACACTAATAAATGCAGAAAACTACATTAATTTTTGTAAGTTAATGCATTTAATAATGTTAACCTGTAAAGTCTCAGGCTTTGTTATGCAATACAAATAATATGTACCAGCTGGAATGAAAAATAAATCACTTTTAATGCAGCATTTACTATTATAGTATCGATTTAGTATTAAAATCTGAAAACACCTACTTGCAATGCCTGCATTATTGAATTGCCAATGTAGAACAACTTCCTAAACATAAGGCTAATGACGTCAATTAAGCTCAACACAGACCCAAAAGTATAGGAACAAATTTTATTCCAATTTAAAATGGATATTTTTTCTTTAAAGGAGAAGGCTATGAAAGTCATTTTCATGTATGAATGAGGTTCAGGCAACAGTGGTTGAAATGAAACATACAAAAGAGAAATATGTCTAAAATACTGTAAATGAAGAAGAATCAAGCCCCTCGACAGCAGGGTTTCGCGTTAATACAGTATCTCCTTTACCCCACCCTGTCCGCTGAAAACAAACACATGCAATTCAAATGTAGTTTCTTTTAAAAACAGCAGTTTGTCACCTTGAATCTTAAATACAGAATAAAATTGTCCTTTTCCTGTTGCGTATTTACCATAATCACATACTTAATGTTTATTTGTTTTTAAAAACCGGACCAGAAAATACACAAGTCCTTTTTAAATGATTTCCACAACATTGGCACTTGTAAAGAGTCTGGCTCTACAAATCAAAGGGATTGGCACACTCAATATAGTACATCATTTACATTTGGTATGCTTTAAAAAAAGAAACAAAAAAGCAACCAACCGAACGAGAAATACATTACAAAGTAATACAATACTTTGATTTTATACACCACTACACAAAAGTTATTATTAACCTGTTTTATCAAAACAAATGTATTATATTAAAGTGTCCTACATACAAGTGTTCAGGTAATGCATCAACATCAGAAAAACAGAAAGTAAGAGATAGCTTCATATTGTGTACATCCATCACATCAGTGTGGACTCAAGAGAAAGCGGCGTTTCTATTCATTAGTGTTTGTATCTCTCCGAGTACCAGGAACAAGTTTGAAGGAACAGATACATCACATGAGTGGAGTTAGTTCCATTACTGCAAAGTAGGTTCAGTGCATTGACCCAGGGAGGAAAAAACATCAACCGTGAACTGTTGATAATGACAAAACACCTCATAACAGTATGTTTTAGAACTGAACTTGAATATCAAAGCTATCTTTAACCATTTGCACAACATTTTGCGATACTGAATGGGAAGGAAATAACTGGCTGTAGTGTTTCTTTGCTGCATAAAGAAAAAAAAAGAATCAGTTCTCAGGTTCAGATTAGGCCTAGCCCTTAAAAATCAAGCCTGTATTTACAAACTTCCTAACGTTCAAAATCGCAACTGTCATCTACTTACAATACAAGTTTCGAAATAGTTGGCATTAACTACTAACAGTACCGTTCTATTTAAGTAAACATACAAGTAAATAACGAACGCAGCGTGAAGCCCCGCCCTTCATTACGGATGCAAATTTTGGATGTTTGGAGAAAATGAGCAGCTTAACTGGACTGGCACGAGACGATTGTTCCGTTAAATGAATACAATGTTGGCAAATCATTAATTTGTACTATAAAGTTCCAAACATTATCAATGTAAAGTAGACTTAGAAGATTATTTTAATGCAACAAAACGGCAAATATATACAGCTGTGGCTCTGGAAAAATGTTATGCATTACACCTTCGAAACCATGTTCTGCACAGTCCCGACATCACATCATAAAATACATTCAAATGAGAAAAAAAATGAAATGAAAATTCTATTCAAATTTGAAATGAAATTCTATTCACTAAAATGTGACGCTTGTTGCTCACAGATTGCGTACATTTTCACAATTCATTTTAGATTTCGGTTCGACGTAGATCATGGTACTCCAAATATTCAAATGCCTCAAACTATTTTGAGATTAAATTGAGCAATAAATTGGAACAGTGAAACGCAAAGTATGCAATAAATGAATAAACATGCCTAAAATAATATGCACTTCAGAGACTGTGGCCCTCAAAAACCATTCCTGGCAAAAATGTGCGACACCATAAGTGGAAAAAACACGCAAGGAAAAGGGTTAATAGTTTAGCCCTCAACTAACAGAATGACCCAACAGTTCTCCGCAGAAGACGATCCATTCAAAAGCTTAGCTTACTTCCAAAAGGTTTAAACGCATAATACATTTTCCTAAAAAGACTCCACTCTCCATTCAAAGGGGCCTCACAAAACCAACAATTTCTTTGATTTTTAAAGCGTTCCCTGGATGTATTGCAAACTGAACCTACGGCAATGGCAACTCCCCGGGCATTACCACGCGCTGTCCCTGATTCAGACACTCCCTCCGCCGTACCTATTGCTCTATAATCTTCATAGAGTCTTCTCATTCAGTCAGCCTCGCCCATTATTAGCCCTTGTAATGAAAGTATGAAAACTCACCTGAATAACATATTAAAGACCAAAACAAGCTAGCTGTGAAACGCACTAGCTATGGAATCCAAAAAAGCTAGAGCGAGTACTAAGATATGGTTCTACGAAACCGAGAGCGGACTCTCAAAATACGAAAACGCAAGCAGAGACGCAGCCACTGATAAAATTCTCAATTTCCTATTTGCATAAAGCGACGTTCGTGAAATGGAACTTCTCATTTTCAAGCATTTCAAAAAACTGTGACAATCAATTACGTAAAATACCAAAAGCAAAGTAGATCACTTCCCAATGGATTTTATTTTTACAGCAGTAGAGACTCAATCCCCGCTTATGCTGTAGTGCAATCTCATGGAAAAGCGAGTCCGATTATCTGGTCCATAAATTACAAACATTAAAAAAACAAATTGATTTGACCCTACGTAGCACTTTTGTTATGCTATGCCCAGAACGGCGGTACTCCACGTGTGTTTGAAACGCTTCATGTTAACATTTTAAATTTCTTGTCACATTCGTGTTGTACTGCGTAGAAACTTGAACGAATTAGCTGGAAAAAGCTTTATTTTATTATTTGGTCGACGACCAAAGATTGGAAAACTGATTTGTGACAAAGCATGTAAACAAAATCATCTTTCCGTAAATATATTGAATACTAGCTCGATCCCTTTAATAGTACTGATCATAAACAATACTGGCAAATATTAGAATGCAAGAAATGATCAATTTAGTGATTCAAGGACTTAACTATGTATTCTGGCAAATGTTTTTGGGAAGAAAGAGCTTTGTTAGAGTTGTAAAAACAGGATTTTCACATAAATGAGAATTACACCTAAAACCATGGCGTTGTTTTTCGTGAACCTCTTGTAAATGTCGTAAAGTCATACGTGCACCATCTTTTCTCCAGTACTGACGGAACAACATGAAATTGTACACATCAACCCCTTACATAGTATTAAAATCAAATCGGTCAGTCACCTCCACCTCCTATAGTGTTACAAAACTGACACCTAGTGAAATTCAGTGATGCAAGGTGAAGTTTAGACGTGTGACCAACCGCGTCATCTGTCCTTCAAAAATCTCCACCCAGCGTATTGGTAAAGTTCATACCTCAGTTAGAGCTCACCTACAGCCCATCTAGCGAGCAAACAAACGTGCCTCTAAATTATTAGGCACCAGATTAGCGGTCCAGCCCTCACGTATGACCAAGACGGACCAATGAGGAGCGGACGGTGAAGCTATCAACTGAAGTACGCAGGTGTCGACACTCAAGCAAAAAGATAAACAGGCAAATAAGAAGGGCTGTGAACGTGAAAATCCAGTGCCTAATGGAGTGAAGGTGTGTCCGCACAGTCGGGTTACATTTCCTGTGCGTGTGTGTTTCTGCGTGTGTAATACGTAGAGGTGTGTAGTGCTTTCGGCCGTACGTGGGCTGCAGGTGTCTCTCTCTCTTTCTCACACAAGGTTATACTCTTTGAGGTTGTGCTGCAGGATGGTGTCCTTGACGGCGGCGAAGACGAAGCGGATGTTTTCGGTGTCAGTGGCGCAAGTGAAGTGCGAGTAGATGATCTTGTCGCTGTCTGGGTTGAGGTCCACGAACATCTTCAGGATGAACTCGCGGCCTGCCTGGGCATCCCTTTGTGGACCTGAGAGTTGGTAGACATGAGTAATTATAAGTTATAAATTAAAGATTATTGAAATCTAAAAGGACTACAGAAGATGGTGTATAATATGACATGCATCAAGTTTGTAAAGGTCTATTTACAAACCATATATAATGAATATATAAAAAATATATAATTATAAGATTAATGAAACCATAATATAACAATCCAAATAATAAGAAGTGAGATTGTTGGGACACATTTGGTGGGCATATACTGAATACACAGATAATATATATATATGTGTGTGTATGCAGTTAAAAAGCTGATGTAGGTTGACGGCATCTTACCGCAAAACTAATGGAAAAAAAATTAAATAACAGACTTTTATGCTAGTAACCCTGCAAATTGGGGGTTTTACAAACAGGAAGTGTCATCTCCATAATGAAAATTATTTTTCACCAAAGACTGTACTTCACACATCTACCACATGGTGTCACTGTAGACTTAAAATGTATGAGGCTTTACCGTCAAATTCTGGGAAATAGTCCACCAGGTGTGAGTACATGATCTTCTCCTCCAGCAGATCCTTCTTGTTGAGAAACAGAATGACTGAAGAGTTCTGGAACCAGGGGTACGTGATGATTGTGCGAAACAAAGCTTTGCTCTCCTCCATTCGGTTCTGCAGGATTTAACACAAGACATCCATAATGATGCATAATGGAGTTTACACTGAAGCTAATGGGGTTCTATAGTCATTATCACAGGCCACATCTATTAGGAAACAGGTTTTTAAACAGCATTTATGAACTTCTAACCGAGTTATGAACTAGATAGATATACCACAAACTTGAACATTAGAGTAACATTTGTTTCTCTAATTAGAGAAAGGCACAAAAAAACCCAATATAATGCGCTCCCATCTTTTGTAATACCATGATACAATATTTCATGGTTTTAAGATATGAAATGTTGTAATACATGCAAGTACCATGGTATTACCATCTGATACATCGATATAGTATATAAACTGTAATATCTACAAACTAATCTTCACATACCGAGTGTTCAGTCCAGTGAGCAAAACTGTAACAACCGAATTGATAAAAATCAAAATAATATTAAGTAGTATTCCATTTATCACATTGATAATCTAACTACACTACATAATATAGCTATTAGCTAACGTGAATAAATGAATTTTCTATATCTGGGCCAACTCTCAAATCTATGTCATCAAATCAGTTTGAAAGGTTTCCATTTACCTCATTGTCAGACTCCACAAGGACCTGGTCGTATTCGCTCAAGGCAACCAGGAACATGATGGAGGTGACATTCTCAAAGCAGTGGATCCACTTCCTGCGCTCTGATCGCTGTCCACCGACGTCAACCATCCTGAGACGCAAGGAAGAAGGTATAAGTGGCCATGTTCTATTTTATTACATTTACACAAGTTATGACTTGAGTATTTTTGAACATCATTTAGGTGTTATAAAGGGTTATGAAACGAATAAAATAATTTATTATAACATTTGTACTTGCGTTACTGTTTGTAATGAAACATTTGGTTGCACAGTTAAATTGTGGAAGACACTGTGTTTTGACAGAGCGGATTTATAACCAATCACAAATTAAATCAAGCAGCCTTGCAGGCCACCATCAGTATTATACTCAAGAATCCCAAAACCACTTTTCATACGAAATTAGATGCTTCTCAAAAATCACATGGCAGTTATCATTATATTAACATATTGCCAGGAAAATCATGAGGTTAATCTCATTACATCAGGAATTCATTAAAGCTTGCATGGGCGTATTAAAGGGGTCTTATGGCCCAAATATGTGTTTTTATGTCTATGGTGTGTTATAAGATGCCAATGCATGTATTAGACACGTATATTAGAAAAATTTAAAGTGTCGAAACAAAATTTTATCTAATTTTATCACACAGACCTGCCTGAAACGCCTCGTGTAACCACAACCCCACAAATCACGTCAGTTCGTGGTATGACTCAACTAAGACCGCCCAAATGTATACACAAGTAAGATGGGTGTACCTGTCAGTAAACTGTGTTGGAATCTGATGTTCCAAATATGGTAAGAGGCGTTACATTTCCGTCACACGCTTGCAGTATTCGACCAATCAATACGCACTGGTTAACTGGCCAATCATAGCACACCTCGCTTTTCAAAGCGATTAGCTTTGTAAAAAATCCACACATTTCAGAAAGGCGGGACAAAGAGGAGATGCAAACATGCACGATATGTGTAAAATACACCGTTTTGAACCTTAAATGGTGTATGCACATCACATCTAAAACAAACAATAATATTAGTTTAAGCCGTGTCATATCACCCCTTTGAGTCGGGCCGTTGAATGTTTATCAGGTATCCTCTGTTAGGATTATAGCGTCGGACTAATAAAAACCAAACAAGAGCGGCTTTAAAACAAGCTCAGAATTTGAAGAACTATTAAGATGAGTGCACATGCAATTAGTCTTAAATGATATAAAATATTCATGACATTCTCTGGCAATGAATCCAAATGATTGCATAATATTATGTTTTATTTGAATGTCGCATTTATTTGTCAATTAGGTTTCATTAAGAGCCCGTCAAACTTATTCTGCCTTCTTTTTTTTTAATAGCGTGTTTACATAGCTGTGTGAGATGCATTTAAACTTGAATTCATTCGGTCTATGAATCAATGTCAATGAATCTATTAAGATCGGATTGAATTATATGAATCTTCACTTACAAAAATCCAAATAGATATCTAAATAAAAATATTGTGTATCAGTAGTTATTGCCTAGCCTATCATTCAATGATCTGCCATTGTTGTTGAAAGATGTATATGTATATATATATATATATATATATATATATTAAGGATATAAGAGATGTCAAAAACAATTAAAGAACAGTTCTGTATCAAACTGTGAGGTTAGTAACATCCATGAAATGATAAATGGAAAAACATCCATTACAGATGAAATGGAGTGAAGGAGGAAGAAAAACAGCACTCGCAGACTTTGGCGCAGCATTAGACAAGCCTCGGGACAGATGGGAAAACAGATACACAATGTACAAGATGGGTCTTTAGCTATGAATCATGAGAATATTCAAATGTTTTTAATGAAGCATTGAATGCCCATTCACACAGAGAACGAATATTCAGCACTTCATTGAAAACAAATATTCTTGATGCCTTTTTTACGAAGACAATTCGATGTCTGAATGTGATGGGTGGACATCTGTGTGGATAACTGTAGAACTTATTGGTAAAGAAACAAACAGTTTTTACATAAGTCGTTTTTTGAAGTTATACTAATCAGAAGTGCAAACTCATCGGGGTGAAAAAAGTGACAATGATGCGATACTCCCCAACGCTATATAGTTAAATGTATAACAATAATTATTACAATTTGTATTTCATATAATTCAGTGCACATAATCAGAATAGTCCATGGTCTGCAAAAGTGTCTAGGATAGCTAACCACATGAAGAGTTCATTTGCAAAACCAAATTATTCCGTTATCCTGTTTTCACATTAACATTTATGCTTTTGCCAGACTCTTTAATCCAAAGCGTCTTAACATTGCATTACACCATACATTTATATCGTAGTAATTATATAAACAATTTTGTTATTTTTGTTTTTGTTTTAATACTCTGAAATCTATTAATGTATGTGAATGTGTTTACATTACAAATATGCAAAGTTAACAAGACATATATAATCTAAACGTTTTTCTGGATGAGTTTTATCGCGATTAATCGCCTGACAGCCCTGAATAATAATTACCATTACAACCCCAAAAGTGCTTTTATTTCTATACTTTTATTTCAATATTGGGATGAATATTCCTTTCACTATCAATTTGTTTCATTCTTGTTATAAACCGGCCTCAAAATAAAACGAGGTTGCGAGGACATGGCCTATTTCGAGCTCAGCATCTCACACAAAGCGGACTATGCTCGCAGTTCCTAAATTAATAAAAATACGGCAACAAATTCACTAGAGGATCCAGCTAAAACAGACGGGAGTAATGGCATACAATTCTCAGCTGTTTTATAATAGATTTCTTTTACTACACCTGCACGCTTGTCTCAGCATGGAAAACAAGTTTTAATTTTATGTAGGCAACGCAGCCTTGCTCGCTAAGTCTCTGGTGGCCGGGCGCACGGCGTTGATAGATGGCCTCCTTCAGGAGCTCCAACCTAAAATAAAGCCCCTTCAGCCAGTCTCCATTCCTGCAGGAGGTATAACTGACCTACTTACCGAGATAAGCCGTTTAATTCCAGAAGACAAGGAATCGGAGAGAAAGACGATTTAACATTCTTACAGGAGGTCGAGGTGTTGAGCTCATAACCGTGCCGAAATCTTTCCTGACCGAAATACTTCAATTTGTATTTCGTAATGCACGTTGATGCATTACATGCCACAAGTGCCTCAGGAGGGAATGTGACCCTACTGGACAGTTATTCGAAAAAAACAGGTAATAAACATTTAGCGTGAAGGGGGAGGGAACCTTTCAAGTCAAATCACGTTGCAAGCACGGTTATTTCTGGCACCAGGGTGCGTAGGAGGAATTTGACACGCTGGCTTCCAATCGATGTGCGGGCTTTTGTGATCACCTCTGTTACGAAGCGTTCGCTCTCATCTCGGCTCTAACTGGGAGGGGGTTTTACCGACACTTTGTAAACGTTCCCCTCCTGAGCTCAAACCGCCGCCTGTGTGGTTGTGTTCTTTTGTGAGGAATGCATTTGGCTTGTAGCTCGAGATGAAATGTTTGATGGGTAATAGTGTGTCCTGGATATTTTGAAAGAATGGTAACTTTTTAGTCTGCCAATGATGTAACTGCGATACAGAAGTCCAACGGCTTCTTAATACTTAAAAACAACCCCATCAAAGTGATAATATATTCAAGAATGGGAAGCGGTGAGTTAAA
Source organism: Triplophysa dalaica (assembly GCF_015846415.1). NCBI lineage: Eukaryota > Metazoa > Chordata > Actinopteri > Cypriniformes > Nemacheilidae > Triplophysa > Triplophysa dalaica. Next base: position 10,995,014 of record NC_079551.1, read on the forward strand.
AAAACATTTTCAGTATAACAAAGAAGTGAATAAACTTTGAACAGGAGAAAATGCAACATTTTAAACCTTGTTCACATGACCAGACCAAAATTAACATATAAACAACATGCACAATGAACATGAGTAAACAAAATAAACTGGGGGGAGGACCCATTTATGCCATTGTTCTACCTGAAAATGATACTTTGCAAGTCGAAGGGATATTCGATAATCCCTGTGGTTGGGATGCGAACCCTAAGCACGTCTTGCTGAGTTGGCAGATACGATGGCTCTGCGATACGCTCCAAATCGCTTAGATAGCTAGAGACAAGGAAAGATGAGAGAAAGAAAGAGGAATAAAGCATTGCAGCACAACTTTGACAACAACCTGAAAGCTTTGTGAAGGAACAACTTCATGTTGACTCCTAACTTTGAAAAGGAACGTTCAACCAAACCTAAAACTTTGGTTATTCGCATCAAAAGAGAATCAAATGTTGAACATCTGAGATTGATTTACAAATACAATGAAGTGAATGGTGACCAGCATGGCTGGTCCCAGGTCCCTATTCCACTTCATTGTATGGAAACCAATTCTGCTATTCTGCTTAACATCCTTTTGCATCGCAGGACATGAACCCTCTCATTGAACCTTGAAACAGCATGAGACCGTGAGTAAATTATTATTTTTTTTTTTGGATGAACTGTCCCTTTAACAGATCAGACCCTGGCCCAACAGCAGCAGTCCGGCTGGGTCTGAGAATGCGAGCAGTGCTGTTTGAGCGGCAGCTTAAAGGTCAGAAGACAGCGGCGGCAGTGTGCCGTGGATCGCCGATACCTGAAGATTATATTCTCCAGATCAAAGGGATATTCTATGATGCCAGTTGTTGGCACTCGGACCCTCAGCACATGCTGTTGGGTGGGCCCGTATCCCGGGGTGGATATATGCTCTAAATCATTAAGGTAACTGTGGGACGAACGGGTGAGAAGACAGAACCATGTACACATCTACATAAGAGAATGACAATTAGACCCACAAGGAACTAGAGAACTTTTTTTGAGAGGTGCATTGATATAATCTGCATTAAAGGGATGGTTCACCAAAAAATGAAACTTCTGTCATTTTCTCACCCTCACGCTGTTACAAATCTATATACATTTCTTTGTTTTATGGAAAGCAAAAGACATTTTGAAGAATGTATGAAACCATTGATTTCCAGAGTAGTAGTTTGTCCTACTATGGAGGTCAGAAGATCCCAAGAACTGTTGGGTTACACACATTCTTCAAAATATCTGAATTCTAAAGTAAAAATTTGATGTTTACCCTCATGTCATTCTGAACCTGTATACGAAACACAAAAGAAGATATTTTGAGAAATGTGGTTTTATGTCCATATAATTGAAGTCAATGAGGGCCAATGCTGTTCGGTTACTAATGTACATCAAAATATCTCCTTTTGTGATCTGCAAAATAAAGTCATAATAATGGTTTCAGACTAACATGAGGACAAAGGTGACCATTTTTGGTGTAGGTGTAGATTCCGTGTGAGTTAAGGACTACTTTCTAACAAGAATGATTTTGTTTAACTGTGTTTTAAATATATAAAACCATTAAGATATCACATCGCAATAATAAAACTAACTAAAAATGAGATTCATAATCGAACACAACTCAATAATTCAAAGCAATTATGTTAAAGAGTTAATGTCTACTGATGGAAACACACTTACTATTTAGTGGAATCAGAGAGCTGGTACTCTCTCCTACGGTCATAGGCTTCCTGAATGCCTGGATCAGTCCATAGCGTCTTTATTGCATTAATGTAGGGCTGGTCAAAGGAGCAAACCATCTCAACGTCCACCTCACGCACCACCAGAGCATTGGCCTGTCGATAAATGTGCAGTCAGTTTATATCTTAACTTCATCATACCACAATTTCACAAAACTGTCTAGTTACTATTCAAGAAATATTAACTGGCATTTAAAACTAAAACTTGAGAATAATTAACCGTGCGCAGGACGCCGGCAGCTATCTGCGGTGTGATGGCAATAAAATTTACAAGCGGGGCTTGTTGCACTTTTTATAGCCGTGTTTATGACCTATCCGAGAATGATTTGCATCTCGACGGGCATTGGTGTGATGTCTGCGGCACGGTGATTGCCGGAGATTCTCACCTTGTTGTCTTCATATTTGAAGGGGATTTTGAGGTGCTCTGTGGCACGGATCATGGACTGCATTGAGGTGAAGATGTTCTGGTAGACGAGTTTGGTAAAACCACGCTTGTCCTCATCGGTGTAGCCCGTGCCATGAATAATGCGCATCTGTTTGATGAACGTGCTCTTGCCACTCTCGCCTGTGCCTGGAATTGTACAAAAACAAGAATTTAAGGGATAAATCGTGATTCGTGACTCAAAAAAATCAAGAAATCACACTCATGTAATTTTAAATCGGTTGAAGATATTTTGAAGAATGTTGTAAAACTGGCCCCATTCACTTGCTTTGGTTTTGTATCCATTTAATAGAAGTGAATGGTTGCAGGCGCTGTTCGGTTACCAATTTTGTTTTGCGCAAGAAAGTCATGCATGTTTGAAATGATAAGGCGGCGAGTAGATGATGAAGTTTTCATTTTGGAATGAACTATCACTTTAAAAAGTAAAAGTATGCAGCCCTGTATCAAACCATAGGACGTTAGAATTGTGATGCGATTAATATACATACAATTATGAAACATGTTATGCGAGTAAAAATATTTAACCATCCCTTAAGTTCAATTTCTATGGAAAATTGACAGAGGGGAAACGGGTCGCCATTCCAGTTATCTAAATTCATCAAGTTCTTAATAATTCTGTGTCAACAGATGACGGGAAAGTCATGCTTTGAAAGGAATAATAACCAGTTATTCAGGTTTTAAACAGCGTAAATTAAACTTCAAAACTGACATCCTTGACAACTGTCAATTTAGTCAAATAAACAAAGGATACCAAATTCAAAACAAAGGTCTAATCCTTTTGTAGGTACATACGAACCATTTTGAGTTAAGGGAACATTATAAAACATAGTAAAAGTTTGGTAAAGACAAATATGAATGTCAAGTCTTTAAACGCTCTTGCTCTGGATTTTACTACAAAACAAAGATTAATTCAGTTTGAAATAATGAGGTCTCTATTACATCACTTTTTAGAAGCCAATTGGTTAGTCCACATGTCACATTGAGCTCATTTGGAAGATGTTGGTTCGACTCTTTTCGACTCCATTTGCTGCTTCACCCTACTTTTCCTGTTTCTCAAACCCTTCTGGTCTCTCTGCATTTCCAGTCGTTTGCCATCAAAGGAAATCTATAAAACAGCTTGCTTGCTGTAAACCGCTGCTATCCACCGGCTCCCTCGTCTTGCCAAATAACTGCACCTTCCTGCTACATTACAAAAGCAATGTTGCCCTACAGAAATCGAACCGAAACTGAGGATTACAGCAACACCTGGAAATCAGGTTGTTTCCTTTATTAGATTATTATTTTTCTTACAAACACACAGGGTTTTAGTTAAGACAATGTGAAGTAGAGAAGGAAATCAAAAGAACAGAAACTGGAATGGGTTACTGTAAGAAAAACAAGTGCAAACCCATGGTTTTAAAAAACCATTTAAAAAATTTGGGACCTAGTCTACAACGTCACAAAATAATAGACCGGCATATTGATAAAAATGATATAATCTCATAGAGGATTTCAGCAGCAACAACATAAACAAACATTATGTGAAGCAAACCTAACTTTATATTATTTTATTGTATTAAACGAGTATTGAACAAATGCATTTTCAAATATTTAATCTTAAAGTGTCATAATTTGAATTCTGTAGCGTAATGCAATTCCAACTGAAACCACATTCAGTGGAAAAGAATGTAGGGCAGGACATATTTTTATCTAATAGTACCTGACTGGTTATCAACAAAGTATGCAATGATATTCCTGGCTACATCATTTTTTTACAGCCCATGCAGATTATGTTATTGAATTGAATAATTTATAGCCTTTACTGTCATTATATAGCTCTCTTTAAACAAAATTATGCACCCTGTTGCTTTTTGTTTCTCAACATAAGCATTAGAAAAGAATTCTTGTTGCCCCACACACACAGACACACATACACATTTCAAAAGAACAGCACCGCACGGGTAAAAACCAGTGCGGTCAGGTTGCCCAACTCCGGCTCAAACTCCATTTCCTCCGTCTCTTTATCAGGGAAGGCCACAGCGAGACAGGATCCATCCTATATTCATGCCTGTGAACTCGCAGTGTGGTGAAGGCAGTTGCCATGACAACATTTTTACAGCATTTAACACACAGCAATGATTCAAAGAGGAGCCATACATTATCAAGCGCTGCTCTCCTTTCACCATCAAACGTGTCGACCCTTGAGCGGAAATGCTGTCATTATCAAATTTGTCATTTATACTTTTACTAGATGCAAGGATCATACGCTGAGGGTTGCTATAGATGGTTTCATGGGATGCATATGGCTGGCCCGAAGTTAACTTCTGGTTGATACCTAGGCTCAGGGTATCAACCGATACAAAGTACTGATCCGATACCTGGGTGTGTATCTGTGTACAGCTGTATATTCTAGGGGTAGACAGATTATCGAACTGGCCGATTATCGATGTCGATATAGAGAATGTGAAGCTGACGTCACACCATGCATTTTATGTTGCAGTTCCACCGGCTGCGCCACCATCTTGGGAGGCTCATACTCCGCTGTTATTATTGCTTTGATATGTACCATTACTTGTTTTGTTTGATATATGGAAACATCGAAAGTGAGACTACCAGGGCCTTTTCCAGAACGACCCCATGTAATGGTATTGTAGTTTTAAAAACAGCAACACCAACCTACCATGGATATATTACTTAATCAAACAAGAAAAACATAAACACTCCATTGAACGCAATAGCAGCCTGCCTCCCAACATGGCAGGACATTCAACAGGGCGTGACATCGACTGACAAGCTCAATTTAGCATTTTTTCGCTTGTTGACATCAGTCATTTTAAAAGCAGATTTGCCAATAAAGTAATTTAATTTGAAATGCGCTATTTGGCTCTGATGCAGCTGATCTGATTTGTTGGGAGTCACAAGTCTGGCCAATCAACGCGGGAGGCTGAAGGCACTGGAAATATTGGGCTTACTCGCCGCACAAAAGCATTCGCTCATCGAGCTGCTTCAGTGATCTCGCATCAGTTGACAGAATAGGCATTTACACATTAATGTAGTCAATCACAAATACAAATCATTTTAAAGCATCATGCACTCGCGTGCTTTTAAAAAGACGATCTTCTGTCAGTGCATTCAGGCAATGCACGCGCACACAGGACGCAGCCGCAAATCAAACTGTCATATTGAGTTATTTTCTTAACTTATTTTGCATAAATGTTCACACAAACGTTATTATGCCCGTCTTGGAGCGTATACACGTAAACACAGTCGGTTGTCTTCAGTGAGTGTCTGCAGATCGGTCTTTTTCCTTTATGTCTTAACTCATAGCCACATCTTTTTTCTTACTGCGGAGAAAGTAATTTTGGTCATACAGGTAAGACTAATACATGATTCGAAACTGTGATTGGTCTACTTTTATTTGTGTGTACTCATCTACAGAATGTTTTGCTTTTGTGAAAGAATAAAAATATACAAGCTGTGCTTTCAGCAGTCTCGCTGTGCGTGCATCTTTCTGAAACGCGTCATTAATACAGATTTTAAACTCTGCGAGTACTCATCATAGAAACGTAAAGAATTGTCTAAAGAAAGCTTGAAGTGTCTACTTTTAAATTATCCAATTAATATTAATATTTTCAGATTATTTAATGTGTATGAAAATAAAGACAGGTGCAGTTTCTGCCGCATCAGCTTGTTATGTGCTCACATCCTTGCGCAGAACGCTCCATTTCACATGATCCGTGCAAGCCTCAAACAATGGAACAAAACAGCAATAATCTTCGTTAAATATGTTGATTGAACTGTTGCTCGTTTATTTCCTTAATGTTTACCATGGTGTTACTATAGTAAAAGTGTAGTACGCATGTTTTTTGGGCAAAGTTTTTGTCAGAGCTCTTGTTATTCTTAATTTTGAACATATTAAAAAAATTTACACCTGACATATATATTGTCGTAATAATAGGCAGTTATTCTTCCCATACTTCTTGTCTGACTCTCAAATGATTCGTTCCGCGATTCATCCGTCTAGTCCCCTCCTATTTGCTAGCCTTGTGTCATGTGATTGGTCTGATGGTGTAGTCTGTTGTGATTGATCAAACGCGTTCATCATGTGTCGCAAATGGAACGCCTACCATTATTACAGGATTACGGTGTACAGGTGGTTGGATGACATATATATTATATGTGTAGCTAGAGATGGCGGCGACTTTACCTTACCAGTTTGAGCCCGAGTCTGACGAAGAAGCATCCGAAGACGCTAATCCAAAACAAACTCCACTAAGACTGGAGCAGGATGTTTCTCAGTGGCAAGTGACAACTCTTGTCATAAAAACTCCCAGTGTTCTGCTTTTGCTCATCAATTTCATAAAACATTCTATTAAGTTGTTCCCTCAGAAGTCCTTCGTTTGGTAGTTGAAATAAGACAGACTTAGTTTCAAAACGTAGAACACAGGTATGATACACACTCATCATGAACGAGTGACAATGTTAGGGGGAGGAAAGTGAAGTTTTCACAGTAGTCCCAGCAAAACATAGTGACGTAGATATGCGGCAGTACTAGTTCACGTCTCGTTTGCGTGATTCAGAGTCAACTCCCATTTTACAAGCCAATAACTTTGTATTCACCTTCGGACTTACAACTTGGCAGACAGCTTACTTTCAAACAGGGCAACATAACAGACTGCATGAAATGTCATTTTCATGATCTCATGCTACTCACTCTTTAAGAAAATGGTATCGTAATCTGTATCGGTAGCATTTAAAATACTAGTATCGGCATCGGAACAACCCTACTTCTGGTCTGTGTTTGGTTGAGTTTGATATTTAATTTATATTTAAGCAGCCTTTGCCCGCAATCCCATTTTTCAATCTGTAGTTAGTTTGTACTTCTGCTGTTAGAGCATAAATTATACCTGCAAAATGATGAGGCTCAAAGTTCAAGGCCAAGTGAGACATTGTCTTAGTAGAATTTGCTTTTCAAGGACTACAAAGAACGGCTGGAATCGGACTTAAGCCCTCTTTTTCCTGGGTACATGATGTCACTATTCTAAGTGTTTTTAATAACCTCTGCCCACAGGATTATGCCAAAAAGGGGAGAGGCCTTCCTTAGAGGAAGCTTTTCTGTGTTATACACTGATATTATGGTGTGTGTGCGCATACCTCTAAAACACTTCTATGAAACGTTCTTTTAAGTCCTGCTTGCAAATGTCTCTTGGTCAATCTGCTTGTTTTATTATCCAACTTGGGTCCAATATAAAAAGGCAAAACTACCTGTTAATTAATAAAACCGGTCTGACCCAATCTGTCTGTTGTCATTTCCCTCGCCATAGTAGGGGGGAAATCTTACAAATATTGACGTTTGCACAAGCACTAGAAGATTTCTGTTACACTTTGATCGATCTGCATGTTTTTAACTAATGAAGTGAAAGTGACATCATTGTAACAATTTATTGCTAAAAGCCTAAGTTTATGAATACATGTGCACTGAGAGGGATACCAACCAATCACTACAGCCTGAGAGGCGGAAGCTCGCTGATATGAAGTGGGTGGAACATCTTCATACACACTCTCCAAGCATGGAACCAATCCCGACAGACCTGTTCAGCTACACCAATCAGAGTGTTTTGGAAGGAGATATATATATATATATATATATATATATACACACCGGAAGAAATCCAGGTGTTTTGTGAGAAGAGGGATAGCGTTGAACCTTAGACTTGAAATGTGTGAAATATAAAGCGTTTTTTTTTATTATAAACATAAATATCCATTGTTAAATACCCCGAAACATAATGAAAGCCTCAAAAGCAGCCAAAGTATGCCCCGTTTAACATTTTATTGCCAACAGTTATTGATTCTTTGCGTAGGGCTGCAGGAAGTTAAGTTTGCGCCACATAACGTTTGTTTATGTTGTTGTCACTGAAACTGTCTATACATTTGCAATAAAATTCATGGTGTAGAGTTCGATCCTTGCTTGTTCAAAAAAACAAACATGATTTCACGTTGTAATAGACTAAAGTCAGGCACATTTTTACTGTTAGAAATGATCAGCATTGTCAAATTAAGATATATTAAGTAGTTTATGTGGCTAACTCCTATTACTTTTGCAATTCAAATCGCAAACATAATACTTTTACATGTTTCAGTAGTTTAAATATTAGCACAAAACGGCCCTAAAAATCACAGTCGATGATAATTTCCAAAAGTTAAAAAGTACAATATAACTGATCCGCTGTACATCATAAATATATACCAAATTCTATAGACGTTGCATAGGACGCACACACCTGACTCAAAGTTAACTTCTGCTGTGTTTGGTTTTATACAGAGGTTTCGCTAGACTTTTCATTGACTGCCTCATAAAAAAATCTGTCATAATCTATTTTCAAGGTGATTAGCATGTTTATGACCTCATCGCTATGTACATTTGTTTACTCCCTGAACTTACTGAAATGAACGCCCAATAAAGTTGAAGTCATTTACATATTTAATGTTTCTGTTGTGAGACCCAAAATAATAATTATAGACAAACGTTTATAATAATATGTCCAGTCAGTAACAATGACAGTTGCTTATAAACTCGGTTTTGTAATCATTCATTCGCAGGTATCTTTAAGCTGATGTTTGGTTTTGAAATTCTGGTTAACATTCTCATATCGCACAGAGGAGGACGACGACCACAGATCGCCATATCGATATATTTGCCCACCCCTAAAGCTGATTATCTTCACAATGATGTTACGCTGGTTCACTCAAAAATTCCAGTTCCACATCTTCAAGATGGTGGATACCCGCGGAAAATCGTCTCATATTAACTAATGCACCATTTTCAGGATATAAGCTGTGTGTGGGTGCCTGCTAAACACACATTCTGGAGATCTGGAATCAAGAGTCAGACAAAGCTTCCGCCTTTTTAACAGACACAAGATTGTAATCTCACTGTAAAGCAAATGCTTTGAAGCATCCAAGTTTCATTTTAGTGTCATACCATAGAAAGTCACCGCTGTAAAACAAAAGCACAGAAATTTCACCAGACATAGTCAATCAATAAAACCACAAAACAATTATCATTGTGTTTGCAACAAGACTATTCTTTGTTTATGTTTTCAGAAGAAAACCAAATACTTCCGCTTCGTATTTCACAAGAATAAACCTGATCCCAGATTGCTGTTGAATAAACGGATTATGCCGTCTATGCAACTAGTGCTCTTTGGTTTGGACATGGAAATCATGAGGTGGGTATGAACGGGTGTATTTGCATGTTTTTTAACCCAAATGCAAATACGTTAACCTTATCGTCATGTGGTTGCAAACGTAAACCTGGCGTTTCATAAACACAACCACAATGAACTGATTGCTTTGCTTAAGTGAAGCACTGAGATTGAAATTGAACCAATAACTTTTCGGCCACGTTTTGCATAGCATAACTAGAAATGAAGATGAACAATTTTACTGTAAAACGAAATGAAACCGGCTGTACACGTTGGTTTCATGAGAACACTGCCAGCTTTGTGCTAGGTGTGTCCAAAAAAACAAACATTCTCTACAATCTTTGTGAGTCATCGCGCACCTCCGCAACACTCAGGTGTTATACGCTCCATGCTATATACTTACGACTCGGCTAGGTAAATATTGGCTAGAGGAGCCTCTGTGGTGTGAAACGAAACCTGGAAGTCCGGGTTGTCATTCAGACTTGCCTGCTCCAGAAAGAAGCGGCTTGAAACAATAAGGCGAGCGAGTCAGTGATGGCACAGATCCTGTGGCTTTCTTTCTTTCTACCGTTCTCTGGATCTCTGCATCCGGATCATGTGACACAGCAACAGCGTGCATTCATGTGTGCAGCAGAAGTGTGGGCTGAAAATGAAGAGCGGTTGCCCTCGGCTCAAGTCCCTCCAGCAGAGAACGCCAACACACACTCTTATACACACATACTCTCTCTCTCCCAACCTCAATCATGCAGTATCTTCAGTTCCTCCACCAAAAGACCAACGAAATAGCGCTTATATGCAAAAGCTTCATCTACTGCCTTAAAGGGATAGTTCACTCAAAACGAAAAAATGATGTCATCATTTATTCACCCTCATGTCGTTTAAAACCTGTGGAACACAAAAGATCATTTGAGAAATGTCTCTGTGGTTTTGTGTCCATACAGTAGAATTCAATCTGGTTTCCAACATTCTTTAAAAATATATTTTGTGTTCTGTAAATGACAAACTTCATTTTGGATGAACTATCAATGTATTGTTTGGCTCATTTTGCGTTTACCTTCCCCAGTTTCCCTGTGTGGCGTTTATGTAATGCAACTGGTTACAGAAAGGGATAGATGAAGCCTAGAAAATATGAACATGAGAGTGGCGATACATTTATAGAAGTTGAACTCAATAACCTTCAGATTGTTTAAAGGAACAGTTCCCCGAAACTAAAAATGGTTGCATTAATTCCTTGCCGTCATACAATTTAAACCATCTATGGCCTGATGAATTACTTCGTAAGTAAACTACAAGCATCCCTATCATGACGGTTAAACTGCCGTTTATAAGATCAAAAATATTCCACGTGAGTGCAAAGGCGGCAAATATAAATGCATTTTTAAGAATCCGGTTTAACCAGACAAAACATTTGTTTTTATTGGAACAGCTTTTCATCTGAAACCTTGTTTGTCCAGATTTGCTGTTTCTCAGTAAATGGAAAAAACACTGTACTTTTTAAATGATTATATACTTTTACATTTATGCTTTTGTTAGACATTTTTGTCCAAAGCACCTTACATTGCATTAAACACACATTTTGATTCCAAGTATGACAAGTATTGTCATTTTAAATCTATATGACTGTCCATTCACTTCTATTGTATGGACACTAAACCAGTGCAAGTTAATGGGGACCAATGGTTTTCTGTCACCAACATTCTTCAAAAAAATGTCCTTTTGTGTTCTGCAGAAGAAAGTTAAAACTGTTTTTAAATTATGGAGTGTGAGTAAATGATGACAGAAATTTTCATTGCATGTTGTCTCAAAGACACATTTCATGCACGTCTTTAGTGACGTTTTCGGACCAAGCAGTCGAGTCCACGAAACCAGGCGCAGAAGCCTAACAGAGATTGCAGGTTATGCAATGCCCTCTTCCTTCACTGAAGCGTATCTTATTGGTGTCTTTCCTCTGCAATTCTTTGCACAAAGGCTGCTTGTGTTGCATGCGGCTAGGCCTGAGTTTTTTCGGGACATGCATTTTATGTGGCCCTAAACGGGTCAGTCCGAACAAAACAGCCCCGTGATCATGTCCGTACCATCCACGCGATCTGAGGACCCTCTCAGACCAGTTTAGTAGATCTGCACCACTTTTGTGGAACTATAACACTGTCTGCACGCGTCTATGCATAACAGCTGCCATTAACCATCTCGACCATTTTCGGGAACAAGATCAGCTTGCAAAACCACAACCTGGTAAGAATTACTTTCATTTTCCACGCCTCACCTGACTCTTTGTCGCTGTTTATTCTTGTGTTAAATTTTGTTCAGAAACAACACAAGCTTCTCTTGCTTTTATCAGGGCTTTCATTGACTTTAACAAGCAAAGAAAAAGTGGAACGCAAACAAGGTCCTAAACAGATCTCGCAACCTTGGGTTTCAAATTAAGCCTTTGATTAAATTATTTTTACAGTTACAGCATCTATTTACTCTAGAAACAATGTGAAGATCTATAGGCTCTGCATGTGATATGTCTCCACTCTTACCGTACTTTACTGTACAAATGACTTAAGAATCTCTCATCCTCATTAGGACTTACAAATTACAAGTGCAATTTGAGGATGTGGACAAGTCTGTGTTGTTTCATATCCTACAGTGCCTCAATAACACACGTAGATCACGTATTAAAAACAGATGATATACAGAAAAACATACAGAGACGTTATTACAAGAAAGACTTCAAAGAACCTTCTGAATCTATAAGCATGGCATTACACACATCGCATGAAACATGTTAAGACAAAAATCTCTATACATTAATTTACATTACTGTTAATGCATAAGACAGATTCCAAGGATACAAACCCATGACTTCTGCGTTGCTAACATAATGCACGTGCTCAAATGGGTAAATCGACTGTCATGTTATAAACTCACCCAACAGCAGAAGTTTAAGTTCTCGTCTCGCATCTCGTTTGTCTCTCCGGAGCTGTTTGTCGATCTCGGCGTTGATTCTCTTGGACTCCTTCGCCTCTTCACTCATGCAACAGGCCATCATGGACTCCAGAGTCATCACCGCAACGTCTGGAGATCCCAACCCCGATCTGACACACTGCTGAGTGCTCCCCTCCCGCAAACGAGTCGAATGCGGGAAAGTACTGGGATGGATTTGGGGGAATGTCGTTTAAAATCGCAACGGTCCAGGCCTTTGATGCATAAAAAGCCAATGAACTCCAGTGATGGGCCTAGGTGACGGAAGGGCCCTGGCTCTTTCTGCACCGAATCGAAAGTGCTGAAGGGGAAAACCGGGATCCTTTCTGGGTACAATCGATGAATCAACGCAGAACTACCCAAACACAACCCCGGCGTGCTCGTACAAACAGATCTGTCCGATCAAACAAGGCCAAATGCTGGATGAGATTGAAGGCCAGCTGTGTATGGATCCCTCGGTCCAAACTAAAAAAAAAATCCTCAACGCTGCCCAAGCCAAGTTTTATAATCTAAGATGACTACCAACTAGAGTCCCTGAGGGACAAATGAGCTTGCCACGACATCCGTGCTGTCCTCTGCTGTCTCGCTAAGCTAACCGCCCCAGTGCCCAGACTCACCGCAACACTGTCCATCAGATGCCCGGATCCCTAACTAACACAAGGCGACAGGTGGCAGACCACAGCCACCTGAGCTTTTAAAAACACAGTACATCCAAATAACACCGACTACCGTGCAAACATTTGATTTTAGGGACGCAAAACGCGCAAAGTTAATTAGCTAAGCGCCCTAACTAGCTTAATTGGGCAGGCTAACCTGCTAGCTAGCCGGATCCGTATTTACACTCCGCGCGCTGATTTCATCGCGCATTTCTTTGCATCCGACAGCGGTTGAGGGATCTTTCAAGCTTAAAAAATGTACGTCGGAGCGTGACGAAAAACCGACACACTCGCGGGCTCCTAAATATCGACGGAGTGAAAACAATTCCTGATAAACGCACGTCACCCCCGTCAGTCTCTCCCAGTCCTGTGTGAGTCGCACACAAACCTGAAACTGCGACAGCTTGAGAATGAGACGTGACTGACAGGACAGAAAGCCAATCAGGAGTGGAAGCGAGCGAGGGGGCGGGGCCCGTCGAGGCAAGGTTGGTGGAGTAACGGTTGTACGAGAGACTGGAACTGACGGGGCGTGTCCCGTCACAAACCGTGCTATTCGACTGAATGGACAACGCCCATTCTTAGTTAAACATATACATTGAGTTTCCCCCCTTGTATATGTCATAAAACACATCTTATTTCGTTGCCAGATAAGTAGTTAGGTTAGTGGACACAGATATTTAACAAGCATATAGGCTACGTGGCTTGGGTGTCTGCTCAATGTACAAATAAACGCTATATGAAGTCTGCGATTATTCGCTTATTTTTGTGTTATCAGCGTTATTTAGATGACAACTATAAGCATGTATGTTTTACCCACATACCATTCACAAAAATAGGCATGTGACGTTTTAGATCCGTTACAGTAGTAAGAGATGTTGTCTCGAAACATAAGACGGAGGATTTGGTCTCAAAGCTCTATATCGACACCATGTGGAAATTGTTTGGAAGTAGAAATCCGCGAATTAGGTCAATCTCAGCTCTCTCTCCATGACTGTGAGGTTTTCATTGAAAGAAAATGTAAGCAGTTGACGCAAAGTAAAATGCACCTCGCACTACTGATTTTGATGAAGTTATTAGTTACGTCATCTGTCAAACATTCAACATATTCGGAAACGTTGACAAACATCTACTTCATGGCTGTGTAACTCTGCTTTGATACTACTAGTCACTTTTTGAAGAGTATAATGTCTGCGAAATGCCTAAATGTAAATGTAATATATATAAAGTAAGTTTAAAGACAATGGCAGGCAGGAGGCACTGCTCTGATCTGCCAATCGCACTGCATAACAGGAAGACTTTCGAGAAGAACAAGTACATGCAGTGAAGAAAATAACGAAACTAACAGAAACGTTTGAGGAAACTCATTCAAGCCTCAGCCGATCAAGTCCTAGTTTACTAAAGAGAAAGATGGATGTTGATCCCAATTTTGAGCAGTAACTTGCGCGTGAAGGTGAGTTATTATATACTAGTAATGTTTTGCATTATTCATTATTTTCGTTATAGATTAAAAGTCTATATTAATTTAATTAACAGCACGTAAAACACAACTCTGGGATTTACATTTACATTACATTTAGCAGACGCTTTTATCCAAAGCGACTTACAAAGAGTTTAGGAGCAATAAGCGATAGTTCAGGATACATTATGGTGCCAATACAAAGTTACTGGTTTCATCAAAAGCTAGACTTTGTTTGTCAAGTATTCACAGAAGAGTTGGGTTTTAAGTAGTTTTTTAAATGTTGTGAGAGATGTGGATTTATATCATTGGGATGTTTATGCAGTTATGCTTACATTTAAATCTTTAACCTACATTAAAAAGTTCGTGCCTTATACTGTTAGGTGACAACTTCAATGATTGCATTTTTATGTGTGAAATGTTCTTTATATTTTCGCAGTAATGTTATTTCTATAGCTTGAAGAAATGGGTCGACACTCCTTGCCGTGTTTCAAATGTTGTCTGTCTAATGAGGAAAGGGAGGCCATCGAAATAAGCAAAGATATCAAACGCATGCTTGCCGAGCAGAAGAAAAGAGAACGCAGCGAGATCAAAGTGATCTTATTAGGTGAGATAGCAGTATATTTAATAGATATTTTATTTCTAATAACAACATGAAACTGGTCATATAAGTTGAGTCACCTCCCTGCAGGAGGTACAGCTGTTGCCACACCTGAGTCAATCCTCAAGTTCAAACGCGTGCATGAGCAGATTAGGCTTGTCCAATTATACAAATACCTTTCACTATATATTCAAATAAAGCATCTGGAGAAAAAAAGACATAACTTGTGCACAATGTAGAAAATATCCAAACGCCCAATTGTTTCTTATAAAGTCTCAATTGTTTTACCGCCCAGGTAGCATTCCACTGTGCATTAGTAATAGTCTACCTTTTAAAATATTAGTCACCGAACGCATTTATTTTCATTCTGTCAAAGCTTGTAATGTTGCTTACTGGTGTACAGTATGTGCTATACATATTTTGTTTGTATTTAGGCACAGGCGACAGCGGAAAGACAACATTCATGAAGCAGATGAGGATCATTCATGGAAAGGGTTTTTCAGAAGAGGAGAGGCGTGGCTACACTAAACTGGTTTTCCAGAATTTGTTCACAGCTCTGAGGGCAATGACGCAGGCTATGTCTACCCTAAAGATTCCCTACGTCAACTCGCAAAACGAGGTGACCAATATTAATTAATATTCTCTATCAAATTTAGACAAATATGCAACTCCTACAGAAAATTCAGTCCGTGACAATATGCCCTAATTGGAAGCTGGGCTATCAAGCTCCATGGGGTAAGTTATCACAATGTAACAATGCAGCCATTGATGGGCCTAGGATGCTATAAGGGACATAAAAAAGGCAAAAAGGAAATTGTAACAGAAAAAATAGAATGTCTAAAGAAAAAAAAGACAGTTCTCTGCTTATTATGAAACAAAAATATATGAAAATACATATAATGCATAAATATAGTATACTATAAAATATTTCCATATGTTGAAACCAAGTGTTAATATTTTATTGAACATATTGCAATACTGTGTATATTAGCAACTAATATATATCAATACTGTAATATATTCACAACAAATATTAAATTATATTATATATTGACAGCTAATTAGAAAATACATTTTCTCTGCATCAGATATTTTGCTCCCATCTCAAACTGAATGACTGTAACATATTAATTGAAGTTTTTTGTCAAATCTTGTAGACACATGCCCGGCATTTCCAGCTGCTCGAAGAACCGGATATACATCGGATAATGCAGATTCAGAAAGATCAGGTAGAGACTATCCGTCAACTTTGGGCCGATAAAGGCATTCAGTTCTGCTACCAACGACGCAGAGAGTATCAGCTTCTAGATTCCACGACTTAGTAAGCGTGATGAACACAGTTTGTTCATTTTGGAATGAAAAGCACAGTTCAGTTACATAAGTGCAAACAACACATCAATATATCAATTTTTCTCTGGTGAATCAAAAAGTTTTATGAAGAATTTGGACCGCATCTCGGCTGAAGGATATATCCCAACAGATCAAGATGTTCTCCAGGTTCGATTCCCCACTCTTGGTATAACAGACCACTGCTTTAATTTGGAGAAGATCACCCTCAGGTATGGCTCCAGTAAGAAGACTTAGTTTGTATTCAGAAATATCCTATTCTTATTCAGTGAATGAGGACTGTCAGGTTTCGCTAACAAGTAAACACCAAGTAATATGGTTGAAATTAGTTAAATGCATGGCTTTCAAACGATGATTCACATCCAGAATAAAAGTTTGTGTTTAGATAATATATATGTTTGTCCTGTGGATATTAATCTTATATTTATAAAAACATGCACATACATGTATCTGTTTAAGAAAAATTAAAAATACTAAAATTATTCACCATTTAAATAATTAACATTTTTGGTGAATATAAATAAATGCATGCAAATATTTCCTAAATATTTATACATGTATGTGTATGTTTTTACTTTATACAAAATAAGTATATACAGTACACAGACATAAGTAAACACACACTTTTATTCTGGATGGGATTAATCGTTTGACAGCCCTAAAATGTGGTTCCTAAATAGTATTCAGAAGTTTATACTTCTGAAAATAAGGTTTAGTTAATGTTAAACTGTAATATTGAACGATCATTGCATTCATGAGAGTAAGAACGCAAGGTACATGAAGAAAGAAGGAAAGGATTTTAAGGATTAACTCCAACCAAATGCCACAATCAAAGTGAGCTATCATCTGTAGTAAATGAGGAAAAGATTTAAAGGGGTAGCCTGTGGGAAATCCCCTGTAATTCTGTTTCCTCTAAGCTCCACTTACTGACACAACAGGTGTTTAGAGGGTGAATGGTAACAATAGCGACAATGGATGTGATTTCTTTTTTTTTGTGTGTGTGGCAATACATTTTATTAGATTGGAAATTGGAAAATCCATCAAATGTCTCTCTTTGCAGGATTGTAGATGTTGGAGGGCAAAGGGGCGAGAGAAAAAAATGGATCCACTGCTTTGAGAACGTGACATCAATCATGTTTTTGGCTTCCCTCAGCGAGTATGACCAGCGTCTGGAAGAAACCAACAAGGATGTAGGTTTCTGCATCTCTTCTTGTGAATCTTGGCATTGATCAGTATGAGAGATCATATTGCAGCTTATTCTCTGCAAGAACCGCCCACTTAAGTATGAAGAGATCGCGGGGTAGTAAAGCGATCAAAACATTTAGTTGCAGGTTTTTCTTAAGCAGGTTATTTCACATTCTTAGAAATAATATTTAACATGATAAATGTTTAAACTGTGTAAACGGTTGGAAAAACCTTAAAATATGCAGAGAATCTAACAGTCCGCAAAAAATGTGGATTATTTCACACACATAAAATATTTAAAAATTCTTTGCATGCCTCAGATGGTCAGTCAACTATGACAGTCAGCTGAAAGAAAGGTAAATCCCATCAGAAAACACTTAATAGTGTGTTGACCTCTAGTGGTAGCACAATAAATTGCAAGCCATTAAAAATGCCGTTTAATGAAAGTCAATGGGGACTGGGGGTCTCAAGCTCCAAAACACTGTAAAAGCACCATAAACTATAATTAAAGTAATTAACCATAATTTGCGTCAATAATCGAGTAACATGACTGGATTTTATTTTTTGTGCAAATGTTCCTTTAAATATAAATAGTTTACATTTACTACAGTATAAATCTTGTTACAATGTTGCTACCTTGCTGACAAGCATTCAAAATCTTAATGAAGATCTTCGGTGTTCTCTCTCACTATTTGACTGCAGAATCGCATGCAGGAGAGTTTGTCTCTCTTCTACACAACCATCCACTCGAAATGGTTCTGTTTTTCCTCAGTCATCCTCTTCTTGAACAAGGAAGACATCCTGGCCGAAAAGATTCAGATCTCTGATTTAAGAACATATTATCCAGAATTCACAGGTAGTTTCCCAGTAAGTGCTGATAAAATATCATGTTGTTATGCTTTGCATTTGATACCTGCTTTTCTGCATTTTGTTTCCATTCTCAGGCAAACGGCGAGATGCACATGATGCGAAGCAGTTCATCAAAGAGTTATATCGACATGAGGCGGTTTGTCGGGAGACAAATAACACCAAATGCGTCTATTGTCACTTCACTTGTGCCACAGACACCAACAACATCCGGAACGTCTTCAATGATGTTAAAGACACTGTTCTCATGAGAGCTATAAATGAGTACATCTTTACCTGAGAGATATACTTTTACACTGGAATCATTTTTAGGTCTGGCATCTGGTCCACATTTGGGCCACACATTTTCCACCTAGACTGGAAAGAGACCACTGAAGTGATATGTAAAGTCACCAAACATTAGTTTAAGGGCAGATTTATCTTTAATATAAAGTGTTCTTGAAAGTCTAACTGGTGTTTAAGTAGAATAAAGCAGAATTTTGCTCATGAATGTCTGGTAGTCTTTACAAGTGCTCATTCTATCATTCTATCAATCAAGATGTCAACTAACCAATCCCATGACCATTTAGTCAATAAGAACAAGTATATTTCACATGTTTGTGAAAACACAAGGCTCAGAGCCTCAGACTTTAAGATGATGTCATTTAATGCAAGTTAATAAATCCAAAGAATTTTAATCCCTAGCATTTATTCCAAGTCTCAACTACAGCCCTCGTGACAGGCAAATGTGACCCTGGCCGACAACCAGTCTTAAGGGTAATTTTTTTGAAATAGAAATTTTTACATCATCTGAAAGCTGAAGAAAACAATGTTACATTGATATATGATTTGTAAGGATAGGACAATATATGTTGTACAACAAATGTTTACATCTGAGGGCGCAAAAAAAGCGAAATAATGAGAAAATCGCCTTTGATGTTCTTAATCAGAAGCATTGCAGCAGGCCATCCACTCACAAAAAAAGTTTTTATATATTAACGTATAACTTTTCTTATGTTTTTATAAAATATCTTCATGGAACACTATCTTTACCTAATATCCTATTGATTTTGGGAATAAAAGAAAAACATTTTTACCCATACGCTGTACTTTTTGTCATTACTAAAAATGTTATCTCTCTGTCTCTATCTCTGTCTCTCTCTCTGTCTCTCTCTCGTCTGTCTCTCTCTTATCAGAACATTAACCTGCATTACAGTCATGCACACGATGTATTGTTTAGATGTGGGTCGAGTACTTACATGTAATTTTGTTCTCTGACTTATCTTTTTAAAGGATTCTATCTGAGTTGCCGGTCAACAAATCAATTTGTTTTGAGAATGTGACATTTCTCATATATTTAGCCTCCCTCAGAGAATATGACCAGGTGGAAAATAAATTTCCAAGATTTATTGTAATATAAAAAAACAAGACCAAATGCTTCTTTGGGGAAAAAAAATCATGGATAAAACTAATGCTAAACTGGTATTCAAGAATATCTTTACCGCTATGATAGCATTGACAAAGGTATTGACCACCCTAAAGAATCCTTACGCCATCCCAAAGAATACGGTTACAGGCTCATGCGTAAAATACCTGCTATTGTGATTTAAGTCCTTAAAATGAAAACTTCTTTTGCAACGCCTAATAACACACCTTTTTATAATGGTTAATACAAGAAAAGTTCAGATAACTACTCATTTTAATCTACTTTCTTAATATACTAATATCTGAAAGGGGCAATGTCATGCAATGCTTGTGTGAAAAGGTTGTTATTAATACTAATTTTTAGACCAATTTCTAACAAGGTCCTTTAAAAGAAAAAAAAACAGGTTGCAAATATTCACGGCTTGACATCAGAGGGACCTGGGCTACATCTAGGCTAATATTATCAAGACCCTAGGGTGGGCTATTTTGACTTGTGAAATAGTAACTAATATTGAGTTTTTCACTGAGTACTAAGCAATCATATGAATTGTTTGTATACAATTTCAGATGAGCAAGCACTTTCAGATGAGCAAGGATTACAGGAAAATAACCATGTTTTGCAAACCAACCTTTGATGTTTTATTCTTTAGGTGTACAGTCAACGTTTACAGCATGTGGGAATATTTCACACTACCTACTGGACTTTACAGAATAGTAAGTATGCATAGTAAATGGTGATGAATTTGGCTTTAGGGCATAGCTTTCGTATTGAGACTTTTTCACAAAACTTTTTTATTTTGTGAAACCGTTCAGTAGCTAAAAAACACGTAAGTTAACACTGACATTGACTAGGACTTGCTAAAAAATTGTCAAAATCTATTTTTCTCCGTTAAGAGTAAGACTCTTTGGAAGCCTGTGTGTGTGGAAGCCACCGCTAGGAACAGCACAACATTTGGCAGACATCGTAACCTTACTGTTATTACAATCTTACACTGTTGAACAGAACTGTAAAGTATCTTACCATTTTGTAAAGAACAGAATCATTGCTGATTCACTTCTGTTTCTCTCCTCCTGCCTATCTGAACATGTTTTCAGTCCTATAGTCCTGCCATAAGAAACACACAAATTAAGCAAACCGATGATGTGCTTTCAAAATAAAATGCACACATAAAGTTCTAACATTTCTCATTGATTTAACATCTTTAGGGAATGTACAGTATTTCATGGTGCTTCACCCAAAATATACTGTAGGTTTGACACAATCTCTACAGAATGAATTTTTTGGTTCTCCGTACCTTTTAAATGACATTACTTGATATATCCTTAATTGCTTTTCAGTTATAGGATCCAGGATGTGCTCAGAGTCTAAAACTCCACCACGGGCATCATTAACTATGTCTTCAGTGTGGAGGAGATCGCCCTCAGGTACAGGCTGACATTTGATCTCATCTGACATTTACATATTTAGCACCAGATGTATCCAGTTTGTTTGTTGTGTTTACATTTATATTTATGCATTTGGCAGATGCTTTTCATCCAAAGGGACTTACATTGCATTATCCTGTACATTTTGTTTCTATGTATGTGCAAAACCCTGGGATCGAACTCATTCCACTGAGCTACAGGAAAGCTTGTTTACCTGAGAGAGGTGTGATTTTCTATGTTTTCAAAGTTTTTTGAAGGATTGTTGATGTTGGTGGTGCCAGATCAGAGAGGCGAAGATGGATCCATTTTTTCACAATGCGACATCGATCATATATTTTGCTTCCCTCAGCGAGTACGATCAGACACATGTGAGTCTGTAATACAGGAATGGAAATCATCTGGTGCAAACATAAGGATTTTTAAAAATGCCCACAATTTAGTGTAACAAATACTATTGTGATAAATACTTTCCAATACAAATAAGCAAAGACAGAAACAAGTTTTTTTTAATCATAACAAAAACATGACCTTTGATAAAACTCCTAAAAATTCCTTATTCTATTATTATTCTAGGGTTTCTTTGGATATTAAAAACAAAGTTATTTATTCATTTTCTCAAATAATACCCATTTCCCAAAGGACCTCAGTGGTGTCTTAACACTACAGTAAGTTTTATTGGAAATTAAAAAGTAGCACAGTAGACTACACAGAATCACATGTGGCTCGATTGACTTGACGTGAAATACATGCATAAAAATAGCATGTATGTTTGCTATTCTCCACTATGTTACTTTTATTTGATGTTTTTTTTCTGGTGTGTGTGATCGGGAAAAATATAATTTTGCTCTTGGAGAAAAAGCACTGCTTCATATTGATGACAATATATTAAATTCTGACTCTGAAAAACCCAAAGTGCATCATGTGCTTTGTAACTGCAATGCTACAATAGCTTGATCATTGAAATCTTCATCCTCATAATTTTTTCTTAAAGACATGAAAATACCTATAATTATAGAATGACCCACCTACAGTGCTATTCTTGCTGCAAAATTATGGACAGTTTGTTGCACTTCGACACCATCATCCAGCCATGGTTTGCCACTTCCTCCGTCATACTGTTCCTAAACAAGATGGACAACCTAGCAGAAAAGATCAAGACGACAGACCTGCAAACGTTCTTCCCAAATTTCCAAGGTATTGTCCAAATTGTCCCATGTAATACTTAAGAATGGGAATATAAAAATAAATCATAAAGCTTTAATGACTCTCAAGCGAAATATTAATTCACAAAGAAAAGCTTTTAGGTATAGTGATTTCACAGATTTTCAATTAGTCGGCTTCTCATGCTTGCCTTTTTTTTTCTGCATCTTTAATTTGCATACTTTGCACACATGTGCTCCTCCAAGTTCAATCATTCTGTGTAATATTCCCGGCCCACACATGTGGTTTGACATCCTTAGGTAAACCACAAGATTTGGAAGAAGCCAGTTCAGTTATACAAACAGAAGGCCACCAATGTTGAGAAGTGGGAGAGTAAAAACATCTACTCTCACTTCATCTGCGCCACAGACACCAGTAACATGCGGAAGGTTTTCAATGATGTGAAAGACACTGTACTTTGCAATAGTCTGAAGACAAACAGAGTATTCTAAACTGGTCCATGAAGCAACAATGAAGCGGTCATTTTTCAGGATTTTTAAGTGATTTAAGATTTTGGATTACAATCAAATTAGCAGTATAGCTTTACTTGGAATGGAGAAAACATGTGCTTCGTTGTGCTATACAACCTGTCTTGTCTTAAGTTCTTGACTTTTTGAGGAAGAAGTGTATGGAGTGAATTCGGACACTGACGTCAATACCATGCTTTGGAGAGAAGTTTTATGAACATTTACATCATGTATATTTAACTGGGGGTCCCCCAGATATTTTCAATTTTGGTTAAGATAATCATTACAAATCTAAGTATATACAGTTATGATATAGCAATTGTGTCCAGTAGATGACAAAATTGTTTTTTTTAGAAACTTGAGTGTATTTTCAGTTTACAATATCTAATGCGATTGTTTTTCACAACGCAAAGAGCCAAAAATCTTTTGTTATTTTGGTAAAAAAACATTTTTTATATATTTAAACTGAATAATCATAACAATCTTTATTTTTTAATCTAAATAGAATTTCTGGAATTATATATTCTGTATACTGTATAACATGTATATTCTTAAAATATTAAAATATAAAATATGCAGCAGTGTCAAAAATACAATATTAATTTCTCAAATTTCTTAAATGTTATTCTGTCTTTCACCTAATTTAAAAATGGCGCTCTTAATTGTCAATTCCTTTTAAAAGACAGAAACACACAAATACTACAAACATGTTGCCAAACCTGGTTCCCATGGCAACATGTGACAGAGGTAATCTCACTGTCTGTGACTTGAAAAACTGGATCTGTGAGGCCCGTAAAGAGAAAAGTTTGACATCCACAGATAGAAAACACACACAAGACAGAGGACTGTCAGCTATTCTTTTTGAATTTTTCTTCACCTTAACTGCAGGTAATTCCATAATTTAATTCTTACAAGAGCTCACAGCCCCATCTAGGCTGTGCACAATTATTTTATAGTCAATGTTCGGAAATCAAATACAGCTATAGATTTGTTGTAAGCTGTAACTAGCTCTTGTAAACTACAAAAGGTATCAAATAGCCCATAGGTAGTATCTACAGAAGACTGTTCAAAATAGCTGAATATTTACCACTGTACCAGAAGAGACCAATATAAATGCTGTGCTTAGGGTGTATTCCATTGAGAAGTCTTCATTGTGTCTCAAAACCTGTTGTGAGTCATGGCATGCTATTTCAATTTAAAGAGCAACTCACGTTAAAATACTTTCTTTTATTGACCCTAGGTTAGGGAAAGAGAATGGATCGTGTTTCTTATACGCATTGACTCCACATACGGGTGTGACAATGAACCCAGGTGAGTGATGTCTTTAAAAGTGAATAAATGGCTTGGCGCACTTGAAATCTGAATGTTCATTTTTTGTACTAGGGAAGACCGAAGGCTGTTGGAGATGGTGCTACAAGAGGTGCTCCTGTTGCTTATCTGTGGAGGAGAGGAACGCTATCACTGTACATAATAGAATTAATCTCGAGCTGGGGAAGCATAAGAGAGCAGAACGCAGACAGATCAAAGTGCTTTTATCAGGTAAGATTATTCCGTGAATTTTACATTTAAAAAAGGATTCATATTGCCTAATATAGCCACATATATGCCAACCCAGATCCATTCATTTTTCGGTAATGTATTTCCATAAGTTTAAGTGCTCTTTTCTCAAAAGTGCGCATGCGAAAATGTTCTCTAGTAAGAAGAAACTAGCAATGAAGGAAACATCTGAAAATAAAAAGCTGACAATAAAACCCTCCATTTTTACATTTAGGACCCAGAAAAAGTGGGAAGACGACTTTCATTAAACATTTTAGGATCGTTCATGATGTAAATGTTCTTCCTGAAGAAGAAAAACATGTGTATGCTAAACGGGTTTTCCAGGATGTCTTCATGGCTATGAATGCATTGACGGGAGCTATGACCAGCCTGAAGATTTCTTACGCCAACCCACAGAATGAGGTGACTAAATGAAGCTGGTTTCAACTTATTTCATATAAGATTATAGGAAAATAATGTTTTTTCCTTTAGATGTATGCCCAACAGTTTCAGGAAGTGGACATAGAACAGATAACACAATTGAACAGAATGAATGTTGAAGCTATACATCGACTTTGGCATGACAGAGGCATCAAATTGTGTTACAGTCGCCGTAGTGAGTACCAGCTATCAGACTCTACAGAATAGTAAGTATGGTTAAGATGAAAAGGATATTGTACATCCAGCCGATCATTATTGCAACTATAAGACAGTTCTAAAAAACACCTAACAGAGGCATATTGTCTCTTTTATAATAATACATTTAGATACATACGAGAGTAATTGTTTGAAAAAAACTCAAACCTCATGGTGTCTTTTATCCATTTACTGCAAAGTTAAATAATTTTTACTTAATAATATATATGCTTATGTTTTTAAGCTTGATGACAAATTTAGACCGTATTGCGGCCACAGACTACATCCCCACATACCAGGATGTGCAAATGATTCAGAAATTTGGCACCAGCAGTGAGTGTTCCTTTTATGTGGAGAGGATCATCATCAGGTACAGTAATAAATACCCTGCTGTCGGGGGCTATACTGAACAATGTTGCTGTAAACGTTAACTTAACTTCTTTCCCTTAACTCTTTCTTTGAAAGAATTGTTGAAATCAGCTGTCAAAAGTCAGAAAGTCAAAAATGGATCAATTGCTATGAGGATTTTGATTGTGTCATATTTTTAGCTTCCCTCAGTGAGTATGACCAGCGCCTGGAAGAGAATAACGGAGAGGTGAGTTTTATTGTATCCTTATCTGTACCTTCCTTTTTTTTATTGTGACATTATCTTGACCCAATGCACAAACATAAAGAAAACATCTGTCTAATGAACATGTGCTGTAATCTCTTCCTCTTTGCTCTTTCTGAACGCAGAGCCACATAAAAGAGAGCTTGTCACTGTTCTACAATACCATCCACTCGCAGTGGTTCGCCAAGTCCTCAATCATACTTTTCTTAAACAAGAAAGACATCCTGGCAGAAAAGATCCAGACATCAGACATGCAAACCTACTTTCCGGATTTCCAAGGTATGATAGAAAGAGGTTCTGCACCAACCTAGACACCCCATACTATGGAAGTCCAAACTATGGAAGCCCATTTCCGCGTGATAAGTGATAAAAAATCAGGCTCTAAAAAGTCATAATCGTGAGATCGAAATTGTGAGATTAAAAGTTTTATTATGAGATAAAAAGTCATAATTATGAGATAAAAAGTCATAATTATGAGATTAATAACATGCGCAGGGCAGGCAAGACAATGCATGTTGGCAACATCCGTTGCAGCCAACCAGATTAATTTGCTTTGAACTGATCCAACTGATCCATTTTAGAAGCCAAATCAAACAGAAAAATTAGTTAAACAGAAACTGAAAAGTTACTTAAATACTACAAATTGACAGGCCACATTTTATAATCATATTATTCATCATAACTGTATCTAGCAATTATGTTTAAAAGCATCCAGATTAAAATTAAAACTATATGCAGGGACTTAAAATATACGTAGCATATTCAAAGTAGCCACCGTTTCCCAAATTGGCATCATCGAGCAGCTTCTTGAAAGATTTTTCAATAGTATTTGCAAATTTTTATCTATGGGCATTTCTTGGCTGCTTTTTTATTCGGTCTAAAATTTTTGTCGTCTAATAAAATAAATTAATATGTTGCCACAATTTAAAGTTTGTCCACAAAAGTAATTTCAAACATTTAAACATACATCTTCAGATGAAAAGATTTTAAAATCATGAAAAACTTTTCAGTCAAGAGTTTTATAAATTTTAAACGGCAGTGTATTTTTTGCCCTCCAAAATCATTCATCAAAAATTATGCATTTAAGTGATAGTTTCACAAATCTGTGGTATTACTAAACCATGCAGAAACACTCTTGAATATAATACCTATCTGGGTTTTCACTGGTAGTTTGTTGGCTTCAGCAGTTTGAATGTAACCTGGTAGATAGGAACCATTGAAATACCTTTCAGTAGCTCGTGGATTTTTTGTTGAAAGGATTCGATATACATTGTACATGTCATATGGCCCAAAACGCACAGTATTTTGTAATTGTTTGGCAATTGCCTCGGGTTGCTGGGCTCCACCATCTCAAAGGACCTGAAGTGGGAGACCCACATAGGGCCCAACAAAGGTTGTTCTGTGCGCTTTAATCCCTGTCAGGTTTGCCTCGGCTACTCAGTTGATCACAAGTAGACAAGAACGGATAGTACAGACTGCTAAAAAGATCATTGGTGCTTTCTTTCCCACTCTTGTAAAGTGCATTACAGACTTGATACAACCTGGACACAACACCATTGAACTGTTGCCCTGTGGTAAAATCAATTTTCCATAAAGTATATTACCTTATATACAATTGTCTATTTAAAATGATATTTTATTTATTTTGTATATTTTTTGTACCCTGTTCTATTATTATGTGTCTGGGGATGCATTTGGATGTCTGCCCTGGAAGCTTCAATAACCAAATGACAGGCACACCAGCAATAAATTGCTTTGTAATTGAGACTTATTTTGGCCAACAAGTGAATTATTTAACTTTAATTAAAAAAAAAAAAATCAGCAGAGACAAAAATCAACACATGGTCATTTACAACCTTTAATCCCATGGATCAGTTTCTTTGTCAGTGATTTCCTAAATCTCCGAAAACTGAGAACAAATGACTAAAATATATAAATATATAACCAATCCAAATAGGTTTATAAAACCACTGAGATGCATTTACACCATTTTAACCAGCCGATGTCACCAGTGTGCGGTGTCCTGGCTTCACTGCGCATGTGCACGTTAAATCATAAACTCAATCTCACAATTACGACTTTTTAGAGGCAGATTTTTTTATCACGTAAGGGAAATGGGCTTCCATACCAAACCCATTTAACAATTAAATGATTTTAATCACATGGGTGTTTTGCAACATGATGGTAAAGACAGAATCTGTCAGTGAAACATATTCCACTACTAAATACTGCCACCCTCAGGCAAACGTCAGGACGCGCAGGAAGCCATGGAGTACATCGCAGAGATGTTTATGCAGCAGGCTGTCAATGTTGAGAACAACAACCATATACACATCTACCCTAACTTCATCTGCGCCATGGACCTCGATGACATGCGGAAGGTTTTCAATATTATTAAACAAAGCATACTTGACTATAATTTAAGAAGAATTGGTGTACTCTAAACTGGCCCAAGAAGTGCTAACCTTTTCTGGATGTAAAAGCACAGATCTCCCTTTTGTTTTATGTTAATGTCGTTAACAGACCTACGCTGAATACATAAAGGATGGTGTGAAATGTATTATGCATCTGTAATCTTACTTTTTGATTAATATTTTTATAATTTCCCAAACAGTGTGATGGGTTTAAATAAACAGACTGACAGAAAACTTGGCAGATTTTGTTGAATTAAAGCATCATTCAACTCTTACACATTCCCTCTTTTATTGTATGTTTGTATTATTGACTCCAGAGAAAAATATTAAAGATATATACTACTTAAAAGTGGAGGTTGTTATTTATAAATTACAATGCACAGATCATGTGAAATGTTGTGTTGCTTTGGATATACATTGCTAGCCTAGATTGTAATGTTCGCAGGTGTATCACTCTATTTCCAGATGTCGGCACTGAAGCTGAAATATATACATTTAATATAGCACAAAGAGTTGTCATCACTAATACATTGAAGGATAAAATACGTAAGAACTTGGATTATTTTTACATCAACATTTTAGTGTCACAAAAAATCATCTAAAGATCTAAAATACATCTATAGGGATTATTATGACACCGAATGGCTACCCATGTTTCCAGACTAATTTCTATGAGCACATGAGCAGAATATGATCTGTTTAACTGGGAAATACAGACACAGAGAGATCTTGTTCAAAAACAATCTCAGCATGGCAACCAACAACATCTCATGACTATTTAGTCCATAACAAGACAGAGAATAGGCTACATATATTCTCTACAGGAAATAATTCAATAAAGAGCAAGAGTCATACACATTCTCAATACAACCACATGCTTATGACAACCAGGGGTCAAAGCGGGTTTGGTTTAAAAAAAATTGTAGATTTGACACTGAATCCATTAAAAAACATGTTTTTAAAAGGTTGAAATCAAATGGAAGATGCCACTTGACTGTAAAATGAAAGAATAGGCTAACTAACAACCTGTGCTAACATCAACAACAATATTGACTTTTGTTATGCACAAGCCAAATTTACTGTAAACCTTGTTTTGATTTGCTCTGCATAACTGAACACAATAGCAGTCAACGTCCTTTGAGCATTTGCTTGGTCAAGTATTATTTCAGCACTTTTATGTCATTTTATACTTGCGCGTCAAAGTTTTGTTTGCTTGTTTTTGTTGTGGTCTGTAGGTGGCGCCAGTCTCTCAGTGAAATCTGAGCTGTTCTTGGCCCACATTACAAGCAATAAAGTGAGGACAACTAGCAACAGTGTTCACTCCACATACCCCAGTTATGCCATTAGCCTACTTAGGCCTATATACAATAGCTTGTTAAGTTAATTTACAGTCTGTGTTTGGTTATGTAAAAATGTATTTTATTTTCAATTATATTCATATTTTATTCATTGTATTAAATTGAAACAACCCAACAGTTATTGATTCTTTGTGGAGGTCTACCGGAAGTTAAGTCTGGTCCACGAAACCTTTATGTTGTTGCCACTAAAACCGTCTATACTTGTCTTTATTTATTCAAACAATTAGTATTTGTGTCCACAGAATTGTGCACCAACAAAACATCATTTTTGGTCCTATAATCCGTTAACTTTATAATTAAAATAGTACTTGTGATGTGAAATTAGCTCTTTTATGTAAAACACAGAAGCCATTTGTTTTACTATTTGATGGAAGCACGTGGTAATCTCATAAAACAACAAAGCAAGATAAATAAATAAATAAATAGATTAAAGAAGGCAACATGGGACTTTGTTTGAGAATTCAGCTCAACTCTGAAGCTTTTTCAACTTTTACAATATCATTTAATCTATTTAATAACTGTGCTCTGGTTGACGTGAATACACAAAAATTCTTTAAAAAAAAAATTATATGATTGTATCTCTTTAGGACTTTGGCATACTTCACTCACCTGGTTCCTATGGCAACAGGCGGTGTGTGAGCAATCTCATATCGCTCATGAATGACTCGATAAACCGGTTCTGCCGGGCAGGACAAAGGATTGAAATCCACAATGACCACAAGAAATAGGAGTGTCAAATACCTGCACAGCTATTCAAGAAGTTAACTCCAGTTTTGACTTCTGAAACAGATTCTCATCATTTATTTTGCCCTAATTGTATTTTTTTCCTCAGTTTAATGCTTACAAGAGCTCATGG
This sequence comes from Triplophysa dalaica, assembly GCF_015846415.1. Classification (NCBI taxonomy): domain Eukaryota; kingdom Metazoa; phylum Chordata; class Actinopteri; order Cypriniformes; family Nemacheilidae; genus Triplophysa; species Triplophysa dalaica. The sequence continues at coordinate 11,025,394 of NC_079551.1, forward strand.
CTTAAACGTCTACCTGTAAGCAATGTAAACTCACATTCATGTCATTACTTGTAGTTAATCCAATACAACTTTTAAAGTTTTATAATTGAGTTGTTAGCTTTCTTTTGGAAACTATAAGGTGTAGTAAAACTAGTAGGCCAGACACTTAAGCATTTATGAAGCTTTGGTCCTTAAAACGCATTTTCAAGGACAGTGTCACAAAACCTAGTATGCTGCCTCGATTTGTGAGATTTACTGCCAAAATTCTGTTTTAGAGAGTACTTAGAAGTGCTGACTCAGAGCACGTCTAAATGGGAGTTAACACGAGAGGCGTTCTTGTATTCACTCACTGTGTACTATTTTGTACCTATTGCTTTGTGTACGCGTGACGGGCGCGTCTTCACTGTTGGTTCACACCTCGAGAACCCTGCGCGTTTCTTTCGTTACGGCGAACAAAGAAATTTGTTACCAAGCACGCATCCTTTGCGTCCATAAGATGCCGAAAACTGCTGTCTAGGTAGGAAGCTCACTAGGTTTTGAGACGCAGTCCATTCTTGTATGCTTTCGCTTAGCAGAGACGTCCGCGTCAAAGACTTTCCTCAATTGCAGGCAGAGCTTTGAAAAGCGAAGAGAATGATGTAACGTTTACAGAGGCTTCTGGATAACTGTTTGTGGAAACTTGTGGAAGAACTTTGACAGAAATAAGGGGTTTTAGCCTAAACAGTGCGGCTGAAAAGATGCATCGCGTTTCGTAAACGTAAAGACCCCGTACAGGTGTGACGACGAATGCAGGTGAGGGATTCATCGCGCTTCATGTTTATGAAAGTTTTTACTTTTCAAAATGTGAAAATGGGTGTTTCGTGTTTTTATTCTCATTAGGTCAGAGATATTGAAAAATGTTTGGGTTTTACAAAGACCTCAACTAACATCAAAATACGCAATAAATGCTTTTTCCCGGAACTTTACGCATGAGTGTTATGCATTACAACACATACTTTGTAACTTGATACATTAGTTACCATGTCGGCCAAAGAAATACATTTACTTTGTGAAGCCTACATATACATCTTTTTTTGTTCCATAGGGGAGATGGGGGGCTGCTGTATACAGTGCTGGAGGTTGTGCACCTGTTGCCTGTCTGAAGAAGAGAGGAGCGCTATCGCGGTGCACAATGAAATAAAACGCGTCCTGGCGGAGCAGAAGAAAAGAGAACGCAGAGAGATCAAAATACTTTTATTGGGTGAGATTATTCAGACGTTTAGACGTTTTAAATTGTATATACACAATAATGAAAAACTAAAAGGCCAATTCGAGAGCATAACATCGTTGTTTGTGTAATCCTTAGGTTTACTGGATTACTGAGGCATTCACAATTATGTGATGAAAAGTATTTCATCAGATTAAATGTAATCTTTGAATTATGAAATATGACAAATAATAGCCACATCCTTCATTCAATAGCAAGGATGTAGCTTAAAATGTAAGATGTAAAATGATAAAAGCATTGTTTTGGTGTTGCAACTGGTCGCAATTTGTTAGATTTTAATCCACCTTTCAACCTTTCCTTTTAAAAGTCCAAGATTGTAACGGAGACGGACGATTATGCGAGAATTCCTAAAATGCTGCTCAAAAACGTCAAAAAAGAAGTCTACCTTGTCACACCACAGAACACGCTTGACATGTCATAGTATTCAGTACAATGTTTGTAAATGGCCAGTTTGGTACTGTGTGTTTGATCTCTTATCTAAAAGTTGATGTCCCATGGCGGACACATTCCTGATAGGTCATGTAGATCGGGACATAACAGTGTCTGGAATTTTCTCATGTTTTGCAATGTTACAAAGCGTCTGGTTCGTTCATGCACGTTTTGTGCATTTTGTATTGACGTTAAGTAGTTAAAAATGGGAATTCTTTAATATTCCATTCACTCTCATGCTTTGCCCTTTTACACTGATTTAATGTGGTGAGAGGTTGTTTGCCCGTCAAATATTTGCCCTTTGAGAAACATTGATTTAACTGAGGACTGCCATGAGTCACGAATAACTTGTTAACGCCTGTCTAGTTAAATCACTGTCCATTAATTTTCAAAAAGAACAGAAATATTTTCAGACATGTAAATGGACAACCAAAGGAATTCTCCCAAAGTGCACGACACCCCATATATAAAGGCATCCAAACACGCTGGACCACATGCTTCTCTGCACTGCATGACTATACTAAAGATTGCTTTTTGTTGCCTCTTTGTTAACAGGGCAGATAACATTCCAGCATGCACGAGAAAAAACTTAAGCATTTTAGCAGAAGGAGTGGTTTCGGGATACACCATTGTTTGTACCTCGCATGCATTTTCTCCATTTATGTCATGCCATGACTTGATTGCACTGTACAATCCCATTGTGAAAAGTTGTTTGTTGTTCTTGCCCCGCCCTGTTTACGTTTTTTCTTATTAATTTAGGCACTGGAGAAAGTGGGAAGACGACTTTTATTAAACAAATGAGGATCATTCACGGAAAGGGGTTTTCGGAAGAAGACAGACGTGCGTATGCTAAATTGGTTTTCCAGAATATCTTCACTGCTATGAAGGCATTGACAGGGGCTATGACCACCCTAAAGATTCCTTACGGCAACCCACAGAATGAGGTGACCGGCTCGTTTGTAAAACCCCTGTGAATAAACCCTTTAAAATATAATAATTCTTACTTTGATGCCTGTGTATTAGCCGCAAAGTAATGGTACCACAGATTTTATTCTCATCCTTGAGAATTTGATTTCACACAATGACTTTAAATGACTTTTTTCTTAGGTTACAGTAACATTATTGATGTAAACATAAGCAGGTGGCAAACATTCACATAGACTTTACATCAATGAAGGGACCAGAGATATATATCTAAGGGGTTCAATATCATCAGAACCCAAAATATGATGTAGTCATTATTAATAATTGATTTACTGTGTACGCCAAAGCCATCACCTAAATGGTTTAAATACAATAGCTGTGGCACTTCCCCTTTCAGATAGCGTGACTAAATAGGAAAACAGTCATTTGTTTTTATAACCTCAAATGTTCCTTTTTATGTCTTTAGGTGTACAGTCAACAGTTTCAACAGGTGGAAATAATCCATGTGACCCAATTAAACAGAATGTATGTTGAAGCTATTCGGCGACTTTGGGCTGACCCGGGTATCAAGAACTGTTACAGACGTCGTCGAGAGTACCAGTTAATGGACTCTACAGAATAGTAAGTATGTTTAAAATGTAAGAAATATAGTACAGGGAGCTTCCTCTGTATTTTTGTTTTAAAAAGACAACACAACACTTTATGTTGTGCTTATAGTGAGTCATGGCTTAAGGGGTTGTCACCCTTTATATTAACCAACAAACTGTACTAAAAAAAGTACTATTATTTAATGACGTATCATTTTTTAAGGTGATGTGTTTCTAATATCAAAACACTGATTTTAAACAAATATTTACATTTACATACACGTATGCATTTAGCAGACGCTTTTATCCAAAGCGATTGCATTGCATTACACCAGTGGTTTTCATCCTTTTTTGAGTACTGGACACTATCATATCTCAAAGCATCCTCATGGACCCCCAACCCCTACGCTCACACCCCATCCCATTTTCTTTCTCCAGCACAACAACATATTTCCACTGAATTAGGAAAATGGAGAGATTAGAAAAGGCAAAATTGTATATTTGTTTAATCAATAAATGTAAACCTAACTTAAAATGACATGTGAACATTTAATCACAATTACGTTGCCAAAACACTTATTTATAGCATCTCCAACAGTATAAACACACTCAACCCCAATTTATTCTTTTGACATTAATTTGTCAACAAGGATTTGTTCCAAACATTATTGATCAGTTACTGTTATAAGAAACCATTATATAATGTTAAATATCTGAACATATGATTAAAAACAAGTAAATAATAACAGATTTAGCAACTTGTTAAAGAGGCTATCCATTGTTCAATAAAAATAAAATAAAAATAAGTTTAAACTTTTATCAGGAGTGCACCTGACCTGACGTATTCCTTACAAACGATCTGGCGCGAAACTGCTCCGAATAAGAGCCCAATTTGCCTGGTGTCATCTCCCTCGCCATAGTAGGGGAAACAAATGAGTGATCTAACAAAGATTGCTGTTTGCACATCCACACTTTCACACACTAGTTACACTTCTGAGTTCTGATCGATTCGTGTGTTGAACTGATGAGGAGAAACTGATACATTACGGTTTATTGCTTATAGTTTAAAGGGCTCATCGGATGAAAACTTTTCTGTGTTTGAGTGCTATAATCGGGTCCCCGGTGCATCTTTTATCTCAGAAAACGTGAAAAACAAGAACTCAGTAGGTTTGTTTTGATCTTCCTTTCCCTCAAAGCGTGTAAGGAATCGAGACGTTTAGATTTCGCTCCTGTTGTGACGTAAAGGGAGGCTCTTATTATAATGTTACCGCCCCTTAATTTACACTATTTGTTAGGAGTCCCAACCTGGTAAGATACGAGACAGGAGTGGATTTATTTTATTTTTAGTGGAAATCCCTCAGAAACCATAAGTAACTTTATCGGCCTGGGACAGTACAAGCAGTATTAGCTACTCAAAGTTGTTCCTCAAGAGGGATCGAGACCAACTGAACGAGACAAAGCTGCCGAAGTAAGAAATATTTAACATGTATCGTATATATTGGAGGATAACATTAGAATATGATAGCGAAGAGAGCTAAATCACTCACAGACTAAATAGAACACCTAAAGCAAGTGTTAAACTTACTCTATATTTATACGTTATTTGGCAAATGGCCACTTGGAGTTTAGCTATATGTATGTTAATACATTATGTGAGTTAATATGTTCGGCTGCGGCAAGCTGTTTGTTTGCTAATGAACAGGAATGTACACTGTGGTTAGTTTCGTTTTAAACGTCTCAAATCCTTTGTCCTCGGGTTAAAAAATCTGTCACAGCAAACAGAGCATACTAGTTATGCTCTCAAGTTGTGTCTGTATAACTTGTGAATGACAAGCACTAAAATGTACGTAATTACTTTGAGATCTGCAGGTGTGCCTTCCGTCAGTTTAAGGCAAGCATACACGCACAACGTGATCGCATTACTAGGATGCATTGTTTGCTGTGACACATTTTTTAGTCACAGGATGAATGATTTGAGACGTTTAAAACAAAACTAACCGGGGAGTTCAGGAAATATAATATAGCTAAACGATTGCAGTACTCATTATTATTTAAAGAGACATACACCAAAATGGTTTGCTGTGAGCATAGATGTTTTTGATAAGGCAAAAAGGTTTTGTTTACACAGCCGTTGAGGGTTTTTAAGCAAAATCTGTTCCAGACATTTCATGAAGACCCTAATAAATCAAACCAACATGTTGAAAGTGCTCATACGAGTCCTTTAACCTCATGAATGTGGTAATGCATGGTGCTTCAATGAAAATAGGCGTGTAGGACTTTATTCGACGGTGCGCAGAACCACCTGGCATATGACATCAAAGTACTGCAAGAGCAATTCAAAAGCAAACAGATCAGTCGACTCTCTCTCGTGGTGCTGTGATGTTTTATAGGCTGACTGCTCTAAATGTCGCAGCATGATGGGTATGTTTGAAACAGAAATGCGCAGAAGCTGCGCAATAGGCTATATTAAATATGATTTAGTTTACATGAACCTTCCCTGCAAAGTGAGTGAACATAATTTATGAAGACAAGGAACCAGTCAATATGGCAATTCATTTGACTACAATAGCCGACTCAGTTGATTTTTATCTGCGTCTGGTGGGTATTAATTTCAAACACTGAATGCAAGATAATAACAATTTTCTTTAAAGGGTTCTACGGACCCCCTGCAAATTATGCTACGGACCACCGGGGGTCCGCGTACCCCCAGTAGAGAAACACTATTTTACACAATACATTTGTTCCTGAGTATGTGCTATCCCTGGGATTGAACCCATGAATATGCCATTGGTAGCACGGTGCTCTTACCACTGAACTTCAGGAAAGCTTGAACATATTTTATATAAACAGACTCACTGCAAAAAAATCAATAAGAAATTCATTGTGTTAACTAAGATTTTTAAGTTGAATAATAGAATTAATAAAGGCAACTAGGTAAAATTATTTTTATTTTTTTTAAGAAAACATCTGTACATTGTTCTGTACATTGTATCCACCTTTTAGAATAATCTCGTCAAAACCATGAAATTACATTTGTTACTTTGAGAAATATATTGTAACTAAAAGCATCTAAAAGAAATCAAAACAGTTATATTTTAGCATCTCAAAATTCCTGAGGTCTCAATCTGGGAAGATTTTTTAACAGAATTCAATACATTTTCATCTATACATTGCCTGCTTTTTATCCATTATTTGGTCCAAGTAAAGTAAAATTTAGTAATCTTTGAAAAAGATTATTCTAATGAATAAAACTACTAGAATAAAAAACCAGTATGCAGTATTTTATATTTTTGTCTACAAATTTTATACATTTAAGCATACAGCTTCAGATTATAAAATAATTAACACATTTCAGCGAAGTCAACTTTTGACTGGAAGTGTATATGAGTTAAATAAACTATTTATGTGCATACTGTGAAAACCATGACATAGTTCCATATAATGCCATAGGAGGGCAATAAAGCGGTGAGTTTAGAGAAACGCGCATGTTCCAAACAATAGAAATTGAAATATATTACATGAAATGTCAATGACTTCTATTTTCTTCTATCAGTGAATCTCATTTTATTAGTATCGTTATATATTGTTATGTTCATTTTTTAACATACCCTCAATCGGTACTGTTTACTCTGTTCCCTTTAAAATATACAAGGGATGTTCTTATTAATCTTCACTGGCTGTGATCTCTCTCTCTCATGTTCTCTCCTGCTGGCTGTCCGATCATGTTTTCAATTCTAAAAGTCCTGCCATGATAAGAAACACAAACAAACCAGGACATTTAATTAAACGTCCGTCTCCTACACAAACACCAATAAAGCAGAAAGCAAACATGATGCAACTTCGAAACCTCACACATTCGTTTGATAACAATCACACAGTTCTAAATGTTTTTATTGATGTACAACTTAAAAACTTAAGGCAATGCCGTCCTTGCTGGTCTTCCCGAAAAGGCTATCAAACCACTCCAGCTTGTTCAGAACCAGCAGCACACCTCGTCTTCCAACAGCCCAAAAGGGCTCTTGTGACACCCCTTTTCATCTCTCTCCACTGGCTACCTGTTGAAGCCCGTATCAGATTCAAGTTACTAATGCTTGCCTACAGGACTATCACTGGATCTGCATCGGCATACTTTAACACCCTCCAACAGTCCTACACCCCATCAAGATCCCTGCGTTCAGCAAACAAGCGGCGTCTTGTAGTGTCTTCTCATTAGGGCAGTAAAACTCCTTCCTGGTGTAACATTCTTCCTAACTCGGTCCGGGCAACCACATCTCTCACAACATTAAAAAAACTACTTAAAACCCACCTCTTCGGTGAATACTTGACAGACAAAAAAAATAAAAATCCTCTCTCTCAGTAGGTAGTGGTCTAACTTTTGTTGAAACTAGTAAGTTTGTCTTGGCACCTATTGTATAATTTCTCCTGTGTGACATATTGCTTATTGCTCACTTAACTTTTTGTTAGTCGCTTTGGATAAAAGCATCTGCTAAATGACTTAATGTAAATGTATGCAATGTTTGAAGTTCATTGTGCTCTTATATGGCAAACATGTCACCTCAAACGTCTGTCATTAATTAGACCTCGGTTCATAATGAAAGTGAATTGGGACTGGTGCTATCGAGCTCCAAAATGACCAAAAGCTAAGTGACCTAGTGTTATATTCCAAGCATTCTTAAGCCATTTGGTATATTTGTGTGTGGAACTCACTGTAAATTTACCTTCTTGGTCGCTTGGGAGAAAGAAAGGCTTGTGTTTGGATCAACATGTGGGTAGGTTAACGATAACAGAATGTTGACCTTTCAGGTGAACTGTCCCTTTAAAGGGCATGCTTGATTTATGTTTTATATGTCTTTCAGCTTTATGACAAATTTAGACCGTATCGCAGGCACAGATTACATCCCTACGGCTCAGGATGTGCTCCGAGTGAGATTCCCCACGACAGGCATCAATGACTATTCCTTTAGTATGCAGAAGATCACTCTCAGGTAAACACAGTAGCAGCTATTATTTAGACATCATGGCACGTTGCCTTCTTTTCCATACAAATGACATAGATGTATAATCTGAAAGGTTGTTTCCTTAACCGTAAACTGTCGTTTTGGAACATATTGTTAACAGGAAACAGGAACTGTCACCCGTCTTTAGCATCCGATATAGCCAGTTTTGTTTGTTCATGTTATTGGCAAGAGAACCAAAGATGGAAATGAAAAACAAATTGCGGAGAGTTGTTGTAACTTTCCTAAGCAGGATGAAAAAATGTGTGACCACTAAACCACTTAAATTAACCTAGCAACCACATAGGAACAGGCTCAACCCACTCAGGGCACCTTAGCAAATGCCTAAAATCAGGACAGTGACTTTTACATAGGAAAGCACCTTTTAAAATGTAGCTAGATTGACATGTTAGATTAAGAGACAAACAAAGTCTGAAGTAGACAGTAGACAGGTCTGATATATGACAGCAAGGAAGTAAAAGCAAATTATAGGCTCTGTCAGTAAGTGTGGATTGTTTCTAGTTTAAACAAAAAGTTCCAAGAATGAGTGATCTTACTATTAGGTGACTCTTTTTCTTAAGGATCGTTGATGTAGGCGGCCAGAAGTCTGAAAGGCGAAAATGGATCCATTGCTTTGAGAATGTGACGTCTCTGATGTTTTTAGCATCTCTCAGCGAGTATGACCAGGTGCTGGAGGAGAATAACAAAGAGGTGAGTCTCTTAAACAGTAATGGAAATCACTATGATTTATACTGATTAAAATGGCCGTAAATTAAATGCAGTGGAACAAACACTGTTGTGATGCATATTTAAACTTGATAGATGAACCATGACTGACCTTCATGGCTGAAGTCAGCCCATTTCATCTATGACTGAAAACTAGTGATTTTAAATGACGCTACATCAACATCACTAGGTGTCAGTATAGATCCATGACAATCCCATTCTATATATCTCATATTATATATTCCAGTACAACTTTCAGTAATTATAATGACTTTTTTGCATTACAGTATGCCACTGACAGTCCTGAAAATATAATCACAATAAAAAACATCCTATTAAAAACAGGGATTGAAAAGTACCCTAATTACACCTCTTCCAATCTTTACTTGTTATGCTAATTAATGATGTAATCTCTCGTGCACCATAAACTTCTGCTATAAACTCTTCCTCTATCTAACTGCAGAACCGCATGAACGAGAGCTTGTCGCTCTTCTACACCACCATCCACTCGTCGTGGTTCGCCAATTCCTCCATCATCCTTTTCCTTAACAAGAAGGACATCCTGGCAGAAAAGATCCAGACATCAGACCTACAAACATACTTCCCGACTTTTCAAGGTATGGAAAAAGGGTTTTTGCACCCACATAGTGTTTTTGAGGGGAATATTTGGCTTTTTAGGAAACTAAGTTGACAGCAATTGGCAGTGTTCTATGGTCTTCAAAATCACATGAAAAAGGTTTTGATTTAACATTGTCAAGAATTTATCACTTGAAGTTAATATGCAATCAGCGGTCCAAGTTTCTTTCTTCCACAGCTCCTGTACCAACTGCCATCATAATATACCCAATACTGTGCATCTGTCAACCTTTACTCATCTAAAAATAAAAACCTTTTTTCGTAGTCAAAATATGAGGAAATACCCAGATAGCATAGGTTTCGAACGGGAAGATGTCTACTAAAGATCTGGAGATCTGGAAAACATCTGCTGTGTAAAAACATCTTAGAAAGGGCAGTTTTACATACATTCTAAATCATAAACATCTTACAGACATCAAGTCTCAGACATCTCAGAGACGTATTGCAGATGAGCAAACAATAGTAAAAGATGTCTAGCAGTTGTAAATGCAGACATCTAATAGACGTCTCTTAGATGTGTGTGTGCTACCAGGGTAGGGATTTTTAGGACTCCTTATGGGTTGGGACAACATGAGGCTGAGTAAATAATGACTGACAATGTTTTGATCGAATATTGTGAACTGCTTCGACACCGTCGACCCCTGAGCTCCCATATTGATATATTTTAAACATCATCGAAAGCTTTTCCCTTCTCTTTATTTGCATAAGCTCCTCCCAGTTCAATCACTCTTTCCTTCCGAGCATGTACTAACCCCTCCCCTCCTCTGTGGTTTGGTGCCACCCTCAGGCAAACGTCGGGACGAGCAAGAGGCCATGGAGTACATCTTAGAGATGTATCAACGGCAGGCCGTCAATGTTTTGAACAAGGACTGTAAAAACATCTACTATCACTTCACCTGCGCCACGGACACCAGTAACATCCGGAAGGTTTTCAATGATGTGAAAGACACTGTACTGATCGCATCTCTGAAGGCGTTTGGAGTACTATAAACAGACCCTTCAAGAAGCACCAATGAAACGCTGATCCTTTTATGATGTTTCTGGATGTTTTAGCGCTTCGGCCGCTGGATTTGCAGTCAAACTACTTCAAAGGACCTACATGGAATACACAAAGGATGCCGTTTAGTGTTGTTTCTTGTGCAACGCCATGCAACCTTTCCTTGCTTTGTCTTTTGATTCATCTTTTCTTGAATTCTTAGACTTTGTTATTGACTTTTGGTGAATGACATTTTGAATGCTTAACACAATGTCATTGGCTACAACAAGGCCCTTTTAGAATCTGCACTCATGATAAATTCCTTACAGTGGGTGGATTATGCTGATATTTGTAGATCATGTTCGAGCCTAATTACCTAAAACGTTGTACGGGAAAAACATTTGCACAGGTCTGGTCGGAATGACACTCTTTCATCTACAGTATCAAAACAATCGAGTGAGGTTACATTGAAGGTATGAGGAAGTTGTCATAATTCTACCCAGGTTGCAGGAATGCGGCACAGCCGATCAAATATTTTTGGTGGCGGGTTTTGGTTTCGAGGGGGTTGAGAAACACTACATCAGGGCTAGTGAACTCCAGTCCTTTAGTTCCAAGTCAAACCCTAATCCAACACACTTGCTCAGGATAAGAGTTTACTAGCCCTTCTCTACACTGTACTTGCAAAGTAAAATGACTTGTGTGCTTTTTTTTTACATAAAATATAAGGCTTAATAAATAGTAGAGATGACTCGATTCTAAATTTTTCCAATGATACTGATAGCTGATTTTGAAGAATAAATGATTATTTCTTAACTTTCTGAATGTTATTAATTCATATGATGACTATTAATTTTGAACTTCAAACTGGTGATGTTTCTATACATTTTCTGCACACAGAGCAAAAATGAATAGCATTGTCCTGTCGTCTTTTGATTGACAGTATATATCGGCTCTGATCATAGTCTGTTTTTAAACTATCGGCTGAAAATTTGCTTTTATCGACCGATTATTGGCCGATATATCGGTGCATCTCTAATAAATCGATTATAAACTGTGCTGATTACCTCAAAAGTTCATGAGGGTGAGAGCTACATTGACTGGTATAAAAAAGTATCAAATATTTTTATTGTATGTAAATGTACCATTAAAAGAACCTAAGATGTAGTATTACTACAAAAGATCATAACAGGATCACAATTTTTTTACTTAAGGGTTTATTTGATTTTAAATTATCTAAATTTACTATCCACGTTGTATTAGTTGATAAATTTCATATAAAAGTATTTGTAAAGTGACCTTTTAGTAAATATTTAACGTAATAATTTTGTGTTTAACACATTGTTTATTCAATGTGGCCTCAAACCTTTTGACTGTAGTTTCAGCTGTTTCAAGTGGTCCCAGATGCAATTTAGAGATGTTTTAAGAGATAATCTGGTTGTTTAAGAATTAAATCAGTAGACTGTTACTTTTCACAAACTTAATCATTTTTGTATTCTATGTATTTTGCACAAGTTCATGATATGTTCTGTAAACACTTGGTGTACAGTACTTAATAAAATCCCTTTTTTAAAATAAAATAATTGCATCAGATGGACCTTGCCAAAGGTGACATCTATTATTTTTTCGAACATTCTCTATGTTAGGCCCAGAAGACCTATTCTTTCATACAGTCATGTGACCACGATAATATTGAGACAATTTTGTTATGGCATTAAAACGATATCGATTATATTGTTACATCCCTGCTGAATACATGAATAAACTCTCCTCACTATATAGAATTATGTGTTTAATATACTTTTAACCATCTTAATAGACCTAATAAGCTCATAAGATTTATACCATATGTAATGATACCGTATTAACTGTGAATGAATCAGGAAACATTAAATTAAGAGTAAATTAATTACCAGTTGTATAGTTTTGCTACAAATATCTCGGTTAATATTGTTTTACTACAAAACATTATAGTTACTAAAGTCAAACCATGTGTCATGAGCTTCCATGTCAGATTAGATTTCTTGAATCTTGATATTAATAAACTGGTTTTCTAAGGTGAAATAAACAATCGCTGACATCTTTTGTTTTCTTTGTCTTCCTCCCACACCCAGGTCTTTTGGTCATATTAAGTCTTACTTCTATGTTTTTTTTTCTTATTGTCCACCCTCTTCTTACTCCTCCCTATTATGATATCAGGCCGCAGCTGGGATGTGAACGACGCAATGGACCACATCAATAACATGTACCTTTCACAAGCTTTGAATCGTGAAAAGGGCAAGAGGAAGCACATATACTACCACTTTACCTGCGCAACAGACACCAACAACATCCGTAACGTCTTCGATGATGTCAAGAAAACCGTTCTCGTCAAGGAACTGGAGTCTCTTGGTATGCTTTAAAAGATGATGATCACCATTATGAATTCAAATGAATTGGCAAGATGATGGGTAAACAGTGAAACCTTTGGGCAAGCTGTTCCCTAAGAGTGCAATCTTTGCTGCTTTCTGAAAAAGTAAACAAGTGCTAATGAAGAAATACAAAGTTTCGTTGTTATAAGAAATGTTTTACTTTTTTAAAGTCATTAAATTAAGTCATTAACTTGGTATACACCTCACCCCAACCATTTTGTTATTTGGCTTTTTTATGTGCATTTGAGTCTTGACTGACCTTTTTTAGATTTGAGTATTGAGTACCTGGAAAATGTTTAATTTTGCATTAATAGGCTCAAAAATATACCTATACTGTCTCCAAGCCATACTGAACAACTGAAAGAGAATATCACAAAATATGAATAGTCAGACACACTTCCGTATACGGGGCAATTCTCGCTATTAACAAACAATTAACTATGACTTTTCCCCCAATAAACTCTTAATTTGTTGCTTATTCATAGTTAGTGAGGAAGTTATTTGGTTTAGGGTATTGGGTAGGATTAGGGATGTTTGGTCATGCAGACTTTGTGCTCTAGAAGTACAAATAAACAGCCAATTGGGCAATAATATGCTAATAAAACTAGTTAATAGTGAGAATTGTCCTCTATACTGAGGTGTTTCCGAATAATTAAATATCATTGAAATGTTCAATAAAGCTGGTACACTCTGTTTTTCTGTTTTAAGTAACATTTTTACAAGGATCTCAGTTTGTAATGTAATGATTCTGTGAAATGTTATTATGATCTCATGAAACTGTAAGTGATAAACTTCTAGTTTCTCAAGAGCTGTTTCAGATTGATCCTAAAGTTAATGTACTGAACGTATTTTTTAATAAAAATAATTTTCTTAAACGGGTGATTTAAAGCTGTTTGATGCATTCGGACTTCTTTACAATTTTAAACGTGCTGGCTTCTCATGCTTAACATTGTCAACTTGTCAAAAAATGAGTCGGACGTATAACAAAGTATTTCTGTGCTCGATACAGTCCCCGCAAGTTCATACAGGTTTCGGAAAGTTTTTTTATGGAACATGAAAACCTGTTACGTAACAACTTTTCTTAGTCCCTTATTGGAAAATTCTCTCGGAAAAGCAAGCCCAGGGCAAGGCGAAAGGAAATAGCCCAGCATTGTCGACCAACGGCGATAGGAAGACCCGCTTACCATCAAGATTGGCTGCGCTGTGTCAAGATTGGCTGCGCGGTGGGCTTGCAGCTGCAGCTCGTTATTCTTGCCATAGTGAGAGAAGTTGAGGTGTAATTGTTTGTTCACTGCATTTCTGTGATGGTTGTTATACGGTGTTAAATGGTGGATATAATGCTGGATTTTAGTGAGGGATGTTATATAAACGGTGGATATATCGGTGGATTTCAGTGATGGATGTTATATAAATGGTGGTATATTGCTGGATTTGCAGATCATTAGAAACTGGTAGATGGAGCGGTCCCAACATTAAAAGATGCCAGACATGAACCGTACGCCTTAAGTCAAACTTAGTCTGTTTTTTTGGCACTCGGCACATACGTGCATAATGTAAACAACACAACCTTATAGTAAATCAAATGTAATGATGTATAGTGTGATTTAGTTCCCCCCCAGGATGTCGTTTGTTTTCGGAAACAGCGTTATCTATCTTTTATAAATGTGATCAAACTAAATACTATTCGAAGATACGAAGTATGCAAAACTACTCTTTAGGTACTCAAGATTAATATGAGATTGACAGAAACTGCGCGTTAAACCGGACGTTTAACCAATAATGTATGTTTTTTTTTTTTTTCTCAAATTCAATGAAAAAGACCAAAAAAATCCTTGATGTTGTGAAAATGTGACAGAAGGCCAATTAAATTGTTATAAATGTTATTATAATAAATACAGGGTTTTCCCATAAATTCAGTTGTACTGGCAAAATGTGGGTTTACCGTAAACATTATGCCACAGAAATTGCCCATATTTGCATATACAGTAGCAAAACAGCAGGTAACAGCAAGGGTATTATGGTTTAATGAAACTACAACTACTAAAACATATATTGGCCTATAGGAAACAAATATATAAACTGGAAATAAACTGAAATAACATGAATATTTACTGGAAATCAATAAAAACTAAACTTAAAAAATAGAAATGCAGCTTATAAAGCAAAGCAAAAACAAACAAATGATAAAAAAATATAAAGGCATATAAATTATAACATTATATATATAATATAAAAATTGTGCCATAAATTAAAGAATAAAATCTAGAATTTTTTTAAGAATACAGCCGCAAAAATTGTAAGAGACCATTTTTTCTTTAATCACAGCATTTTTAGATGTATTGTGACCATAACAGTCTACCGTCTGTTGAATAAAAAAAAAACTGTCATGAAAACTGTAATCAAAGTCAAGCTTATCAATATTTATTTTTTTTCCTAAACCCATGTAGAAATATTACTGTTGTATTGCTTAAAAGTGAATACTATATGAACCTAATACTGTCTTAAGACATTAAGAGTATCTTTCAGTTATTTTCACCGGTTCTCTCCTTTCTGCAAATAATTGAAAATAGAAACAATATTTTTATTCGAAAATGTATTCAAAAATATTGTAAGTAGTCCACAGAATGAAAGAAAAACAATAATCGGCAAGGAAGGCCTGAATTTTTGCAGAAATGTCTGTATGGTCTTTAGTAGCATACATATATCAGCTTTGAAGAAATTGTATATCTGCAGTTTCCTGGGGTGATCCACTGCTATATACCCATAATCCTCGTGTTCATCTCCTCTTAATAATTACTTTCAGGGCCATAATCTATTTATTAAAATGAAAAGTATTGTATATTACAAACATCAGCTTTACTCATGAATAATAATGAGGTTATGTAACCAGGCAGCAGCCTTCCCATCATTTAAACCAATCACAAGTAGGGGAGACAGAATTTGGGACCAAAACACAATAATAGTTGGTACGCCAGTGGCTTATACCACAGTTGCCGTGGAGCTCCGTTCAACCTAAAAGCTCTTTCCTCTAGTTTTAGAAAGAGCATAGTTATAAAACAGATAGGTCTGGAGTCACCGAAACTGAAATTAGCCTACAGCACAAAGAATTTGAACTTTCTAACCAACCGTGCCGCATCCATTGAAAGACGAGCGCACAAGGTGGTTTTACCCTCATCACCAGAGAGATCTCTTGAAATAGAAGCTGCGTCACACTTTCAAAGGCTCTTTGTGACCCAAGTGAAATAAGAGGATCTAATCACTTATCATTTAAGCACGATGCACGACACAATTCTACGGCAGACCTTCCATGTAGAGTTTGGACAGCATTCTCTCGCAAAACCTTTCATCCCCGAAACTCAAATCGATGAGACAAACATTCACAGCTGATCAAATCTTTCTATTGGTTACATTTACGCATTTGGTAGACGCTTTTATCCAAAGCGACTTACATTGCTTTAACCTATACATTTTATACTTAGGTATATGCAAACCCCTTGGGATCGAACCCACAACCTTGCATTGTTAACGCAATGCTCTTACCACTGAGCTACAGGAAAGCTAGGTTCAGACCACTCTGAGGCTTCGGAGGAAAAGCTACGGATTCGATTCACTCAAAGTGGCATTTTTGAAATGAGCCGACCCATACGCTCATTAACTCATCTGGCCAAAACCACATTAAACCCCCAGATGAACAGACACTTTCTATGGCCTGCTGACAATCACTGTCGGCAAGCTGTTCAAGATCACATCTATAAAAAGATCAGTCTTAAATCCGCAGACTTAATTAAAGATTTAATTAGGTGAGGGAGAAGTGTGGAGATAAAAGAAACAAGTGTCAAGAGGAAGGACGTTCAAACTCTTTCTCAAAGAGTGCTGTCTGTATGTCTGTCCTGTTTAAAGACCAGTTTAGATCAATTCTGTCATTATTTATACGCCTCCATCTTGTTTAAAACCTGCAAGTGACTCTTTCTATGGAACACAAAAGAAGATATTTAAAAATATGTTTTAGTGGTTTTGTGTCCATAGATTGGAAGTCAATTGGGGCCAATGATTTTTGGTTGCCAGCGTTATTTAAAATTTTGCGTAGAAGGAAGTTTATCATACAGGTTTGGGTTGAGAAAATAATAAAAAAGGTTTACTATCGCTTTAAAAAACTCAATAAATTAAAGGTATGCATGCATTAGTAGACTTTAGACAACATGGTTACCGGTGTAATTCAAATGTCAGGGTAAAGATTTAACCAAGAAAATATACTTGAGCTCGGAAACTAGAAATTTGCATATTAAAGATGCGGTGTGTAATTTCTTAGACGATACATTTACAGAAATGCAATATACTGTAATATACGTAACTGCGTTTGCAGAGTTGTATAATGTCCTTAAATAATAAAGCATTATGTTTCAATAACCTTAGAATGAGATATTAATATCGACATACACCGCAGGTCTCCTTGCATGGAATTCATCATGTTGTTTCTTCAGTAGAATAAATGGACAAACTGCTCTGAAGAGCGAGAGCCACCATAGTGCTTTGAAAGGGAGGAGGGAGGGGCTGGTCATTGGTTGCAATTCGCAACTAATTTAAGGTGATTTTGAGCCCCCTGTTGGACACTGGACCCCTTGTTGAGAAATACTATGCTGGTGTTTATAATTCATATCACACACGCAAGCACACACACACACACAGTCATGACGTCAGCTTACCTATCCTCATGCTCTAATCGACATCCCCTGATGCGAGTGTTGAATTGCATCCTGCCCAACTCCACGTCAGTCTCTTTCAGTCTCCCTGTCGGCCACCTTGTGTCCACTTCAACTTCCCGTCAAATGACAGCTGCAAGGCAGCCCATTTTGCTCCCATGTCACTGGGACGCCTTGTTAGGTGCGCTTGACTCTCTTTTTGACAAACTTCTGTTACTTTGAACTGTCGATGTGATAATAGTCTAAATGAGACGGGTTAAGTCAGGTCATTCGAAAAAAAAAAGGAGGGAGGGCGTTGCTAGACCTAATGCTCTACTGGGGCACAGGCTTACTTTTTCCTACAGTGCTGCAGTCCTACAGACTTGACAAAGTTTTCCTTAGACACTTGTCCTGTGCTTGAATTGAAGGGGGGGTGGGGAGATCTGGGCCTCCCCATAATGCATTAAGGACCCCGATAAGAAGTAAAAATAGACTAAGGGGGATCCTTCAGATATATTTATTTGTGTAAAAATATTGTTTATGGGCTAGTTGTCATGTCTCTTTAAATTTTAAACGTCCCGCTCCACGACTAAAGACCGCTAAGCCCAGGACATCGTTGACATGACTGCTTGCTTGGCATCGCTCTGGTGAACTAACTTCAACTACAAAATGGAGAACAATAATCCTCCACAGTTGGGAAGAGGAAACTTCTACTTTTTTGAGGGGTAATTTTCTCTCTCTATATATCTGTCCACTGTATTTATCAACTACATGTCTGGGCTTTTTGTTCCTTGCGTAAATTATTACTAAGCCTGGTTATGGGGTGCTAGAGATCTCGATGAAGATGAGTGACAGCTTTTTAGTGATTATAAAGGGAGTGCTCATTGTGCGGTTTCTGTGCTATATAAAATCCATTGAGAATTGTATTACACTTGTTTTTCATGTTGCTTATACCAACGGCCACATATATGCTGCAAAGTTTCGGGAATGACATCAGCATATAAATGTGGGATTCATTCTTGAAATTGCTATGATTGACATATTGATAGCCATTAGTTCCTGAATAAAGCAGACTTTTGGACTGATGGTTGAATAGTCTGACAGACTCAATCATAACAGACTCTTGCTGCATCCTAGACATAGCTATGTAAATTGCACTTGAAACTTAGAAAAATCCCCACAACACTAACACAGAAGACTGACAGCCGGTCTTGTAAAAATTTATATTTGTAATATCTATTAAACTAGTTACTTGCATTTAAACAAGACTTTATTATCACAGAGTGTCAATCATCCAGTTGTTGTTAAGGAAAATAGTAATTAAATTGTATATTGCGAGACTTACCCCCACCCCCCATAAGACTTGCTTCAATTCAAGCAATGCACTTCTCTATAATGTCTGAGACCTGACTGGCTGGGAATGTGCAGTAGTTTGTTTATCAAGTCTTACCTCCCTTAAACTCATCATATCTCCTTTCTGCTTCCATTTCCCTGCTTTGTAAAACAAATTCTGATGTCTTTACACAAAGTGGCTATTAATTATCGACGCAAAATAAGATGATCTGTATTATTTGGAAACCTACTTTAGTTTGGCCTACATCAGTCGCGTGTGTCGTCACGCTTGTGTGCTTGCGTGCGCGCTCCAGTTGTTGCAAGGAAACACATCGTTATTTTCAATGTAATTGATAACACTGACAAATAAAATTTGTCAAGTAAATTGGTTAAACTTACAATTCTGGGGCACAGCAGATGTAAATTGCGTCACTTGCAGAAAAGGGGTCTAGCAACGCCCCTGGGAGGACGGCTGTCAAACGATTAATCGTGATTAATCACATCCAGAATAAAAATTTGTGTTTTCATAACATATGTCTGTGTACTGTGCATATTAATTTTGTGCTTATATGCACAAAATATACATGCATGCTGTATATTTAAGAAAAATATTACATGTACATTTTCCAGACGCTTTAATCCAAAGCGACTTACAAAGAGCTTTCCAAGAGGAAGAGTGTTCCACCAGGAAGAAGATGTGAAAGAGAATGAGCGGGAAAACAATTTACTGCCCTTATGATAAGGCAATACAAGATGCTACTGGTTTATTGAACGCAGGGTTCATGATGGGGTGTAAAAGTGTAGGAGGGTGTGAAAGTATGCCAGTGCAGATCCAGTGATAGTCCTCTAGACAAGCATTAGTGACTTGAATCTGATACGGGCTTCAACCGGTAGCCAGTGGAGAGAGATGAAAAGGGCTGTCACATGTGCCCGTGTGAAGGGTCCCAAGGATCTTGTGTAGATGGAAAAAAAGCAACCGTCCAAGCACCGATCCTGAGGGATCCCAGTGATCATGTGGTGATCACTGGGACTCCCTGAAGGATCTGGCAGAGAGGTAGTATTTGAACCCCCGGTGAGGAGAGCCTGAGATTCCAAGAGATGACAGGGTTGCGAGCAGTATCTGGTGATTGACAGTGTCAAACGTTGCAGATAGGTCTAGCAGAATCAGGACTAAGGATTTAGATTCCGGGTGGAGAGAAGTCTTGTGACTTCAGTGTCAGTCACTGGGGTGTTAAAATAAATAAACATTTATATATAAGGTAAATGATTGGAAATTATAAATAAATACATTCCTAAATATTTATACATGTGTTTATACATATATACGTATGTGTATGTGTTTTTCAATACAAAATTCAGAGCATGATAGTATGGAAGATAAGTCACACTACTTTTTCTACAAAGTAAATAAGAAAGGAAATGTTTTTGAGACAAACTAAGCTTTTAAGGGCATGTACAACGATTTTCTTAATTCTGTAATATAAGTAAATAAATGCTTAGCCATTCTTTGTTTTTTAATTTTCACTCTGTCACTTTAAAAATTTGACAGAACTTTAATTGCCAAAGGCAAATTTCTCCTACAAGTCTTTTAAAAAAATTGCGCCTGCAAGTACTATTCATCCAGATTCGCTCAGCAGCCTACTTAAGAATGTCATACAGGTATTTTGTGACATTTAAAAAGACTTCATGATCTATTTGTGTGAGCTCGATTATTATGGCCAGATTGTGTGAGCATGTGGGTTAGACTAATGCTATCCGATCTTATAAAAAATTGGTTTAAGCAAAGCTTTACTTAGCTCAATGTTACATTATACTGCAGTATGACAGCTCGCTAAAATTGACTTTAATCCCGATGTTTATAAAACGTAGCATACTGTGAGCAAGCTGACAGGTTTGGCTTCCTGGGGTTCAGGTAAGCTTTGAGTCAGACTTTGGAGAGATGTCGGGCTTATTAGCTGCATGGGCGGCCTCGGTGTCGTCGTGGCACAAACTGCATTTGCTGATAAGAGGCTGCCAAATCCAACCTGCCTCACAAACACACACACACCTACAGGAAGAAGGGTTTAAATTAAATTTAGCGAGGGAAACAGAAACATAGATCAACTGCGAGATTAGATATAGTACAAAAAATCTCAACAGGCAATTTAAGAAAAGAAATAAAGTGTGAAGTTTTTTTTTTGACCTGGGTATTTTTCACAAGAGCTCCGGCATCGATGTTTGGAAAGTGGCCTTTTTGTAACCTCGGCTTAGTCACAGGGAGGGGTCGAGCGGAAACAAAGCCAAGGGAGAGAACATTCTGTACACCTACCTGAATGTACATTATCAATAATTCGACTGGCAGTCCCACCCATGATGGAGGCTAGCGAGATGATGGGTCATGGGAGGTCAATGTCAAGTGTCCAAGTCAATGCACTGCGTCAATATCTGATGACTAACCTCATTAAACTTTGTGTATCGTTTAATTTAGAGTTATTGTCCAATTGAAATATTCTCATACTGCTTAAGCAAGCAGCAGTTTTACTGTGTATATTTAGGGTTAGTAGCCTGTTTGAAAATAAGTCAAACTACAGTGAAGCAAATGGTAACCTGTTTGCCACAAAAAACACGGTTCCCTTTTGAAAAAAAACAGCAGATGCTGTATTGATGCTGTTTTGATGCTGGTTTAACCAGCTTAGACCAGCTAAGGACCAACACATGACCATTTACACCAGCACATGACCATCTTAAACCAGCTCAAACTAGCATCAAAACATACCAAACCAGCATCTGCGGATTTTTTCAACAGGGTTACTACATTTGTAATATGTCAAAATTTTGATAAATTTCTTACAGGTTTTATATGACGAGAGAGTGAGTAAAATTATTTTCATTTTTGGATAAACGGTCACTTTAATGGTCTCTAAACTCAAGTATTAAATTTGGTGTTTACTTTGTCTGCCATCGTTGGTAAATCTTACAGCTTGTTCACAGGACGTGAGTATTTGGATATAAAAAATTCATTGGTTGGCATGCATTGAAAAGGAACCAGATCCATATGGACAAGAATATCATGCAGACCAACCATGGGCTTTAATACTGGGTACAGTCAACAGCCTAACCACATACAGTAGCAACAATCCAGATCACCCTAGCAACACGCTAGCAACCTCTTAGAATGATCCATTAATGAAACGTAATGTCACACAAATCATTCGGTTTTCTACAGGTAACAACTTGCCAGACTTTTTATCAATTACTCTTTATTTAGGAACCAAAATGTCTCTCCATCATTCTCCACCTCGACACAAACAGACACACAAATGCACCTGGTTTGGGGCTATTAATTAGATTTAACAAAAACTGCTCAGGGCTTTTAGTTTATTAATGCTGAGAAACAGCAAAGACAAAATGTTCCCAATTAAAATGAAGATAAATTGCAGAGCATGTCCCCTGTTGAGCGTCTGCATCTAAATTGTTGCAGCGCAGACGAGCCATTAAAATACACAGCCCTTGCCCTGTTCCGACAGACTACACCCCAACCACCCACCGCTTCCTCTCTCTCTCTCTTGTTGTCTATTTATGTCTCTTTTACTCATTGTTCTCCTGTAGGTGACAAGTGGACAGTGTACATAACGGCTTAAAATATTCGTGTTTTGTAAAATGGCTGCATATAAATAGAATGGGTGTCAATTAAATGCATCAGTTCAACATATAAAGACAGCGATCACAATTGTATGCTATTATTATGCCACCCGCCGACTTCGACGGAAGTGCTTTTCCACTGCTTCTTTACATGGATGAATTTGGGTTGCCAGATCTTTGTATGTAAAACCGCAGACATGCAACAGTCTGGCAGCCGTCTCCTCGTCTTTATGTTTATAGGCATTATTTACTTCAACAATAAATGATTTTTATTAAACCTATTTTAACTTAGAAATCAAAATATTGCAGCATCAAATCTAAATAATGGTTTGGCTTGACAGCCCTAAAAAGGCAACGATGGACAAAGAGATATGGAGAATGTAAAGACTTTGATGAATAATAAATAAAATATCAAGGAGAATAAACATCATTTGTCTCAAAAGAAGTTAAAAGGATGTAGGATGAAAGAATGCACATAACTAAAATGCAAAATAAACTTCAAAAACATTTCCCAGTCAAAACAAAAGCATTATTTTCCTTTATCTTCTCAGCAGTTTTATAACTAAACAGCCATGTGAATAAACTAGCAAACTGTAAAATGATTTGCCAATAAACCGCTACAACTGTTGACACAGGTGCATGTCATTGGAAAAGTAGACTTACAACATAACAAAATGGAGCCATCACGAAATCTAAACACTTGCTTCAGCTCCAGAGATAGAGACAGAGAGACAGAATTAGAGTTTTATCTGCTTCTCTGTTGCCTCAAGGGGGAATCTGTTTTGTGCAACTGTAACTAGTCGGCAGAGGACAAGTTCAATATTGATAATCCAGGCTGAGACATAAAGCAAAAAGCAAGCAATAGAGTTATTTAATGCAATGCACACACACCTCTCAGTTTCAGTCATGTTCCGGTTAATGGATTTCATTTTTGTATTCATCGGTGCATTGCAATAAATTATAAGCGGAAGCAATAAAATGATTAACTGTGGTGGTGTTTTCTATGTCTCAGTTGAAAAAGCAGATATATGAACACATTTCTGAGCAAATCTTTACCAGAATTAAAAATGCTCCATACAAACCTCACATATTTTTTTTACCCCAAACTAATAATATGTTTCTAAAACTAAAACATTAAAGAAAAGTAATACCTTGGCCAGCTAGATACAAATTTAATGTTGCTGTTAAAAATGCAAACTATCTTGGGGTGGGGGGCAGTTTTGTTTATACACGTTTTTACTTTAATTTTATTAATAATATTGTATTATTTGTTTTGAATGTATGTGATTTTGATATATGTTAAGCTAAATGTTGTTCTTATTATAAACCAATAAACATTCGGTCAAACAAATATTAGACTAAATATTATAGGAAAAACCTCAGCAATAATTTAAATAATTTAAAAATGAAATAAAATACAAAAATGAAACAAAAAATTTATTAAACTGAAGCAATATAATATAATAAATAAAAAACATGAATTTGCTACAAATTAAGACGATTCAAAGCTATTCAAAACATCAACAAAACTAAAAATTAAACTTTCATATATCCCACTAATGTGAACTCTCCATAGCAGAAATTTCTGACACTTTCAGATTACATCATCTGCACTGTTTTCCCCCTTAACAAATCAAAAAAGAATGAATAATCTTACATAATGAATAAGTACTTTAAAAACGACAGCAAAGACAATCAATGCGAACTGATTCATTTCCGATTTGAAAAACAAATCGAACATGGGTGCTGGGTAAACAAAGCCAAAAGCCTTTTGATTTCCCTTTGTCTCGTTTTTGTGACACAAATCCCACTCTGCAAATCAAGGTGTTTTGACAAAGCCATCACGTCATTGGTTGGAAAGAGCGAGCTCTTGTATCTCCATATTGCATATTAATGAGTGTTTGATTTGAAGGGGTGAACAAGACTGACCTTTCCTGCCATGCTTCACCAGTGATGAAACTCACACGCACAGAGACTAATTGTAATCGAGAGACACCATTATGAACATGAACAAAATACTTGCAATGGAATTTGGACATGCCAGTTCAGAAATGAAGACAAACTGAATGCACGCAGACACTTTACAGTACGCTGTTTACTGCAAACTTTAAGCATAAGACATGACAAAACTCTTAATTAATAGATGAATTTGGTTACATTCAATTGGAAAAGCCAGAAAAACATGCTATGGTCTTTATTGGTTGTTTTTAGCCCGTGGTTGTGTAAAATATGGACAGAACAAACAGCTGGGTTATAAATAAGCCACTCTCTAAACAATTCGTTATTTTCAACCCAGCATTGGGTCAAACAGGAACAAACCCAGCCGTTAGGTTGTATAACCCATACAATTATTTATATTTGACCCAACAATGTGTTAGAACACAGCGTTTTGGGTTGCAACAATCCAGCAACGATTTATTTACAACTCACTCATTAGGTTTATCCCTCTTTGATTAATACTCTGTTGGAAATGTCCATATTTTTCCAAACCGCGGGACGAAAATCATTCATGTTGAAAACCATCCATTGTAGGTGGATGGAAATCATCTTTATTTGGTCAACCCTAGTCATTTAGAGCCAATAGCTAAAATAATCTAGACTAGTTGGTATCACATTTAGTGCGATTGCCTGGTCCGAACCCTAGTTTGAATGTTCCCCCCTCCACCTGCCTCCACTGGACTGCATTCAAATTTTTTGGGTCCGAACCAGGGGTCATTTGTTTCATTAAGCCTGCAGCTGTATACCTTGTCGCTTGTAACGACGAAGCAGGAGAAGGCGGCAAAATGCATAAGATTTCCAAAGCTTCAGTACATAACGGGACTTTCGTCTATCTTATGAATGTACTGCAAATTCTCTTAAAAACTCTGAAGGCGAACAGAAATGAGATATACAGCTCTCTGCTTGAAGCACGTCAGTCACGCTCATCAGAAAAGTGAGTGAAACAAACACATGTTTTTACTAAATAATACGTCATTAATAGTGGTTGAATCGGCTTTATTGATGGTCTCCAATGATTTGTTACTTGTTGGAGACTCCAGTTGTTGTGGAGCTGTAATTATGGTTGACCTCAGCACGGCTTTTGATATAATTGATTATGATATTCTCATTGAGTACCTAGAACATGTTGTGAGTTTGAGTGGTTGTTCTGAAATGTGAAGGACAGGTCTTTTTCAGTGAGGGTTGGAGAATTCCTCTCTGTAGTTTCTATTGATTGTGGGCTTCCTCAGGGCTCCATTTTGGGGCCTATTTTGTTCTCCTTATTTTTGTTCCCTTTACATCTTGTTTTTAAGAAATACAATATGTCATATCATCTTTATGCTGATGATATTCAGCTCTATCTACCGATTCAATCAGGAGGACGATCTTCTAATTCATCTTTGTTATTAGGTCTTGATAAGGTTAAATGCTGGTAAAAGCTAAATCTTTTTCTTGCATTGATGTTGTTTTATTCTTGGTTGTTTCTAAGTTTTACTTTATTGTGTTATGTGTATTTACAGTTATTTGGATTTTGTACAGCCCTAAGGTCTACTGTGTAATGGAATGGGCTTTGATTTGGGCTTACTATTGCGTTCGTATCAGCGGCGAAGCATACTGGAATCCACATGAACCGCACCATAGACCTCCCTGTTCAAGTAGATTCGGGTACAGTTCTCGGGTGCGCACTCGGGTTCGGAAGACAGTGTTCACATCATCCTAACGAACCATACTCCCATGTTAATCAAACGCGGGTGCGCACCAAAAGTGCAAATGTGAAACCCCTCTAAAATGTATAGCTTGAATGCACTTAACTTGCTTTGGATAAAAGCATCTGCCAAATCCATAAAAATACATTTTGTGACAAATCAAGTGTCAGATTTGTTGCAGATCAAATTTCTAAGAATCGGATCTACCAAAAAAAGAAAGTAGCCGTAAATATGTGCACAAAATTCATCAATATGTATAAATACAAAGAAACTCAAACCCTCCAAACATTTACTTTCAGACACCGAACAGAAGAAATTGAATCTAATCTCTACATTGCAAGTAATTTTCTTCTTGATGGACTTCGGAGGTTAGGTGAATGTGCTATAATGTATTCTGTAATTTCTAGCCTGCTTCTGTCAGTAGATGCTTAAAAGCCCGGTTGCCCTTTCTGATAAGACATTAGCTGGCACTTACAGTGATGGGCTGCAAATTCAGGATGTTTACAGACAAGCAAGATCTCAGGATTGGAACATTGGCAGACGGCAAACTAATAAATGGTTAGTGCAGTAAGAGTAGAAACAACAGGGTCAGTACCACCACTGATGTTAAAGGACTTTAATGCTAAGTGGAAGACATGGGTGTTTAAACCCGCCCTTTGGTCACAGGAGTTCTCACATTCACCTGGCTGAAAGGAAAACTACCATTTTAGAGTCCAATGCCCTGCTGGATATATCATGCCTGCAGTTTTTAAAATGAACTTTTTTACTCACCAACCACCCTGGCTAATAAATAAGTAATCAGCCATTCAGAATTTCTATCAGCAAAAACTGCTTTAACATATCACGATGGCTTATGTATATACCAAAAATCTATGACGGAAATTATGATGAGCTAGTAATTTAGCAGCTTTATCTACCGCGGTTGATTTTTATGCACATTTTAACAGCTTGAGGTTAGATGACCTGAAAGAAAAATCGAACATACAGTTCATGTTAATGCAGGCTGTAGTGCGTAATAGCCTTATGAATTGCAAACTTAAAACACCTTTCAATGGCCTGCAAAAAGGACAGTTGAATGTACTCTTATGTTCCTCAAAAGAACAACAAGCATTATGAGATGGCTACAATAGGACATCAACCAATGCTTTAGGTCTCAATTAAATCATAACAACAAATGTTTTGGGATTTCTTTCAGTATAACAATATAATTATGGTAATAAAAGTATTCCCTGGAAATCAAAGTATTCCCATAATGATTCATTAAACACTGCAATTGGAAAATAATGATCAAATGAAAAATATACATACACACAAAATGAAACCCCCAGCCATTAGCACTCAAAATGCAAATGGTTCACATGAATAACTTCCTTTATTTGTCATTTTCATGAGAATAATGTAGCTGTAATCTTTCTCCTCCTGCAACGGATATTCCCCAGTTGATTTTCTTTCCAGAATAAAGAAGCCATATGATGGAATAATGAGCCAGAACACATGGCCACACAAACAGACTCACATAAAGGCCACTTTCATCTCAAGAAATCAAATTAGTCAAATGTTATTTGAGAGAAGAACTGCAGCAACTTTATCTTAAGACGCATTCATCCTTGGCATGTAGATACAGCTCTGCCACATGGGTTGATGTTAGCGTCTAGAAACGACACCAAGGCAATTACAGACGTACATTTTTTGTCTGTCTACAAAACTGTAAAAACAAGACCATCTAAAGAAAAACGCAGAAACGCTTAAAAAGAGTATCAACAAAAGCTTAGACCCTGGGCTGCAACAGAGATAACTAGTCACGTGCCTGGATTCCTTCCTTCTATGTCCATCCAACTCTTCTGTGTCCATCTCTCTCACTCTCTCTGATTTTTGTCTTAAATGACAGCTCCACTGAAGCACAGAGAATCATCTGCGGTTATGATGTTTATTACTGGTGTAAGTCCTTAGTTGAGATTAGAAAAACTATTGGACAAACTACTATTTTGTATTTCTTAGAATATAGTTTTTAGAATATTTCTATTAATGTATAGGAAAATGGAAGCCATTCATTTCTAAAGTGGATTTGTAAGGCACTTAAAAATTCTAACGTGGAACTACATCGTGGAAAGCGCACTACAAATAATATATACTCAAGTTTAAAATAATATACATTTCGTCAGCAACTTACATTCATCACTTATGGTCACTCCATTGACCTGAAATGTCCACTTGAGATGTCACTTGAGATGTCACACCATTTGGAGATGATGAAAGCAACAAGGCCTGGTGAAGAGATACAAGACATTCAATTGTATTACATAAGAGCAGATATAAAATGATTTTAGTACAGTTCATTCAATTGGTCTTTCTAGCAAATCTTTCTGTAAACATTCAGCATCTAACACCTTTTTATAGGCTCTTAAAGACAGGTAAATAAGTGACCAATTTGTGTAAATTTCTATGCCATGTCTGTTTAAATTATTAAATACAAACTAATATTTTAAATAATTTACTACCTCAAATCTACAGTTTGATGATTGTAAAATTATTAAAGTGACCTTTTTTCAATCATATTTTGTGCAAATACTTGCTAGTCACTTTTTTGGCATGTCGCAACATATAAGGGCTCTTTACATTTTTTTCTGTATAGGTTTGAGAAAAGGTAATTTGTTGGTTAAAAAGTTCAAGGACTTTAATATTTCATATAGTTTTACTTGAGGTATCTGACTTTCAGACTCCTGCTTTAAAAAAGGTACTAATGGGTTAATGGGTGGCCTCGAGGGGTGTTTTGAAGGATTTCATATCACGTTGAGATTTGTTCTGTTCACTTGAAGCAAAGGGTGGATCAGGATGGGGTGTGAAATTACTGGAATGAAATTACAGTTGGTCCCAGAGGACGGTGAGAGGTAATGACTGAGAGAGAAAGGGACGAGAGAGACGACAGACAATTGAAGAAGCAAGTGATGGGTTTTCAACAGAGATTCCTTTTTTGGTAAATAAGATTGAAAAAAAGTTCACAATTCACATTTCATGCTCAGAATTTCAAGTTGTTATGGTTGTATTAAAACTCACGCCACATCTTACAAGTTATTAAGACAGTCGGCAGAAAGTTGTTCCACGTATCTAATACAGAAGCTGCCCGCTAGGGTTAGTGTGGATATACTATAGATCACAGGCTCAGTTTAT
The DNA here is from genome assembly GCF_015846415.1 of Triplophysa dalaica. Taxonomy (NCBI): domain Eukaryota; kingdom Metazoa; phylum Chordata; class Actinopteri; order Cypriniformes; family Nemacheilidae; genus Triplophysa; species Triplophysa dalaica. Next base: position 11,054,803 of record NC_079551.1, read on the forward strand.
TCTGTCTCTTCATATGATTCCAGATTTACTCCCATTAAAATAATTCTTCATGTCTTGAAAATCTAAAAAAATTGGCAATTTAAAACAACCGTCTAGAGACAGATGTTTCTATAAATGCGCTTCTACTGACTTAGACAATACTGAAATTAACAACTGCGGAAAAAATTAATGCAACTTACTTTTCTAAACTTACAGTTCATAAGTATGTGTTTAGGTAAAATTGATGTTTTTGTTCATTCTGTTTACTAATTCAAGTATGTCTACCAAATCTTAAATAAAAATATTTCCTTTTGCATTTATTAGAATAAAATGAAATCTGGAGATCAGATCAAATTTACAGAAAAGATGCAGTGTATTTTTTCAGACCTTAAATACTTCACAGAAAAAAGGTTCATGTTCACTTTCAAGCAATACAATAGTAATATCTGTACACTTATTTATATATTTTTGGGGGGATTTTTATCCCAGTCTTCTTATGCTGTCAGTCTTTCACATTGCTGTTGAATGACCTCATGTCATTCCTTAGATTTGATTTTGGAATGGTCTCTATTTTCCACGGCTGTATACTTAAAAATAAACCAATTGTAGTGCTTCTTTACAATGTACAAAGGAAAAAATAAGTTTTCATAACTATATAAAGGAGAGAACAGTCAAAGACAAACATGAACTACCTTCAATACACTACATATGACTCGGGGAACATGACATTTATATCCGTACACTTGGGCTAACAAGCTAGCATTTGACATGAACCATTAAAATGAAGTTACGCAAACGAAGAGAAGACCAAAGAACATGAAATTCAAAATAAAAGACAATCAAAAACAAGAACCCACAATGACGTGATGTATGTAAATAGTATAGTGCACATCTGTCACTCACTGATGGTTCATGTCAACTCGTCATTGGCCATCAATTGTACATACGGCCATTTCTATTGCTGACATGTTTTGTAAATCATGGATGTAAGTAATGGGGCCAGGTCAACATGGGGGCTTTCTGTATCTGTTCTTGTGACTGTAACACAGATCTTAAACCCCAAGACGCTCCAGAAACATCTATAATGACTCAATTTGTTCTTAAGCATATTTTGACCACTTTGTCATTTGAGAAAGAGGAAAGCAGGGATGAAAACAGTTCACCCAAAAATGTCCAATTGCAAACTTTTTCCATGAAGACGAACATGAAACAATGAACCATTCTTTGAAGAGCATCAAAGACCAAAAGAACATCTTGAGAACCAAAAAAAGCAGGTGAGAAGAAGACGCAACAATATGTTGGCACTCACCTTAGAAGCCGCCGTAAGAGATTGATCACACGGGATCACATGTTGCCCCTTGAGAAAACACTACAAAGACAAGAGCAATAAAATGGATATTTTCTTTGTGTGTCTTACGGCAGCGATGAAAAGCCAAGTTGTTATTGGTCATCGGCTGGAAACGGCAGTGTTTCCGTTATGGAATGGAAATCAATACAGCTGCCAGCAGGGTGCACATGCAGCCAACGTAGGGAATGGTGAAATAAAGGTAATCCCCTCGCAGCAGCAAAAAAGTTGCTAAAATTGGATGTGAGATTCTGAGGTGAGATTACAGTCAATACAAGAGGGGAGCAATGATAAGAGAGAGATTAAAAGGTCTAGACAAATAAAAGACTGACGAAATAACTTTATCTGATCGAGGAAATATAATGATAAATCAAGTGGAAAAATACACTTCAAATGCACATAAAAGAAGGTGTTTTACATAGGAAACTGGAAAAACAACATAGAAGGTGAACGCTCACCCTCAAATATTACAGCCGCAGCGCTTCAAACTGATCCCTGGAGAGACAGTCAGAGCTCCGTTATTGTGAGCATGATGATTCATCAATGAGACCGACATGAGTGACAGTGGGAAATCGATTGAGCAAACAGTCAGAATGGAGAGATTTGAAGAGAAACGGAAAGAGACGGGAATCAGAGATTGACGAGAGGACTTCGGAGGAGTGCATGAAACCTGACCATTCCTCTCCCTTGAGCTCTCTGAGGTGAGACACCTTGTGCGGTATGGTACGATTTTATTACGAGCCATGGGCTCAGTGCAGATTCTCCTTGTTAGCGAGATGAAAAATGCACCTGTGGCTTCAGACATTGCCGGTCTGCATTTAGCAAACTTTGTTGCAGATGCTCTTGAGTGGATTTGCTCAAGGGACCAACACACTTTGGGGACATTGTGGAACCACCAGAATGAAATTTAAGGCTCGCCCTTTGATCTGTTCCAACAATTGAGAAAATGTAAGTTACTTTGTGGGATGCAAAGACACGTTTTATTCATGTCAACTGCTTACCTTTAAATTGCAGCTCTAGCATATTCAGATTTCAAATATTTCGCTGCACAATTATTCTGTGTGCCGCCAAATCAACGGGTAGAATATTACATGAGCAGGTAAGCATGTCACGGGAACGCAAATACTGACACAACATAGAGGCTCTCATTACATATTTGGAGTTTTGAGTCAGACGGCATCTTGTGGGTGTTGTTTTTATTTGCAAGCTCAAGGAGCATGGGTAGTTTGGATGGTAAGGGTGTGGGTTAGAGTTTAGTAAGATTAGAAACACCAAGTATTTAATCAGATCCAACAAGCCACGGCAACATGTCAGATGCAAAACAACAACGATTTAGTGAGAGCCCCAATGTAAACTGTTAGCAAGGTTGCTTAAGTCAGTGGTTTTCTAACTGGTGACCCCAAGATGGATCCAGGGGAGGAACAGATTTTTGTCATTTTGAGAAACATAGCAATACTGTATATCATACATTTTATGCAATCAAACATCAGATAAATAAGACCACCAACCAAAATAATTGATGTTCCAGCATTGTATAACTGAATATGTTTTTTAAGATTCTTAAGATTAAAGTCTATATTTGTGGGGCCCCAAAGCGATGCAACCAACAAAAAGGGGCCTTAAAACGAAAAAAGTTTGAGAACTACTGATTTAAGTAACACTAAAAATATAAGCTATTAAAACATTATCTATTAAAAATCAATAAAATGATGATATTAAAATGCTTTAAAAAACTTAAACTACACTTCAAATTTTTAATCAGCAATTAACCAAAATAGTAAGTTTATAGTCACAGTAAAATTAAAATTGACAACTCTCTTTTTAATATGAGGTATTGTAGTGTTGCTTAAAAATGACTTGCATAAATCTGTGCACATCATTAATATTTTTATGTGCCATCAAAACTTGTAATAAAAAACGATGACCTTTCCTCCGCGAAACGACCTCTCTTCACTATCGAGATTTGTTTCTGCTTGGGAAAATTCAACGATTAGCAAATAGCAATGAGCGGTTAGCAATAATCAGTTGGCAACAACTCAATCAGTTCTGTACGAAATCAAGTCCTTCCCTATATTTCACATGGATGTGTCATGATTCGGAAAAGAAGACATCGCTACTTCCTTTTCATGCTTCCGTTTTATTCGCTAAAATTGATAACAAAAAATAAATAAAAATAAATTTAATTAAACTTCTGTAGAAAAATACACAAATAAATAACAAAATGACAAACATATAAAATTGATAAGTTATAAAATAAAAATAAAGGTCTAGTGGATGAAATTTACTAGCATCTAGCAGTGAGATTGCGAATTGCAACCAACGGCTCTCCCCCCTCTCCCATTCGAAGCACTATCATGGCTGACACAGGACTAAGACGTCGTCACGTTTTCTTTGCCAAAGCAGATATTACATATTTACGAAATGCAGTCTGTGGAGCAGTTTGTCTGTTTAAAGGCTACTGTAGAAACAACATGAATTCCATGCAAGAGACGGTGTATGTAGATAGAAATACCTCATTCTAAGGTAATAAAAACATAACACCTCATAATGTAAGGTCTTTATACACCGCTGAAGACATAGTTATGTAAATTATCCTCCCAAATAATGACACATTAGCTTTTTAACAATAAAAAAAAACTACTTCAAAATAGTAATACAATTACTAGAAAACTGAGAGCAAAACCATTATAAGTCACTTTGAAGAAAAGCTGAAGTCAGACAGTCAGTCAGTCATCTTAGGTCTCAAGAACAGTTACGGAGAATGCATCTCTCTTTACCAATAGTAGTCATTGTTGTGTTAATTATCTCTCTGCATTGAGAGCGCACACACACACAAACACACACGCAAACACACACACAAACACACACACACACACACACACTGCCAGCCATATCATAGTCAAGCAGAGCAGAAATTAGCCTCCGTATGGCAGCAGAATAATGACACGGGAGGCAAACATCTCCTAGCGTGGCGCTTTGCCTAACGTCCTTTCAACAACAAAAAAACCTTTTACCTCACCGACACCTTTTCACTTGAATGGGCTATTTTTATTCAGTGGCAATTTGGGGGAAATTAAATTTGTTTTCTTCCCTCTCTGCTAAATAAGGGTCGGCATTAGCAGGCGAAATCAAATCCTCACCTCTATTTGCGTTTCCATATTACAATAAATTGTTTTTGTCATGATTTCGAGTGAACTTGAGTCCACGGATATTGTTTTCTTCCGATCTTTTAATATGGGTCATTAAAAATGGGCGTCAATATCCCTTTATTGTTTATTGCAGACGCATCCTGGTGTTTCTCTGTTCTGTATTCCCAGAAAGGGAACAAAACAGCTGCCAAGAGTCAAATGAAGCCAATTTTTCGTTGAACACAACATCAGGTCGTCTTGATAGTTGCACTCTCCAGAGGAGACTTCACATCAGTCCTATCGCAGCTGCGCGTGAGCTGTTTCAGGGCTTTCCATAAAAGAGAAAATGTAAACGCTCCATGTGGATGATCATGATGGCAATGATCATCAAAGCTTCATGGTGATACATTAAAGGCCATTCTCTTACCAAATTCAGCAACGTTCTCTCATAAATAAGAGACATTTGTTTTTATGTAAAAGCTCCAAAAGCGCTTGTTAGATTTTGTTGTGTTTAAAGATAATGTTTGCAAATCTGTATGAGGTGTATCCAGAAAAGAAGAACAAATGTCCCTTTTGCTGTCTTCTATACAAAACATGTGGATGAGGACCATCAAGCTCCTAAACTGACAGGAAAATCACCATTATTTCACACAATTTTTCAATTACCTTTGATAGCTGTGCTCACCATTTATTGCCATAAATGGTTCTTGGAATAACACCTTTGTGTTGCATATAAATAAGTCACATGTGTCTGGAACTACCCAAGAATCAAGATTTTTAAGTGAACTATTCTAGTCGAAATATATCCAATGTGTAATTTTAAGTGATTAGTGCTTATAAAAGGCTGCAAAGAAGTCAAATTGAATGAAAAATAGCAACTCCGGAGATTTCACATGGGAAAGCAAAACATATTTTTCGAACTCTGATGTACTCTATAATTTTCATGGCTTGCCTACAGCATGAAAATAATAGCAGACTCATGATAAGGGGTGGAAGAAAACACCTGCCGCTCTTCCTGGCAGATTAAATGAAAGATTCCATGTATATATGACGTCAAAGTCGCCTGTCAAAATGTGTCTTAGCCATAAATAAATCCTGTTCACTGGCTTATTTTTATGAAAGCCCAAATTAATAATGCATTATAGACTGGCTCTCATATTCGCAAGATTGCAGCCAATTTTCTGAGAATTATAGTGGAGATGCAATGTAATACAGCATTGTGCATAAACTGTTCGTGGCAGCATGGTGATATTACCACATTTTAGACTTACCAGAATGCCTATATAGGCAGCTACCTTCTAAGGCATCCTAACTGAAACTAAATCTTATACATACATACAAAAACATAGGTCATCGAACATCGACTTCACATTGATTTTGTGTCCATACATTAGAAGTAAATGGGTACCGCCGTTGTTCAGTTACCAACAGTTTTCAAAATATCATCTTTCGTGCTCAGCAGAAGAAAGTCATACATGTCAGAAACGACATGATGGTGAGTAAATGATGACAGTCTTATTATTTTGGGCTGAACTATCCTATTTAATGAATTCTTTCAAATGAGTTTTGTGGTAAGTATTGCCATGTGATATTGCAACAACAAGAAATTTTGGAAGGCAGCTCATGTTTTGGAACTAATTGGTTTACTATGTTTTGGAAAAGAGTTAAAGCATTCAACATCACACAGAGAAAAAAAGAGATAAAGGGGAAACACGAGTTGCGCTCCTGAATTCCCCCTTGCAGCATGGAATGAATTAGAGATGCACCAAATGCGGACACCTAACGTTTAACAGAGGTGTTAGTACTTTTGAATAACATGAAAAGATTAAGAGTTTACAGCCCTGGCACTCTGAGACCCAGGACACCTGTTCAATTGTGGGATAATTCTCTTTGATTTTATGGAAGCAGTGCGTTAAAAGGGATGCCAAAATACATTCGGCTGTTCCTCGTGCTCTCCCTCTCTTGCTCTAATTAAAGCTTCGTCTGTGTCGTTGCTCGGCGGCGAGAGGTTATTAATTCACAGGTGTCCGCGTCGACTGCGTCTCCATGGCAACCGAGAGGTATCCCATTAATCCCCCTGCATTTTATTGATGCTGATTAATCCCGACCGCAAACAATGTCTGCGTGCTCACCTCACCCCGTTTCTCGACAAAAAAATAGGAAAGCGCTGAATGCAATTTGAGTGCATTTAAGTTGGAGGGTCTGAATACTATTCCACAGAGTTTGGAGCTGGAATCTGATGCAAACAATTCATGTCCCGTTTCTGATTATGATTATTATTATGACGTGTAAGATAAACACTTTCATGACATATCATATCCCACCAAACCTGATGCGTTGAGATGAACTTCGTGCTCCATTCAAAATCAAAGGAAAGTTGCCTTTAACTTTTTGACTGTCATTTTTTGCCCCCATTAGATGTGTAAGGTTTCTAGCTTTTTACTCAATCACTCTCGGTCATGATAATAGAAAAGTTAACCTTCTTCACTCAGCTGTGGGCTAGCAGGGAAAACAAGGTAGGGGGCCTATATTTTTTTAGTGAAAAAGTACTTGAAATGGGTCTTACTGCAAAGGACTCCTGTTTCAATTTACATGCATGTAGGGAGTGGTGGGCCTAAGGAATTATAAACATTAGTGAATTTTTATTTATAAATGTATTACCATATCCATGGCAAACATGAAGTGATTGATTGAACTGGAAGTAAAAAAAGTCTACTTACAGGGTTCCCAGACCTTGCGTAACAAAATTAACCCCAAACTAGCCCAACGACTCCAGCAATGTTTCAAGTTTAAGTTTATTTGTTATGTGTATAGGTGTCTTATATTAAATATTTATAATATTAACATCGACTTAGCGTAGGGTTGCCAGATCTTGCTCAACGAAACTAGATCCAAAGTAGCCCAACGACTCCAGCTAAGTTTCATGTGCATGTATCATCTATTACATGTTTATAATGTTAACAATAAAACATTACATATAATTAAGAAAAGGATAGTATACAGATGTTATAAATTGAAATACATTGTCTGAAAGTGTGGGTGCCAAAGTAGATACCGATGCTCAAAATATGCCACTCATATACCTTAAAAATACATATTTTACAGTCACTGCTATGCATTACATAGTTTCTTCATGAACCCTGATGAACAAAATCTTTACATCTTTTAACATGCAAAATAAAAAGCATGGTTGATGGTTGTGTGCATAGCTTCAAACTAGAACTCTTCTAAATGGGTGCTTACTGTCCCAGATGATACTTAGCAAGCACAACTAATAACTATAACTAAGTGCTCATTTGGGTTCAATCTTTTGTGCAAACTCCATAGCACGTTTCCATTTTTGGAAATGACCAACTTCTTATTCATAAGAGCAAGATTTGCATAACATAAATCATGCACAGCTTGACGACTACACATAGAAACTCAAACGAGCTTGTGAGTAAATGCCAAGTTCACTCGAATCAGTGCTTTCCTGAACACAGGAATATTATTCTACACAATAAAGAACTAGCATGGTTTTATTCATTTGCTAAAATCTTTTTGGCTTCAAGAAATCATGCACAGTAATTGTAAATTTGATATTCAAGCACTGAAAGCAGCACCATATGTTTTTTCTCTATTATCATCGGGGCAGATGTTCAATGGGTTTCCATGGGAACACGTGTCACTCTGATTTAGATTGGCCGGTTGGTGCCTCTAGGTGCAATAAACCTGAACTGAGTGAACTGAGTGAACTGAGCTAAGCTTCATTGCTCAAGTTGGAGAGTGCAACAAGAGAAGACCATCTAAGACGCTACAGATGGTCTTAAAGGTCATGGAAAGATTATGGACACATATCCCAAGCTACCATTTATAAGTGAATCCATGATGTAAAACCTCCTAAACTGCAATATTTTAATCCCCATTTTGGAACCAAACTCTACATATATACCACGGTACTTCAAAGTAATTCTAAGACTACGATATATTGTATATATCGATATAACGATATATCATGATCCAAAACACATTATAGTAACAAGATTAAAGAACATAAAAACCTGGTTATTTTATATTAGTATGTAAAGTCCTTATGTTTTGTTGTTCCATGTCCCAACACATCAGGTTTATACATTTAAACAGTATGTCAAACAAAAACGTACAATTAAATTTAGTCATTTAGCAGAGACTTTTATCCGAATCGACAAACAAAGAGTTTAGGGAGCAATAATACAATAGGTGCCAATACAAAGTAACTGGTTTCAGCCGGTTTAAGTCAAAAGTATAGACTCGTACACTATTTTCTATTCTATTAATAGCGAATTAATTGCTACACTATACATCTTATAAAAAGGAAAAATGTATTGTGGCATCAGATCATTCGGCAGGCTTTGTCAAAGCATGTTGGACCCTTTTCATTCCAGCACATGAAACAGACAGGCAGCAGCCCCTCCACTTGCTCCCCGTCTCAGTGGTTGCTATAGCAATCCCCTAACCAATAATAGCCCTTACCTTTAGCTCCCTGAAACCGAAGGAAAACTGACGGGCTGTTTCAACCAAGCAGAGATTTTGTTGGGTCTCTCATTTCCAAAGTGGCCTTCCACATCCAAGCTTATTAACTGTATTGAAGTTCTCAGAAAGATTTCGAAACAAAAACTATGAGTACAAAAACATCTGAGATTTCAATACTGTATATTAATATCAATGCATTTTTATTGAAATGTCTCAAAATAACGTTATTAAAGGAACAGTGGAGAATCATTCGATTCGAGGAACTCGATTCTTGATTCTTGTTTATACGCACACAATAATAATATGTGACCCACTACATACCAAAAACGTATCACTTTGGGGTTTGTTCAATTCATAGGTGTGACCAAAAAATCACTAATGCCATTCCAGTACATCATAAGTCATAAGTAAAATGTTGCCTCGTCTCACCTACTTCTGCACAGAAGCAGCTCTTCAGAAACGCATCTCGATTGAACAAATCACCATGTTGATAAGGACTGAAGGGCTTTAAATCACGCCATATCGTCAGGAAATAAGTGTTGTCGTCCCCTGAAGAATGGTACATTTCTGGTGACCAAAGAAATTGTTTCGTTTCAGACATTTCATCAAGATTAACAGTCTAGACATTTGACAACAAATAAATTTCCATATTACCGATTAAACTCGCAAAATGAAACTTGAGCTGGCTGAAGATAAAGTGAAGATAAATAAGCATTTTAGTGGCGCTAGCTTATCCTAAATATTCAACTTCAGCACATCGTTCAAGGTATCATTTGTGATATACAGACAAGAATGATGAGCATATCTCAAATGGTTCATCTTTCTGGGGAAGGGAACAGACATTCTAGTATCAACTGGTCGATGGCAACTTAGGGTGGACATCTAAAAAGTATCCAATTAGCAACCTGTCAGAATACCTGTTAGCAACCTGCATTGTCCGGGAAAACCAATAGCTCCAATAGCTAGTGAGTCCAATAGCTTTAGTTCAACCCTGTTATGGAGAAATATCAAACATTATTATTAATATTACAAACATAATATTATTCTTTGCCCAAAGAACATTTATAAATAATACAATGCCGTTTGATTGTTGTGACCGTCATTGTCACAGATCTTTCACCTGGTGTTGTTCAACCCCGAAAAAAATATTTGATTTGAAACCAAGGGACACACATACTGAATAAAATACGTAAAAGTAAACACACTAAGTTTTAATAAGTGTAAAATGTACTTCATGTATGTGAGACGGCAGAACACAATGTAACTTAAAAAAGCCATTATGTTGTTTGTGTCTCATGTTATATAGGAATTGGTCAAAACGGGCAATAGGGCAGGTTGAATTGTGTGTGTGTGTGTGTGTGGGGGGGGGGGGCTGTAACAGGTTTGCAGCTCTATTACTTTCTTACTTTCCCTGTTCTGCTCTCTCACTCTTTTATTTCTCTCTTGTAATGAGGTGGCGACCTGGCAGCAGCGATAGATGCCCAACTGCTCTTAACTGTTTACAACAAAGAGATGCCTGATCTTTCCAGGCCTTTTTGAGATAAACCTCTGGAAAGGTTTCTCATGGTGACTGTAGATGTGTAAAGCGTCAAACGTTGACCTCACTCTCTTAAAAAGGCTCACTGTCCATTTAAATGACCAAAATCTTTAATTTTACATACAATTATTTTTCAGTTTGTTAAATATTTGTTGCATCGAACATTATAATTATGGATTTATACAACAATTATAATTATTTTGAAAAGTTTGTGAAAAATGTACAAATGGGGACCAAGACTGCTTAGTAGAATTAAAAACAACAGCAAAATGGCCACAAACTTATTTTTATTTTTCCTCAAGTTGCAAAAATACTTCAGACCAGACCCCAACAAAAACCCATGCACACCCCCCCCCCCCATTGTCCACTTAAGATACAAGTACACCAGTTGAACAATCAGTTAAATAAGCGTGCAGGATAAAACAGATAACCACAGTGAAAATATTATCCATGCACACAGGTTACAAACACCAGAGTTCAGCAGGAGCACACTAAACAGCTAGTGAACGGTTCACTTATACATCAAGTACACAGGATTGGCACTTTCTTTTGCAAAATACACCTGTGAAAACAGGGAGACTCCAGCATTCGAGTGGTTTCAGAAATTTTAAAAACACTTGAAATAATGAAAAGCTTTATATGCTTTAAGCACTCAATAATTTACAGCACAATCGACATTTTATTAATATAGAGATGCTTGCGGTACAACTCTGGTTACTCACTTGTGTCACTCACCATCTATTATTCACTGAGGAGGAGCTCTTTGATTCTTTTATGAATTATTTTGATGAGCATAGCAAACGCTTCAAAGATGATCTTTTGTTGTTTTTCTGTGAAACAGAACTTGATTCCTTAAACAGTAAACTTTTAAGTATCAATAAGTGGGAATAAAGAGAATATTGCTTTTTCACTAATTTACCTTTCTCTTATTGTTCTTGTTTTTACGTTTTATTGTATTTTTATAATTTTTTGCTTGTTTGTTTATTGTAGTTTATTGTTTTTTGTTCATTTCAGTTTAAAGCGATTTTGTTATGTGCTTTTGTCATTTTTTAATTTATTTTTAACATGATACTAAAATAAACAAAAATTCAAAGTGTATAAGTTATAGTTTACATTGTTTAGCTTTTTAATTTATAGTTAAGTTTAGAGCCTCATCTTAAATTTATTTTAGTTTATTGCAGAGAAATCATTCTAATATTCGTTTAGTTTAAGTTTTTCAAATAATACTTTGGCTAATATTTTGATTTAAATTAAAATCAACATTTAAAGAGTTTTAGTATTAGTAGTAGTAACTTGTATATCAACCATTTTTTTTCCTACAGTTGAAATGCAGTGTGTATTGGCATATCACAAGTGCACAGTAAGTTAATCTCCGATAAGAAACTTTTGTAAGTAGACTTTCACATACATCCCTTTTTATAAAAGGCTCTTGTCAAAGGTCTGTGCCCAAACATTCATTCAAAATACCCGACAAATAGACACTGCTAATAATTAGGGTCAGAAATCAATTCCATCAATAACAAAATGATCCCTTCTCCCAGTAGTAAGGCTTTTGGGTTTCACCAAATGACATTCTGGCATTGCAAGAATACATCATCGCATTTACAAGTTCACATCAAAGTCTCACAAAGATATGCGCAAGAGTGACATAACGATTGTTCGTTCTGGTTGTTTATTCTCCAAATTAGACACCAGATGCATCCAGGATCAAAGCTAACATTAGCACCGAGGGCCATTGTGTAGCTTCAAAGGTCTGTGACGCTGTAAAAAGTCTTAACAATCGAAAAGGTAAACACAGTGTCTTAATTAGGCTAAAGTCGTAGAACAAAAATACAGAACATAACAAACAAAATACTTTTTTTGTAGGTTTTTTTAGATTTATTGACGACAGGTTCAGAACTATCCAAATATCTTGATGCCGAGCAGGTGGTTGTTGTTGGTATTTTTTTTATTTGTGACAACTCAGCCACTGCATCAAAGACAACAAAGCACAAATCTATTACAGAAGATGTTACTCCACCTTTGAATAAAGTGACCCATGTCAGGCTCACTGAAGTCCTAAGATCTTGCACAGAGGAACCTCGCGTTCCCCCAAAAGCGTGTCTCTTTTCAAGCTAGTGCCTTTATTCACAACCTTGATCTTCAGAGCTATGTTTTTTACCTGCACCGAAGTCACCGAATCGAAAAAGAAGTCCTCGTTGAAGACGGGATTGCGACTGTTCTTTATAATCGTGCTCCTCTGCTTCTGCAACTTGCCCGGATTGAGATAGAGTGATACGCAGCAGTTGATGCTCTTGATGTCAAACATGGGCTCGTACAAGTCCTCAGCCGCCATGATGCGGATTCGCAAGCGCACCGTGCTGGCATCGTAGTCCGCGCAAAGCCGGACGGTTCCTCCTTTGTGCATGTTGATGGTGTGTTCCTTGTAGTGACGGTCAGCGCCGTGAAGGTGTTCCAGGGCTCCACCGGCATGTAAGGATGAACAGTGGCTACGTCTATTAACGTTGGGGCTGGGCTCAGCAGAGCTGCACTCGTCCGTAGACACCGAACTGTGTCTGGCGAATGTCCGCTTGCCTTTGGCTACCTTGGCTTGCGTCTCGTGGGTAAAGATCTTCAGTAGGGATGCCGAACGGGAAAGCAGCGGGGAACTGAATGGAGAGGACTCTGCGGAGGAGCAGGTGTCGCTTTCGCCTCCGCTGAAGTAGCGATATGGGTTTATGTGAGATGTGTTGAAGTCCGGGGGGTTAAGATGGTTCCCTTCATTGCTGCTCTTGTTTTGGGACTTGCGTTGAGTGTTGGGGGAGGTTACCGGACTAGTGTGGTCGCAGTGGAACAGGGATTCCTTTCGCCTGGTGTGGGGACTTTCCATCAGCGTGGCAAAGCCATATGAAGTCTGAGTCTTTGGGATGTACGGGAGAGACATGGCGGTCTGTGATTGAGGATCAGCGTTGGTGTCGCCCGCTACGACATCGTCGGCACTCTCAATCTGAATGATGTGGCGGTTGGCAGCCCTAAGAAGGTTCTTGGTGTCTCCGGCCAACTTGCTGACCAGTCGAGGGCTACGGGGGCTGCTGATCTTCTTGATGCTGATGGTTTGCTCAGACGTGGAAGGTCGTAAACTTTCTTTGGACTTGACGTCGGATGCCTCAGTCTCTGGTGGGCAGCTTACCAGCTTTGGAGGGATAAAGAAATCTGGGATCTTATCGGGTGTGAGGACGTTGCTGTAGACAGGTGACTTGCCTTGTTTGTCGCCCGCCTCTCCTTGTCGGAGGACATTCGTTTCGACCGAGTCCCGGATCTTTTCCAGAACCCACATGATCCCTCTGGGTATAACCCACTGAGTGGTGATGCGTTGTCGTCTGTAACCATAAGCAACAGAAATCTTCTATTTCAACAATGAGCCTTATTTAGAGACACAGACGTTTATGAGTTTGGTAAAACACAAACAAAACAACAAGCCCCCTAATGACACTTCACCTTATGTAACCATCATATCATTATACAGTCTGACAGTATGTAAAGTTAAGAGGGTGAATACACTTTTTACGATGATAGTCACCCCATCTCAAACCAACAAATTCACATGCGATTGTGATGGAGCAAGAAATACAAACATTAGAGCTTAAGTGTCCCACATTTTTCTCCCTACACATACTGCCAAATAAAAAACTGTGCGTACCTTAATGACCTATATGTGCCTATTGTATCCTTACAATTTATTTATTTCGGTATAATTTATGTTTTAACTTGAATGCAACCCATATACCTGAAGCACAAAAACTGTATAATTGTCCTATTCAATCATTTATAACATAAATAATATACAAGCAATACATTTAAATAAAACTTAAAAATTAAAGCGCATTTGTAATGCATCATGAGGAGGATCTGACATCATACTGTACCATGCGCACCTTATCAACATTGCTGTTTTTTTTCTATACTTTAAGATATATATTCTGTCAAATATCCTAAATGCTACACTTTAAATTGAAAGTGACTGCATTTTGCTAATATCCAAGACAAATCGGATTTGAAAAGGACACGAGCAACAGGTTTGCGCAAAGACAGTGCGTCTCGTTCAGACCTCAACTTCTCTGCTCACTCACTATAACATTGCCTTTGGAATAGACTGATAAAATATCAATATCATTAGCAGTGTTTAGAAATATATCACAGTCAGTAAAGAGTCCCTTTTATCCGATTAAAACTACTGCCAGAAAATCCTTTAAGGAAAACGATATTCTTGCAGTTACCATGAGCGCATCTTAAATAAGTGTTGTCTCTTCCCACTCCTTTGAGGCATTAACGGACTCACTGAACTCGTCTGAAAGGGAAAACGCGTCAAAACGATCTTGAAAACGGACATATTGATCATCTATGTTAGACTATAGTCTGTCAAAGTCTAAATAAAATCATTATTCCATTTGAAACGGGATCGAGCAAATAATTGTATTCATTCAATGGGTCTTAACTTGAAAATAGTAAAGTTTAAGAACTTTCAAACCCGTTGCATCAATAAATTACTCACTGGGTTTGGAAAGGGTCTTCCTCGTCTCGAGTCCTCACAGATGTTCACGTTTGCAGGCACATCAATGTTCAATAGAGTGCGTTGTGTCTCCCTCAGGCTGCGGTGAGAGGTTCGCATCCACAGGTTGCGCTTGTTGCGCTTATATACTCCTGCAAGACAAGCGCGCCCCAGCCAACCAATAAGAGGACACGATGAGCTTCCGATCTGTGTCGAAATAGATGCCGAACATCGGGTTCAACGTTGTTTAAAACAATGCAAATATCGACTTGATTTAAACTAGAATTAAATGCGTTTGACTTTATACGTATCTGTGAAAAAGATCAGCGTGTGACATCAAAGTACCGCGAGAGCAATTATAAAACACAGCTTTCGGATAGCTCTCGCGGTACTTTGATGTCAAACGGGGATCGGTGAAGTTAAAGTGTATGTACACAGTATTTTTAGAGTGCTTTAGGTTTGTGCTTAATTAAATTAGACCTAATATGACGTAAACCCCAGAGTGGATTAAACGTGCACTTACAGAAAAGTACGTGGAAAATTAGCGCGGTGGTTTGTTGCGCAGTAATTTCGAAGGCTATAAAAAAGTGAAGTCAGGGGACCGCGAAAGCACTTGACATGATTTCATTTAAATCACTTGCCTATCTGGTGCCACGATCTGGCTATTAGTTTCCCTGGAGACCTCCCCATATCTATGGCAACAAATAGATTTTTGCAGAAGCATAAATAGAATAGGATACAAATAGGGACCCGGGAGGAAAGAAATGGAGGGGCGATGCTCGCGCTCCAGGGATGGAAACAGACATTTTGAGGACCACTTTAAGAAAGGCTTAATGTAAAGGTCCAGGGTGCAAGTCTGATGTTTAGAATAGAAATATCAAAAATTAGAGAAGATAAAAGGACAAGTACCCCAAAAAATGATTTTACTAAGTCTGTATATACACGAAGATATTTGGAAGAACACTTGTAAGCAAACAGTTCTTGGCCACCATTAACCAGCATAGTAGGCAACATGACAATGGTAGTCAAAAGTGCCCCAGAACGCTTTGCTTTCTTACATTCTTCAAAATATCTTCTTTTGCGTTTCAACAGAACACAGATATTTATAAGCATTTTACTACTATAGTAGTCAATGGTGGCCATTTGGTTACATGCAATTTTTGGGTATACATCAGAACAAAGAAATATACCCAGATTTGAAACAACTTGATGGCGAGTAAATTAAGACAGAATTAAAATTTTTAAGGGGGAACCGTTCTTTTAATTTGAATACACAGAATATCAAACGGCAAGAACTGTATTGAGAATGAAGTGACCAGATCAGACCGTCTTTTGTTATAAGGAAACTGCTCATCATCTGCTCGGATGTACATGTCAAGTGCACCTGGTCACGATTTGTTCCTCTATTTCTAGCATTCGGTTGGATGGAGAACGGAAAAAGCAAGAAAGCAAGAAAATAGGCTTGACCTGGAAAATGTGGAAAGGTCACAGGAGACTCGGGGTACTTCGTGTTCCAACAAGTTACATGTAGCTCACATGGCTCCATTCATGTTGTCACAATTCACAGCTTGATGGAAAAGCAGCGGAATACACATCACACACTCATAGGACGGTTAGGTTGATTGTTACACTCCATTCGCGGTCATGGGTTTCCTTGACAACTGCATCACACATGCACACCCTCCTGGAAGACTATATGTTTAAACCCACCACCCTCGTGTTTGAATCTCTCGCCCTACTAGAAAAACATTTACTATTTAAAAACATGAAATTTACTGGCGTCACATCATTAATGAATTTCCTGATTTTTTTTCACAACTTCAATAACGCTGCAGCATTTGGATTAAAGAGACCGTTCGCCTAAAAATGTGTAATTTACTCATCCTCTTTGCATTTTAAACCTGTATGGCTTTCTTCTGCAAAAAAACAAAAGAGTGTCTATTATACGGACATTTGTAAAGAATGTCTATTGTACTATCACAAAACAATGCAAGTCGATGGGTGCCCTCCCTGTTCGGTTACCAACATTCTTCAAAATCTTTTGTCTTCTACGGAAGTCAAACGGGTTTAAACTGACAAGTCGGTGAGTACATACACAGTTAAAAAAAATTGTTGAACTTTCCCTTTAAAACCAAAACGCATCGTAATGCACATAAATATCACTAGCCGGTGCTTTTCCTCTGGGGCTCCAAAACGTTTCCGTTCGACTGACCTTCAAGTCATGCGTATTGGCATCATAACTGAGCAGCAAGAGCCCAGACTATTGTGCTGCATTGTCAAAGGCCCTTCATAATAGCTCATGGTATGCGACTGTCAGATTTCTTTCATTAAAAGGTCCACCGCCTATACACTCTGAATGCAATCAAGATTTATGCCTTTTACATGCAAACTATTGGCATAGGGTGCTGATGGAGTGACTGCGTCACATGAGCTTTTCAACAAAGTACTATGAAACACTGAGCTCATTCTTAGGTAATAAAAACATATCACTTCATCATGTACGATCTTTATACGCCTCTGAAGACATGGTTTTGTATATTATATTGCATTTCTGTCAATAGATCCTCCAGAGAAATTACACACTAGACCTTTATTTTTTGCCCCTGTAGGTATGACACTAAAGATGATGTCATGGTTTTCCATCTCACCCTCTTAGCAAATGTCCTAGAAGGTTATCCTAGAAAAGAACATATCTTATAACATGGGTAACTATGATCCTATTATAGTCCTCATTTTCAAATATTTGAAGCTAATGGAGAACAGAATGGTGATGAAGAGGTTTTCAAGCAGACATGAGGTAAATCCTATCTGATACAGTGTGTCTGGTAGGGAAATGTAATACCCCTGTGACTATAAGAAGCAATCCACTGCCCTCTAGTGGATACTTTGGTACAGACAGTAAACACATACGGTACATATAGTTGTGGTCAAGATTACAAACACGCAAAATCTATATTTTGTTTCCACAATAAGAAAATAACCACGGACACCAATTATTGTTTTTAGAGGTTTATACCCACCTGACTTTAAATGTACAGAGTTGCACTCTTGAACATTAATGTATGTTTTTATCTACTGTTATAGCGGCGTATGAGTCTATAATATTGAGATTCATCTTTTACACTGAGAACATAGTCATTGTTGAAGCGGGGTCAAATACGCAGAAGATCCTAAAAAAGCAAAGACAACTTAATGGTTCAGGACAAACAGCCCTCACAAAACATAGATAAAGTAACCGTACATTGTTAAGAATAATGCTTATGCCAACTTTTGAACTGGCTTATTTTTATAATTATCGTTTTTATTTTGTGCCTGAGCCTTCATTTTCAATTTTTTTTTTACATTTTCATCATTTCAAGATTATGAAAGTTATATGTAAACTTGACCACAACTGTACATTCAGATTGATTTGGACACTTTGACATTGAGATGAATATTCAAGTATCCAAAGTACCAACCAAAATATGTCTTATATCCAACATTTTGTCGCTTATATTTGTGAAAACGCACTGCAGGAGTTAAATAAGTTTTTGTAGTTAAAGAACAGATTGAGAACTATAACGGTACAGTAAAGCAGACTAAATGGACTATGCTCTTTTCGGCTACTGTATTTCTTTAAATAGACAATTAAAAAAATCCAAGCAATCCCAATAAAGATCTTTATTCAGACTTTAAATAGATTTACAATGAATAACAAAAAAGAAAAGAAAAATACAAACAAGAGGGGAAAGTGACCCAAATTACCCCCAGTTTGCATATGAATTTGATGAGAGTCTGCTGGGGTCAAAGGGTCGGCCACAAACATACCGATCTCCCAAACGGAGTTCATTTTCCTGAGGAGATTAACGTTAGTCACTGCAAAGCTTAAAATGAAAAAGACAAGAGAACAAATCTAAAATATCCTAAACAAAAAGAGCAGCTAATTATAACATATACACAAATCTGCCTCAACCCTATAAAAATTGGACAAAACACACAGTTGTGAATAAAATGAAAGACTGAGTGGGAGGAAAGAGCTTTATGTAACTCATCAACCAAGCGTCTGGAGGAGAAAACGTTTATCCGAAAAGCTTCTTCAGAAACACAATCCTTGGCCGAAGACACGTCACACTTCGTTTTATAGAAAAAACAGTAGCCCTGAGAATGTGTATTAGCTACTTTATCCACCTTAGACACCAATATGGTTATTCACAGACATTGAAAACCTGAGATCAGGTGCCTTGGAGAGGCAAGTTGTTTCTAAATAAAGACTGATGGACTGAACTGCACTATAGCATTAATCGGTTGAACCCGATCCTGCCCCCCTAAATGAGACTAAACAAAATAAGAAAAACAAACCCTCAAAAATATCTGAGGGCTGACTGCCATATTTAGTTCAAGCTCAAACAGAAGAACAGGAAAAGGAACATTTCGCCGAAAAATCAATAAGCTCCGCAAATTCATCTCCGAAAGCCTCATATCACAAAATCTCGAGTCAGCGCAACGCTGTCTGCTCAGTCAGTGATCTTAGGTAAAAAGATCCTCAGATGTCTGAGACGGAAACCAAAAATAACCAGAAAATATTCCTCTTGAATTGAAGATTTAAAAGCAACTACACCACAAGGTCAAGAAACAAAGGGGGTGAAAAGTTCAGGTTTGGACAGTTCGGATCAGGATTCTTCCGTCCCGGAGTCATCTTCATCATAGCAACGGTCCTCACCTTCATCCTCTTCATCATCCAAGTCATCATCATCATAATCATCATAGTCGTCGTAGAAAAGGGTACATTCGTCAGCAGGTGGGGCACGGGTACGAACGCAATATTCTGCCAGCGTGGTGGGCACCTTGACACCATCCCGCTCAGCGTCTGCTTTGGTGCCTTGTACTTGCTTCCTGTGCATGGAGATCATGAGCACAACCATCAAAACACCATCATGAAGGACGCATGCAGTATTTGATTTAAAGTGATTTATTTTGAAAAATCGCAAAGAATTTCTGGACAATGAATTAAAAGGTGATTTTCGATTTTTCTAGATCACAAACTCTTTTAATTTGCATAAAAATACAAAAGAATGACAACCGTGTCTCTAACCTGATAATCTCTGCGTACTCTCGATCTTTCCCTTTACTGTCTCTCCATTTGCGATACATGACCGAGGCGTCCACGTTAGCTGGCGAAAACGTGTTAGGCTCGTTCAGCAGCGAGATAACGCTCAACAAAATAGTCCTGAAAGGAAAGTCATCACAGATTAAACTGATTATTTTTAACTAATTACCATCATCATCTTCATTATTGATCTCATACTGCCGGGGGAGAGAGCATGCAAACTAGGGATGCAACAATACAGCTTGCCCACGCCTTAATACGTTTATCGTTTTTTACCCACAGTTTTCGGCTCAGTTGTGATGGCTTGGCACATTAAAGTGTTTTTTCATTATTCTATGCTTATGTGATAAGAAGTAATGATTTGCCAGTAAAATAAGTTTCTTAAAGAGGTTTTGAGTTTTTGGGGGTTTTCAGATTATTTAAAATAGCGTAATGCAAACTTGCGATTGCATTAATGGAAGTAAACATTGTGCATTGGATGTCTTACACTTCAAACACAAGCCCTCAATGGGCAAGGCCAAAGATAATATATATTAACAAGGCGCGCCACTGCCATTACAATAAATTGGAAAAAATGCAATGCAGCTGGCACACTTGCTATGACATAATAAACTGTCCGAAAGGCCACCAAATGGCATAACTTTTGTTAAACAGACTTTGGCATGGTGATGTAGACGCTCTATTGCATGTGCTGGGTGAGAGCAATGAAAACAAGCTGATTTTGCATGCAGTGTAAAACAGACGAAGTACATTCTTGATCTGCCAAATTCAGACATTATTACGTTGGTACAACGTGCATACAATAAAGCCGCCAGTCCTGCCCGAGTCTGTTCGTCAGCATTATACTTAAGAGCACATTGCTTCTAGTGTTGAAGGCAGCCTCGCTCCAACGCTCCACCACCACTCGTCGTTAAATATTTACACGTGGGGATGCGTTCATCCATCTCAGCGCAAAAACAAACACAGACAGTGCCAGTTCAGAGAGTAATTAAAGGGATAATTCAGCCAGAAACTCAAATTTGCCGTTTATTTTACTCACCCTCAGGCCATCCGAACTGGAGGTGACATTTTTTCTTGAGTAGAACCATAAAGAAGATTGTTTGGTAAATCCGCAGCCCTCTCGGCTTCATATAACAGGAGACTATGGGGTCCACCTGTCTAAGAGTTCCTAAAGCACATAATTCCAAATTGCGGCTCCCGGCAACATGTTGACACTTTGTGAAGCAAATCGTTTGCCATTTTCATAAAACTGAAGGTAATTTTTTAATAACATTAATATAATATCAGGCTCTGCACACAACCTTCTTGTAGTATTTGGTGGCGGAAGGCATACCAGCGCCTGGTACGTATAGCGCCACCTGCACAAAGGGAGTGTTGAGGCTGTACAGTATGGCTCATGTTATTAAAAATGACATTCAAATTAATGAAAATATCAAACGAGTCACTTCACTAAAGTCAACATGTAGCAAGGAGCACATTTTTTGCTTTAGAAACTCTCAGAAAGGCAGACCCAATATACTATAATTGTATGAGGCAGAGAAGGCTGCGGATTCACCCAACAATCTTCTTTACGGTTCTACTCAAGAAAATAATGTCACCTACATCTCGGATGGCCTGAGGGTGAGTAAATAAACGGCCAATTGGAGTATTTGAACTATCCCTTTAAGCGCACAGAAATAATTTAAACTCAAAACTGCAATTCACTTAAGCATATTGAACCGTGGAGTTCGTATCGAACGGCTCAATATTATATTCGTATTAGAAAAATGTGTTGTACCTGACGTTCTGTGTGGGGTTCCACCTTTCTGATGGCAGTTCTCCACTCTGTGGATCATCTATCGGTGGGTGCAGTATGGAAATACACACATCTCCATTCTGAAGAACAATTAATAGTTAAATATTTATCACTCTTAATTATTCCATTATACCAGGCATGTCATTATTTAATAAACAATTAAAATAACTCATTTTTTTCATTCTATTCAACCTGAATAGCACTACATATTAGTGCGTTTATTTCTTCATGACGGCATGACATTTTTCTTGTGAACAGCGGTTCACATGAAAATACGTTGAGATACAGAAAAGAATATGACCATTTTACCTTCGTTTCATCCGGACTAAATTTGTTAGTTTAATTAATCTGACAAGATAAAACAGTAACACTTAACGATACACTTATATTCGTTAATATTAGTTAATGCATTAGCTAACATGAACTAACAATGGACAATACGTCTGTAGCAAACTCTAATCTTACTATATCTTCATTTCAGAATTTATGAATACATTTTAAGATCAAATATTGTACCTTAATATTAGTTAATGCACATTGAAAAAACATTTGCTCGCTGTTAGTTTATGTTAGCAAATGCATTTGGGTCAAAGACGTTAAGATGTCCCGATCAATTTTCTTTACAAAAGTGATTCTATGTCCATAGAAATCACATTAAATGCAAGTAACTTTATGGTTTTAACTTAGTTTTTGAAGAATAAATTTCAAAATTTGCTTGTCATGTTAAAGTGTAACACAATATTTATGTAAATTCAAACAACATGCTTATTCTGACTTGACCATAATAAATGAGAATAAGTGAGCAAATAATATTTATTGTGCTTTAAATGAGTAAAAAACCTAGGATAGTTGCAAATTGTAAAGAAAATTACAACCAATTAGCATTTGGGGTGAAAGTTATTAGTCTTTTGATATGTAATAAATTGATTTTTGTGGTAAATATGCCTGACAAGATTGTTACACTGAATCACATTTTAGTGGGCGTCTTCTGTAAAACAGGGAAAAAAATTATCATATTTCTTTTTATAAAAAAAAATGTAATGAAATAGGTTGTTAGCAATAACGTGGTTTTTAGGACCGTGTGGCGCGTTTTCCTCCATAGGAATTCCCCATCACAAAATCAAAGTACCCTTGTTTAATGACCTGATCAACGATCATGTAAATCAACATTTTTGTCAAACATTACTTGTAATAAGCACTAGCTTCCGTTAAGAGACCGGGATCTTTTAAATGGATATAGTGGAAAACCTCGCCTCAAGCGTTTCTTCCCCATAGAAATCAATTATAAGGAAACAGCTTAACGTACCAAAACAAGAACCATGGAAAACCAAAATACATTTGTTTATCACTGATATTAAACCTAAGCATTATAACAGAAATGTTTTATGTTCTCAGTTTATCGCTACCTTGAGCCACGTTATGTGTTTTTTCTATAATGATAAACAAGCTTAAAGCGGTGCTGCAATGATGTTTCATGCATTCTGACTTGTCTACAATAATAAACGTGCATTAACATGGTCAACTTGTCAAAAACGAGTTGGCCCTATTAAGTTGTATTTCTGTGCTCGATACACTCCCCCAGCGATCGTACAGGTTCAGGATTTTTTTTGCGGTGAGTGAAACTGATGTCTGTGTTTTGTTGACAATGTGCTTTAGTTCAGCCTACCCCTCCCCCCTGCATGCGCCATATGATTTTGTAAGTAATCATACAGCTGTATCTTTTATTAATGTGATCAAACTAAATACTCTTTGAAGATACAAATTATGCAATACTACAAATTGGGTACACAAGGTTATTATGAGATTTATAGAAACCCTGTGTGTTACACCCGCTTTTACACGAGACTTGTTCTTTTAACAGTGGCTAGTGTTTATTACAGTTAAGGTATAATAGAAATGTGGTTTTACGTGGTCGTTGTTTCGGTACTTTAAGCCGTTTCATTATAATGGACTTCTATGGGGGGAAATGCATAACGCATGATTTTTCACTTTATCCGTTTAATCAGGACTCGATCTTTGCAGCTAGTGTTCATGACAAGTTTCTGGAGCAGTAAATTTGAGCTCACCTGGTCATTGTGCAGGTACTTTAAACCACCTTAAGCGTTTAAGAAAGTCATCCGGCTCATCCCAACCGTAGATTTAGGTTTACAAGCCACTTATATCTCCATTTCTCAGTCAATACTCGCATTTTCGTCCTTCATGAACATCAACTTTTGCTACACAATAAGAACACCTTTCATGGTTTGATCGATTTAAGAGTCAAAAACGACACTAAACACAGGTATTTGGAGTTTGTTATAGTGGATTCCTATGGAGAAAATCACTTGCTGCCCTCAATCGGCACGGTGACATCATTTGTAAAGTAAACAACCTATTAACTCGGAAACGTAATTAAAAGCAATATTACACTTAAACATTTTTTTGTCTTTGGCCCATTTACTAATGTTACACCTCATATTGTAAAGTGTTACTGATAAAACTCATAATGCAGAAGAGACATTAATATAACAGGAATGCTACCTCATAGATGTTGGGGTGCCACATCTTGGTGAGGAATCTGAAGGCAGGGGGCGAGTATGGGTAGTCAACTGGGAACTGCATGCGGGCCTAGAAAAAACATTCATCAAGTTTAGAGATTAAAAGCACTTTGCCAGGAATTGTGCAAGCTTAAATATCGAGTTCATATATGGAGCAAATAAACTTTCACTGAACGGAAACCGAAAACCAAAATCCCTGAGATAATTTCCCTTTTTACATAAATGCTTATCAAAACACACTAAAAACAAAAAATATATACAGATACAACTGCACATGTAATTATCTATTCTTGCATTTATTTTATGTATACTTAGTTGGTTGCATAAATCAACAAATTTACACATATTTCAAAAGCTTCAGTGTGTATTTGAAAGGCATAAAAACGATACATTAAGTGATTTTTGGAACAGGCTGATTATTCGCCTTTCATTTGCATTCTCCATTTGAAACATATGTAGAAAAATGCGCATGCATACATTTTCAACATGCACTAATAAATTCTGCTAAAATATGCATGTGTGATTACATTTACATGCAGAAACAAGTATCCAAGTTATTTGAATCATCTACTATTTACTGCACACTTTTCCCAAAGGTCTCAACTATACTTATATAGTATGCTATACTAAAGCAGCCACCACCAGTGTGTCCTTGAGATAGACACTTTACTCCATGTTGCTCCAGGGGGATTGTCCCTGTAATAAGTGCACTGTAAGTCGCTTTGGATAAAAGCGTCTGCCAAATAACTAAATTATTATTATTATTATTATTATTAAATTATTAACTATAGAGTTGAACCTTCAGGAACGCTGCCGAAACTCATGAGGCCCTGCATAAACAAAATAAGAAGTGGGCCTCTACTCCCATAAACCCAACAGTGTAAAAATATGTTTAGTTGCCAGTTAACCGCCCCTTTTAAAGGCCCTGTGAACCTGAATGATGTGAAATGCTGGTTCGATGTTTAATGGAACCATGTCTGTAACATCCCTATGCCTGAATACATGTTGCATGTATGGACATTCAACATGCAAGCACACTCAAGTCCTTCACAATCTGTGGCAAGCAGAGCCTGGTGCCTTTCACTACAGCGGGTGGTGGGCAACAACCATACAGACAAACAGAGCCCTCCGCAACCCCCACACTTGCTGATATGGCACGGTCAGCTGTCGTGTGCTTCAAAGAGATAACTCTTTGGGGAAGGGTAGGGAGGACAAAACCAGAAAGCAAACACGCACACATACATACAGTGGCACCTGTACATATCAAGTGATACTCAATTCCTGAAATCCAAGAACTGCGGTGCTACTTTCAGGCAAGCAAATCTATTAAACCTCAAGTAGGAATCCATGTAAGAAGGGTTACATTTCACCAGGCCAGCTTGCAGAAGCTCTTCGACACCAATGTGCATGACCCGACACACAAGAGTTCCTGTGGGCGTCACTCTCTACCTGTACTACCTTAAAGAGACAGTTCACCTAAAAATGAAAATTAATGTCATTCCACACATGTATGTCTTTCTTTCTCCAGAACACAAAAATATATTTGCTAGAATGATGGTAACCAAACAACACTGGCCCCCTTTGACTTCCATTGTATGGACACAAAAACAAATCCATATCTTGATATAACTTCTTTGTCATATACAGGTATTTAATGACCGTTTTTCCATCTCTATATAGGAAGTGGTTGTTCACTGCCTTTGGCTGGTGTTTATTTGGCGGGCGTTTACAATTTACAATTCCTAACTAGCAACTCTATTGGCAGGGAAAGGGTGTCAAGTTGCATAGATTATTGTTCTTGAAACAGCTGGAAAATATGACTCATCTGTACATATTAAACACGAGTAACCATTTCGGGATTTCGCCGATACTTTATTTGTTTTGAGGCCAAAGCAAAATGACGTTGAAAGCCTCCTGGAATAAACATATACATTTTTGCTCAATCCTATCTTGGAGCGGGACCTTAAAAAAAAATTCTCTCTTCTAAATTCCCATTTGACAGGAAAAGATGAAGAGACTCCCATGGAAACTGGGCTGGTAAGGGAAATAAACCAGGTCACCGCTGTTGGAACTCCTTGAACACACCGGTGTGTTCTCTCACAATTCTTTACTTCAGCCTCCTCGTCGTCCTTGTTCCTATCTATCCTTGCTGAAACATTAGATAGGATGAGGGAGGGCCAAGTCCTTGAGGGGAAGCATTTTGTTGGAGAGACTGTCCCTGACACGCACTAAACCGCATTTTATAATCAGTCTCAAGTACAAAGGCCAAAAGGGAGAAAGTTGTTCTGTTAATACCAACCATTGCATCAGTTGATACCAAAAGCTTGTTAAGAATGAACAGGGGTCTCCTTGATGCTGGAAATTAGCCTTAATTAGAAGGGCATCAAGAACTATATTTACATTTAGCAGACGCTTTTATCCAAAGCTTCTTACAGGTGGGGTAAGCAATGGAAGCAATTGGGACAGAACTAGAGCACCTGTCAAAGAGCACTTGCCTAAACAAGGCCTTATGGTAAATAATGACAGAATTTTCATTTTTGGTGTAACTATCCCTATAAGTTTCCTTCTTCTGAAATAGACAGTATTTTGAAGAACATAACAAAACTTAACTACTTTTATTTCCATTGTATGGACAAAACCACAGACATTTCTTCAGAATATATTTTGATATACATAACACAAAGGAAACCATTTGTAGGTTTTGAACGACATGAGGGTGAATAAATCATGACAGCATTTTTACTTTAGAACTATCAATTTAACATCAACCAATGTCAATAATTGTTGTATTACAGGGTTGTCATGATGGCAAAATGTTAGTCGCCCAATTTTCACGGTTTATAGCAGATTACTGCAAAAAACAATAGTAATCAAGTAAACATTATTATTATTATTTTAAATTCTTAGCAATTACCAAGTTACTATTAAACGAATTAGGGATGTCCCGAGCCGATCGTAAACGAAGCTTGACAACAAACCTAATGACATGGATGAGAAGTATATAAGCGGCTGTGAGCTAACAAGACAGCGATGCCGTTTTCCCTTTATTTCAAAGTGAAAGTTCATAGATATATACGAGAGTACCACAGCGAACATGCAGTATTGTGTCCAGTGTTTTAGTTTTGAGGTGGTGTCAAATGAAGCTCTGTTATTCTGTCTCATGAGGACTAACTCCTGTCCAGCTGCAATAAAAGCATGAACTATACTTCATTGTTAAGGAGGGCCATTTTATTGTTTAATCTAATCCTTCTATTTGTATTCGCTGAAAAGACCAAAGGATAGGGCACACACTCCGACATTTTTTGTATGCGTTTTTCGTATTTGAGGATTGTTTGCGGTGTCACTGAATTATTAAAACGCTGCTTATGGATCCAAAAAAATGCAGAAAATCAAACACCGTTATATTTTATGTAGGATGGAAATAATGAAGGCAGAGTGTAAATGTGACGGACAAAGCATGAGGTTGTATTTATTTTTTAACATGCAGACATGTATTCATAGCTCATATGCAGAGCGAAAACAGGAAGTGCGAAGTATGGACGTGAAGCTAAGAAAGAGTTTGCACTAAAAGAGGAGCTCAAATTCTCGTAAAGATATGAGAGTTAATGTTTAGTTTCACTTTCGTTTGAATTAATTTGTTTAGTATTTGTTGATAGTCATAATAATTATAACACCTCTACATTAAGTTTGACAAAGTCTTTAATTTTATAAATTCGTTAGATGTTATGTGCACAAATTGTTTAATAAGATTTCTTGCCTGTTATATGCATCCTGTCATGAACGGAGCATCCCATGCGCAGATCGCGTCCACTTGTACAGAACACACCGCATTGCTGCCCGTTTAAATGCAGTATAAAAGAAAATAGTGTATTATGTTATGTATAGATTTCTTTAAACCGCATTTTTCTGTTTTCTTTCTGCAGTGCGAGTCATAAGCGGATACAGTTATATGGTTCTGTGAGAAGAGAAGGTTGAAACGTTCAGGATAGAGTGATTGACAGCATGATCACCCAACAATAGACTATATACAGTTTAGGTATAACATGATATGATTAATTAATTTATCTAATGTCACCATTATGTTAAAAAAAATATTGTAGGTATATTTAAGGAGCCTGTTTGATTTTGGGTACATTTTACTTTTTGTGTTTCTGAGAATCTAAACCACTCGCAGCTACTATCACTTGTAGCCAAGGGTGTAACTTTGGTTTGAGAAGTGGGGAGACACAAAATGGGGGAAAATGTTTTTGATTTGAATCCCATCACAAATTTAAAATACCTTTGTATTGCGTTGTTTTTGACTGAACACAGGAAGACTCTCTGTGTCCTGCTCAGTCCTAGTACGTCTCTGTGGTGACAGCGTGTGGTTAAAATAACGTAGCAAACTAATTTGAAAGTGAGGGGGACACGAACAGGATTTTGAAAAGTGAGGGGTACATGGACCCCCTTATGTCCCCCCAAAAAACAGCGGTGGATGGTGTTATAGTTATATCTTCATTTGTATCGCTATCGCAACAAACACCCGAAAATATTGTGATAGAGTTTAAGGGCCATATCTCCCATCGCTATATTTAAATAATTACCATGTGACTTTCATAAGCCGCTTGTCCTGCGAATGCATTAAAAACTGTTTCCGTTGCAGTTTTGCAAAATATTCCATTATGGAATTGCCTGTAACATGTGATCGTAACAATATTTATTCTAAGAATGGGAGTTTTTGCGAAGCTGCCATGTGTCCATTGGGCGTATTTTTAATTTGCTCAATTTAAAAGGTTAATGGAACACAGTTAGTGAACAATCTACTGACTGGACACAGATTCGATAATTAAAAACACATGCGACTAAAACTGAAAAAATACTTTTCATTCCAAAACAAACAATCTAAAACTCATCAAAGGGGTTAAATTGAGTTTCTGTGGATTGAGGCAGCGCTGACTCACTTCTCCAAACACATTCTAGGTTAGGGTGTCAGTCTCTCATTTCCCAGTGATACTCTGTCAGCCTCCGGAGGGGAGGGGGTAACATGACTCGAGCTAAGTCAAGCCCAGCCAAGCCCAGCACTCATCACCTGCCAAGAGCCTGGGCGTGTGCCTGCATCGGTGGAACTACTGGATGATCAGGGGCAAACCTTGCACCTGTCAGCTCAATGCCATGAGTGAGAACTTGAATCTAGCTTTAAGAGATCCCACTCATGACAACTTGATGATGACTGTGCCAAATCTCCTTTAACTTACGGAAGAAAAAGACAGAAGGAACAGGTATGACTAAATACTCGTATCACGAGTCATGAATCATTTTCTATCAGCGGGTAATCACAATAGTTTTTTAACTGCCCAGCCCTTAGATTTCAGTTTCGGTGTTTCAAGTAGAACACGGGTTTGATTCTCTGGAGACGCGGAGCTGGTTTTCCGAAATACATTCTGGATAAAAGTGTACTTGTACAAAGAAAAAGGGAAACCTCTGTTTTGACTGCGTTACTAAATGTGCGGAAGATACGGTTACTCATCTCTTCCTGTTGGAAAGGATGCTGAGAATGTGGCCGGGTGACCTGCTTCCTCCCTCCTCACCAACACACAGACAAGGCTTTCCGCATCAACACATGCACACAAAGTATTTCGTTCCTCAGTAGAATTTGTTCACAGCTCACCAGAGACAATCGACAACAAGAAGACCCTACTGGACAAACGGGGACCTTCTTTTTAAGAGTCCAACACCAGAGTATCAAGACTCATTGTTAAGGTTTAGATTGAACTATAGCAGGTCACATTTGCTTTTTGTCCAACCAGGCTACAACAAACTGTTACTCTGTATCCAAAGAACCCAGCATGTTGGTGGCCACTTGCTAAAGGCATTTCTGTGTGCAGTAGTTGGTTGGCCAGCATTCAAGCCAATAACAAAAAGACATAGCAATGCAGCCAGGCTAAATATAACTGCTATTGTTGCGTTCCAACAGTGTGACTTTGGACAGTTGACAAAGCAGTAAAATCACATTCACATACAAAAAAAAGTCTCCAGTGTTACTCGGGACTAGATTAAACACATAGGTTTCAAAACCAAGGGATAGTTGGCCCCCAAATAGACCTAATGTCTTTTCAGACCTTTGTAGAACACAAACGTTGAAGAACGTTGGTTACCAAAACAACATTGGCCCCCATTGTCATTGACCTCCATTGTATGGACAAGACCACAGAGACATTTCTCAAAACATCTTTTGTGTTCCACACAAGAAAGAGTCAAAGACATGTTTTGAACCACAAGACTGTAAACATATGACAATTTTGGGGTGAACGATGCCTTTGAAACTTTTTAGAGAGTGTGGTCAACTAAGAGGTTTCGTTAAGTTCAGTATTTTAGCTCTAAATTGGAGTTTGTACTAGTAATTATGCACATTAAGTAATGGACAAACCACAGGCACACTTGAAAAACAGGAAATCTCTTGTAAAATAGTAGAGTATAGTTATCACTAATATGTTAATATAAGAAGTTAGGCTAACTGGCTTGGATTTTGGAATACATTTTTTTGACAAATAAGGGTCGATAAGGCAATCTTGTAAAGCTCTCATTAAAACAACACGCTAAATTGCATGGAAACTGTAAAACATACGATAAATATGCTGATGGGGATAAAAGTAGAGCAAGATGAGAAACAAAAGAGTAGTTCCTTCATCTAGTACAGACCAAATGTTTGACAAATGGAGAACGCCGAACGTGCACGACACATTTAATACGTCAAGGTTCTATTTTTACTCGCGTCATAAACAACTAACGAAACAACGATCCGCCCTCGTTTTCGAATGTTCGATTATGACGCGGTTTAACGGCAGGAATAATTGCGAATTTTACCTCAAAGTTCAAAAGTGACGACAAAAAAAAGTGAGACTGACGTCGAGAGACCACTAGCTTGAATGTTAGCAAATGTTCACTCACCTTAAAATACCCCCCCTCGTAATGAGTGTTGGGAGGTCCAAAAATCGCAACTTCCCAAATGTACAAGTCCGACTCGTCGACTAAAGTTATTTTAAAGCCTTCCACCGGCTCGTCCTGCAGACCTTTCAGCTCCAACATTAACGCTTTTTGAGAACTCGCAACATGATGCGGTCCACGCTGAGCCATGTTACCCCAAACAAGCGACCAGCCGGGCTTGTTCGACACTCGGGCTTTAAGAAGAAGCCGCAAATCTCCCCGCAAACAACTTTCGTGGGCTAGAAAACACGCTCGAGCTGCCAGCTATTGCGTTCAATAGCCAAACAAGCTAAACTCGTCCACGATGAGCCAACAAACCCGATCAATCACTCGGTGACGATATACGATTAACGAGTACGAGCTTCTCTCGATGATTACTCGTTGACGTAACGTTAGCAGTCGTTCGAAGCTCCACCACGTGCCCTCGATCTAAAGACATTAAACGTGTTTTAAATTAAGCGATGGTAAACATATCCAATACATGGCAGCTTGCTCGAGGTATCTAGCTCGCTCTCCCTCCCCCAGCCGTCACACTATAGGACACTTCGCCAGCAGCTGTAGTTCACGTCCCTCCTAATACGCTTCCAGCAACCAATAGGAAGCATCGTTACACTAGTCCTGTACAAAGTTGCTCAATCCGACGAGTAAAAACACAAACAATACCGTCAACATGACCATGCTTTCGCAATACAAACGACTAAATCGAGTTTTATTTTACACGGCATACATGAGAATATAGCACGCCGTATTGACAATTATCCCTTACGGATATTAAACACCCTACAATGGTCTCACTGTGGCTGTCACAATGTTGAATTTACACAAAAGTCACTGTCGATACATTTCAACATGTATGTTTTTCAATATTCTTTAAATTAACCTTGAATTTTATTTTGTGGTTTCTCGTTTTTTGGTCAATGAATCACACTCACAATATAAATTGGTAGAGTAGAGGTTGTGATCGATACACTTTAAAATAAAAAAAAGAATAGGATTCGAAAGGACAGACAGGACACCAGCCAATGAATAAGGGTGTTGTCTAGCGAAACGGTAAGTCATTCCCCCACCCCCCCAAAAAATATGTCTTTCACTGCCTGGAGTGGGTTGTTGCTAGAAGGGATACACCTACGGCACTGAAGTGGTGCAAAATATCGCCATATAATTATAATAAATTACATTAGCTAACGCCTACACCTACCCTAAACCTAAACATAAGAACACCCTTTTAATGATAACGGGTAGACAATCAGATATAAAAATAGAAGGCAATTTGTGGCCCATGACAATGTTTATGCTCAAAATTATGTAAACAAAGAAATGCTTTATGTCAAATAAAGAATATATATCACAGATTCACAACATAAACCCTGTTTTACTGACTGAATTCGAGGTTCACACATGATGATAAACAGGAAACCTATGAAGGTACTAAAAATAGAAGCAAACAAGACCAAAGATTTGAATATACAGTATTTATATGAATTTATTGGTACACACACAAAACTACAGTATCCTTCCCGAACTCTTTTAAATGCACTTTCTCAAGAACGGTAGGAGCAAATGATCTGTCATTCGTTTTGCTCATTTATTCATCTTAAAACATTATATTACATCATACAGTCGGAAAATACACATGAAGAGTCGGACAGTACCGTCAAACAAAGAGCAATGAGAGTATATTTAATGATAAGCCAAATCCAGCAATATCTGCACTACAACTTGCCAGAGAGAAAACCTTATTAGATTAGCTGGGCCACTTCACTTGAATCACATTTGACGGCTAAGTATTCATGTCTATATGGACCCCTAAATCTCTGCTTCTTTGATGCCAAAGACCCACCCCCATCCCAAACCCCCTTTATTGATACGTATAATAATTTAATGCAAAAATGAAAATTTGAAAAACATTCCAAGACATTTTTCTGAAGTACTCATAACAAACAAAAATACATTACACCATCAAACGATGTAACATGGTGAAACCAACTTTTACGTAAAAAGATTAGAAAAAAGCAACAAATCACAGAATGACCAGGGATGATAATGTTTCAATAAAAAAAATAGGCAAGAAAAACTTTACATTCCTACCCATGCATGTTATAAATCTGAATGTGACTTACTACAGCTGTTTTTATCGGCCTTAATGAAACCCATCAGTGATGTTAAGCTTCCAGAAATGTTCCCTTTAACCTCATTTCACTTAATTCTTGTTGAACTCCGTTAATGGAAAACAGGTTACCCTCTTTGGTTGCGTCCTTATAGAGCGCTACAGCGTGCTGGATCAGACAGTTAAACACCATAGACATAGCATGTGCCTGAATTAGTCAGTACAAGTTCAGTAGTGTGAAAAAAGGCATTTAACAGCTTCATAAAAAAAGCGAACGACCGCAATTGCCAAATATACAAGATGGCAGTCAGAAGAGCTGAAGAACACATGACTTGTGAGTCTGGGGGAGGTGGAAGTGCCCATTTAACACATTATTTTTAGGTTCCTTTTAACAGTATATTATTTCAAGTCATATAAGAAATGCAGATGGGAACCGTTTAATATAATACTGCCCAGGGAACAAACATACAGAGATACTGTTGCGTGGTCAAAGGGATGGGCTGTTATGCCATATATTATGCCATGACTCTGCCATAGACAGTAATTCAGACTTGAAGGTATAGCAAACTCAAAAATGAAAATAGTTTTCATTTATTCTTCTGTGGAACACCAAAAATGATTTGCGAAAGATCAGTAGTGTCTTAACAAAGGAAGTCAATAAGTGCCAACGTTGTTTCGTTTAACAACATTCTCCAAATATATTATTTTGTGTTCTGCAGAAGAAAGAAAGTCATAGAGGTAAAAAATAAAAGATACACAAATTTTTGGGTGAACATTGCCTCCACTCACAGAGCTTTAAATTCCATTTAACTGGATCGACAGTGATGTCCATCACTGGACCAGACTGAAAAGTCAATCCATTTTTGTTCATTTGACAGGTATTTATCAACTGCTTTTATCCTGAGCAACATATTACGGTGGAATTAAAAATATTTGAATTGCATGCTATCATAGTTAGCGATGTAGTATTTCCTCGCAATGTTATGAAAATTGTGTGTGGTTCACTTTTACGTCAGCATTAGAATGTTTGTAGTAGTGGGGCGTGACATTGTCTAATAGAGTATTTCAATATCACTCGTACATTGTGGTACAGGTGTGGTACTAGAATGCAACCCAGTGTTCCTGTATTTACTGTTGTGCATCTGGGTGTAAAGTTAGTGCTCAGGGGCTCTTTTAAGATTGAGGGTTGGAGGTGGGTGGGATTTCCGGTGTGATACGAGTACCCAGTCCTGTAAAGGGCAAGTCTTCAGGATAGTAACACACACACACACACACACACACACACACATACGCTTCAGAACTGGCAAGGAGCAAACACGCTGATGTTTAATGCGAAGAAAGGCGCTGATGGAATTCAAGACAAAAGAAAACAAACAACAACGCAAAACAAAGAAAAAACACAACTCAAGCATCGATGAACAATCCAGTTCACAGGATGAATGTCATGGACCATTACTACAATGGCAGAATGTCAGCGGGACGAAGTGCACCGAAATGCATTAATTGAGGAAGAGCGGGATGAAATATGAGATCAGATGCGAGGAATGTGTCTCGGAAGTCGAGAAGGGAACGAAAAACACAAAGGCTTGACATTAATGGTCTTAAAAGAAAACCGAATGAGAGATCCAATAAATACAAACGAGGAAGTTCAGAGGAGTGGGGACACGAGTCTCAGAGCATGTGACGCGATTCTGAGCGTGTGTTGTTTCACCCGGAGGGATTTAGGGGGTTTTCAGGGTGGTGAGGGATCCTCACAGACTCGATCAGCATTTCGAGAAGGTCTCCTTGATTTCATCCAGCACGTTACCCAGCAGAGATGGCTCATCGCACTTGGCGTCGATGGAGACTATCTGATCGGCCTGAATGCAAGAAGACAAAAATGCAGATGCATGATGGTGTAGATTTAAAGTTGGAAACCAAAAGCTGGTTCATATTCATATCTTTTTCCAGAAAAAAAATGATATTGGGAGCTTCCATACATTTATTGATGTTCCCTCAGGAACTGTCAAATTAGTCGATTTCCATCCTAACCATATTCTCATAAGTCTCATAAGAGACTAACTTACGGTTTTAACCAGCAAACAGACATGGTGACCCTGGATCGACCTGCTGTACATGGAGGCGCAGGAGTCGATCCTCTCCACAACTGCAAAACGGGAAAGCAAAAGATTTAAGATCGTCCATGTTTTGAAATGTATTACATGTACTCCTCACGTTTCTCGTGTACCAGAGAAATGATGGTAGAAACAGATCCTGGCCAGCAGGTGATGGAAGGGCATGTTGATTCCTTCTAGCCGTAGAGAGCTCCCCTTCAGGTCGCCCGACTCCAGCAGTTTAGCGTATGCGTCACTATAGAGTCACATATGCAGGTTCAACAACCACACTCTGTATTCAAGACCAACGCTGAAAGTTTGTTTCTGCAGCTTTATTGCCTCAAGAGGTTTTGACTGGGATTCGAATACAGAAGCGTCCTTTTCCATCTTTTATCATAACATTTTGTTATATTCACGTCAACAGGGTTTTCACAAAAGACAATAGCCATGGCATGCGTGAACAGATATTTGACCGGTGCTAAACATTAACCCGCGTGGCCTCACCTGTAGCAGGGAGTGGTGATCAGGTATGATGTGCATGTAAAGTGCAGTTTGAAGTCCAGTTTCTCGTGAGTGGAAGAGTCATCCGACTAAACCGGAAAACATTAATCAGACCCACAATTTCCGTAGAATCCTGCTACTAAAATAGGGCTGTCAAACAAATAATTGTGATGAATCGCTTTCAGAATAAAAGTTTGTGTTTACATAATATATGTCAAAGTATATATATATATATATATACTGGGCATATTTATTTTGTACTTATAAAAACACACAAACATGCATATATTTCAGAAAAATATCAAATTCAATTAATAAACGTCTAAAACTATTTAAATTATTGGTAAATATAAATAAATACATGTAAATATTTCCATACACACACATATATATATACACACACACAAGAATAATCCCCCTTCAAAATAATCACATTTTGTTGCTTTGCAGCTTGAAATGAAGATGGACACAGTTTTTATTTTATCCAGCTGTATTTACTCTGTGCAACTTATAACATCAAGCAAAATATATAACACCAACATGTTCACTGGGTTGAAAAAAAGGATCACCCTCTCATTCAAATGACTCGTAAATTCAATCAAGTGTAGCTCATCATCTTTCTAAACGGCACACAAGGTCATTTGAATTTCAACTGTGGTCATTTTGATTAGCTCGGCATAAAAAAGAGCTCCTGGATAACGTTGTGAGCAGATCAAGATGGATACAAAACATTTCCATGGCTTTATCAATGCCTTGAAGCACAGTGAAGTCTATTACCAAGAAGTGGAACGTGTTTGGTACAACACAGACCCTTCCTGGATCAGGACGTCACTCCAAACTGGATGAAAGAGCCTGGACGAAACTGTTCAGAGGCTACCACGTGGCCCAACATTGAAGCAGTTGCAGGAATTTATGACAAAGAGTGGTCATTTTGTGCATGCAACAACAATATCACAAATTATTCACAAATCTGGCTTGTGTGGAAGTGTTGCAAGAAAAAACCCACTCCTCAAGAAAGGCCACATGCAGTCACGACTGAGTTTTGAAGATTCTGTGGCCACATGGAAAAAGGTGTTATGGTTCGATGAGACTAAAATGATTTGGCGTCGACACTAAACGATATATCTGGCGGAAGTCCAATACAGCTCACCATTCAAAAAAACACCATTCCTACCATAAAGCATGGAGGTGATATTATCCTGTCATGGGGATGTTCCTCTGCATTAGGAACTGGAGAGCATTTGTCAGGATAGAAGGTAAAATGGATGGTGCAAAATAC
This sequence comes from Triplophysa dalaica, assembly GCF_015846415.1. Lineage (NCBI taxonomy): Eukaryota > Metazoa > Chordata > Actinopteri > Cypriniformes > Nemacheilidae > Triplophysa > Triplophysa dalaica. The sequence continues at coordinate 11,092,172 of NC_079551.1, forward strand.
TGTCAAATTCTTGAGGAAAATCACCTCGCCCTCTGCCAGAAAGCTGTCTATGGGAAGAATCTTTCAACATGACGACCCAAAGCACACAGCAAAACTGACCACAAGTGGTTAAAGGAGAAACGGGTGAATGTCCTTGCATGGCCTAGTCAAAGCCCAGACTTGAACCCCATTGAAAATCTGTGGAATGACTTGAAGACCACAATAGGTCACCACCACATTGAATTGAAACTTAACCAGTTCTGATAGAAAAGTGGGCAAATATTGCAAATTCTAGATGTGCAAAATGAGTAGAGACATATCCCAAGAGACAAAAGGCTGTTATTAAAGCAAAAAGTGGTTCAACAAAATATTGACACAAGGGGGTGATCCTTTTTCCAACTCAGTGATTTTTGTTTTTTCTGACATGTTGGTGTTATGACTTTCTCTTGGATGTTATAAGTTGCACTGAGTAAATACAGCTCGGTAAAACAAAAACTCTCTTCATTTCAAGCTGCAAAGTAACAAAACATGATTATTGATTATTTTCTATATCCACAGTATATACACACGCACGCACGCACGCACACACACACACACCTGTAGGTTTATGTTTTTTCTGAATACAAAATTAATATGCACAGTACACAGACATATATAATATGTGACCCTGGACAATAAAACCAGTCTTGTGGGTCAATTTTTTTAAATTCAGCTTTATACATAATGTGAAAACTGAATAAATTGATGAATGAGTTGTTAGAATAGGACAATATCTGGTTATATACCGTTAAAATCTCAGGAATCTGAGAGTGCAAAAAAATTGTGACAGGCCATCCCCTCACAAAAATACAGTTTTTATATATTTAAGGTAGGAAATGTACAAAATATCTTCATGGAACATTATCTGTACTTAGTATCCTAAAGAGTTTTGGCATAAAAGAAAAATCTATAATTTTGACCCATACAATGTATTTAAGTCTTTTACTAAAAATGTTCCCGTTCTACCGAAGACTGGTTTTGTGACCAGGGTCACATATGTCAACACAATCTTTTTTTGGATGCGATTAATTATGATTAATCGTTTGACAGCCCTAAACTAAGGTATCAAACATGAGATTCCCAACCTTAACAATAAAGGTGAGGGTTCCCTTCAACTTCTGGGGCATGACGATGCTATGCACTGAGAAAACGAATCGGGCCTCATTTGACACCCCTGTAAAAACATAATAAAAATCACACATATCATAAATATGCTTAGAGAAAATTGCTGCCCAAACTCCCGAAAGCAGGTCAAAAGATTGATGGTTCTGACCTGGTGGTAGTTGGAAGGGGACGGTGAGGCTATCGTGGGGTCCGGCTCCCTCCGGCCTCTGCAGTTTGGAGTTGAGGGAATCCAGCACGTTGAACTCCATGGACTTGAGGAAGCTGTTGCACTTGTTCTCGAAGATGACAGACACCACGACTTTACTCTCATCCTGGTGGTTTCCCTGGATGTCACACACCTGCAGAAGTGAGGGAAACATAAATCTATGAGAAAGAACCAATAAAGGAATGCAAAAGGATGCCGATGATGCTAGCGGAAATAGACATTGGAAGTCTGCATTGAAAAGAGTCAGGTGAAAAAGTTTTCGGCTAAAGGTCTGTGATATCAGTGACATCACGAAAACAGGAAAATATCACATCAGACTTAATAACACCCTATAGGTGTGTGAACAATGGCGAAGAGATATTTTCAGCTTTACAGCACTCAAGAGTTTACTCAGAGTAGATGTCATATTTAATGTGATGGACACAGAATTTTACAACATGGATTTTTTCTGTTGGTTTTACCTATACAAACAATTTGTCACTAGCACCACCATAAGCAACAAAAAAACCCTCAAATGCTTTGCATTTCATTTAGAATATATAATTCTTCTATTCCCAACCTGAGTTTTCTTTTCAATTTGTTGAAGGACACTAGCACAACATTGTAACATGCTCACCGAACCTCTAAGCCTGTCATTTGTGTCATATCAAATATGCCGTCTACTCTGACTAAAGTGTACATCACCTCAACGTATTAGCAACATCAGCGTTGTGTTGCTATGGTTACCTGATCAACATCTTCCTTCATCTTAATACATGCAGAGACAAATAAGACAATATTAACTTATTCAAAAATGAGGTAACACAATGACTTAAACTAATGAGTGAGCCAAAAACATTGAACAATGTCCGTGTCACAGCATCATGAGATCTCAATAATAGCATGAATAGGGGACAAACAACTTATTGACTCTTAACCCAACTCACCATCTTGATGTAGGCGTTCTCAGCCAACAGAGAGTAGTTTGACATGGGCTGAAACAAGATGGATTTTTTAGTAAGAAAATGTAAATAAATTTAACAAAATAACAGATTAAAAAAGAATTATAAAAGGCTCAACAACATGTTTTACTCCGTTGTTTGATAATATGTTGGACAAAAACAGTTGAATGATGAGTGACTTATATAAGGCTTAGTGAAGGGTAGACATGTGCCGGTGTTCGGTAATACGGTAATACACCAAGGTAGTGAAAATATACGGTAGTGTTATTGCGGGTAAGTCAAATCACCTTGAAGCAAAATGTGACTTATCTTTACCTTTGACTTGATAAAATATCACTCCATTTATGCCGAGTAAGCATCATACGCACAAGCAAACGCACGCTCTGATGTAAACAGCTTGGAAAACCCTCGCGTGGAGAAGAATGGAGATGTTTTTGACCTATTTTTGTAATGCACAATTATCACTGTGATACTACCGTCTTCTTTAATAAAAGCTTCATCATTTACCGCCTCATAAAACTGTACTACAGGCACAAGCTGATTGTTTAGTTTGACAACACTGCTGTGATTGGCTGGTTGGATAAATACTGACTGGCAGAGGCTCCTCCTCCTCCTCCACAGTGCCGTTCTGCACTGAATCTTCTCCTATGTCACTGTGATGATGATGATGGTGGTGGTGCCGTTTCTTCTTTTTCTTATCTTTCTCCTCCTTCTCTTTCTTTTGCTTCTTCTTCTTGTGTTTGGATGATTTCTGAACAGACATAAGTCATAAAAGTCCTTACATGGCAGAACAAAAAAACTATTAACAATTGACGTTTACTGCAATACACATTGAGGATGCGTAAATGACTAGTCACTTGCAGAATAAACATTTTTATTTACATAATATATGTTGGTCTACAGTGTATAATATCTATGTATATATAAATACACATGTATGCTTGTATATATTTAAGAAATGTGTACATGTGTATAAAAATTCTTATATGTATATATAATTGATATGATATATAAATATTTAATATAAACACATGTATTCTTTTATAAATTATACATACATTCGTTTTTACATATACACATCTATTATACACAGTACACCAACATATATTATGTAAACAAAAATTGTAATTCTGCAAACGATAAGTCGTGATTAATCGTTATGCAGCCCTAACATACGATTACATCATTCGCAATGCATTATGGGGGTGTGCAATAGAAGCTTAAATTACAGAGCTGGCTGTCAATCCGTCTATTAAAGATTATAAAATATAAAAAAAAACAAGATAGTTCTGTAGACAGATAGTTCTGAGTCCGAACCCTACTCTTGTGTTTTACTGAATACAGAATAAGGGGAAAAAAAACATTGTAACAACAAACCACCACAGGTGAGTAAGACCCACCGTGTCTTCCAGTTCTCTGTCTTTGCGCTCATCTGGTTCAGATTCTAGAGCGGCCGCAGAGCTTGTGTCTTCAGCAGCGGCTGATGGGGGAGCTGTCACTTCCTGTGAACAAACAATTTATTTATAAATAATGGCAGAAAAGATGATGTTTAACTGTCCACGGAGACTGAATAATGACCATCTACACTACATAGCATGCAGGGTTAACAATATTACGATTAACTTTGAAATAAAAAACTACTCCGATCGAAGTTGTTGGATCATCACATTGGGAGAACACATTACACAAATTACAATAATGTAATTATTAACACTGAAAAATTTAACTCTCGAAAATTTGATTGTTTGAGAAGCGGTGCAAGTTTAAAAAATTTGAAGAAAAATTATGTGGGAAGAATAATATTCAATGAGGATTTATTTAGAGAAAAAGCAAAAGGATCAATTTATGTTGACCTTTCTGAGGTTTGGTTTATGTGGCAAGTGTGAGCTTTTTCACTGGAATCCCAGGAACTGTCAATAAAGTCATGGCGGATTATAATGGCACAGATACTAATGGATTCAAAGATGTGATCATACAGACAAAGTTGTTGTCTGGAAGTTATGTTGACATATACCACTGCGCGTGCACGCATGCATACCGTACGAAAACAGGCAAACAAAACAGACAAAAATGTGTGGAACCTGTGGAAACCAGTAAAAGGACATGTGAGGAACAAGGAAATTTGCATGTGAAGAGCACAAAGAGCCCGGAGGAACGCAAGAACAGACGTCCATTAAACACAACAGTGACATGAGTATGACCAGAGGGGAAAGAGAGAAAAAAGAAAGAGAGAGAGAGGGAGAGAGACCGGACCTGGGCAACGTGGGGAACGGGAGCGCTAGAGAGCCAGAAATCCAGATCGGAGGCCTAGAACAGAATAGGACGGGGAAAAAAATATGAAAAAAAATAGAAAAAATGAGTCTACTCCTGAAAAGCTCAAACAGAAACCCAATAATTAGCTTTTTGCAAAATATATTAAAATAAATGAATGCAAAACATATTCCATCCCCATGTCAATATTTCAAACCACAAATTTTGATAAATTGCTCAAATGTGATTGTTTACATTAATGTATTTGGCATGGGGTTTCGTCCAAAGCAACTTTCAGTGCATTTAAGTATTCATTTTTTATGATGTGTGTGGGACTCAAACCCTTTGCGCTGCTAATGTAATGCTCGATCAACTGATCAAACAAAAAAAAATTAGTCGCGATTTGTTTTAAAATAAACTAGTTACTGAGCAAGTCACCGCGATTCACAACGATAAGCTAATAATACTTCAATTTTTATATTTGACATCATTTGAGTTTAACCCACATAAAGTAATCTGCAATTTTATGTTTCAGACAGAGGGCGATAGAGAGGCAAAAGTTACGGACTGCATCTTAACAATACTTTTCCATTTACAGTTGAAAAGCAATATTTTTTTATAAAAAGTTGCTCTGGATAAAAAAACATAATAAACAAGTCACTTTAACATAGCAATGGAATACTACTTGGCCAAACAATAAAAGCCACCAAGTCACCTGCTGTTAGCGATGGGAAGTAAATAAGATTTAGAATAGATTTTAGAACACGTTACTTTGTTATTAGCACTAACAACTAAACACAACAAAGCCTTGAATGCCAATATCACACCTCAGTGGATGTTGATGTGGGCAGGGCAGACACTTCTTTGGCCTCCTCTGATTGGACAGCCTCTTCCGGCTGGGACTCCACAGGCTCCTCCTCCACCTCTTTGTGTTTCTTCTTTTTCTTCTTTTCATCTTTGCTCCTCTAAAAAAAAAAAATGTAAACCAGAATCACCACTGCCGAAACTTTCCTGAAGTTGCTGTGTCTTAAGAGAAATATCTCACCTTCCTGTCCTTCTCCTTCTTCTCTTTTTTGTCCTTACTGCTCTTTTTCTTGAGCTCCTGTGGAACGGCCTCACTGTCTCTGTCCTTCACGGGGCTCTTGAGCATCTCGGGACGGTGGGTCCTGACAGGAAGTTTCTCGCTGTCTGCAAGCGGCCTGGAAAAAAGAATGAAAATGAAGAGATTAGACAAATGGATAGAGAGAGATTGCAGGAGAACCAGCAGACGCACATATGGGACCTGGGAAAGGCTTCTGCTTATACAAAATACGAAAGGCCTGTTCACGACAAGTCTGATGTTACAAGATGGGAAAAACTTCAGCATTCACATTTTGTTCAAACCACTGCAGTTCAATTTTAAGAGATGTATTATGGGTTCATGCTGAAAATTCAGGCATGATGCGAAGAGGCCTTACAGCACAAATATAGCTCTTACACAGCAAAGCTGGAACAAGCGGCAACCATATCATAACCTGCGCACAGGTATTCAAAGAGAAAAAAACGACACCAATTGGAACCAATTGGAAGCCGGGCAAGGCTGTTGAACTCAATATTTATAACAGCAATACTTCCACAGCCAAGACTAAACTGACAGGTGGTCTATCATGCCTCGTGTATCCTTACAACATCTCTGGTGAAGCACTGTAGTTGCGAGGTATCAGGAGTTGGGAAGCTGGTTCGGTTGGGTCATGTGACCAAATTAACTACTCACCTTGAACCGGCACCAGAGAGCAGACTTTCAGGAGAACGGAGATGCATGCGTGCATGAGGGAAAGAGAGACGGAAACAGAAGAAGATGAAGGCAGGGTGTGTGAGTGTAGATACAGGAGAACTTCAGGAATATTCGCTGCTTGGAAATCAAGAGATCCCGAAAGATGCAAAATATTTTAAACTTGCTGTCGAAAATGTGGTTTGTTCTTTCTAGTTGCCAGGGTGCTATTTTGTGATTTCTAGGGTGCTCTGGGGGTTGCTTTTCTAGTTTTAGGATTTAAAAAGACATGAAACTGAAAACTGGAGGAAAAGCTTCAAATGATGTCATGTGGTGAGGCCCTTGGTGCGCTACGGTTCACGAACTCATTGCTATGGAGCAAAAGGATTTGGAAACATTTAGATCAACAGAATATCAACTAAAGACGTGATACACATACTTGTCCAGATCGATGTCCAGAGCTTTGTGAGGGTCGTTGGGATCTTTGTCATCGTCATCGCTTGGTAAGGCATTCTGGGAAAACATATGCACATGTTTGTCACTATTGTTGCACAATGGACTTTTTGAAAGATAAAACTGTCCGATCTGTCTTTATAACATAAAACACTAAATGGGACCCACCTCTGGCATCTCCTCTGTGACTATATCCACCTGCTGAGCAGGTGTGATGTCTTCTTCGCTCTCTGGACCCGAATCTGCTTTTCTGCCCTTTCCTCGCTTCTCTCTCTTTTTCTTCTTCTCTTTCTTCTTCTTATCCGCCTTGTCCTTCTGTCGGCGTTCCTCCTCCAGCTTAACGTACTGATCTGACATGGGCATCCCTGGAGAGATGGTACCGACAAAGGACCATCAAATAAAAAAAACGGCTAATTCTGCAATAATTTATCCTGAATGTCTTTCAGATTTTCTAACCTGGGACTTTGAGAGGCACGCTAAGGTCGATCTGCACAACTGGAATGTGTTCAACACCTGGTGCGTCGAACCCCTGCAAGTGAAGACACATAAGCACATTTCAAATGACTTTTTAAAAGCATTTGCTTTGCAAAAAATGGATTTAATACAAACACTTTGTATTCAAGACAGTTCCAGCATATGTCTTTTATGATCTTTGAGAACTCATACCTTTTGAGATGATGGTGAAGCTTTGATGTAGAACGGGTTGTTGGCCTGTTCCTGCTTCCTGGCATCCCTTCTCTATTTAACAAAGATTTCAGAAGATCAACAAAGTAAATAATGTGAGCAAAGCATTGTGGCTAAAAATGATTCAAATACATCGGAATGGTATAGACAGAACGTCTTAAATGAATTATAAATGTGTTTGTGTGTTCTTGCTCTACACACCCTGGCCAGCTCTTTCTCATCCACTTCAGTGTGTTTTGATCTGGAATGCTTAGGTTCCTCTTTAGCAAAAATAGCTTTGGGCTTCTCATCCTCAGACTCACTTTCTGATGGAGGCTCATTGATCCAGGCATCCAGGTTCAGACTGGAAAAAATAAAAGAAGTTGTAACATCTGGAATATAGTGAAATTATAAAGTACATGAAACGCGCTTGCATGCAAAAGTATCAGTCTTGCGTGCTATGTTGAAAAAATAATTATACAGTCGATAAAGTGGAAAAAACTGACAAACCCTTCTGGTATAGGCACTTTCTTCTGGGCTTTGGGGGCCACAGGGTTAAGTTCTCCAGCAAAGAGAGCCGTCACTTCATCGGCCACATCAACGTTCTTCTGCTGCAGCTTCTGGATGTACTTCACCAGCTGCAGGATGCAGGAAGCCTGCGGGGGAACGTCACAGTTAATGCTGCAGCCTACTCTCCACATGAGTGATACTGTTTTGTTATGACGACCACAGATGTGTCCCAGAACATTGTGAGCCACCTTAAATCTTATCTGGGGTGTGTAAGTGATTGCTTATAAAAGCATCTAACCTGGGTCAACATACTGTATATGATGTTTTAATCTACATACAAAAGGGTTTAAATATGTTGTCGCGTTGAATGTAACAAACATGTTCCTGAAAAGTGCTCATGTTTTGGACAAAAACCTGTTCTTTGAATATCAATTTCATTTTCGTTTTGTTGATGAATATTGTGATATTTTTAAACCGCATTGTTAACCTCTACCAGCTAATTCCTATTGTTAGATGTTAGCATGTCGCTAAGCTAACATCTTAAAAAAAACGTACTTTTTACTATACAAGTCTGGTGAAATATTCGATTTTTTATTTATGGACCCGTTTATGACCCACACTACAGTAGTAAACATAATTTATTCATAATCAACAATTTCATGCACTCTATCCACCATTTTAAAGTAAAATTATAACATATCCTGGATTTTGGGGATTGTCATCTGCGACAATGCCTTTAATTTTTGTCAAAAATCCTAAACATAAACTTCTTCAGACTACTACAGAGTTTTGGCACAAACTGGTTGCATGTTTCTCCTTACCCTCTCCTGCACTTCCAGGTTAGCGCTCTGGACAAACAGCGGCAGTCTTTCTATGAGCAGTTGGCTCGTCTCCTGTGCGACCTGACTGTCAGTCTCCCCTTCGTGTTTCTGCAGCACGGTGGCGAACAGCTTCGCAGCGTTTTGCACGTACACCGCCTGAATGTGACCAGGCAGGGTTGCCACCTTGGGTCTTAGCATGGCTTCCAATGTCTGCATGGGGTCCTCCAGATGCCTAGGTACGAGGATACAAGGTTAAGTGTCGAGCCCACAATGCATTAAACCCAAACCATCAACAAATTAGTTACCAGCCATGCTTGTTTACATTATGACTTACTCTGAGAACTCTCCGCAGATCCATGCGGAGGCATAAAGTACTTCACAGATGCCGTTTCTCTGAGTGTTGCCGGTCAGCAGGTGTGCGTTGTCCAACAGAGTGGCCATTTGAGCCACTGCAAAGCATCGGATGGCTTTGACTCGGATGGCGACGTCCAGCATCTGTGAGGCGATCAGGTGGCCGTGCCTGGTTCCCTCCAGTCGAGTCAACTCCACTAGTATACTAATGTACCTGAAAGACCAAAGTGGCTCATTAGTTGCTACATTCATATGTTAATAAATAATTATGTGGCACACCTATATACGTTCATAGATGTCCTACGGTGTTGCTTTGGTCTTACCACTCGAAGTTGGTGATGTACTGGTAATTGCTCTGGCTGCAGATGTCAATGATCTTGGTGAGCAGTTCGTCTCGGTAAGTGGTACCCTCTGCTTTGTCCACGTGAAGCATGAGCTTCTTCACGATCTCCATCAAGTTCTTCTTCGAGACCTAGTTGAGATGATTTACCAAAGAGCCTAATGTTGTCAACCAAGCTTCAATTCCACATAGGATTCAATTCAGGTGTGCAACCCCCTTAAAGGAACCTTAAACGGACAAATGCTGAAGATGCCATACGCACCATGCCGTAGAGAAGATCCAGGGCTCTCAGACGAATGGACTCGTCTTTATCATCCAGACACTGCAGGATAAGATCCTTGTGTGACTGCACAGACTTGGGGTGCGTCTTCAGGATCTTGGACATGGCCAGCAGACCCAAGTACTTCACTGCAACACACCACAGCATCTTAGAGACTCTTCCAACGAAGAGCAGTTCAAGGAAACGGTCACTAACTGGCAAATAATGTTGTAGCTATGCTGATATTACACAAATTATCGATTATCGTTTAAGGTTCTTAAATTTACCATGCACACAACTTAATGCTAAAATTTGACCAAATTAATGTGAATCTACAAAGTAATATGAATACAGCTTCTAGACTTCGGACTTAGAAGAAGGTAATGCAATTTTAATCTAACTATTATATCAGGAACAACAAAAGTATGCATTGTGTCCATAGCAAATTATGACACAGAGGACGAAAAACACAAGACAATGGGAAAAGAAACACAGAGGACAACACACACCCTCACAAACACACAAACACGTAAACATACACCCTCACAAAAACACACCCCCACAAAAAGGACTTCAGTTTTGTTTTACTTCACACGACTGAATAAGATTAATCGTGTTATATGTATTCGATTTAGTGGTTTATTTGAAACGATGTAATGAATGTTTCAGTTAGCCATGATATTAAAAATAGATTTTACATATTTAAAGCTAATGTGTTCTGGGCTTTGTCTGCACTGTCTAGCTTTGTTAATGCCAAAACAAAATGTACAAACAGACTGATGTATTTTAAGTACGGTTGGTTCTTCTGAATTGACCCATTGCCAAAACTGTAAGTAATGTCCAATGGCCCTTCAAAGGGTACTCTTGGATTTTTGAGAAACAAAACACAGCAGTCCAAGATTCACATAGCTACTCTACCGCTGGCTATTAGTGGGACACTGATAACTCGAACTCCTGATAATTCAGAATACTCAATGCACAGGTCTAGACAATCATTGTTATAGTGAAAGTGCTTTGAGGAGTTTTAAGGAAGATCCTTAAGCCAATTCCATTTTTGAAGAACTGAGGTTGTTTCGAGTTATCCAGGATGGAGATCTACACAAGATCCATCTATGGGTCTGGAAGGGGGCTCAGAAAAAGACAGACAATGAGAGAATGACACACTGCAGGCATTGACAGAAGGCTCACAGTTCTGGTCCGAGTCTTCGATCAGGATTCGCAGTTTCTGCACACACAGCTGTGGAGATAGAAAGAGAGAGCGAGAGAGAGAGAGAGAGAGAGAGAGACGAGGGTACAATCCATTATTACCATATTTAAAACCGTTCCACACCAGCTTACTATGTCAAATCGGCAGCCTTGAGTTAAGTTTATTTGTTAATATTTGTAAAGGCCACCATGTGCAAAATGCTTGTTAAGTAATAGTTGACGGTTAAATGCTGAACAGTTTGTTCAAACTAGAACTGAAGTAGAAAGGGGCCCACCTGTATGCTAGCACTGTGGTTGGGCATCCCAGAGGACAGTGAGATCAGTACTAAAGTGCAACAAATGAGGAAAAATAAAAATCAACAGTGTTGTTTAGAAATACAACATACGTGACTTATTTCAATACCGGATCACAGCAACGCTAATACTGACCTGCTATAACGGTGTTGACACACTCATACAGAAGCGACATGGCTGAGGTACTGAGGAAACACCAAAAAAGATAAATTACGTCTAAACATAAGCAGTTTCAGTTTGTTAGGGTAAGTTTGTTGGTTATTGCTGTTTGTACCTGTGAATGAGGTTGGTTAGGGGCTCAATTAGTTTCTTTCCCAAACGAGGCTCCAAAGGAGTGAGAGCTCCAAACTGAATCACAAACGACCAAATAAAACGGACATCTCAGGATGTAATTTTTTACTTTTTTAAGAGTTTAAAGGGGGTAACAAGTGCATGACAACCACAAAAACAAATTTTAACACACCAGCTTAATGATCTTGATGAGCACCCAGTTGTTGGTGGATGAGGTCATAAGCTTGAAGAACAGGGGTGCCAGGGAAAGATAATTCTTAGGGTTCCTTCTTGCCAGTTCACAGATGACATTCACGGCAGCTGATTGGACGCCTACAACATGAACGAATAAAGACTGAGCTCAAGACAAAGGCCAAAATGTTCAAGAACGCATTATGCGAAATTGGCGTCCATACCGGGATCTGGGTCCTCCAACTTCTCCTTCAAACGCGGGAAAGCCGGACGAAGGGACTCGGGATACTTCAGGAATACTTTATACATGATTAGCACCGCCTTCTTTCGAATGTACGGCTTAGTGTGGGACATCTGAGATGGAGGAAGGGCAAGAGGGAATGAACAAGAGCAGAGTGTCAATATTTGCCAAATGTAAACACTCTGAATGAGTATCAACTAAACGCTTTGTTTACAGATCTCTAATGCAAATCTACACAAAGGACTTACCAACGTCATGATGTCATTGGCTAGGTCACGCGCAAGGTCAGGGGTCACGAAGCAAGAAAGTCCTGTCAGCGCCACGCCGGTGTCGTACTGGTTGGGACTACTGAGATCCTGTTGAGACAAAGTATACAACGGTAATCAGTACACCCAAAAAACTTTAACACGCTTCTGTAGTAAACGTTGTACAGGAAGTTGCCAACTCACCTTGCGGATCTGATTGGTTGTCAGCATTATGACATCAGTGCCCTCATGAAAGCACTGTGATGCTGCAAGGTAACCGATTCTCTAAAGAGAACGAGAAGAATTGACGTGAACCTCGGAAGGAAATCATCAAAATGAGCGCTTCATGTATTTTTTGTAGCTTCTCACCTTGAATGTGAATTTGGAGGAGCTCATCACCTCCACAATGTTAAACGCAGCCCAGCTGACATCATAGCCAAGCATCTGCAACTGTAAGGGAGGATGAAAGAAAAGAATAAGTGACAGATAAAAGATCCTAAAAAAGATAAACTGTGTGTACGAGTCGGCAAGGGGTCTTACGTAGGTGAGTTTGCAGACTGCATTGGCCTTAACAGCGATGTTGTCCTGTTTGAGTTCTTGTTTGACCTCATCGATGCAGGTAGAGATGTATTTGGCCTGTACAAAGGACAAGAGGTATTGTTACAGCGATTGAGCTAAAAATACAGCTGTACTTTACAACAGCCTGGGGGAACATTTAACATCTGGTTTAGCTTTATATCTGTCAAATCCTTGTTTGACTTAACCGAGAAGAGGAAAAGTGGACATCAAATTTCTGAGTGCAAGTGGAGATATTACACCGACTGTAAAAAGACCACAATCACATCTTTAATCACATTCACTACTTTAAAAATGACATTAAGTCTGTTTAAAACTGACTCTATCAAGATTCGCAACATGAAGTGTATAATTATGATTTATGAGTGGAGCTGTCGGTCACGATTTCACAGGAAATGTCATCATTGCTGATACACATGTAGCTCAATTGGGTGCATTTAATGCGCTAGTTGTGAAAGATGGCGCCGGTGAGCTTTAGCGATGCCAGGGTCGGCAAACAAATTTCCGGTCGCATAACACTATCAAGTTGTTTTGACTAAGGAATGTAAAGAGGATCTGTCTTAACGCTGTTATATAACTTTCTAATTTTTCTAAAAAAAAAACTCATATTGGCTGGCCAAAATTCCACCTTTTCCCATTTAGTGTTACACGCAGAGGTGGGGACAAGTCACATATGGTCAAGTCCAAGCAAGTCTCAAGTCTTAACCATAAAGTGTAAATGTACTGTAGGACCTCTTCCAGTCTCAAGTACCACCTAAACGCAAATCATCCCTTAGCTAATGCGGAAGTAAACACAAGTTCATCTTATTGAACATAATTTAATTTTCATCACCTATTATCATAGTAGAACAGCTTTCTCAAGCAGTTTGTGATGCATTTTGGAAACAGGAGATGAGCCCCTGGTCTAATGCGCCACCTGGCTTGAGAAACCCGTTCTCAAAGACTTACTTTTAGTCATTATTTGGGTAGCACACATATTCTGAATGCCTTCGGCAGAATTCAAATGAGCCATTTTAATCTAGATTAAAAAAATTAATCTATGCCCACCACTAATATATATATATATATATATATATATATATATATATATATATATATATATATATGATGTTGTAATACATGCGCTGATTTATTATAGGTCACAGTAGGGAATTTTCATCTAGTGATGAGAATTTCGGATCATTTTATTGACTTTGATCTTGAATGTCGGTAATCAAAATTAACGGATAGTTTTTATTTTAGCAGAATATAAATAATTATTATGTTAATATAGCGCAGTGATGAAGTTATGATGCTTAATCGTCATCTCTGCATTGGACGTAATATAATTTGAGAACATTTGTTTTCTATTTTAACCTTTTTTCATTATTTTACGGCACAAAACGTCATATTGTTATTGTGAGTGTCCACAAAAAAATGTAGACGGTTATACAATATGAATAATGAAATTATTCTTGTCAGTATGACCATAAAGGTTTTAAAGAGGGTTTTTTTAAGTAGAAGTGATCGCACAGGCGCGTCCATAAGCCTGTCATGCAGTACAAGTGAGCTGCTATTCAGCTTCCACACACAGTCCACACCAACACTTGAAAATGTGCAAATTTAGTATAGACAAGTCTCAAGTCACTTGCTCTCAAGTCAAAGTCAAGTGAAGTCATTTTCTTTCATCAATCAAGCAAGTCCCAAGTCCTAAAAGTCCCCCACCTCTGGTTACATGACCTGAAATTAGTCCGCCGAATGGCTTTTTGGCATCCCAAACACTCAATCTTGTGCAAGTAGAAAATTTGAGATAGCAGCGCAAAGGATCATGCGTTCGATCCCCTTGAAACATAACTACTGATTTAATCCATCACTCCGACACACTGTAATACGCTTTGGATAAAAGTGACTGTCAAATACATACATGTAAATTGTGCTTTTTTTATTATTTTTCGCAAGAGTTTTGTTGAAAGTTGATAGGAAAACAAAAAATGTTTTTTTTAGATTAAATATAAACCACAATTGAAGATTTCATTTCCAAAATGAGACAATTCTTTTTGTTTTTTATCATGTTATCAAATGGTTTTATTGTGTTAGTTGAGTGTATTTTTTTACGTTATTATTGCTTAAATCAAAACAAAAAGCTGCAGTTTGATTGATATGAATTGGAAGTTGGAACAATAAAAATCCATTTTAAAACGGAGTTCTCAATTTGGATATAAACTCTTCAATTTAAGATGGACCATCAAGATCCCAAAGCTATAATTTAAATCTTTAAAAGTAGGGCAGTGTGTATTCAATCACTGTGACTGCCATAAATAGTTTATAATTCACTGGTATTGTGACATACAAGGTGGATAAGTAAAAAAGAGAGATCTTAGATAGTATAAACGACACACTTTCTGCACACACACACACACATACACACAATGTCCTGTTGTATGAAGTGAGTGCGGTGATCATGTGTCTTTAGTCATGAGACCGCCAGAGCATGAACGGGGATGTGAACTATTACATGGGCACAACCCCTTGTTTGCCAGATACATGGACAGCAAGATGAAGTTAAAATATGGAACAGAACCCCCCCTCAAAAGGTTCTTCTGCCACATCTGCACTAAATTCCTGCGAGTGATGCATTATGGGAAATTTCCACACATATAGGTTTAAAGTGTGAGGCAAAGTGTAGTTACATCTATTCAAAACCTGTGTGAATAATGCATTACAGGTAATGCCATTCCAGTAAAAAAATAACATGAGCATGTCCCGAAAGTCTCTCTGTGAATCTTCATGAAGTTCAAGGTATTAAGCTATTTGGCATGACTGAAATATTTGTGAGTTAGCCGATACTTGGATTTGACCAGCTCAGCAAACCGTCAGTGAAGTATGAAGTTGAACTGAATGTCCTTCTCAGTCAACACAAGAGAGCACAGTCCAAGAAAGGATCTTACTACTAAAACACTAGCGGTACAATACACTTTAACAAGGCGATTTTATAGACAATACAGTAAAAGTCAGGTATATACACATACACACTTATATGATCCAAACGTTTCATTATTTTGTGCAAAATCCAATAATGATTCCCAAAAATGCAGATTTAGTTAATCCACCAACTATGTCTCAAACCTAGTGGGCTAACTACTAAGTAAAGCCCCTCTTGTGGAAAACAAATATAGAGGTCTCACATGAAACCAGGCAGAAGGCAAACAGACCAGTGAACACACACTGTCACAATTCATTCAGGAGCATATGAATATTTCACAGCACTGTCCGCTGTTGGCTGGGCAACAGACATGATTATCTAGGTACACTGGTACAGGTTACATTGACGAAGACTTGCTGATACTTGACTCCAGATGCAGATTAAACAGGGCACAGAGAACATGAATTGGATGCTACTGTGGTGTTAAAGCAGCATGTTATTAAATGTGTTTGTTTTAATGGGATAGTTTTTGCAAAAAAAACAATTCTATCATTTCCTCTATTTTAACCTTTTAGACAAAAGTTTTATTAAAGTAAAAGTGTAGTAGACATAGTTTTTAGGCCAGCTGGATTACTATTTGTATTATTATCATGGTTATACAATGGTGACTATAGCGAAACTTTGGTAAATCTGTGTTTACTGCCGTTTCACAACAAATGAAAAACTTATAGTTAAACAACAGGCAATTTTTGAAAGAGCCGGTTCAAACTGCCCACCTTATGATGGCATCCTATATTATTTGATTGAATTATCCCTTAAAAAACTGACAACGTGTCAATTTAGGGCACAATTATTGATGCAATTTTTTTCCACCGATACCGGATTATCCAGTGAAATCCAAAGATTAAATTTATAATACTTAACTTTCTGAATGTTATTCATTGATATAATGACTATAAATATTGAACATCAATCATTGCATTTTCAGGCTATATCAGGATATATCGTCCCTGATCATCGGTCTGTTTTTAAACTATCGGCCTCTGATAGCATAAAAAAACACTTTTATCGACCGATACCGATAACTGGCTGATCGGTGCATCAGTTAAATGCAACAAAAACTAAAGAAGGTGACTACTGAAGGGCCATGGAGGGCAGTCTAAAAATTTCAGCATTAAGACACTTACAATGCTAATAAAATCTACAAAAATAAAAAAAAACCTAAAATAATGTCAAATAGAAAATGTCTTTATTACAGTATAGGATCTGTCCTGTACAAATGCTCGTATTTCAAACAGTTCGCACTCAAAGTATAACGCAAATGTATTTTGTTTTAACATCCTTTTATTTACACATCAATTGAAGGAAACCATTGGACAAGATGTGAAATCACTTGCTTTTTAACACAAGTGTAATAATCAGATTGACCCTGTCATACGTAGATATACGAGTTATTACAACGTCTTAATGCCACACCTTTGGGTACGCTTGAAGATTTAAACAAAACCAATACACCGTATAGCAGAACATCCACCAGCCCTGATGATTTCCAGTTCCAACAACATTTAACCTATACGGATAAATACATCTCTATCATAAGCTTGAATATTGCAATATGTAATTACAACATCACATAAGTGATGAGATCACGACTCTACAAATTTGCAACAAACTCAAGGCAGGGGCAACTCTGGTCATTCATCTCTTACTAGTTTTGGCACATCATCAAGACATCATGTTTTGTGTTTGTTTGTCATAACACAAATTACAGACCTGATGTGTCCCCAAAGGGCAAACCGGTGAGTAAAATCAATATGCTTCAATAGTCTTCATAGGAATGGTAAAAGGGAACAGCTTTTTAATGCCATAATACAATACGAGAGGGGAAGCCCTGTTTCAGATCATAAATGCTCTGTCACAGCATCTTGTTCCCTTTTTCCAGAGGGAGGGGAGAGGACAGAACATATTGTAATTGAAAATTCAGCATGTCATTATATGTTAGGTAACCAAGCAGCCCGAGGCCTACACCAGCATCTCTCATTCAGTCACGTTTCAAGATTAAACAAAACGTTACAGATTGCAAAACGAATCGCAACTAGCCAATGACACTGTGATCAAACTTACAGATGCGATTTTTTTTAGAAACAAGCATAGATATACAGCATTCTAGAGTATCGCTAGGGCGTACAAACAATCGGGTTTTATGACGTCACAAGCGTCCAGACTGAACGTTTCGGTGTATCGCTAGCGAGTTTTATTTGAATAAAACATTCTTGAGCATCGCTCGGTCGCTTTATGAAGTCGGCAATGATGCTGAAAAGTGCAGTCTAGGTAGGCAGCTCACTAGGTTTTGACACACCACCAATCTCATGACACACGTAAGTGTGGCAGGTTCTGTTCAGTTGCCATCCGTTCTTCAGCGAACCGAATCTGAACCGAATTCGTTTCATTTACAACTACTCGGTTCGTGTCAAACCCAAGACGTCATCGCAATTTAATGACGTTTGCGATTCTTGCAGAATGAATTGATGGAAGCACGTTAACCGTTAGCAATGCTAGCTGGCCTCGTCCCTGATAAACAAAACGATGACAGACTGTTATCACAGCTGGTACCGGCCAGAAAGACACAATTATGAAATAAAAGTGCTTGATATAAATACGAGAAGAGGCGCATTTGTCAGATTGTGGCCGGTTAACGTTAGCTCATCTGAAATCAGGTGATTTGAGATCACTGACGTCCGATCAACTTGATCGTTTTGTAAGTGCCACGTTTTATTTGACAAGTAACCTCTGCTGGTTTTGAACATATAACAGTTAAGTGCAAATAAAAGGTCTCACCTCATCTTCCTTATGGTTTCTAATGCCACGTACTAAATCCTGCAGGTTTTTATCGAACATCCGATCGATGCTTCCCTTCACGATCTTCAGAGCCATGATGATTTCCCTCCTGTCCGACCGGACCGCGAACACGGGCTTTATCCGAGTACTGACCGGCCCGTTAGAGCGCTAGTGTCTCATTCAGTCCCGAACAGCGGCCTGTGCAGGAGGGGTTTCGCTCTTTCTGTGTGTGCTGATCTGCAGCGGACCCGTCTAGGAAATGGCTGACAAAATGGCGGACTAGTCAGCTGACTGACAAACCCATCTATACTGCAAGTGAAAGACGCGACGCGACGCATCAAACGCTCCTGAAGTCTTCTGAATGAGGACGTTCAATATTCTAGTATTTTTATTTTTGGGAAGACGTGTTTATTCTTTTTACTGGTTATAAAAGTTGAATACTTTAACAATACATCTTAAATTAATTTAATATACTATAATCTATTAACATATGTCGTTTATTTTTATTTATATATAATATGTTCGTATATTTAATCTTAATATTACACGTATATTTTTCTCAAATCAACCGACGCGTCTTCGGAGGTGCGTACGGAATGACGTGTCACACAGTTGACCAATCACAGCATGCGGCAGAACGCATTGCTCCCAGTAAGTACATTAATATTTGATGTTTAGTAATATTACAGACAGAATCAATTCACAGTTCCCTCCCTTCGACAAAAATGTATATATATATATATACACACACAATTTTTATAATAAAAATAAAATCTTATTTTTAAATATGTGACTATGCATTCCACTGATGCTATGTACAGTCTGTACTCCATGTTATATAGTATCTATACTTTATAGTATGCACCAGACAGTATGTGAGTATTGTTTCAAACATCCCAACTCAAGAATGTGATTAAGTTAAATATGACGCTTGTTTACAGACATTCAAAGTTGTAGCTATCATGCGGATTTTTTATTGAATCCTTCGGTGATGCTAAAAAAACTTGGACCATGTTACATAGCACTAAAAACATGTTTATAATATGCATGATAAGCATGTTTTATAACATCCAACAAAATGATTGAGTCAACCTATATTATACATGTGCCTCGGTATTTGTCCTAATATGCTGATGTGAGTTCATAGAGGACCAGACAATGACCAACTAACAGTACATCTACCGAATTTAGTGAAAGTCCATAGACAGTTATTGAAATCCATACCAAACAAAGTATATGTGTGCACTAACGATTCCATGTGGTATGGCTTAATCATAGCGGTTCTTGATCAGCGCAAAACCAAATAGCTTTTTATAAACGTTTTTTTTTTTATACAAAAACAAAAAGGGAAAAAAAATCGGAGTTTCACTCATAAAAAGCGACGACATAGTATAAGCAGTCTTCAAATACATCCAGGCTTTGCTGTTCTCCCCTAGATGTCAACGTGATTCCAAAAGAAAACCTTTCCACTTGATGGACCACACGTGGTTAGTGTAGAATCGCTTCCACATCCAACGTTTACATTAAGGCGCCTCAGGACCTCATGATTCAAAAGTGCTAATAATGTTCATATCACATTTTATGTACAACACGAAAAACTCATGTAGCTCACAAAGTTGGGCGGACAAAAACGTAACACAGATGAACGAAAGAAGGAAGCCAGAGTGTAAAAGAGGGATGCAGTTCAGAATCCATTCTTCACTGACAACGGTTCTCCATTCAGCTTTCGGAAGACATCTGCTCTTCCTGTTCTCTGCTGGACTCTTTCATTGGTTCTGTGTCTGCTGTCAGATTAGACTCTGTAGGGTCAGTTGTGGGTGTTTCTTGTTCTGTTGGGCTGTCTGGATCAGGCCTGAGAAGAAAATAAAAGAGCTGAATGTCCCAATTCTGGTGTATGGTTCACATGATCTTGCCAAGTTCTTGGAACGAAGTTGCCATCAAAGACACAAAATCATAACTCATGTAAAAATAGAATGAAAGGCAGGCGATCTTTACCTGATAGAGTTTGGAGACTTGTTCTCATCCTGGTTCTCTTGGTCTGCAGATTTTGGATTTTCTTCAGAGTCAGAGCCCTCTTTTTTCTCACCCTCCGACTCACCGTTGACTGGTTTTGAATCTGAAGATTCAATGGCAGATGTAAGATACATGATCCAAGCAGTAAGGGAATTTTCATATCTAGATGACAAAAGTAGTTCACCTGTGTTTTGTGCATCTTTTGTATTGTTTTCTTGGTTGTTTTGATCTGGTTTTGAGTTATTGGGTTCAATCTTGCCAATAAACTGCAGTTTTAATTTGTTGTAGACTGAAGTGGCCTTTTCCATAACGGCACCGCTTGCCTTGTACCGACGTATCTGCAAAGACCAAAACGCACGATTGAGGAAAATCCAGAAATTTCGTAAAAGAAGTCAGTTCAGTCGTAATAGTTTCTGAAAGCTTCACACCTTTTTGAGTGTTGCAATAACGTCTGCATTTTTCTGTAAGATGTGAGAGGTGACTTGCACAGAGCCGAGCTCCTCCAAGGCCTGTAGACACTTCTCAATGTCCTGGAGAGTGAAGATTAGCAGAAAATAACAATGATATCAGGCGACTTTCACACATACAGTTTTGGCTAAATACAATGGATTTAGCTTCATTTAATGCAGAATCAAACTCAAAAACGTTAGGGCTTTTAAACATTTAATCGCGATTTATTGCATCCAGAATAAAAGTTTGCGTACGGTGCATATTAATTTTGTATTTATGAACATAGACAGCAATGTTAAGTAAACACAAACTTTTACTCTGTGTGCGATTAACAGCCCTTAAACAACTTGCATTGAGTTAAACAAAATGACATTGTGAAACTTGGGAAGACTTCATGTCTGTACGTATGGAAACACAGTTGACTTTTCTAACTTATGTGCTTTTTGTGTGTGAATGCCTTAAATCTTTCAAACAAAACAGAATGGTACTAAATACAGAATCAATGATGAGGATGCCACTACTTACCGGGTTGTCTACCTTCAGCGCAAACTTGATGTCTGTGTGGAGTTTCTGTAGTTTTTCTTCAGGAGAAGTTTCTAAATTCGGGCGAGAGCAACGGTAGTTTAAGTTTGTAAGCGTAACATCTGACTGATTGCAAAAATGATGAAAAATTCTGTAAACTACTATGCCATGCAAAAGCTTTAATAGACCTTTTTTCTTGTCGACTTTCTTCTCAGGTGAGCGCACTGGTTTACGCTTGGGCTTCTCGGGTTTAGACCTTTTGAGAAATGGTGAAATCAACATTAGATTAAAAGTCAACAATAGATTGGAGAAGTCTAGTCAGATTGCATAGAAAAGCACCTTGCTGCCCACACAAACAATATGTTGACCATCATGGAATGAAAACAAAGCCAAAACTCAAACGTTGTATACCTCGCTTTGTGTTTCTCCTCCGATCTCTGCTGCTTTTTCTGTTTAATCTGCCTCTCCCTTTTCTCTTTCAACTCCTTTTCTTTCTTTTGTCGCCCTTTCTTGCTCTCTTGGCGTTTGCTCGATTTCTTTACCTAAGAAGTAACAACACTTTTAACATTTTGAGTACTGACACACTGTAGTTAAATCAAAAACAACATTCTGATGACTCGCCTCTGCAGGAGGCGGAGAGTCGGAGTCAGACGGCGCAGGTATAGGAGGAGGTGGAGGTTTCTTGGATTTCTTGAGAGGGTGATCGTCCACATCTTCATCTGAACTGTTACTGCTGCTACCACTACTGCTGCTGCCTCTCCTGGTCTTGTTCTCCTTATCTTTCTTTTTCTTTTCCTCCTCTTCCTTCTCTCGCTCTCTGAGCCGGCGCAGCTCCTCTGCTTCCTCCTTCTTCCTCTTCTCCTCCAGCTCCCTCCGCCGCTCCTCGTCTTTCTTCTTCCACTCGCTGACGCGGTCTGGTTCGCTGTCGCTGCGGAAAAAACAAACAAGATGAACACAAATATAAAAACAGGTCATCACAACTAAATTATGACTACATTGTACATTATGGAAAAACTTACCTATCACTGTCTGATGAAGAGGAACGAGCCCTCTCTGGAGCCGGCTTGGGTTTTCTTGCTTTTGGCTTTGGAGGAGGTTTCTCAGCTTTGTAAATGATGCAAAAGTGTCCTTTAGTATAAGATTCCTGATATTCAAGTCCTAACAACTCAGATCAGATTACTAACCATTGCTGCTATTTAACAGAATCACTCGGCTGTTAAAACTAATTTCAACAGGTTAGCAGCGTGCCGGGTTCATGTCGCAAAGCATGTGTTCTCACCTTTCTTGCGACCTTGCGGCTTCCTGGGAGGAGGCTCAGAATCGGAGTCAGATTTGGATCCAGATTGCGATTCGGATCCAGAGATGGCCGGTCGCGGCTTCTCATCTTCTGAATCGCTCCGTGCGGGCCTCTGATCTGACTTGGAGCCCGATTCTGAATCAGAGCCAGATGATGCTTTCTGAAACAGCATAACATAAAAAACATTAAGCACACAAGTTAACACAAATAGATTGACAGACCCCAATGGATCTCATCTCACCTTCTGCCTGCCTCTGGCAGCTGGTTTTTTGCCGCCTCGACCACCGGATTCCTTCTGTGGTGAGAAGTCCTGTGAAAATACATGGATAGCATTACTGAAATTGTAAGACTTTAATAAAGTTGACTTATGTAAACTCATCAATCTAATTTAAATGTTATTTTCTGAACAAATTTTATTATGTGCATGCTTCAGCTACAATTTATAGTCCCTAACAAGTAATCAAGGGGAAGCAGTTGATGAACACAGTAACTGTAACAGGGTGTTTTTGCATTGTAGTTGCAACTGTATTAAAAAGTTTAGCATGGTTAGACTAGATATAAATTCAGACATGGTTAAAAACGAGCACAATACCTGGTCACTATTTTTGCCAGAGTCAGAATCTGAACTAGGTGATGGTTCTGGTTCTGAGGGAGATCCACTCTCCACTACCTCTCGATCGCTGGAAGATGCCCGTGACCTCTTCACTGGTGGCCTCTGTGAAGTTTGACAAAGATTTCTTTAGTTTCAACATAAACATCTTAACCTTTTAAAACCCAGGAGACCTGTAATATTGTGTACAGTACACATATTCGGAATAAACTTTGAGATGGTTTGCAATAAAATGTTCGTTGTGGCCGGGTTTGGATACCTTTGCAGCTGGAGCTTTCCGCTTTGCGGCTGGCCTCCGCTGATCTTCACTCCCAGAATCAGAATCCTCACTTCCCGTTTCAGCTTTCCTCGGTACCACTGCTTCCTCTTCATCTTCTTCTGCATCACTTGCCGCTGCAGGTTCGTTTTCCTCGCTGTCGGACGATGATGCAGCCTTTGTGAAAACCATTCAGATGTGACAGATGTGTTTTTCGCCGTGAAACAATGAACGATTTCAGATGTAGAAACAAGGCTAAACTCACTGCAGGTGCACTGTAAGAGGCGTGAGGATTGTTTTTGATTTCCCACAAGCCTTCGTTGAAGCCTTTCCTTTTGTTGGGCTTTCCATACCGATCGATGCACTTTTCATATGCAAAAAGGTCCTTGGGTGCAAGGAATGCTCTGAAACAAAAGAAAAAACAAACTATTATGAATATTATCAATGCGTGTACAAGATTAAAGGAACCTATTTATGAAAAAGCAGATTGAACATAGTGTAATAACATGCGAGAGAAAATCAGATATGGTTTGATTCTTCTATTGACTTTCTAAAGAATTGTGTCAATCTGATCCTAGGTTAGTTTTGTAAGGCAGGGTGCTCATAATTTTAAGAAAATGGAAAGTAGTAAATGACCAAATACAAGCATAATATGTCATACTATGCATCATATAATTTAACATACCTGTCTTATCTACACATAGACAAAATCTGTCAACCACTAGAAAGAACAGTTTACTTACGTTTCATGTGTCCCAAAGAAGAAAATGGGGATCTTGTTGGGTGGGGGTTTTACAGCCCCATCTGCTACATCCTCAATCTAAAGAAAACACATTATCTTTTTTCACCTGAAGTTACATTAAAATGAAAACACCGTTTCTAACCAGAGCACGTAGAATGCAAATCTATACGTTATAAACGTTGTATGGGTTTACATTGCAATTGCTCACTCTATAAAATATATAAATCCTCAGCTATATAGAAGTTCTGTAAATTGCAGCAAGGAGAAATTAAATGCACGTGCATCATGTCTTATTAAACATGACATTTGAGACCCTTTCAATTATTGTGACAGAATCAAAAAATTAAAGAATTACAGCACACAGTAAAGCAACCCGTTCCCAATATCCGCCATAAACAAATCCCAAATGCAGTCATTATCAAAATAAACAATAACTGCGATCACGCGACCATAGCAACACCTAACGTTACAGAGGTGCAAGTTAGCCATGCAGCTAACCTCATACATTCATGTCTACGTGAATACTCTGAAACAAATACAATAATACAAAGACGCAAAGGCTTAAGTCGCAGATTACAGATATTTGTAACAGAATATCTTCTGTTAAACGTCATGCACTTAAAGAAAGCGGGTCACGGTAAGGCTGATGGGGGTGTGTGCTGGATGCACCGCGAGCCTTGCGCGAGCACCACCGCTGCGCTTACCCTGGCCGGCCAGTGAGGATATCCCTTCATTTTAGCGAAGACAAGATCCCCGGGCCGAAAATTGTGCGGCATCTTGTCGTCCCACTATGTTCCGCTCCGCGTTGTGCTCGTTTGAGTCCGTTTCACGGGCCAACAGTAAGACCTGCTTCGGATACAGTATGCAAAAGCGGTTTTCTGCATCAGTTTCCGCTCATTCCATTTCTGCCACCGGAAGTCCAGCCTCCGCTCGATCGCTGGTTGGACGAATGAGGTGTCATGGCTACTGTCTACCAATCGAATTGTACAATGTGTACATTCCTGAGGAGTCCAATTTATTAGTGTTGTTTTTTATTCAATACCAGAAGAACGTGATATAAATTTGGCTTACATGACTGGACTTCGATATTCGGCTAACAATATGGAATGGTTCAATTAAAAAAAAAACGCTCGTCTTATTTAGATATGAACAAAAAATACAACTGTTGAAGATTGACTTACAGTTTACAGTATAAAAATAACCATTAATTATTATACAGTTGGTTTCAGTGTGTATTTCTATTTAATTGACAGAAAATCGAATTGGTTGTAGTTTCACTTCCCGTCCGCACGATGTCGCCACAACGCAATGTGTGCATACGCTTTACGAACTTATTTCCGTTTCAGAAGCTGTCGCTTTTCCGCTGTAAACATCGCTTAGGTGGTAGTCTGACGGTTAAACCAAAAACAACTTTTTTATTGTCAGTTCAAACATTTTTAACACGTAGTCTTGTATCATGAAGAAGCTTTTTGAGGACTTCAAGAAGGATATAAAATTCAAATCAGCGGGACCTGGAAAGAAACTTACAGAAGACAAAAGGTAACGTTGTGTTTATCACGTTCGTGAGATCTGTTATCGCTTTTCTAAACCTCACGTCACATCTTCACACAATATTTGGACCAATCTTACAAAATGTAGAGTAATATAATAGCAAGATGTAAGAATTATACTCATAACTATCTGAGCTCTCGTTGCATTTCCTACATAATCATATGTGACATGTCTGATACCTCTAGATTGAAATTGATGTTTATGATTTTTATGAATCATATGGCCAGCCAACACAGGTTAGGATCTAAAGTTTTACCCATAAATGTAACCTCATGTCTATATTTACTCTGAGGTTAACAGGCTGAGTCCAGATTTTCTGTTAGTCACATGGGATAGGTTTACACTAAACCCATGCAGCTTCAGTGATGTTATTGGTTGCAACTATGCTTGACCCCAAACATGTGTAAGCAATTTCTGGACTTTCCAGCAACTCAAAACCTGAGGTGTCACAGTCGACGGCTCATGCCGCATCCAGAAAACCTCCAACTAAAGGTGCCCAGATGGCAGGGGCCGCCGCTCTTGCCAGGATTGACCAACAGTATCGCCCGAAAGTCCAAACATCGCAGGATGCCATAAGAATTCAGGGTGAATAATCTGCAGATTTACAAAAATCCTATAAAATATGAAAAAGAAATGGATTGGTTTATTTCAAGATGCATGTTATTATATTTCAGTCAAGCGGGAACTTGAAGCAGAGGCGGCCGCCACTGCGGCCAGTCAAAAGAACACGGAGGTGGAAGTAAGACTTAACTTCATATATTATGCTGTATATTTCAAGTCTTTTGTAACCATATTATAGCATCGAGACAGGCTGAAATTGTGATTTATATTTACTCATAAGGGCTCCAACGTTCCTCAGAAGGACCCATCTTCTTATTCAGTGTCGGGGGTGTATTTTATTTGTCCCCTTACTGGCAAAACCCTAACAAAGAGCGAGAGAGAGCTTCACATCAAGGAGGCCATCCTGATGGTGAGTTTACAGACCTGACAAGATCTTGAAAAAAGTCGAACTTGAGATTTAGACAATACGTATTTATTCACAGAGGTTTTCAGAGGATGCACTGGAGGCCTCCATTATGATGGTTCACACCTTCAATAAAGACAAAGAAAAAGTTAAAGCTGCCGTGGACATCATCAGCAAGTAAGGGCTGTTCAATCTGCAAATTAAAGTTAACGACACACGTATCGTGATGACTGTAATGTATTACTAATGTGCGGGCAGGTACATGGATAACATCTGTAAGAATCCAACAGAGGAGAAGTATTCGAAGATCAAAGTCAGCAACAAAGTGTTTCAGGTATGAGTATTCACTTTTAGGACAGCGAGACATCACAGAGAGCATGAATAAAAACAAGTCACGTGTTGTTTTGTGACCAAAGGAGAAGGTCAGTGGAGTCGAGGGCACTCGGGAGTACCTGCAGGCTCTGGGGTTTGAAAGCACTGTGATGCCAGTAGAAGATGAAGGTAATTTGTGTTTGGTTGGTTCATGCATCTTCATTGATGTTTACGTCTGTTTCTGACATGCCTCTCCGTTCATGAATAACTCCCAGATAAGACTGAGGAGTACCTGGTGTTGCCGCCACAAGAACCAGAGGCCCTGGAGCACATGAAGGTTCATCTGGAGTGTCTTCAGAAGGGAGAGCCAATCAGAGCAAAGCTGGATCGTCAGCCGCAGGTCTTCAGACCGTCTCAGCACGCCACGCATTTCGAACTCCCCCCTGACTTTTACAATTTGACCCCAGAGGAACTGAAGAAAGAACAGCAGCTTAAGTAAAGAAACAAATTTATTCACATTCAGATCTCCCAAAAGCCTCGATAACTCTTATTAGAGTGATGATTTTTTTCCTTAATTTAGGAGTGAAATTGTGGAGAGAAACGCAATGCTAAGAACGAAAGCCATGCGTGAAAAAGACGAGCAGAGAGAGAGAAGAAAGTACAACTACGCCCTCCTGAGAGTTCGGCTACCGGATGGAATTATACTTCAGGGTTGGATAATGCAATATTAAGCAAATTTGCATTTCTAAATTGACACACAAAAAAATAAATAATACATTATTAATTATTTATAATCAATTATTCAAGATTAATTATGTTAAGACAATGAATTGGTAGTAGG
The DNA here is from genome assembly GCF_015846415.1 of Triplophysa dalaica. NCBI lineage: Eukaryota > Metazoa > Chordata > Actinopteri > Cypriniformes > Nemacheilidae > Triplophysa > Triplophysa dalaica. The sequence continues at coordinate 11,120,180 of NC_079551.1, forward strand.
AAATAGTTTACATGTTTAATACTGTAATAGTTGTTATGAACGCATTGTACGGCATATAACAATACTGTAAAATGATTTAACTATTAAACTTCAAAGTCATAGTTTTGTTTATAACTTATCTTACCAATAAATGTCCTGCAGGCACTTTCCTGGCCTGGGAGAAGGTGGCAGCGTTGTACCAGTTTGTACGTGATTGGCTGGAGAATGGGTGGCAACCCTTCGAGCTGATGGCACCTGGAGGACAGAAACTGAAGGATGACGAGTCCATGGCACTAAATGAGTGTAACCTGGTAGGTAAAGGGACTGTAAAACATAAAAAAGAATTCATGCAAACAAATTAAAATCCTGTTATCATTTTAAACCTAACCCTTAAGAAATTCCTACCACTGGAGTCCCCATCAGTTGACTTTGTTCTTCACCTTTTAGGCTCCAGCGGCTCTGCTGACCTTCTCATGGGACGCCGCAGTTCTGGCAGATATAGCCGCTGCTGGAGGGAAAACTGCCGTTTTGCTTAAACCAGCACTATTTGAGAATATAAAAATCCTGGGCTGAACATTTTATCCTGTTGTTTGTCTCCGGTCACTGCTGTCCCTGCCTGCGTCCTGTTGCCACTCTCCTATCATCCCCCCACTGCTGGAGTTCCAGCCATCCCATAAACACAAGACGAGGCTAATATGTTGGTTGTATCCTCAGCATGAATTAAATGGCTTTATGGTGCTGTAGGATTAAAACTGTGGGATCAGAAAGAGTATTTTGCTGTGGGTAGTATGTTTGAGGAGTTTTTGCACCTTAAGGGTCACGTCTAAACATCCTGTATTATTATAACACATTGTTGCTATATGACTGGTCACAAGTATAAAGTGATGCTTTTGTAGGTGTCTACACTAGCTCCTAAAGGACTCCTGCTGCGCTGATTGGAATAGTTCAGGTCTTGGTTGAAACCATTGTGATGCTGCAAATTAAAAGGACATTGTTAAGAGAATAATGTTAAGATAAAGATTAACGTACCATATAATCTATATTCCGAAGACTGTTTAATTTAAATTTATTGATGCACCATTTAGGGATGAAATTTAATTGTCTAATTTGAGCGCTACATGTGTCAGATTTATGTTGTATTTTTGGTTGCTTAACTAAAGTGAAGGATCACATGAATGTTATATTGCAACTACATTTAGGCAAAATCTCTTTTTAGCAACAGTCTACCTCCTTACATAGATGTTTTTTGCTCCTTTGTTTTTCAAAATTATCCCACTTCAGTTAAAAACACTTTGCTTGTAGTTAATCCAGACTGGTTGGTTGCATATCACATTGTCTAATGACTAGCTTGTGAAACATTTTTATTAAACTGTGTTATATTCTTATAACATCAAGTGCTGTCATTTACACTTATCTTTCAACCTGTAAAATGTTCTGTTGTTTGACAAACATGAAATAAAATGCATTGTCTGCCGAGTTAATGGACTACACATAAAAAAACCAGAGAACAATTTCACAATAAAAGTGAGGTTTCATTCGAAACAAAGAAAACGTTCTTGTTACCATCAACGTTTAATCATTTTTAAATAATGCTTTATTTAAGCTTTGTAGAAACCCAATACAACTGCAAACTATGGCGCAGTTTATTCAAAACATTGAAAACATTTAGCCCAAAATTGCTTGTTTTACTGTTTTGGACAGCCAGCTACTATTTCATCCTCTATACCATTCTTCAAAACCGAAAGGAAAGATTTGAAACAGTATTTACACCGGGTTTAGCAGCCTGCGAGACAGAAATGGCATGTGCTGTTTTTATACAAAGCTTTTTGGAAAAGGAAAAAACTGAAGGGCTAAACAGAGAAGTTGAGAAGATGGAGGGTGGAAGAAAAGGCCAGAAACGAAATATAAAAGTGCAATATATTTCAATTGTCATTATGTTTGAGAGATACACCAGTTCAAGTATTCTGAGAAAAACAAAATTAAGTTAAAACAAATGGCACTGAGCACAGCATACAGCAACAACCTCCTGACTGGAGCCAGAGCTGATGAATGTGTCAGCCTATGTACCAGCAGAGCATTTGCACACTTTCAGAAAATGTTCATTATTAGAACAAACAGGATGTGATCTAGTCCACTGACAGTGTGTACAGGTAAGATTTCATCTGACCCCCAACCTATTGTAGCAAAACAAATAATTCATTCTGGGGACCTTAATACTGTGTCCGATACTGTGTTCCTTCGAAACGTTGATCAGATGTTGAGCCCCGGTGAACACGAGTGCAAACCCGACATGGAATAGATCTCAAGCGGTGGCTGGGGTTGGGCAAGGGAGGTTAAGAGCAGCAGTTTCAGATGCGTTTGTGTCCATGTGCTCTGCTTTTTCCTCGGTTTGTGCCAAAGATGTATTGCCATCCTGTTCGGATACTTGTGAGGAAATAATATAACATTACCGTCAAGCCTTTCCAGAATAAGCTGTAAAGACTGTAATGTTGATGTAACGTTTACTAACCAGACTTTTCCCCGACAATGACACAGTCGTCATCTTCATCGTCCTCAGTGTCTGCTTGAAAGCCATCAGTCTCCATTGCTTCAACCTAATAATCATCAAACAAAAAATCTTTCAATCTCATACTTGTATTACAATTTTGCATTAATTTAAAAATAAATATTCAAAATCATAACACATGAAGTCTTTTTTTCCACACCTGTTCTGATTCGCTATTTTTCTTCATGTACTTTGTAATAGAGTGGTTGCTGACGCACTTCCTCTTGTTGGAGGGGGTGCTTGAGGTTGACTGAGATGTAGGAGAGTTGCCCTGTGAGCTGGCGGGCTCTTCGCGGGTGATATGTGCACCGGAGGTGAGGTACTTCCACTGGCAGGGCACGGGCAGAGCCTCCTGAGAATGACTGGCTAGAACGTCTGCATGCACGTACCAACAGCTTCGTCTATAGGTGGATCGCTTCTCATAGACGCCGCTTTCCTTTATGAGACGCCGGACTTGGATCCTATTACCAAACACAGATAATGTCTTAGAATATTGCAATGACAAGCTACCAAAATCAATCCCTTTCAAGTGCTGGAAACTGAAAGTCATTCACAAAGAAAACTCAACCTGTTTCCCAGCAATAGAGAAATGAGTCATCCAGTTTACATCAGAAATACACACGAACATTCCTTTTAAAAACGGAAATGAAAAACACATTTCTGTAAAACAAGCTATAAGTATGGGGCTATGATGGCTGGGTTACCTGGGTGGGACGTGGTTGGTAGAGTTCAGTGGGCTCTTTGTGGGTGATGATGTTTGCTGGCGACAAAACTCCAGGAACTCATTGATGATCAACTTGCTGCTGTTAACATTCCCATGCAGCAATGGCAGCAGCTGTGATAGCACTGAAAATTGATTAACATCACAAAATGTGTTAATCACGCTCAGGACAACCACCTATAACAGACCTGACAACCCCCCCAAAACCACACAACATTCTTTTAAGATGTAGCACCCCAGAGTGCCTATTACTGTATTGTCTCAAGACACACTACTTGACAATCCACACTTGTATACTGATTTGTTGACAAACACCCACATTTTTTAAATTTTGCTATTCATCCAAGATGTCAATTACTGTCATTCTTCACAGACCGGTTGTTTGTTATGATGCACGATACATTATCGCCAAATCGGTATTGGCAGATAAATGGTCCTTTTTAATCTTATCTGCCAATAATAAAATTCAGGCTGATATATTATAGCCGATAAATTATGAATCATTTCTTCTTCTGCTGCAAGCTGCTCACAGTTAGAATACAGTACATCACTGTCTTGATTATATACTTACTGCTATTAAAAAAAAATTGTTGATGTTGGTACAGTGTGTAGTAACCTTATTTTTTGCAGTCAATGTTTTCAAATAAAAGCAGTTCTCCACCTTTTTGCATTTTGTTTCAGTCATAGGGAATTTATATTAATATTTAGATAATGTATATCGGCCAATATATTGGTTATAGGGTTCCAACGTTGAAGAATAATCGGTGCATTTCTAATTCATTATCCCTAGATTTCACGGATGAGGTAATTTAATGTCCTCCCTTCTGTTTAGATGTACATTTCCACAGATGATTTTCATGACTTTGTTGCACTGATTTTGCATTGTTTTGTGAGCCGAGAACTAGCATTACCATATCTTGTTCACATAGTGAGTGTACTTGCGTGACTACACACAATTCCGTTGAACACTATTTGTAGAGAGAATGTCTCGATACACTCAGCTCACGGTTTGACATTATCCAAGATACAAGGTAGAACAGTATCACAATATGCTGAACAATATATTATATGTTTGTAATATTATATATATGGATTCCAAATTGCGCAAATTGTAATGAATGAAGATCCCAACTATATCTCTGACCTCTTAAACATACATGCTGTACTCACATTTCTCGTTCCTCTTTTGACGTAACAGGTCCCGTTCAGGGGTGGAGGCCTCATCTTTAGGTAAAGGCTCCAACATACAAACAGCATACGGCCGCAGGAATTCCACTGTAGGCTCCTCCCCCTCCCACCGGCAGCATCGTACAACTGGCTCCAAAACCTTCACCTTCCCTTTAGACAATAGCTCGTTCTCCCACTCACGAGCTTTTATCTTCTGGCGCACCTTCAGCTTCTCTGGATCTCCACCCTCCTGCAGGAGATTGCCATTATTATCATAAGGTGATGTCGTGAATAAAAAAAAGCACCAATAAAAAGAGTGACGTCTGACGTACCTCATCTTCCTCACGTGCTCCTTCCCCTTCTGAGAGATAACCGTGGGGTACAAAGAACCCATCATCATCGTCGTCATCATCTCCAGCTTCATCATCATCATCCTAGCGCGATAAACAACAATGAAATTCTTCCCACAATTTTATAATTTCCTGTTAATCCCATTTTTCACTGTAAAAGCCGAAACAATGTGATGTCATCGTGCTCACCCCCTCACTGTGAGAAAGAGACTCTCCTGGCTCCTCTTCCTCCCACTCTTCGTCACTGTCCACCTCATAATCCAGCAGATCCTGATGACAAAACACTTTTACATTACCATCACCCTTTCTTAATCATCATGAAAAATCATAATGCAACATCTCAAAAGCATTCAATTAATTTAAAATCAGAACTAAACTTTTTAGAAGAAATATTAGATGGTTGCTTTACCTTGTCTTGTCGTAGTGGACAGCGTGGAGAGATGTACTTGCTTTTTTTGCTATATGTGCCCCAGTAAGCCGGCCGATAGTTGTCTTGGAAGTGCAGGAGTTTCATGCGGCCGTATCGGTGTCGGTCTGGGACGCCATCTGCCTTTACGCTTTCAGTTACAACCAAACAATCTCTGAAGACAGAGAGACAGTGAACAGTCAGAACAAAAGACAAGCTTTCAACAGCATCTGAATATCTAAAACTATAAACGCTGGTGTTACACATGCTTATATAATGGGTACAAAAAAAAGTGTATCTAGGCAACTGTCAGTAATACAGCTCCATTTGTCTTTCCTTACCTTACTGAATTGATGCGATGGGGCCTGGTTGCACCTGATCTGCGAGGTTTGTGCTTCGTCCAATCCTTCAGTCCATTTAGAGTGCTGTCTGGCTGGGCAAGATAATGGTCCAGCTCCTCTAGAACAGCATCCTCACATTGTACTCGAGTCAGTGGTGCCAAAGACATGTGCTCTTTAATCTCAAAAGGGGCAAACTTTCCACAAGCAGATGCTAAAGTCTGAAGCAGTAAACAACACAAAAACATTTTCAGAACATAAAATAATAGAAAACTGCAATCTTCCATAAACCCAGAACACTAAAGAATGCCACTCACAAAGAAACTAAACTTGCTAAAGCACCATGTTACAAAAAAAGTTATGCTAGACACAAGCGCGGGTGTTTGCCAGAACAGGGTTAGGGTTAGGTTATTAAATATTAAAAATATATTTGTGACGAAATATCATATGACAACAAGAAGCAAAGATATTCTGATATGCATTTGTTGTTTTCAATTTTACTTTAGGTAAAGTGTTCCTTTTAGTAGAACAAAATAACTTCAAGTCCAGAGGGAAAACATCTTAAATCTACATGCTGATTAAAGACATTCACCTTTGGTGCCAGCTGGGTCTTGGGCTTCTGTAGAAACCGGGTAATCTCAGCCTTTTCAGCTTTGAGGCGCTAAAAAGATAACAAGAGCCATTCAATGAAAACATCTAGAGCTCATAAATAACAACATATATTAATAAAGTTTAGACATTTCAACAAGATTGATAACTAAATCAAATATGACGCCTTAGAGAAAGAAAACCACTTACTTCTTTCTCTTCCTTCAACCGTTTTTCTTCCTCTTTCTTTCTTTTCTCCTCAAGTTTGGCCCTGAATAGATTACATCATGATTTAAAGCAAATACAATTCATGCATTACAAGTTACTACTGAGATGCTATAAGCACTCACTCCATTTTCATTTGCCGCTGCTCTTCTTTAGCTCGTTGTTTCTCAACCTTCTCTTTCTCCTCTCTCTCTTTCTTCTCCCGCCGCTCCTTCTCCTCTTTCTCCTTTTTCTCTTTCTTCTCTCTCTCCTTCTCTTCCCTCAGCTTGCGAGCCTTCTCTTTTTTCTTTTCCTTTGCAGCTTTGGCCTCCTGTTTGAGCCGTTCTTTCTCATCCTTGAGTCGCTGTTTGTCCTCCTGTTCTTGGACACTCTGAAGGGACAATAACAATTATTTTTTCCCCATATTAATTTAAACAGTATCTTTATTGAACCATTAATATTCCAATATTGTTGTCTGTGTGAGGCTATGTTCAGATTTGACTTCTTTTTTTGAAGCTGCTAGCACCTGTTTGACATTATAATCCTATGTAGTAAACAGTGTTTTCAAAAAGTCCTGAGTGCTTTTTTAACACTAAGAGCAGCTTCTGAAGTTGAAAAAAGTTCACATCCTTGTTTGAAGCACATTCTTTAGAGCTAACCAAGGAAAAGCAAACAGCGAGACCTGTCATTTGCATAACAACATGCGAGGAAGGTGATTGTTCGAGTAGGATCAAGCTAGGGAAAATAAAATGGTGGCCCAAACGCCGGTTGGAGCATAGTTTTGTATAAATTTAGGTTTAGGTATTACTTTTGATTGCATTTCTAGTAAGAAATTATTATAGTAGCGATTAAATATGGGATTGGTTATCCGTTAATAATTGAAATAGACTCCCGTCACGCTGCCTATGAACCCTGTCAGAATCTGTTTCTCTGATCTGCCTACATGCACAAACATTTCCTCCTTTTTTTACAAGAAAAAGTGCCATTGTCAACCTTTTCCAAAAGAAGTCAAATGTGAACCCAGCCCTAGTAGGCAATTACTTTGAGAGACCGCCTCTTCATCTTATTTTCTGCTTCATTTGTCTGTAGGGCCTGAATAAAGAAGAGAGCTTAATTAATGTGTTGAGCATCAAACATAACCTCTGGATATATGACAAACATAAACAATGCAGTTACACTTAATTGTCCACTCACTGAGGCAGGGGTGCTGGGTGCACTTCTGCTGGGCTCTGGTGAGCTCTCCACCGCTGAGAGGGAGCTGGTGGATCCAGTCGAGAGCATAGACTCATTCTCCTGGCTGATTTCAGTCTCCTGTTGCTCCTCTTCCTCAGTATCGGACTCCAGAGTGCTGTCCAACATCTCTCCCTCCAGCTCCTCATCCTTATCCGTCTCCTCGTCTTTTAGTGGTGTGGCGGGTTCTACAGCTTTCCGTGCATTTTCTCGACTCGTTGATTTTTCTGTAATGGCTGCAACCGGAGTCACAGGTTGTTGTTTGACAGCATCAGTGGAATTGTCTTCTGTGAGGTCGATGGTAACTTTAGGGGTAGAGCGGATAGAACGCATACTTCGACTCATAAAGGAATCAAGAGGACCGCGGCCGTTCACCAGAGCCGGGCCACGCCGCTGCGGCAGGGGAGAGTGTTCAACATCGTTTTCTCCATCGGAGACGCTGGGTTCAGAGCACTTGGGAGCAACCGGACCTTTGGTTCTTTTGGGCTCAATGCATTCCTTGATTTCCGGGTTTAGCCTTTTGAAAGTAAGACGTGCTGGAGGGGAGGGTCATTGATTATTAAAAAGAATGAAAAACAATGCATTATTAAAAACAGTCATACTGGCTAAATGACATTAGGCGATTTGACAAAGAATTGAACCCTCATGTGGTTCCAAACCCATTTAAATTTTACTTAAAGGTACCCAAGGTTGTGGGTTTGATCCAGGGGATTGCACATTCCCATGTATAAATGTATAGGATATTGCAATTTCAGTCGCTTTGGATAAAAGTGTCTGCCAAATGCATTAAATGTAAACGTTTTATTGGATATAAACCAATATCTTTCATCTCACTCACTGATTGTCTCAAAACAAAATTTTGGTTGGTGGGGACGGTTGTTTATTAACTGTGATGTAGCAAACAGGATTACAGTGATTTTTACCTTGAACAAGCTTCTTGTTGGCAGTATTAGCTTTGCCCACACCATCCATGCCTGAATTAAAAAGACAAAAGTATGCATGTCACGTCTTGCAAGTTGCAAACAATAAAAACTAATTTTAAATATAAATACTAATACAGCATTTAACAAACAGAACTGATTGTCAATGGATGTCTCGTCATAACAAAGGTCATAACTAACGTTACCCCGTACCAGTAATTTACTTGACAGTTACGTTCAACCAAACGTGTATTTTCAAATAACGTAAATCTTTTAACCCAAAAAGCCATTTGTACCCATCTTGAGGGCAAAACATAGAAACTTTAAATGAAATAGTGTATGCCAACTCGGTGACTAATGTTTATTTTCGATCTCCCGCCTTTCGGTGAATGATGGTTCGTAGGCCTTTGGCTAGCGAGAGTTTGGCGACTAGTAACGTTACCTGTGAATATGGAGCAACTACACTTGCATACATTAGCACAATGCAGACAAACAAAGCTTAAGAATTCACAAGAGCCCGGATGGATGTCGATGCATGTCAACGTATAGAAAAGCATTGCACGCGATTAAAGTCATGCACTTTGTAGTTAAACAAATTACGTGGAAAAACAATCAGCGCTAATAGCTCGTCGGCTAGCCATGAACTTAGCATGCTAATTAAGATAATAAAAACACCGAGCACCCAATGCTATTCGAAAATGACGTCAAACAAAAACGTTTCATTGTTTATCATAGAATAAGACGCGAAATGAAGCTCTCTAGATGTTTCTGAATGACTCTCAAATCAAAATGGAGTTTTACACGTTAACGTTACTTCTACCTGGAAGCTCATTAGTCAAACTTTCAACATCATTTTATTCATTACGGGACAATAAAACGGACAGATTAAAGATCAGACAATTTCAAAGAAATAACCTCTGCGTGGAGTGGAGGCAAGGGGCTCTTCTGCCGTGAGCATCACCACCACCATCCGCGCGCCCTTCAGCTCCTTGCGCTCGCGCTGTCCTCACACTCAAAACTTGACGTTAAACGGAAACGGCGAGGACTTGTTTGGACTCCGTGCACAACTCCTGCGGGCTTGTCATCGACTCCACGTCTTCACTAATCGCAACATTAACTTGTGAACTACAATTCGTGTATGTTTCTGTCACTTTTGGAGTCGAATATTCTGATTATTTAGTCAGCAATCCTGTTCCGTCTTTCCCCTCACATCCCCGGCTAGACTCCCTCGCGCTCCCCGCTCAGAATTGGCGGGAGCTGGTTGCGGGCATTGATTCCGGATAGTGATTGGCTTACGGAGTACAACGTCACAGTTACGATCTGTCAAGTTATTGGCTGTTCTCAACCCCCTTCCTCACAACACCCCCTTTTTGCACTGTCGAGAAGGGTGATTGGTTAGTGAGTGTGATGCCATATGCGATTGGTCCGATGAACATAATAAGCCAAAATAAGTTATTTTATAGAATTGTTTGGCTGAATGTTTACGTTTTTTTTTCGTGTGAGATATATTAATACCTGAACGAAACCTAAAATAAAATTGTATCCGTTATGTTATGTTTCCCGTAAACTTGGAGAAAGTGTTCAACGTTTGTATTTTGAAGTGGATTTTGTGTGCATGGCAAATCTGTTATATATCAACATTTAAAATTAACTGTTATAAACAAACGTAATCGTGGGTGTTGCCGTAAACAAAACCTTCATCTAAACGTCCAACTTTACTGTTTACTGGTAACAGAAAACCGTCATATTTATCTATGGCCACAAGGCAGGGAAACTGGATGTGGAATTTTATCTAGTCACACGCACAGAGACCACTCCTTTTGATAACGTGTGATGGGGGTTGTAGTCCTTAAAGTTACAACTTCCATGCACTGACTTCAAACCAGAGAGCTACAGAACTACATCTCCCATAATGCACCAAAATGATTCCGTCCGCCACGGGATTGCCAGGATTCAATGCGGACAGCGGATGCATCCCTTTCAAACTATTTAACGGTGTTCTGAAATCTTGTCAACACGTATGTAACTTTAACGGAATAAAGATCTTAAGCAATATTTTATTTTAAAGGTTCGTTCCTTATACAATCGCTCGAAATGTGCTTCTATGCTGCAGTTATATCTAATAGTATATCAATGCTGGCCTGGCTGTAACGTCACTATGTTGTCCAAACTGCCTTACTGTAAAGTTAACATAGGTGTATTATTAATAACGTCACAACTGTAGTTTATTATTATTATTTAACATGTTATTTACACGCAACGGATGTAATATTACGTTATGCGACTTGTTTACCCTTTTCTGCGATTTATAAAAGTTACATTTGTGTACATGTAGATGATGCTTTTGACTGAGTTTTACGTATTATGATCTATTTAACTGTTTTGTTATTGTTTTGTTTATCTGTTAAACTGAAATCAACAGTCCATCAGCTCGTAAAGAGGAAAGTTCACCTGGATCAGTAACTTACCCACGTTTTTACAAAACTGACAATGACAGGTAAGCTAGATTTGACATTGAATGTGTATTGTGTAAATTATAAAAATATATAACCTAAATGTATGCAACGTAAATTCATCATCATACACACATTTTGACCCCCACATTTTCAGACCGGGCAAATAATTTCCCCCCGCTGCCTAAGTTTCTTCGCATAAAACCATGTTTTTACCAGAACGTGGATGAGGAAATCCCACTACCCCACCAGCAGCTAGTGCGGCGTGTTTACAATCTTTGGATGTGTGAGTAAATAAATACAAGCCTCACTGCTAATAATTCAGTTTTGCATTGTAATAAGAAACATACACACACGCATCTGATGTCTAAACTATCCTTTTTCCAGTGTACTCGATAACACTGTGTGTTAATGTGGTGGCCTGTATAGCCTGGTGGGCCGGAGGGGGGAACGCAATCAACTTTGGCTTTTCGCTCCTCTGGCTTCTGGTTTTCAGCCCTTGTAGTTTCACCTGCTGGTTCAGGCCGCTTTATAAAGCCTTTCGGTAAGGAGACCCTGTTTTATACCGAAAAAAAATGCTAGGGGTGATGTTTTCTTTGATTAAATCGCTTGTTTTCCTCTCCTCAGGGCTGATAGTTCCTTCAACTTCATGGCTTTCTTCTTTGTCTTATTCTTTCAATGTGTTCTTGCTTTCATCCAGTGTCTTGGAATATCAGGTTGGGGTGCGTGGTAAGTATCAATAAATGTTAGTAGAGACGTATCATTCCCGTTCTTGATTTATTTCTGTCTGGTTTAATTTGATACATGTCACCTGTTTTGCTAACTGACTATATCTCTTAGCATTATAATACTACTCATAATGCATGGTGGTAGAACAGCCATCGGATGAAATGCTATTTCTGACACGCACCCAATTCTTGAAGTGGTTCAAATTCATAATTTCAGTCATCTGCAGACAGATTATAATAATATTAATTATACAGACAATTATATGAAACAGACGATTATTTTCTTGAGGTCAGTAAGAAAAAGAATGCACAAAAAATTTGATACACAAACTATAAACCTACATACAAATATTTTCTGTTTTGTCAAAGCACATCCTTTGGAAAAATGTGCAATACCATGCATGAATGAAAAGGGCTATAGAAATAAAATCGAATTGAATATTCTGCTTCAGTAGACATTTAGGACCTTCTGTAAATAGAGTACAAAACATGAAAATGACATGTTATATAAAATCAATCAAATTTTTGAAGGTTCACTATTTCTTTAATGTGTACTTTTATACTATGTTATTTTATATAAGTGTTTTTTCATATCTAATAGCATATGCGTGTCATCGACACATGTTAACTTCTGGTCGGTATATTTCATTCTTTCTTAACAGTGGTTGGATCGCCACAGTGGTTTTTTTTGGAACAAACGTGGTCTCTGCTTTATTCATGCTCATCCCTACTGTGCTCTTTACTGTGGACACTGTTTTGATGGTGATTGTTCTCATCAAGGTATGATTTGCACGTGCACACTTTAAACCGTCTATTCATTCACTTTGCACAAGACTCCAGTGTTAAAGAATAATCTAGTTAAAGTATTAAAATGGTGTCAAGAGTGTGACAAAGTAAGTTTATCATTACTTTTATACTGAAAGGTTCATCGGCTGTATCGTGGTGGAGGTGGCAGTTTGGAGCGGGCACAGGAAGAATGGAGCACTGGGGTTTGGAAGAACCCCACTGTGAGAGAAGCCGGATTCAATGCCATATCTGAAACCGGCCCCAGTCTCCCACAATACCCTGGTGCTGTGCCCAATTACCCACAGAGCGGCCCGTGGTGAAACCTCTTTTGAACTGTAGATGGTGCCAGAGTGCCACTTGTTGTCTTAACATGAAAGATTGCAGAGGAACAGAGAAAGGCCAATATTATGAATCACTGCATAATGTGCCGAAGACTTTAATAGATGTTTTTTTTCTTCACTTTTGTACTATATTTTCCTTTAACATAGCTAAATATATGTTCTAATCTAATATTAATCACCAAAGCATTCCTTATCGATTCTTGCTTGAAAGACATCTTAAGTTACACTTTCATTTTCAAACATGATTTCAGCAGAAGAGGAGGTTTGTCAAAATATAAATTTTAGGCAAACACACCTGTATAAAAGAATAAAAAATAAAAACATTCCTTAGCTTATTGCTCAGTCAGCTGCTCATTTAAGTCATCTCAATAATTTAAATACAATTCAACATACACAACTTTGGACAAAGTTGAGAAGCATACACCTCATTTCATCAAAATCTCATAGGTCTTTTAATCCATTATAGATGCTTACACACAACCGATCACGTCTGAATATTTTGTCATTTATGGCAGCTTTTCTATTTACCTCATAAAATTAGGTCTTTATTCCATTCCAGCTTTGCGTCTTGCGGTCTAAACAGTTGTTTCGATTTCTAAGATTTGTTAGCATGAATTACGTTTTTAAACGAAGTGTATTTGCATTTAAAATATATATTTTCTGACTTGCGCCTTCAACTTGCCAAAAATATTGTGCCGAAACGAAGACAGCCTTAATGTATCAAAAATATTTAGCATGGGTGAAAATCACAAGTGCTACAATTCTATCTGTGGATGTGACTACATCCTAGTTTTCGCTTATTGCCGTTTTACTAATGGCTTCAGAATATGTATTTCTTTTCATTCCAGAATGTTTTCTTCGTTTAATCTCAAATTCATTGTGCTTCGAAGTGAAGCATTGTTTACACAAAGGTGGCTTGTTGGAGACTACGACACTCTATTTGAATATGTGGTCTTTGGTCTGTTTTGTTCAAGATTTCCTTCAACAGAGCCATGGGAGGTGGATTTTAAGCATTCTTCACCTGGATTTGCCTTTAATAATATTGCATTAGAAGTGTGACTGAATGGCTCAGTAACTAACAACAGTTAAATAAAAACATTGTTTTGTTTTTCAGAATGAAGTCGCTTTTATTGCAGTCACAGAGTCTTTTGCATTCATTTAAAAGGCCATTGCATAATTTAACTATTATGGGAGATGTTTGCTCCACAAAGTGAAGTCATAGTGGTAACACTTAATGGTCCAGTGTATGAGATTTAGTGGCATCTAGCGGTGATGATGTAAATTGCAACCAATGGCTCACTCACCCCTCATTTTTGAAAGCACTACGGTGGCTGTAGATGTGACTGTACGGTCACTAAGATGATGTTATGTTTTCGCTTCTTCGCCAAATTGGATAAACTATTTATTAAACATGCTCTGCAGAGCAGTTTGTCCGTTTAGGGCTACTGTAGAAACGGGGGACCCTTAGCTCATCCCAAGGTAATAAAGCTTCATTATGTAAGGTCTCTATACACCTCTGAAGATAAAGTTAAGTTAATTAAATTTTATTTCTGTCAATGGATCCTCTTAAAAATGACACGCTGGTCCTTTAAGGTTGTAAAGGTGATCTCAATATGAATAATTTTAAGAATTAGTTTTATACCTTTAGAACTAGCAATTTGAACATTCACCACTACGTACGCAGCTGATGCTATATTCGTCGCAGACAAGCACACTCAAATTTTCATAAAAAAAAAAAAAAATGTAAAAGATGCTTTTGAAAAAATCGACTCAATTTATTTGCAATAGTAAAAAATAGTACTATTTGTTAAATATTGTTTCATTTATGAACAGCAATGTTTTTAATGGACCGTAAGTATTTCTGATATTTTTGAATAGATTTTTTATTTACGTACAAAATAAATAAATAGAAAATTGTACAAAAGATTGCAAAACATTTATATCCTCAAATTTCAGACTCGTCCGTAATGTACTTTGAAAGGTGCGTGTCCATCGGCACGTTCCCATTGGGAGCGTTCCTGTGAAAGTTGGTTGCTTCTACGTCACTGTTTGATGCGAGACGCAACCTGACAGTCTGCTGTTTAACGTCCAAAGAATCGCGTTCAGTCCCAACTTTGTGCCCGTATCCCCTCTCCGTACCATTCCTGGGGGTTTTGCTCAATTGTCTCCCAAAGCACATAGATGGAGATATGTGCCCCATGTACAGATTCCAAATAAGCAGACATCCCATCATAACCGACAACACGGCTAGAGCCACTTGCATCACCACCCACTTACCTTCCCCCATCTGCGTTTCGGGTCGTAAAGGGTTCACTTTTAATTCCTCTAAACCCGATGATGTCGTGTAGCTTTTAAGAACGATACCCGAGGTGGTCGGTGTATTTTCGGTCACGTCTACTTTTAATTTCTCCTGCAGGTCGTAAATGGCCAGAGTCTGGGTGTAGGGTCTTCCTTTGACCCGTTCGACTGACGTACAGGTGTAGTGTCCTGCATCGGCAGTCGAGGCGTTGTAGATGAGGATGCCGTCGCTGTAGATGGTGAACTTTCTGTCGGAGGAAAGCAGCTGCTTCCCATCGAAGTTCCATCTTACTTGGGCCAGGTTGGAATCTGGTCGGCATAGCAACCTGATGTTGTTTCCCAGCACAAGCGTTCGGATGTTTGGCTCAGTAGTACCTGGGTACACATATTTTAGAAAGGTGTTAAATGACGCCCAGTGATTTAGGTTTTAAGAATATGTTTTTGAAAAAAAAGTGTAATAAAAACCTCTTATAGGGCACCGGGTGGCATCCGCATCTCTTAGACTTTGTATTAAATTACTAAAATGCAAAATAATATGTTAGCGGTCAGTGTAAGTTGCTTGTATGAACACATTTAAGTTCATTTTATTTACATTTATGAATGCGGCGAGTCAAGCACGGATCAGATGTGAAAGGTAATGTTTAAAGGAACAGTTCACACAAAAATGAAAAATCTTCAACTAACTGTTCTATACTTATTCTGTGACAAACAAGCTTTTTTTCATAAAATTAAATTATAGTGTTTTAAATGTATATTAAAAGTACCAGAAAACACTTGTACACATGACCAAAAAAGGTAAGTACGTTTAGTTGAAAATCGAATATGCGGATGTGACATTTTTTCATGTTTGTTCTCGTAAATTCAAATACGTCACATAAATAAACAAGGCGCCAGGTTTGATGTTAATGATATAAAAAGCAGGAAACGTTACAGTAAAGAACAGCTTTCTGCTAGTCACACAAAGATCTCACATGACCTTGTTGCGTTTTGTAGTATTTGTAAGCTTAACAACCCCTGCTTACTGTATGCATTTCAATGTATATGGAAAGGCAACATGAACCAAATATCTTCAAACGTGTTTTACAGTTTTAAGAACACAATACAGGTCGTCCGAATAATACAAACAAGGCCAAATAAATAAGGACTATTCTGTTCATGTGAGTTTGGACTGGTGCCAGTGAGTATTATGTTTAAGACTAAATTCTTACCCATCTGCATCATTAGGTAAACTGGGTAATCTGGAACACCGTTGAGCCGTGGGGTCCCAGGCACAATAAGGGTCTCTGGCCAAAACACAGTCCAGACAGGATGTATAGCGACTGCAGTTACTGCTCGGCATTTGAACAACCCCAGACGCAGAGCCTGCATACAACTAAACCGCACACAAAATGATGGTTCACTGTACGGTTTTCACTGTAGGCCTACAAAGTAATTGAAGTAATTCACATTATAGATCTCACTTGCGTTCTCATTACCTGATTCTGGTGAAGACGAAGGACATCGACTGGCTCTCCGTTCTGAAAGAGCTCGACTTCCTCAATGACGTGCATTTCTCCGTCATAGTTCACCGCTTTCTGCAAATAACCGTTTTCTGTTGGAAGACAGAAAATCGGGTCACACTTTATATTAGGTGGGCTAACCTGCCATGTGCTTACATGAAATACCTGCAAGGCAATAGATTTCCTGCTGGATATGCTTGGTTTAGCATTGGGGTTTCGGGGCAAGGGTTGGGTTATTGTTAGGTGTAACTATACATGTGAATATAAGTACTTTAAATGTAATGTCAATGTGCCAACAGGAATGCATTGGTACTTAATAAGCAAATGGTATCAAATGGGGAAGTATATTTTATTAACGCGACCTACTACGTAGTGTAACTGAAAATGGAAATACTACAACTACAACTAAAGCAAATCTTACATTTATTAAGAGACACGAAAAGCACAGTCAGAACAACTTTCTATTTTCCAAACTCATTCATAGTAACAATATTTAGAGGCCATTTACAGCAGAGCGTTTTCAACTGATAACGCCAAAAAATTTATGCGTTTTTGCTGTCCGTTTACACTGAAACGGCACTTTAGGGGACCGAAAACGCAAACTTTGGCAAACGGGTCTCAAAATGAAGCTTTGACTACGTTTTCGTTTCCATGTAAACTGGAAGACGGAACGATGATGTGACACGCATGCGTATACAACGCTCTGTAGCCAAAACAATATGGCGGCTTCCCGTAGGCCTACTGTGAGCTCTCGCTTCTCTACTATGTATTAACATTTCCCCAGCAAAATGTGGATTTGGTGCACAGATAAGTCCAGCGGAGAAACACTGTTTACATTCCTCAGACTTTAAAACACACATATACTTCGACCAAAGGAATTAAAAAGCACTTTGGGCTTATAACCGTGTATGTGCCAAGACACGTCCTGTTTCTTTACACAACACCATCGCCATCCACTGGCCTGGGGTGCATACTACAGAGTTTTTATCTGTTTTCCTTGATCCCTGTAAATGCACATCGGTTTGATAACGCTGACATATGTGTATGGAAACTTCAAAAAGGAAAAACGTTTTTCATCATGTAATTCGTGGCCTTAATATCAGTGCTCTGCTTCTGAAACCTAGCATCACCATGTTTCATGATTTTAATTTTTTCTATAAATCATAATCATTAGTCACCATTTAGGTTTGTCACTGGGTTTTGCAAATATCTAACCAATATAAAGTATTAAAAAGTCAAGTTAAGGTAACACGAAGAAAGGGTAAACATTGTTTTTATAATACTGAACTTAATCATAATTATTATTAATTCTATAACAATATTTATATCAGTATTACGAATAATATGATTATTTGTTAATTGAAATAACTATTTGGTTAATTGTCATCACAAAACGATACTGTAAATACTGTCCATAAAGAAAAAAGACCAGATGTCAGCACAGCACAACACTGTTAAACAAAGCACAAGTTTTGGAATTTTGGCCTTGGTCCATAAAGTTGTTACATAATTAATGTTGATTTGCATTGAGTTCAGTTTTTGCATTTCTCATGCACAGAGAGTCTTGTATGTTGTGCACGAGACCGCAAACGATCTGTTTTTGCCCATACGATTCCATATTTACCTTTAACACAATACAAAACAAGAACAAACAAATTCTGCATTGTTCACCAGTCTCTTTGCAGACAGCTCAAAACAAAGTACAATTAACATTCCAGTGAATGAGTGTTTACACGCACACCCTCCAACTGACTGTTAACAGCTGTTTTGCCCTGGAGGCTGACAGCAACGTCTCACCTGTGCCGATAAACATCACAGGATAGGACTGTCCATCCAAAGCAGTTACGTGGTCTACGACAAGGCGGGTCAGCGACGGTCCTCTGTTGACCAGCAGGGGCTTGCCCGTGATCGGACGGACGGCGTCGTCCATGAGCGGCCGGTCCCGGATGAATTGTAGGGTTTTGTCGGGTAGATCCAGCGAGCGCTCTATTCCCAGACTCCTCGCTGCGTTGTTGATACACTGTGTAAAGATGTGCATAGAAATAAAGACATTTGAGATCATTTGCTGTGTTTTAGTGCAAGTATGATAATATATAAATATAAAGTATAATAATATCTAATTGAAAACACACCATGAAAAAATATAGTTATTAATTTCAATACTTCGTGATCATGAAAATTTAAGTTTATATTGAGTAATAGTATAACATATTTTTCATGTTGTGTTATTATAATAAAATTAAAAAAGGAATGAAAACAAATAAATAAAGGTAAATACAATAAAATAAAATGCTGTTTATATTGAGGAATGTTAGAATGTAATTTGTTTTATTTTTACTTTATTCTCTTATTTCAGGTTTATGTTGCACTTTTGTAATAAAATCTGAAATTGTACAAAATTTTATAAATATGTGAAAAAATACTCACATCTCCTGGTCGAGGGACAGGAATCTCTCCACTGTATGTGACCCACTTCACATCAGACGTTTCCACGGTTACCGGCGTCTTAAATTTGCCACGAGAGAAAACCTCGCTAATATCGGTCACATTGTACGCACATATCGCCGAGGTCCGGTCCGTTATGCTCCTATAAACAGACACACACACACAATTAACATAAATCTTCAATTGTCCAAGCATGTATTTTGCAGGGTTAAAGTGACTGGACACAGTGACTAGATGGGTGAGGCGTCAGTCTGTCCCCCTTTAATTATTATTTCTTCAATGATAGAGTCTGTCTCACCTGTGACTCGTGTCTTTTACCTGCTCATACCATCAGTGCTTCATAGACTACAGCTGTTTCACTGCGAGTTATATTGACGTGTATACGGTGACTAATCATATGTTATATTGAGATATATGAATCGGTTTTGATAAAAAGTACAAAATTAAAGGATGATCTCTATAAATAGAGAGAGGTTGATCTAGTTTGTGTCGAGTAGACAGGAAGCAAAACCCAAATTTAAAATGTATTTTTGTAGTCTATACAGAAAAAAAATTATAATACAAAATCTGATTCTGCCTCTCTATCGCCATCTCTGTTTGAAACATAGAAATGCAGATTTCTTCAAAAAATATATATACCTATTGAAGTCAAATGATGTCTATATGAAATTTTCTGCTCAAGTTATACATTTTAATTATTATCCTTGCCAATGTAAATCAGCAGTTTTGAACACCATTTTTTATGTACCTGCTCAATAACTAATCTGTGTATTAGCTACAGATTGCAGCTTCAATAATTTTCAACAAAAACTGTCCAATTTAAATACAAATCTGGCAGTTTCACCGGACGAAACTTACGATTGAGATGTAAAGATGGCGTAAAAGATGCTGTTCCTCCATTTCTTGTGGCGCGCATGGAAAACGTCTTGTATGACATAAGGCAGGCTGGGCTCAGGGACAGAACAGTCTAGACGCGCCTTCAAAAATGATGTCCATTTCCTCTGGAGTGTCCTCTGGCCACCCATGTCTCCCTGCACAACATAAACCAAGTTTAAATTATAAACATCTTCAATCCTTCAGCACATTCTATCAGTGCACTTTTTTTAAATGCTATAATGCCACCGAGCCAAAATATAAACACACAAAGAGCTAAGCTGTGGCTGTAAAGACTGAACCATGTGTAACAGGTATAGAGATTTCAGAGACCTTGCAGACTTTGGCGACGCGAGACACCAGCAGCTTGCTGTAGAAGTCGTATTCTATGGCGTTCTCGTTGAAGAACATGTAGATTTTGTCGTCGTCGCCCTCAGGACTATTCTCGCTCTCGGGTACCACGTCCATGTAGATGAAGTTTGGCTCTAGAGAAGATTAAAGAACAAAGTATTATGAGTGCTTATGTATGATGTTTCGTCCAGTTGTTTTTAACATCAGTTCAGTTATTTTATATTTGAATTAAATGCTTTTTTAAGTATGAAATGTTAAAACAACAATTAAAGCTACAATACGTAACTTTTGCTTCTAAAACGTCATCTTGGTTTATTACGTACTAATCTTACATATTCATGTTTACTTGAAGTCAGTTGAAGATAGCTCAACATACGAATCAATATAATTTTACCATTACGAAGCGAAGAAAGGTAAGGAGACAGCTTTAAACACAGATTTTGATGTACTTGAATGATAACAGTTTTTTTTTTTTTTAAATAAGTTACGATTGCAGTTTTTGATCTGCAATCTACCTATAAAAAAAGAGGAATTGAATTCATCTAGATCCAGTCGAATAAAAAAAAAATCATTTTTTTGATGAAGTCACTTCCTGTGTAAATTTTTGGATGTAGCCACTTCCTTTCATAATTTCTGACCTACCATTAAGCCACGAATTCTTGATCACAGTGCGCAGTGAAACGGGAGAGGAACGAAGTATAACCGGCTCAGAACCCAGAAAGTTATATGACGTAGCTGAATACAATTCTTGATCTGTGAAAATAAACAATTACATTTCGTGAAAAATCTGATAGAAACAAAAAAAAACAATCCTGACAAAGCAACAATTTTTAATATTGTAACTGAATATGGCAAATGGTTAAAGTAAGACAAGCATGACACAGGTCAGAATGAAACCAACGCATTCCATAGAAGCGCAGCAGCTCAGTATATTTGGAGCCTCTATGTTAACCGCTAAACCACGGCTCCTACAAACTCATACATCCAAGTCATACATTCAGTGTGAAACATTAACATTAATGCATTTGGCAGTTATGAACTGACATAACTTAGTGCCAAGTGCCATGACTTATCAGCTGAACAACAGAAACCAGTTTTAGTCAATAAAGTAACGCATACCAATCATGACGGAAGAGGATCTCTGGAAGGGATCGAAAGAGCATTTGCCCCTTCCCTCCTCCTGCTTCTCCTCTAGTTTCAGCTGTCCGTCACCGTACGTCTGTTCAAACAAACACTATCAACACACGGCTCCCAACATTTTATGTGTTGTTTGTAACAGAGTGCCATCCATGCTTGTTTGAACAAATTCAATGTTACTCATATCAGGAAAGCACAGGATGATGAAATATAAATACACACACGCAATACATCATGGGCAATGTGGACAGTCTGTACAGTGAGAAACGTGACTCTGATGTATGCCATGGTATGGTGTGATTGACATATTCATACTATCATGGTTTTATTGTGGTACTCAAAGGCAATTTAAAGAACACTATACACTATAGTAGGACTATAACCATAGATAGATGTCTAAAAAAACATGACTGTATGAATAAGTAATTGCAAAACAAGTTTTCTTTTTTGCTTTGATTTGCTGTTTGTTTGTTTTGGTATCCCGTTATTTGGTCTGGTCACATGTCACTTACTATGTAATCACAGGTGGGGTTAAAGGCATTTGTACCACACACGTACATCACACTGTCATTCATTTGATGTAGCATCCGGATGTAGTTATGACAGTCAATCTGAAATTTTAAATCGACAAATGAACAACAAATAATAACATGTCTACTATGTAAGATAGTTCAATAAACATTCTTTATATTTTTCAATGTTTTTTCAAGTATGATACAAACATTTTTTACAAAAGAGGGGATACATTAAATTATGCAATATAAACATTCTATAAAATGTTTAGAAGTCTGTCCCTATTTTTCCTTAAGTGAATGAACATTTTTATAGAATATCATGCTAGTTTCAACTCTTTGTGTATTACATGCACCATGTACAGTACATATGACCCTGGACGACAAAACCAGTCCTAAAGGTCAATTTTTTTAAATTGAGATTTTTACATCATCTGAAAGCTGAAAAGTTATCTTTCTATTGATATATGGTTTGTTGGAAACTAACTGGCGGAACAACAACTGTTTAAAAAGCTGGAATCTGAGGGTGCAAAAAAGCAAAATATTGAGAAAATCTCCTTTGAAATTGTTCATCTGAGGAACTGTAGCAGGCCATCCACTCACAAAAATATTAGTTTATACATTTACGGTAGAAAATGTCAAAAATATCTCCATGGAACATGATCTTTTTTCAATATCCTAATGGAAATTTTACCCCTATATTTGGCAATTACTAAAAATGTTCCCGTGCTACTTAAGACTGGTTTTGTTGTGCAGGGTCACGTATGTAAAAAGGTTAGTTCGCCCTTAAATGTCATCATTTACTCACCCTGTTGTCATTTCAAACCTGTATGACTTTCATTCTTCTGCAAAACACAAAAGAAGATATTTTGAAGAATGTTGGTAACCAAACAACTGCAGTATCCATTTGACTTGCATTTTTTTTCAGTCCATACAATTGAAGTCAATGGGTACCGCAACATTCTTCAAAATATATTTTTCTGTGTTCTGCAGAAGACTGGAAGTCATACAGATTTAAAATGACAAGAGGGTGAGCAAATGATGACAGAATCTTGGGGGGAAATATCCATATTGTGTATTTATGTGTTTATGTGTCTGCAAGCACAAGGGCTAGTTTACTCACGTCAGGGTGTTTTCCTTTAGAGATGCACTCCTTTTGTTTCTCCTCCGTCACTTTCCACAGAACCTGATGGGTGGGACATCCAAAAGACACGATGTTCTGAATTTTGTTACACCGCTTCCAAATATCAAGGAAAGAGACTCAAAACAACACCTTAGACTTGGCAACCGAGATATTGTTTATATCCAGGGCGTATACGGCCTCTCTCGCTCCCAACACCAGCAAGCCCAAATCCTCTCGAATTAGCATTGTGGAGTAATTCCAAATCCCGTTCTCTTTAAATGTGATCGCATGGTTATCTAAGGGCGATAAAAACACAAATGCATGCAGATTTATCATCAATCCGAACCCAAGCATTACATAAAGAAGAAAATACTTTAATACTAAAAACAACACTGCAACAATCAGACCATATGTTGGCTCACCCAGAAAAATTATGTACATTTTTGGCATGTGAATTCACTTAAAACCTCAAAATTTAAAATCGCATTACCAAAAGCTTATTTGGAAACCAAGTTGAGCAGATTTCAATCTATCTAGACGCTGTACTTGTATAACTGGAAATAGCTGCCCAGTCGTTGACTTCGACATAACTAGATGAACAAGAACCGTACCTTCATATTCAACAGTTTTTCGGGGGGTGAGATTGTTATGCCCGCTGTAGGCACACACCACTAAGACTCCTTGTAGGATGATGAGGACAAACAATGCAGACATGCTTTGTTCTTCCGTCTTAAAAATAGTTAATTAGTTAATTTATCTCGACTTTTTAATAAAGGCTATCGTGTCATGTTTCGGTGCGATGGGTTAAGTCGGTGTGAGTTTCCAACATGCACCCTTGTTGTTTATGTGCTTTCGTGGGTATGGATGGTAATCCATGGCGCTAGATGCTCAACGATGTTGAACCCATTTGCTTGGCTGTCTACATCTGTAAAGACAAAAGAAACATTTATTAAAGTGACAGTTCACCCTGAAATAAAAGTTGTCATCCTTGTGTAGTTTAAGTGAGAAATTTAGAGAAGTGATTTTGTGTCCATACAATGGAAGTCAGTTTGGTTTTCAACGTTCAGTGTTCTGCAGGACCATGAATTACAAGATTAACTACCTCTGCATTTACCTCCTTTACCTAAACCTCCATATCTCAACTTGTTTAACAGGAGCAAATTCTACAGCGAGTCATTGTTTTCTCACAAACAGTCTCAGATCACAGCATTAATGTGCACTCCAGATGTTAAAAACAAGAAAGGCGACCCGTTTGCCCTCCCAGTTGGGGTTGGAGGTGTGCAGCGACTTAAAACACGGCAGGCTGGGGCAAGTTGGGGATCGGGCTGGAAGGATACCTGTAATTGTTGATGCCTTAAGGTAAACCTTGTTTCCACGAGACAGCGCTATGTAACTCACACAGCGTTTGACATGTTTGAGATGTTTACAATCCGAAGAGACTCTTGAACGTTACGCTGGATTGAGAGTTGAGCAAGAGCTGAATGTTTAGAAACAATAAATAACAGATTGCTGACCTTTATCTACTCATATAAACTACACACATTAACTTTTGTGTACATATAGTAAACATGTCATTAGTAAATGAATTAGCTAACAATATAAGCAATATAGTTTAATCAATCTTTGTTAATGTTAGTTAATGTCAATATACAATTGTTCAGCCTAGTTTATTGTAAATTAACTAAAGTCGACAGACACAGAAGTTTTGTTTATTGTCAGCTCAAGTAAACTAATGTTGAAAACACTGTCACAAGTAAACATTGGTTATGTTTTTTATTTATAATACTAGGGTGTTGCCTTGCAGTTGCTAAGATGTTATACGTATTTGTTCTGGGGGCTTGTTACTTGCTCAGGACAGAAGAGCCCACCCAAGGGTTCCCAAATTATCACAGTTAAGCTTCCTTATTTAAATTAAATCAGACTTTTTTCAACTTATTAACATTATGAGTCAAGCAAATGTAACAGCACAACAGACAACTCAATTGAATTATTGTTAAAGGGGTAATTCATACAAAGAAAATTATTCCGTCATAATTTACTCAACCTCCTGTTATTCTTAACTTGTGTCAAGTTTGTTGTTCTGCTGAACACACAGAAAGATTTCAGAAGAATGTTTGTAACCTAACAGTTCTGGGGCACAATTGACTGTTTTTCAAAAAAACGAATAGGGTAATAGTTCCCCAGAACTGATC
This sequence comes from Triplophysa dalaica, assembly GCF_015846415.1. Classification (NCBI taxonomy): domain Eukaryota; kingdom Metazoa; phylum Chordata; class Actinopteri; order Cypriniformes; family Nemacheilidae; genus Triplophysa; species Triplophysa dalaica. The sequence continues at coordinate 11,145,366 of NC_079551.1, forward strand.
GGCTACATTCTTCCAAAAATCTTTTGTTTTCAACAAAAAGATATTAATAAAGGTTTGGAACAACTTAAGATTGAGTAAATGATGACAGAATTTTCATTTTTGCGTGAACCATCCCTTTAATATCAATAGCACAGTGTAAGATGAGTTTAATAATTAAAGTATTAAGCTCATAAAATATGTTTTATTACCTAAAACGCACCTACAAATGACAATGATCACTTAAAGGGTTACTTCACCCGAACATGGAAATTCTTTCATCATTTACTCACCTTCGAATTGTTCCAAATCTGTCTTCATTTCTTTGTTCTGATGAACACGGAAAGAAATTTGGAAGAATGCTTCTAACCAGACAGATGTTGACTCCCATAGTAGGCTGTCCTACATTCTTCAAAATGTCTTCTTTTGCGTTCAACAGAGCAAAAAATAGTCAATAATGGGAGTCAATCTGTTTGGTTTTAAGCATTCTTCCAAATATCTTCCTCTGTGTTCATCACATCAAATACATTTATACAGATTTGGAACAACTTGAATGCGAGTAATGATGACAGGATTTTCATTTTCTGTTTAAAACGTCACAGTTCCAGCACCTGAACTTCTTTTGAGGACAAAAAGTAGAACATACAAATTTTCCTCACTTTTGACTCATTTGCCTAATCAGAACAGTTGTACTGGTTAGCCAACTAAGCTTCAGGGAAGAACGGTAGTAAAATGAATCATCGAGTTCACTGATGCAGGCACTGCTGACTGGTGGACTTGTTGTTACTCATGCCTTTCAAAAGTGTGTTATTCAAACGAATCACTGCCGACTCCGTAATAACTCACCAGACTGTCCTCCTCCTCCACCCGTTCACAGTCCAACACGGATAAAAAGCACAATATATTTGCTTTTCCGGCTTCCGTTATGTGTTGCTTCACATGGCGATTAGTCTTTCAAGGTTTTACATGAAACTAACATAAAGATAAATCTTAAAGTCAATTGCATAGTTGTGCTAAAACGCTTCCTATAATCAGATCGTAGCTTAATATGCTCACAGTTAGCATGGAAATGTATTTGATAACTTTGAAAGTATTACATTGTATTGATATTAAAACATTATTTTGAGTAATGATGTGACTTTGGAGTTGGGTTTGTCTGTTTTATCGATCAATGGAAGACGAAAGGAAACTTTCTGTATTATTTCTGATCATGCCAATGGTGCCAAGGAGACATTTTGTCTTTAGAACAATGGCGTTAAATGTGTCTTTATACAGTTTGTGTACATTCAACTAATAAATGTTCAAAGGTCAAGCAGACAGTAAAGAACTCTCTTGAAAAGCTATCATCACCCGTGCTTAAAACTAGACGCCTATTTGTAATGAACTGTCTGATAAGAGTGGTTTATCACGATTCAGACAATGTGACTTGTGGTACAATGGTTTAGTTTGCAACAACATGCTTTGTTATTCATTAACCTGAGCTTTCCTCTGACACTCCATGTGTCACGCATATTGCGAAACGCTTTTTATGTTGAAAGACACGCCCAGTTTACGGGGTTAGGCTTTTGTTTGTTCAATTTGATAAAACAAATAGGTTTACTATTGTGAAAGCGTTGGAGGTAAAAGATTTAGAGAAAAGATGCAGCGCTTTGTAGAACCTCACAAAAGGTGCGAGGATGCCGATACATTCTTTATTTTGTGAACTAAGAAAATAACGAAAACTTATTTAGGCTGGGTAAAGTACACACATGCATCTTATGAAGATCTGGGTAAACACATGGGCGTGAAACTACAACATTCCCTTCTTGCATTCGGGCAAGTCAAAGCAAGACTTTACAGCGTGAATACTGGCTGTTGAGTTGTCTTGTGTTTACCATAATTCGGCACTTTAACAGTGGCACACAATTCATTCACACTGAACATGGACGAATTTATAGCACAGGTTGCAACAAATTAAATCGGATGTCACCTGCAAACAAATGTTACTAAAATTATCATTTTCTGATCCGTTTTTTTCAATTATTTTGAACCACCATCTCTCAACATTTGTTGTAGATCAGTCTCTCAACATAAAAAATTGGGATGTCTCTCTAATCTGACACCCATTTCAAGTTCCACAATGCATTGTTTATGAGTAAAACCAGGTGCTTGGTTAGAGAAGCACCCACATTTTCCTGGAGTCTTCCAGGAACAGGTTCGGGAACCAATGTAGGAGATGATTTATCTCCTGATTCATGAGGGTGGCAAAGCCCAGTAACCGTGTTTTCAAACCACATTTTTTTCTCATCTTTCAAACCCTATTTTCAATATGCATCAGTTTCTCTAAAACAATAACATATTTAGTTGATGTTTAAAATGCAATGGGCATGGCATTCAACCAGAACGCCTATGATATATTTACATATAAGTGAATGCATGCTGGAATAACAGATATACCCTTGTGAAAATGAATCATGGTTTACTAAAGGCACGCATAGTTCTACCATGATATGTGTAATAAAACTATGATAATAAAACACTACACGTGTACACATTTTTTCAAGGTTCACAATGATGTCCAAGCCAATAACCACATAAATACATTACTGCATGTCTTCTTTATACTTTGAGAACCTTTATACTCATGTTTTTATAATATTTGTCTATCTAAAACAATAACAAATGGTGAGAAACTTAATTTAATATGTATATCATTCAAATTGTGTGTTTATGGTTTTACTGCAGTGTAGCCTACCATTTGTGATCCATCGCCTGAAAATTAAGTTACTTTTCTTTTATAGCAATACTTTTTTTAAAGGTCTTTTAACTTGTTTGAGAAAACGTAGCGCTCAATTTAAATCCCCAGTTCACACATCGTAAGTTTGGTCTTTAAATTGCGCTTAAATTAGCCTCAACTAAAATGAATGATCTCGGTACACAATGAAACATCACTCAACTCACCGGTGATGTCTGAAATTCCCCTCTGACGTGTGAATTAATGTCGATCCTCATGAAATTGTGGACTCAGCATGAAGGGAGTGCCGCAAAGCACGACCACAACTTATCTGCTCTGAGCGTGTGAAGATTTCACAAGCGGAAAGCCGACGCACACCTGAGGGCGTGACGTAACACCGCGCAGGTGACGTCTCATCATTACAGCGCAACAGTTCTTGATGCTTATGAAACATAACTTCCTGTTGTCACGTACACAAATTGTCGTTTAAGGTAAGATTCATATTTAATTCATATTTATTTATTTTTAATAATATCAAAGGTTTATATATATTACATTGTCGTATAAGGTAAGATTAATATTAAATTCATATTTATTTATGTTTATTAATATTAAACGATTAATATATATTAAATTGTCGTTTAAGGTAAGATTCATATTTAATTCATATTTATTTGTTTTTATTAATATTAAACGATTTATATATATTAAATTGTCGTTTAAGGTAAGATTCATATTTATTTATGTTTATTAATATTAAACGATTTATATATATTAAATTGTCGTTTAAGGTAAGATTCATATTTAATTGATATTTATTAATATTTAACAATTTATATATATTAAATTGTCGCATAAGGTAAGATTTATATTTAATTTATATTTCTTTATTTTTAATAATATCAAAGATTTATATATATTAAATTGCCATATAAGGTAAGATTAATATTAAATTCATATTTATTTATGTTTATTAATATTAAACGATTAATATATATTAAATTGTCGTTTAAGGTAAGATTCATATTTAATTGATATTTATTAATATTTAACAATTTATATATATTAAATTGTCGCATAAAGTAAGATTTATATTTAATTTATATTTCTTTATTTTTAATAATATCAAAGATTTATATATATTAAATTGCCGTATAAGGTAAGATTATTAAATTCATATTTATTTATGTTTATTAATATTAAACGATTTATATATATTAAATCGTCGTTTAAGGTAAGATTCATATTTAATTGACATTGAATCATGTTTATTAATATTTAACGATTTATATATATATTAATCAGCATACACTAGTCAAATTGAATTGGGGAAATGTTTCTCATGATCTTAAATACGAAGGGAAACTGAATGTTCAAATATTATTTTCGTAAAAAATATAGGCCTAACTGTGCAAACCTATTTATTTTATTCAGATATGAACATTTTATTTCATATTTTTAATGGATGACTTAAAGATTGGACCACACAAGGTGGCTTGATAAAATGCCAACCAAGAGTAGCCTACAAATTGTGATTAATCTACCAAAAACATGTATACCTTTGCTATAATAAAACCGTGGTTTGTTTTGTCCAGGTGTCTTTTAAATCACTTGAGAAAAAACGTCAGGAATGGAGACAGAACAAAAAAGCAGACAGCGGTTACACAAGGATTTTATCGACACAAAAATGGGAGAGCAGAACCCAAGAGAGGGTAAAACAACAAGTGGCTTGACAAAAATACAATAAACAGACAAGACTAGACCAATAAACTTGACAAAAACTTGACTAGATATGGACTGACTTTACTTCAAAGGAACTTTAAATGACACCCCGTAATACAGATTCATACCAAATGAACCGGCACAAGACAGCAAACACAAGGATATTAAATAGGGAGCAAATGATGAGAGCAACAGGTGACAAGCATGAAACAATGACAAGATAATTAATGAGGAAACAAGGGGGCGGGGTCAGGAGAGGAGACAGGCACTTCAAAAACAAACAATGGCCATGTGCTTCCACACAAAACACATGGGTCTGTCACGATCCAGACACAAGACTAGAAAAAAAAGACTGAATGAAGCAGGATTGTAAGAGCTAATTAATAATAAACAGATTAATAATAACAAGGGCAAACAAGAGTACATAATAAAGGGGTGGGGTGAAACAAAACCAAACAAAAGCAACGGGGGACAACAAAGTTCATAAGGGCAGGGTGGGTAACAGAGTCAATTAACCAGGGGGTTTAGCAAAAGATTGAGGGTGGCGAGTCCAAGCAGATTTAGAAAGGGACTTGGGAAAGGCAGGCTTGGCTAAGGGCACGGATGGAGGGGTAGTTACTGGGGGGTGGGCAATAAGGGCAAGTGCAAAACAGAGGGAAATGGCTGAGGCAGGAAAGGTCCAAGAAAAACAGGGGAAGCAAAGGTAGGGTAGCCATAGCCTGGGGGAGGTCCAGGGAGGACACAGAGTCTGTATCAGGGGACTTAGCTAAGGAACAGGGTGACCTGGCACTAGGGAGGCTGGAGGGGGCTCAGTGGCCGGCACAGGGGAGGCTGGAGGCTGAGACTCCCGAACGGGCTCAGGGGCGGACTGTTGCTCCGAAACAGACTCATGAATGGACTGTGGCTCTGGAGCGGGAGGTCCCTTCTTCCTCCTCTTCCTACTGGAACTCAACTCAACTTTATTTATATAGCGCTTTTTACAATTTTCATTGTTACAAAGCAGCTGTACACGAGACACATTTAATACAAGTATGAATTCTAAAGCAGCCCCCCCGGCCAGGCAGATAGTGCAAAACAATATGCAAACGGTGGTGAGGAACCCAAAACTCCCATAGAGAAAAAAAAAACCTCGGGGAACCCAGGCCCAACCAGGGGATTCCAGTTCCCCTCTGGCAAAAGCTGCTGCCTCTGCACAAGCTCAACAGTGCTTGCACAACAAGGCTTAATAAAAATATAAAAATTAAGGATTTAAGATTATCATTAACAATCTAATAGCACTTGAAATGTTGTAGGAAAAACAAAGTTGTCGCGTCCTTTTTCCAGCTCTATCCTGTTAGCTCTTGTCAGGTCACCGCTTCCCATTCTCAGAACGAGTTCCCGCAGAGACTGATGACTCAGGGTACACAGAGTTTGTCATGACGGCCTCTGGCAGGACTGCAGATGGGTTGGCTGTCTCAGGGGGAGTAGACCAACACCCGACTGCCCCACTGGTAGGTGTCTGACTCTTCTCCCTCGTTTTCCACGAAGACTGATGCCTGGGGCCGGGCTCTCAGGAGTCAATGTTGGCAGGGATGGATCCTCCAAGGACATGACACCCAAGGTGCAATACTCTGGGACGGAGGCAACCGGGCAGGTGGTTCGAGCTTGGTTGGGCCCATGAGCTCTTCACGGTCCTTGGCATATCTCACCAAGTCACAGATTTGGAACAATTTGAGACTGAGATTTACTGTCCCTTTAATAGTCACACCGCATAATTTCCAAAGTCACATTTGGGTTTACCGCTATTCTAAACTGTGGAAAAATATCAATAAAGAAAAAGTAAGTGATCTCAAACTTTTAAGCAGTTTTATAGATTGACAAAACTACCTGTGGAAGTGTAGGTTATGGCAAATGTTTAGTTCTACATCTGTTTATAGAATCAACTAGGGCATTTAACAGTTAACATTTAGATTAATTTTAACAGATTTGATTTGATTTTCCCATTTATGGTGTACTAGTGTCATTTCTGGTAACTTTTCAGAGTTTTCCTTTAGGTTGGATGTAATGAGTGCTGATGAATGAACAGCCGCACTGCTGTTATACAATCAGATGATGGCGCTATTCCAATCTTAATCCAATCTAAATCTAATAACATGTGACTGTTAATCTCACCATAAACAAAATCATAGTTTTGGGCTGTTTAGAATGACATGAGTATCAATAGATGATGAAATACTTTTTTACATTTTTGCCTAAACTATCTCTTCAAATTGAATTGCCTAAACATTCCAGCTTTGTAAGTCTTACAGTATCCAATCACCGTGTTCTTGCATTAAATTCACCTGCAACAATGTTGTTTTTCTCAGCGGTTTTTGATCCTTTAAAGATACACATCAAATATCAAGATAACAGTGAGGTCATGTAAAGTGCCAGTGGCCTGTAAAGTTTAACCCCAACCCCACTCAAAAACATCATTATAACCATTTATAAAAGCATGTGCTAAGAATCAAACCCACAAACAAAACGTACTGTCAAAAACTTTGTTTGCTCCTGTAAAGCTGTGTGTTTTGCTATCTATTCATGGTGACCATATTCTGGTAAAAAGATTTCTCATATCAGATTTCATAGTAGAAAGAAACCACTGATGTTGTGCTGTCAGTGTAGCTAATAAATTGTGTTTATTTTAAGGGCTGTGGATGTAGCTGATAAAGTCTTTTAGGCTTTAATCAAGAAAAGAATGACAGCTGTGAGAATCCTGAAAAGATGAAAAAGGAAAAGCGTGTCACTTAAGATGATTTTAACGTTTATTTATAACCACAGAATGTTTCAATATGATACAACTGAAAGTCAAACAAGAAATGTTTTCACCAATTGTCACTAGAGGTGAATAATTCTGAACTTGAATAATGACAAGGTTTTCCGGACACACCTCTTTTTTGTAATTGGTTAAACAGACAACCCACACCATTGGTTAGAACCTGTTGACCCAAAGATGTATTTCATCATATAATCACATTCATGTCATTTCAAACCTGTATGACTTTCTTCTGCAGAACACAAAAGAAGATATTTTGAAAAATGTTGGTAACCAAACAACATGGGTCCCCGTTGATTTCCATTGTATGGACACAAACCACTGAGACATTTCTCAAAATATCTTCTTTTGTGTTTCACAGCCGAATGAGTCTTATTAAGGATTTCAAGATGACAAAATAATGACATAACTTTTATCTTTGTGTGAATGATGCTGTTCTTCCTATTTTTAACATTGGAAAAATTAACAAATACAGCGTTTAAATTACATTTGTACATTACAAACAAAAAATGTATCTACAGCTTTCCATGTAGTGGGAAATGCTACATTACATCATTAAATACAGTAAATATATTATGGTTTGAACACCTAAAAGGACAATTCAACTCTGGTCTTTTGGTCCAATGTCCTCCAGAGTTTAGTTCCAAACCCAATGAAATCAATCAGTCTTCAATATTGATTGCGGATTCTGTTTTGTGAAAGCGTGTCATATTTCCTCAGCGGTTTAATAGTTTCTACTTTTTTGGACGGGGGGAGGTTGCATCCGTCTATCTGACTCTGATCCCGTCTCCCGCAGCGTGCTTTTCTCGGTATGGTATTTTCATAAATGACCTCTGGAAACAGCAGTGTACTCAGGGTTACATGAAACAGTTAACATTGCATAAGACAGGCCAGACACTGAGGGTCTGAAGAGAAATGGTTTTGCTGTGCACGCTCTCGCTGCACCTAACTGCTCCAGTCTAACCACAGGCAACGACAGGCATTGATCGTCATCAACTAGACCTGATTCTCAGAGCTCATAACCACATATGGCCACCCACACTCATTCAGAGCTCTGCCTGTAGCCCAGGAAAGACAAATGCTTCTAAAACAAAACTTATCAAAATAATACTGTAGGTTAAAGTTAGCACTCTATGTATGACATTTGCAACAATATTAATGAAACGGGAAGTAACTTTGGTTAAGTATTTAAATGGCAAAAAATTTGGTTACGTTGAGGCGCCTAATGAAAAGACAAGGGTCAGGCCACGTAAACATTCAGATACACAATGTAAGGGATAATGTACAGGCAGACGGTTGTTATCGCAGAAATGAGCCCTGACAGTGTGATCAGAACATGACGCGAATCCGGAGGGTCCTGTATCACAATGAAGGGGCTTATTTCCTGATAACAGCTGGCTGCTTGTACATTATCCCGCTTATTACACGGCTACTTGCCACATGTGAAAAAAAAGACATATTTATAATAAATTTTTGTGTAATATTAAACTGCCCCTCTCAAAATGATTTGCAGCATCTGGGTTACAGGGTGTTACTCGTTTTGAGGGGTTGCTATTTGAAAATTTTGACCCTTGGAATGTCGCGACTGGCCAATCAGAATCAAGTATTCAAGTGAGCAGTGTAATAAATATTAATAGTACAGTAAAACTTCAATATTACTCCGATCACTGACATAGAATAGCTCACATACATTGTCTGTGAAAAGTTAAAGCCATTGCCATGATGCCTAAAGGTAGAAAACCCCAGGCAAATCTTGTATAATATGCGCAAGAATACGAGCAAGAAACAAGCAGTAACTATTTAAAAAGCAATTTATAACTTCAAATATACTGTGTGTATATATATATATATATATATACATATGCTTGGTTTTTGCTTTTACTAATTTCTATTCTATTAACTTGTAGTGAAACACAAGAGATTTCTTTAAGCACATTATTTGACGGATACCTTTAAGCGTGTATACATAGATTTTGTTAAAGGGATAGTTCGGCCAAAAAGGAAAATTCGGTCATCATTTATCAACACTTCCAAATCTGTATACATTTCTTAAATCTGCTAAACACAATGGAAGTTTTTTGGAAGAATGTCAGTAACCAAACAGATCTCATCAACCATTTACTGCCGTAGTAGGGAAAATAAATACTATGGGAGTCAATAGGGCATGAGATCTGTTTGGTTACTCACACTCTTCCAAATATCTTCTTTTGTGTTTAGCAGAACAAATAAATGTAAACAGGTTTGGAACAATATGAGGGTGAGTAAATGATGACAGAGTTTTCATTTTAGGGCGAACTATCCCTTTCAATTCAATGACAGACACGTACCTTTAGTTCTGTACGATAACGTACATTTGGCGATAACGGACACTATTATTACAGAAAATCCGACAGCCACTGCTACCCATATCCACCACTGACCAAAGAAAAGTTTCGATGATTTGGGAGTTTCAGCTGTAGACAGAAAATATTACAAAAAGATGTTAAATAGCAGACAATTCTTTGAACTCTTCTTTTCCAATAATGAGTTTATGGCATTTTTTATTAATTCAAAGGTGTAAAAATAGTTATATTGTACAAATATAGTGGTTGAAAACCTGAGATCACAACAAAGTTCTTGGATGCAAAATCAAATTTAAACTAAATTATTTTAGTTTTAAAATTGATAACAAAACAAAACAACGTTATGATGTGAAACAAATCAATATTTCAATATTTTGTATTTTACAATTGAAATAATCAAAATTCTGACAAAACCTGTATTTTTGGGGGGATTTCCATGTTTAAGAATGTTTAGGAATGCTCACAACATTCTTAAATTCCCAAATTGTGTGAATACTTACAGTGTCAACGCCAGTGTGAGTGCATGCTATCATTACAGTATATAAAAATACTAAGAATATTATTATATTGGGGCAATGTAATTTGTGATTGAACTTTATTTAAGTACTTGTTTACGTTTCAAAACCACCGTGTGTCATTTTTAATGCAAAACCATTTAAGAAACTACTTTAACCCCTCTATATATCTGAATATCTCTAAATCTAGATATTTAGGCCTATAACACATATTTTAGGATTCTTAAGAACTAAATAAGCATGTGCTTTTTTGCTGAGGCCATAAATTCTTCACATTCCATAATTTAAAATGTAAAACATTGTATGTAGAGTTTAAAGGCTTATAAAGTGCATTTAAACAAAATAATACAACACTTACCACTGGAAGAACATATTGTGGATACAGTGGTAGTCTGGTCTTGAGTTGAAGTCTGATTCAGACCCGAGGTGCTGTTGAGTTCAGGGTTATACTGGATAGGGTTTGCTTCTGGGGAAAAATATTACTTCTATAATTTTTCTTTTTCTATATAATTTGAATTTTAACCAACAATTCTTTACGCAGTTAGGTATTTCTGTTAACTAGTGCCAATGTATATTTTTTCAGAGGCAATTCATTTTCCACATTTTAAGATCTGTTGTATTTACGATTTGAGGATCTGCATCAAAATCTCTAAACATCCCTCTACTTGATGAAGTCTCTTCACAGCAAAATAAAAAATGTCAAATTAACACTATTAAAGTGTGGATTACATATACACTGTGAGAGTTAATTTGACCTTTTTTAACACTGCCGAATTTGCTGTGTTAACATCTACTTACCAACCAGAACATGAAGTCCATTACTGCAATTGTTTATGAGTAAAGGAATGTCTCTGGTAACTTTGCAGAAGTACCATCCACTCTCATCAGTCCTGATGGAAGATTTGTTGAGCACGGACAAATTGTAAGTCTTGTTATTGAAGAAGGATATTTCTTTGGATATCGTGCGTGAGTTACATTCATCTTTTTCTGTGATGTTACTAAAGTGCCAGCTCACTTTATCAGACATGCTCCCATTTTCAGGTACATTCCAAGTGCAGTTCATTTGGACTGAACCCCCTTCACAAACTTTAATGTCTTTTGTTGGTTTCAGATGGACGTGTAAAGGTTCCAAGTCAGGTGCACTCCCGATTGAGGCTGATCAAAGAAAACCAAACATTTATTGCTTGACATATATGTAACTGATCATAGTAATGATTGTAATAATGATCTGAGTGGAATCAGGACTGTTTTGTTTTAGCTAAAAATAGCTTTAAAAGATTTAATGACATCACTTGAGTTAATAGTCAATACACAACTGAAAGAAGAAACTTAAGAGTTTCTTAAGCAATCATTTTAAGCAACATTTGTAGTTTTGTAAAGCACCATGTGAAAGAAAAGACTTTAAACGGAAATAGTTATTTAATTTTATAATATTTTTATACTCAGGGCCATGACGTCACACTATTCCCTCTTCAAAATAAAGATCCTTTATAATGTTCTTCAACGATGCCATTGAAGTATCGTTTTTTTATCTTTCAGTCGAAGGTTTAATAAGATAATCATTAACTTCCACAATAAAGAACCTTTTGCGCAACCGCCGCCCCACATACAGAAACCGTTTAGGGGTGTAAGATTGTGTAGGAACTGGCCTTCAACTGCATTTTATAGATGGGTTAATGCCTTTTTAAGTTTACTGTTAACAGTAAAACAGTTTATATGAATCCAAATAATGGAAAAGTAACCTACAAAACAATTAAAAACATAACGTACTGTAAAATATATAAAAACATTTTAAAACGCAACAACAAATAAAATGTGACAACCTGCCCCAGCCTAAAATGAAAGTTCAAATTTTAAAAGTTTACATTTCAAGTTTAATCCTTATGTTTAAATCAACATTAATCGTAAAGCTAACCTCAAGTGTGGTTTATTATGTTCAATTGTTTCCCCAATAACAATAAGAAATGTATTTTTTCTTTCGAAGGAATACATACAGAAATTTAAAGCCGCTTTTAAGATTCTTTCACATAAGGTTCTTTGTAGACTTACAAAAAGCAATAAACAAATTGTTCTTTCAAGAACATCTGAGTGTATGTTTCTCTGGGGATCCAAAAACGTTTTTTATGATATCGCTGTGAAGAACTTTGTAGAACCTGTTTTTTAAAGAGTTTTGAAAAATATGCATGTATGTAGTTGGACTGGATGAAATTGTCTCCAAACCTTAAACTCTAAACATGCTGAGATGCATGGGGTCAAAAAGAGACGAGCCGAACTGTTGTGTCAAAAGTTAACTATGCTTGGTTGTTTCAGCCCAAAATGCTGGGTTGTTTTAACCTATTGTCGGGTCAAATATAACATTTTCTAGGTTAATTGAACACATCAGTTGGGTTTGTCTCTGTATTTACCCAATGCTTGGTTAAAAATAACCCAGTTTTTTGAAGTGTAGAGAATAGCCCTTGGAATGCACCATGTGACAAATAACCCTGGTCTTGTTGTGGTTATATACAACTACCGCACATATTTATTTTACAAGATATATTAAACACAAACAACACGTTTTTGATAAATTAATGGGAAATCTCACTTACCTGTGACAAAGAGCAAAAAGACACTGCACAGCCGATACATGCCTAAAGAAAAGTGTGATCGGTAAACAACCAATACCTTGCTGTAAATCCTGTCTGAACAATAATAAAGAACATGTGAATATGTTAAAGAACAGAGTTAAAACTGTAAATGAACAAAGGGACACAACAGCACCTTTAAAGGAGTCTTTAAATGAGAATGCATGAAGCTTCCTCATATGCTCACAATAGTTAATTCTCTAGAAGGCTGTTGTCTGCTTGTTCCTGTGTGGTCATGTGTTTGAGGTGTCAGAAATTACATTGGGCTCCTGAGACCATCATTCTAAAAAAAAAAAATTGTGTTGTCTTCCTGAAGAATATCAAAGTCCACTAAGCAAAAAAAAGCAAAAAAAAAAGCTAAAAAATTATATTTAAATAAAAAAAAGCGCTTTGCATGGTAAATATCACTGTGTTGGCAAAATACAGAAGATTTTGCAAACAAATGGAACAAATTTAATCAAATTTAAAAATACACTTACCGCTTCACAAGTGAGAGCAAAAAGTGTGAGAATCACTTTGAAGCAACATGCAAGAATACACTACAATTATGAAAGCAGGTCACGCGATCATCACAGCTGAACACACAACACAGATCATGACATCTCACACCACACTTTCAGTTTACTGTAGAAGCAGAGAAGATTTGATAGACAGATATGACTTTCGGGTGAAGAAGCTCAGTGATGCAGGCTGGAATGCGGTCCCACTAGGGCAAACCTAACCACGGTTTAAAAGTTATTACACCAACATCATACTGAAACAAAAAACAAAACATGTAACGGATTTTGTGTAAATGAAATGAAGAACGTAGGCAGATATATTTCAGTATTTAATTTAAAAACGCAAACATTGTTTTGCATTAGAGAAAAGCATAAATACTCATATCATTAAATATCAGTGACAAACAGTGGCCATCCTTCTTCCTCGAAACTGTAACAGCAGACATGATTAATTTCAAACAGGTCAGTACAGTACGCATTGCAGACGTGGAAGTCGATAGATTTGAAAGGAATTTTATGCCACATTTAAATTCGAATTCCTTGAAACAGGAACAAATTGAATCTTTTATAAAAAAAGGTTCCCAATACATAAAGCTATGATGAAACCACACCATAATCTGTAAACAGTCATCTAATCCCATGGTTTTGAAGTTTGAGATAAATAAAAATGTGAAAGCACTGCGGTGTGACTGAATAAATCACAGTGATCTAATAAAACTACATAAATATACCGACAGCTACTTCAATCTTATACGTATGTACAGTAAATATAAAACTGTGCAAATTTTCATTGTTCATAGTCTGTTTCGTTCGGTTTCTGGAATAACGTCTAGTTTAATAAAATTGAAAATAAAAGATTTCTAAAGAGTATAAATATGATGTTATACAGTGTCAATGAACTCTTTCATAATAATATTAATGTCATTTGTATTTATTTTCCTCCTTGTTTCTTTTAAAGGATGAAAGCTAGTAGTTGCAATGCAAAATCACAATGTGACTGAAACCGTGAAGTCTAAATAATAATTTTCACCCAAAAAAATTAAAACAACACACACCATCACATCAAACAGTAAAAAAATAAAATCATTTTGATCGTTCAATAAATAGGTATTGACATGAACCCTGTGCTTTGTCTCCCGTTTGTTGTCCGACTATAACTCGTCTTTTGGGTTTATATGCAGGCCGTGATCCAACATGTGCTGGTTATCAAGAGTCTGAATCACCTCGTCCGCTTGAAGCCTCTCCTGCAATTCAATTGAAACAGTTTTCAGACCATTTCGCACGTTCTTGCACATAAATCATGTTTTTATCGCTGCACCTTAAAAGTTTAAGACGCAAACAGTTCCTTTGCATGAAACGACCCACATAAAGGAATGATAGTGTCTGTCTTATACTTCCTTTCCCACCTTACCATGAGTGGGCGAGTCAGCTTCACTAAAGCAAAAAGCCATCATGCATGTCACCTATATGTGGGTGGTCAGGTTTATGACATCAGATGTTCAATGGTTTCCTTGCAAGCTTTTTTTGCAGGGTACTGTATAGTTAAAATAAATTGAGTTTTTTCGTCTTTTTCATTCTGACTTCTGAAATATGTCCTCTGAAACTTAACTAAATTCACAATATGGGTGTTCAAAGTTTCACTTTCATAATTCTTTGTTTATATATTTAAAGTTGTTGGTGTGCCACATGCGCACAATTGCACCAGGTGAAAGGCCTTATAAAGTGCGTTTGGTCATGTCTTCGCACTGGCATTATTTCGCCGCGTTGTGAGAACAGGAAGTGGTTTTGCGGTTTGACAGCTCTCATTAGTGGGTATAACACCTCTGTAGAAGTAGGTATAAGAAGGTATTGGTGGCTCCGGGTTTGTGCATGTAATGTAATTCTGCATTTACTATAAAAAGATGTTATGTGACCATAAACATCAAACTGAAACAGAACCTCAGGTGTGATCGTTCATGATGGCAAGTCACATTAATTAAAGATTTGGCAAAAAAATCTTACCAGCTCCCTGTAGAGAGGGTCTAAAGTGAACCAGAGTGCCACAGCACATCGCTGCCCCCTAGTGACGGCACGCACGCCATGCGGATTCTCTCCGCCTGATGAGAACCCGACCAACCTCCCGCACCTCGGCTTAACCGAGGCCTGCAACAGGAAACGTCATAAATCTATAAAAAATGAACTCTGTGTGGTACGACAAAAGATACTAACAAAATAAAAATGTACATTTCCTTACAGTGACAGTTTTGGCATCCATTTCCGTAAAAATGAATTCTCCGCCATCAAAATCTCCATTCAGGTAGAGCAGAGCACTAAAAGATAAAGTTAATATCATTTTTAAGATTATTTTGTAATCTGATTGGTCACAATAATAAATCAGATCGCTCAGAAAATTGATAACAGAGTTAAAGGTATACAAAGATCTTACCTGTAGTCTCGATAGGTATAAGCGGGCGGCTCCTTCCAGCACTCATTGGCCTCTGGGTCTAAAAGACAGTTATCAGCATGTATTGGGTGGCTGAGGTCGTTCCTGTATTCCTGTTGCCCTTTTATCGAAAGAAAAATTACAGTCAAACACTGCTTTAACAAAACTGTATCTCAAAATATTAGTATAGGAGTATCAGTACACTTACAGGGAAAGTTCACCCGAAAATCTAAATTCTGACATTATTCATTCACCCTCATGTCAGTTCAAACCTGTATGACTTTCTTTCTTCTGCAGAACACGAAAGAAGATATTTGGAAGAATGGTAACCAAAGCACATTAACCCCATTGACTTCCATTGTAAGAACACAAAACCGCTGCGACATTTCTCAAAATATCTTCCTTTGTGTCTTACAGAAGAAAGAGTCAAAACAGGTGAATAAATGATGACCTCCTTTCTATTTTGGGGTGAATTATCACTTTACCAGCAGTGAAATGTGTAGTCACCACCACTGTAGCTGTGCTTTAACCTGAGTTGAGGTCTCGTACCAGATATGGCCGTCCTACACACCAGATGTGTGTATGAGAAATGCAGAGTGGAATTGAGCATGAAGTATGACTCGATGATACTCCTGGCCTTCTCGCTGACGTCATAAAAGAGGCGAGCACTTTTTAAAGGTACACGTCCCTCATATCCATACTGCAGGTGAAGAGCGTAAAGACATGACATGACCATTTGTCCAATCAAACGTGATTAAAAAACAACATGAAATGACATTAAACTGAAAATTCTGCCATCATTTACTTAACCTTTCTGCAGAACACAAAAGAAGATATTTTGAAGAATGTTGGTATCCGAACAACGGCGATACCCATTGACTTGCATTGGTTTTTTGTCCTTTCAATAGAAGTGAATGGGTACCGCAACATTCTTCAGAATATCTTCTTTTGTGTTATTTAGAAAAAAGAAAGTCATACAGGTTTCAATGACAAGACGGTGAGTAAATGATGACAGGATTTTTTCTTAGTAAAGTCTCTTACCTTTAACGTTTTCAATACAGTTGCTCCTTCAAATTTCTCATTGGGTGTGTGGGGAGACATTTTCCCCTTGTAGCCGTCACCTGCTGCGGTGACACTCTGCCAATATTAAAAATATTTATATATCACATCCAAGTCCATTAAATTTAAGTTTATAAAATATGTTACTTATAATACAAAATAAAAGGTAAAAGTAGCTCAACTGGAAAGCCGGTGTACCTAAATGCATAAATGTAATTGTAATAAGTAGACTCACGTGTGCCAGATGACTGAGCTCAGAGCACTCGTCATCAGTGATGACATCATCAAGAACCACCCTCTGTGATCCATTCAAAGCTTGAGAGTTCAGCACGAGCCTCACGTTCTCATACAGCAGTGGACCCCCTACACAAAAAATCCTCACTTTGGTTTCACATTTACAAAACGTAGATTTGAAGATTTAAAAGTTCAAATTACCATCTCTAAGGTCTTGTGCTATAGCTGCCGTACTGTTCTTCTTTGCTGAAATCGGCACATAGTCCATCCAGCCATCTGTACCTGAAGGAATCCTACAGACACGTATTTGAGATGTGAGGAGAAACCTTTACAAGATCACACGGGTAACTGAGGATGATAAGAGACTGTGTACCTGTTAGCATCTTCTCGACCCCCTGTGCTGCTCCAGTAGTTCTGTGGAGCGAGACAAATTAAAAGTCTTCAAATAAAAGAAATTTAAAGTTTGCGATTTATATACAAGTATTTATGTCGATGATGAAATCAAAACTTATTCTATAAGCTCAGTAAACGTTTCATCACTTGTACATTGAATTTAAAAATGATTTATATTTTTCTTTTTATTTCAATCAATTTCTCATATAGAGACATATGCATTTTTACTTTTTTCTTGTTTTATAAGTCTACCACAAGATGGCAATGTTAGTCGATTATTTATTTTAAGCTATTCTGACCACCTGTTCCCAGTGTCAGCTGGCATGAGCTCACACACACACACACACACACACATTATGTCCATGTCAATAAAAGTCAACACTTTTTGCACTATATATATATTTTATTGCTCCTATAAATACAAACCAAACACAGAGCTTGTAATTTTGACCTACCCCTTCAATGTAGGGCACACCGAGGTTGTCGCCGCCAATCAGAAGCAGGTCTGATTCCTGTTTGTGTCGCCTCAGGTACTGTTCAGCTTCCTGTGTAAGAGTTCAGACTCAGATTATTAGATCAATAACAAATGTGTGGCAGCCTGGTAAGCGATTTATTTATAATAAATCAACAGCTTTTATTCAATTATTTAATATTTTTTCCCAATGCGCATTCAAATTTCACGTAAAAAAAAGAGTAACTACACACAATTTTCTTCAGTTGACTGTTATATGATTTCCATTACTCTGCAGTATTTTCTTATTTTTTAAATCTTAATACACAACACATGGTTTGCCATCTGAATTCAATTAATGAATAAATGAGAGAATTAAACATTTATATTCAACAAAATACCTATGAATCTCACAGGTCAATATGTAAAGGATAATCCACGGCTAGCCGTGCAAGGAAGGCCAATAGTCACCTGACCCGACCGTGATCATTTGCTAAATTAAAGCTGTTATTGATGGTTACGGTGACATTTTTTTATCAGTTTTGTCATTTAATTTAAAACATTGATCAAACTGACTGGAACTACTTGTGCATTGAATGGTTTTAGTGCACACCTTCCAGCCAATCAGAATCGAGTATTCAAACACACCAGGGTATAAACACATTTTCTGCACAGTGCTTGAACTGCTGAATTGTGCAAAATATTATTACATCATTATGACATCATCCCATCGTTAAGTTGTACTGCAAATGCCAAGTTTGGCTTGTAACCGCACAGTTATGTTTCCAACTTGCACTATGTAGAAAACTACGGTCCCCAAACTCTTTATCGCTCAACAAAATAAAGACACCTGAAGGTCACGGTCTGAAATCGAGCCCAGGTCGTTCCGTAACCTGCCGTATTTCTCTTGACGCTCTCCAGCATTTTTATTACTGGTACCTGGCTCTCATTTAAAGCAGCTTGTTCTGTCTGCTGGTTGAGACCGCAATTAATAACAGTCCCAGTGCCCTCGAGAGGAAAAGTTAAAAGCGGAAAAGCCAGGAATTGAAATGTTACCAAACCATAACGATCGGTAGCATTTGCGGCTCTGCGCTTCCCTCCTCGGCGCGAATGCAAACAGCTCCCAGATTGTTTCAGGCTATTTTTATGTCAATTTTCTACCCACAATATGAGGGCTTTTCATTCAGCATCTCTGGGTTAACAAGGAGGAATTCGGGAAATCAGACGTGACAGCGGGCCAGAAAGATGGAACCATTGCCCAGTGGGGCGGGAAGAAATTGAAGCGGTTGTTATGAATTAGAAACCAAAGGGTCTTGTATTGAAAGCCGTATCCAAGTCTGCTGGCTCTTGACCTGACAAACTTGTGTGCCTTTACAGCGTTAATAGTTACCAGGCTTTCTGACGAAAATCTGTTTTGGATGGTGTATGAACATCTCACACACCAAAGCCACTATACACAATGACTGTTTAAATGTGTTTATGCACATATAGACTCCAGATAATCTCTCTACATGGGGATCTACTATACTGAGCATTACAAGTTACGTTAACAATACATCCGAGAAAACGTTTGCTATACTTAGATGGACTGGAGCTATAGTTATTATAAAAAAAACAGCCCACAGGATGTTCTTCAAAGCATCTCCCTTTGCGTTCCAAAAAGAGGTACAATTTATGAGTTTTGGAAAAAGGATGTCGAAATCGTAAATGTGATTTAATAGAGGTATAAGGCAAATGTAACCCATACATATTGCTTGTTATGCTGCAAGCAAAAGTAGTCATCTTCACATACATTTTCATGGCAGTATTGATTTAACAACCGAATAATGCTGTGAACATTGACTGAGTAACGAAAACATGAACACCATACAAGGGTTGAATAATAATCCTGCATCTCACCTTTCGAGGTTGGCCATCATGTTCCAGTATCTCCCTGTAATATTCCACATTCTCAGTCATGAACTCGTCCCCTTCATGGAACAACAGGTATGTGAGTGCACACGCCAAAGCATCATCAGTCCTCCCCACTGAAAACACAAATCAAAAAGACTGAGTGTAGAATTATACAACATTCCTTCAAAGCTCCAGTGTATGAATTTTAGCGGCATCTAGCGGTAAGGTTGCGAATTGCAACCAAAGGCTCACGCCTCCCCTCCCTTTCAAAGCAATACGGCGGCTGGCACAGAACTCATATGTCGTCACGTTTTCGCTTACTTCGCACTCTGTAGAGCGGTTTGTCCTTTTGGGGCTACTGTAGAAACAACATGGCGTATTACATGGAAGGGGACCCGCGGTGTATGTAGATAGAAATAGCTCTAAGGTAATAAAAACATAACGCTTCATTATGTTAGATCTTTATACACCTCTGAAGACATGGTTATGTATATAAATATTGGATTTCTGTCAATTGATTCTCAAAAGAATTTCACACTGCAACTTTAAGTAGATGCTCTTATCAAAAGCAAAAAAGTATATTTTCGCACTGCATCAGTATGTGTGTATTTGCTGTTAATGAAAACATCAGCGGCATCTGTGTTCTGTTTTAGGCTTCTGATTATTCATCCTACAAGACTGTCTGATTTTTCAGAGTGTTGACTTCCCACAATCACGATTATTTCCTCTTGTAGACCTGAGCTGAGAAACACTCGCATTCCAGGTTAGTGACCACAATGGAACAAACACTGCAGAGCTGAGCTAGTGGAAATCTTGTGAGACATTCAACAGAGACGGCTAGACAACACACACACACCTGGGTATCCGAGACTGATATCTGACATCTGAAAACATCGAGCAGTTGTGCTGAGTGTTGTGTGCGAGTGAATGTGCAGCTGTGATGTTAAAAAAAAAGCTAGGGGCAAGCGAGTAATAATTCTAATTCAAATGTTGTTCATTCCTGTTGACAATTTTCTATCAGAATGAGTTTGTTGGCAAACAAGACACGGACTACAATAATGTACAATATATGGAGACTTACTTTGGAAATAGGCAAACTGGAGGTAGTCATAATGCAGGGGCAGGTAGTTCTCCATCGGGGACAGGCGACCGGGGCGAGTGGACAGGTCTCTGACACACTCGTGCTCACAGTGAAGGACCTGCGTGTAATGATCTGAAAGATGCAAATCAACAGGAATTATCCCAAAAGATTGTGACTCTCAAATTATATAAATTATAAGTGTAATCTAAATATTTATTCAAAGTACTGTTTTATGTTAAAATGTGAACGAATCACTAATAGTACTATTCATGTATTGCTAGTATATTTGTATTATATTAATACATTAATAAAGTACATTTAAGTATAACTATAATTAAGTATGTTTGATAAGATAATATTTATGATGTATGCTATTTATTAAAATAAGCATTTACAGAATATGTATTATTAACAAATTATTTTGTGTTTACGTATTTAATTAGTTTATTAATGAATATATATCAATATATATATATCAATATATATCAATATATATATATCAATATATCAATATATATATATATATATATATATTAATATATTATTAATACTACTTTTTACAGATATTTATATAAATGATTAAGAATAATATTTAGAACCCTTCTAATGAATAAAAAATAGTTTAATAACCGATTTATTTCACCCAGACACACAAGGTTAATATGATAAAGTCTGTATCAGAGGTGCTGGTGGATTTCCTGTGGCAAAGCTCAAGAGCAAAGACTGAATTAGAGAGCTGAGAAGAAGCAGGGCAGGGCCTGCCCACTTTAAAGGGCTGTTGGTCTGTTATAACAGGGTAGATCTGTATTGAAAAGATTATTTTAACATGAATGTAGAGATAAATGAACAAACAGAACAAATGAGTCACTGTTCAAAACACTTTAGATTGTTGAATTTGTGTCACGTTACTCTATTCACATATTAACGTAGGAATATATCAAGTCATTGACTTTGATGGCACAATGACAATCTAGAAAAAGTGCAGGCCGTTTACATCAAAAGACATTTTGTTAATATGGGAGTGAACGAGTTTTGGGTTACAGTCTAACTCTCTGAAGTTGTCACTAAAGTTTGTATGTGAAGGAACATTGCCAAAGTTGAATAAAGTGTGGAAAACTTAGATCAGAGGACAAACAATAAAATGATTCCAAATTAATTTAATGGGAACGAAAACAACAAATCCACAACAATGTCACACATCCCCTCAGTGTATCTAAAAACATACACACACGCAAGCAAGCGACCTCATTCACTCAATAAATCACTGAGCGAACAGAAAACGTCAGTGACATCATCTGAAATGTTTTCCAGGGATCCGTAATGATGAACTTTGAGATGTTTCACAAACCCCTGAAGCTCACGTCAACACTGACAAGACCCCCGGAGAACAAGTCCTTTCACGACTGACCGAGAACATCAACTCTTCTCAGCGTTTTCCACATTCATGTCACGGTTCAAACATTTGGGCCATAGAAGCCTGTCAATCATGCAACAGTATTTCACAGTCTTCCACAATTCCCCGGAAATGTGCACACAGGATTATTTTTAAGACAAGTATAGGGGGTCATTTCGAAAAGAAATAAGAAAGTGAGATATGGGACCCTGTGTGACTCTATGGGCCTGGAGCCGAATCACTGACAGCCGAGGATGTTGAAGTTTCTCTGTTTTTGATAATGTTAAATGTTTTGTCACACCGCTTTCCGTGTGGTTTTACGGAAAAGTGCTTGACATAAAAATTTTTACATGGACCGCTACATCTGTGTGGTCTGTTGAATTCCTAAACAATACTTGTGCTTCGTGCAGGAACATAATGGCTTATGTTTAGTCTGTATTACAGACAATACATCGGTTCATCGGCCAAAGTCAAAATGAGAGGCTTTTGTATCTATAAATAAAAAAACTTTTTATTTTGACTTTTGGCTCCACCTGGATTAAGATTTGAGACAAAAAACTTCAAGGTTTCAGGTTTATTATAGTTTTATTGTACTTTTGTTAATATTTTAAATAATAAATTTTTGGTTTTTGTTATATTTTAGTTTCGTTTTAAGCAATTTTATTATTTATTTTTTATTGAACAAAGTACGTTGTTTGATTTCTTTTTATTTCACGTTTAAGCTTTAGTTTTTATTTCTTTTCAGTTATTAATTATTATTTTAACTAGTTTAAGTTTTTAAATAATATTTACTATGATGTTTCATTTCAGTAAACAAATATTTTTATACGTTGAAAACAAATTGCTTGTTTTCTGCCAGTACGTCTGTTAATTTTACAGACATTTCCATTAACGCTAAAACTATGCAATGCACCGAAAAAAAGTAAAATACAAGTAAAATATAAATAAAATACAATACAAACAATTCCTTCTTATTAATACAGTATACAGTTTATGTAGAAGACATTGAACCAGGACGACTCTACAGAAAAATGTCACACCATTTAAAAGTATTGGTTGTTGGATAATCATGAACTGACTTGTTAGACACAACAATGCCAGATTTTGAGCATGGTTTGGAAAAACAACTTCCTTGTCTCAAATCTTAGCACAAGGTCACAACACAGAGGTCAGAGAAAGAAAATATCTCCATTAATGGTGGCAGTACAAATAGCTTTAGAAATAACAACATTATAACCACAACAGAACATCCAAAAAGCCAGTTGAGGCCAGAAAAATTCCCAGAGTTACCCTTTCAGAAGCATAGATGATAGATCTACCATGTAAAGAGGAAGTGAAAATGATTAGAAAAAGAGTAGAAAAGCATGTGTACCTGAGATCAACTCGTTGAGGCTGTATCTGTACAAAACATGATCCTGTTCCTGAAAGTGATGTGGCCCTTCGCAGAGGGCCTGACACTCCACATCGGCGCGGTAATACTCTTTTAAAGCCTCTTCGAAAATGGTCACCGCCCCATCGTAGTTTCCTTCATCGTAGAGCTTTACTCCAGCAAAGAAGGCTTTCTGAAAATACAACAATGCTTCCGGTTCAAGACATTGACTGCGTTTACACATCATTAAACAATGACCCTAAAACAAGAGTTCAAATTTTAAACTATGGATTATAAAAGAAGACGAAACAACAATGAAACGTGCGATTGGAGATACACTGACCAAAATTATGAACGCAACACTTTGAATTGATTTTTCATGAGCTGAACTCAAAGATCTGAGACTATTTCTATGTACACCAAAGGCCTAATTCTCTCAAATAAGTCAAGTCAAGACCCCGATGAGGACGATGTGCATGCAGTTGAGCTTCCCTGAGACATTTCTGATAGTTTGTGCGGAAATTCTTTGGTTATGAAAACCGATGGTGGCTGGTCTCAGACGATCTTGGAGCTTAAGATGCTGGATGTGGAGGTCCTGGGCTGTTGAGGTTACACTCGGTATGCGGTTGTGGGGCCGGATGGATGTACTGCCAAATTCTCTGAAAGGCCTTTGGAGACGGCTTATGGTAGAGAAATGAACATTCAATTCATGGGCAACAGCTCTGGTGGACATTCCTGCAATGCCAATTGCACACTCCCTCAGAACTTACCACGTCTGAGGCATTGTGCTGTGTGAAAAAACTGCATATTTTAGAGGGACTATTTATTGTGGCCAGCCACATCTGTGCAATAATCATGCTGTCTTATCATCATCTTGATATGCCACACCTGTGAGGTGAATGGATTATCTCGGCAAAGGAGAAGTGCTCACTAACACAGGTTTAGACAGATTTGTGAACAATATTTGAGAGCAATAGGCCTTTGGTGTACATAGAAAATGTCTTCGATCTTTGAATTGAGCTCATGAAAAATGGGGCCAAAAACAAAAGTGTTGCGTTTATAATTTTGGTCCGTGTAGATACCGAGTGTACCAAGACCAGTAACGGATGTCGAAGCGTTTAATTCAAGCTTGTGCACTTGATCTTCAACTGACACTCACCTGATGCGGACGAGCTTCCCGGTCAATTAAATGTTCCTCTTTTACGCCCTGTATGGCTTTGTATTGCTCCAAGTCTTCGCCCATCTCAACATGCTCAGGGTTGGCCTGGAAATACGTGTGAGCGGCGGATGCAGCTTTATCCGGCTGTCCAAGCTGTTTAAAGAGACACAAAACAGAAACTTTGAAAAAAGAATACATAGCAAAACATTGTTTCATGTTGCAGAAAAAAAAGACATGTTGCGTGTTTGTACTTTTTACACGGTCCCTTCATCATCATTCCAGTATTAAATTCACAAAGTGTGCTTTTTCCATGCAGCATAAATCAAACACTCTTGAAATGCAATGCTCTTTAATATCAGGGAATCGTTTCAACTTTTGGCCTCAGATAGTGTTTATGGATTTTAATGAATGAACTAGGGACTGTTTGATATATGATTACAATTCCAGAGGATTCTGTTTGGTTCTGAGAGAAACGTCAAAACAAATTCACAGAAGCCATCAGATGTTGTTATTCCAGCCCTTTATGAAATGCAGACCTAAAATCTGTTTTGCACATTTGAGGAGGTCGTCACTTGCTTTTATCCGCCTTTAACAATATAATGTATGAAACACGCTCTAAAAATTTGATGACAAATGACAGAGGCGTTGCCAAACAATGACAAAGATCCTTTACCTTTTGTATTCCAAAGCTTTTAAAGCAAAGTACATCAAGATGTGCAATAACAACAAACTGATGAACAACTCTACATTTCGCAAATCTCAAATATACAAACCTAAGGTCCAAACTAAGCAGAACATAAAACAAATCAACCTCATTTTTTTCTTTTTCCAGACTTGGCCAAGGAATCTGTTATCTGTCAGGAATGAGGCAGTGAGGCTTAAGGCTTAGGGGGACATGCTTGGTTTCCTCTGAAAGGCCAAAGTGCAAACTGGCGTCGACCGCATTCCTTCAAATTCTTTATATCTCCCTCCTTGCCGACTGAACTGGAAGGACACTGATTGGATACAGGGGATTTTGGTGTTGAATCCAAATGCTGACCGGTTCAGATTTTTCACCACCACAGCTCAGATTCCAAAAGCCAATGAGAAAACTTCTGTCTGACTGAGATCTTATGTTCAGTCACCTGGTGAGTTTAGTCCACAGAGGTTCGGTCAACCTCCAAAAACTCCTCATGCCCTGACAAATCCTGTAAACATCACAGATCAATGATCATAGAGTTCACGGGGGAGATGGAAAATGGCCAAACTAGGCTGTGAGTTGGACCCGCTCCATGCGTCCCAATTCTCATAATATCCATCCTAAATAGTATTTGAAATTAGAAGGAATGTATCCCAAATCATAGTATGTTGAAATTCTCAAAGTCAAAATTCGAAGTGTAGCTCCATGAACACTCAAACGGCTGATATTACCCACAAGCCACCAAGAGAGGTGCCGAGTTTAGTGATGCTCAGCTGCATTTGTAAAATTAAATAAGAGATGGTTGACTGAATAATGTTAGTAAATACTGTAAACACATTAAAATGTAAATACAGTAAATGCTACATAAGAAAAAATGAACAAATAAATTCTTAATTGACCAGCGTGTATTTATTTGAGGATCTATAGATAGAAATGCAATATAATATACATAACTAAGTATAAAGATCTTACATAATGAAGCATTATTTTTTATTACCTTAAAAAGAATTTCTATCTACGTACAGCGCGAGTCCCCTCACATGGAATTCGATATGTTGTTTCTACAGTAGCCCTAAACGGACAAACTGCTCTACATCACAAACATAACGACATCTTAGTCCTCTGCCAGCCACCTAGTGAGAGAGGGGGAGGGTGGAGTTAGCCGTTGGCTGCAATTCGCAAACTCACCACAAGATGCCAATAATACACTGTACCTTTAAATTGATAGTAGAGCTTTGTTTTATTTTAATTAAGACTGTTGATGATCACAACAATGACCACTTCTGGCTCTCATTAGTACTGTTTTTTAATGCGGTACAATGTATGTACTTTTTTATAACAAAAACAATAGTTTTTATTTCACATTATAAGTAGCATCTTTCCGACACTAAAAATAAATTCAAGACTTAAAACAAGACACCACTAAACTTCTGTTACTATTAAAGTTCTCATACAAACATTCATTTAGTGGTGCTGAAAATTATTGAAAGTTTAATGGTGTTGAAAAATTTTATGACTATGATGACAGCAAAACAATAGAGGTTTTCATCCCACGAGCAGTTTAAAGAGCCTCACTGACAGAGAAGCCTCACTGCTAGCATTTGGAGCTTTACGTCATTAAAAAAAGTTTCCAAAAGCTTCATATATGTGACCGAAGAAATGGACACTAAACAAAGTTGTTACTCATCGATCGTGTTGAGACACTTGTGTCATGTGGACAATAACTTTAGTTCAACTCTAAATGACTTCAACGGATGCTGAAGTAATCCACACACTATTCCACATTGTCTTCTTAAACCAGACTCTCTCTGTAAATCAGTTACATCTTAAAACATACTTCTTTTCATGTTTCTGTATATCAAACATAAACCTCGCGGATCGCTGACAAAAAAAAACTACGCATATCGAAATGAACTGCTAGCTATTTTAATGACTTTAACAGACTTTAGACTAACATTTGTGCCTATCTGGATAAATATTTTCCAGAGTGAGAACCTGTGGCTCTTGTAACTCGTTTTTAATATACACAGCCAGTGTACAAACCCATTTACTAGCTGGCTGTAAAAGCCGGAAAACATTGCTCTTGATGTGGGATACAGCCGATGCCAAAGTCTCATTTAGAGAGTGTTTTTTATAGCGAAGCAGTCAGAGAATGTCAACGGGATGTTTTTGGCACCGCAGATGCATTTATATTCTGAGAAATTCCACCCTGACAGGGGGTTTGGTCAAAACACTCCAAGACCGTGAACATGTTGAGGCGAGTGAGCATCCTTTAGTGTGCTTATTCATATAGACAGCATCATTCATCACGTCGAAATGCATTGTGGGATACAATATTCCATACAGTGTACTCTGATGACTATCCATACAATTTTGCACAAATCCTCTTTCCCATTCAACATGCAACCTGTCTATCACAAGAGCGTTTTGAACATTCTCCACCGTAGTCAAGCGGCCCCACGTATTACATGTGTACCACAGAACAGGCTTGTGGGAATCCTGTGTATGATGTCATACTCTTGGGGCGTGGCCTCTTTACACTAGCCCTGGCATTGACAGTTCAGCACACTAGGTCTTTTCTCTTTGCCTGTGTCACACCCAGTCGGCACACATGTTGGTTTAATAAGGTAATGTCAAAGGAATGTCTTTAAAGCCAGATTATACAGACGGCCTTTCATTAGCGCAAGTATGTGAAAATATAGAATAACTGGAAAAAGCGCAGAGTTAAAATAGCTCTGTGATAATCCGGCTACTGTATACGTCCAGACACAAAACCGCAGATGAATGGAAACCTGTGTGGATGGGGTCTGGTTCTCAGAAGGGTTCTTTGGTTCCTTCTTACAAAAATGAGATGTTCGGCTTTTGGTCTGTTTACTTGAACGTAATTGGAGAAGAAAAGGTAGGTGCAAGCAGGCTTTAATTCAAAGCAATGTACGAAACACTGAGGCTTTGTTCACACTACACGTGAATCCGATTTGGTTTTCTAATGTTTTCAAACACTCCACACTGTTATTTTGTTCGATTCTTTTGTTTAGACAGCGTATTCAACATTCATTGTATATTAAATGCTTACTATATTAACATAGTAAAAGAAAGAATCAGTTTAGATTAATACCTGTGTTTATTTTCAACTCACCATTCTTTCTTCCAATTCAATTCATATCAATTATATTTATAAAGCGCTTTTCACAATGTGCTTTGTGAAAGCACCTTTACAGGAGAAAAATAAGTCAAACAGAGAAACACAGAAAAGGTAAAACACAGCACAGTGCATGGTGTTTATAGAACAAGCAAGATCATTCGAGTAAATCATATCTAATAAATGCAGTCTCCCGGTGCTGCCCTGTGGCTGCATATTGTCTTTCATGTTAGCCATCTCTTGGCCTGTAGCTGAGAGGTGAGTCAGCACTCTCTACACATCCCTCACATTCCTGCAGAAAGGCCAGACCCCTCGGATAAGTGCGGATCAAGCCCTGGACTCATGCTGGCTTCCTAATGACCAGACTCCCCGCTGGGCCATACACTTTAATTCATGTGAACTCATATTTACCCTGTTTTACAGTAAAATGTGGTTGATACAATGCAATAAAATCTTCAAAATTGTATTAAATTATAAAGTACATAAACTTTATACATGTATATATATATGTATATATGTACATTTAATCTAGGGATGCACCGTAATGAGAATTCTTGGCCAAAGCCGAATTTGATGTGCAACACTTGGTCGAAGGACGAATAATAACGAACATGTATTTTTTTTTGCTTACCCATTTTATCACATAGAATATGCTTTTTACTTTTTTGTATTGCTTTTCAATAAAAATAGTAACACAACTATTCAATTTTTTATATTTATTTAAAACTGAACATTTTATCACCAGACAATCAGAAAACTAAAGCACAATATAAGTTACAAATACATTACGAAATATTTGTTTATCTTTTCATGGCCCTTCTCGAATAGCCATAGGCCATAACCGTCTGCTAAAAGACTGTAAGTGTATATTTATTAACTGTAAGTGCAACAAAGTTGATGAACCAACAACAAATGAAAGATGATTCATAAATATATAAGCACCTTTTTGCTTTTTCAGACACTTTACAGTGTTTCCACAGAGCAGACATGTTAACTGCTTTAGTCAAGCTCGCGCGCCTCTAACTTAACGCTCATGCACCACTTACTTTGGCCGTGTCAGAGTTCGGTAAAAATTATACATCCATTTTTGGCAAAAAAGGGCATGATCGCTATTCGGCCGAATATTTTCGGTGGCCGAACATTCGGTGCATCCCTAATTTAGACATTTAACTATAAAACGTTTTTCCATAACAACTGTTTGGTAATGGGGCAAAAAATTAAAAGCTGCAATCTGTAACATTTGTCTCTCTATCACCTTTATTAGAAACATAAAATTGCAGATTACTTATAGTTTGTTTAAAAACAACTTGCATTTCCTGTGAAATCAGACCAAGCCACGCAAATTTTAAGTGATTATTATAAGTTTACAGTTGTGAATAGCTTTAAGGTAGGGAGACGCTGCTTATATGCTCAAAAACTGGTTCTTGTTTATTTGTAACCAAAAAAGTTTAAGTTGGATTAAGTTAGATTTCTTAATGTTCATTCATCATTATGACTCTTGTCAAGTGAAGTATGTCAATGCCAGCACATGGGTTGGAAACAAAGTCAGTTGGACTAGGGGGGTATACTAAAGAAAGCTTTATAACAGGCATAAAGGAAGAAACGGTATCACTTCGCCTGCACAATGCAAGCATTCATTCTCCCACCAAATAGACTAAATCTCAAGCACCCTCATATTCCTCCCTAGAGATCTCATGTACTGTATTTTTTCATGTAGCACATCCATCTGCAAGTGCAGGAAAATAAGCAAACGCTACTGTATTGGCTCTTTTCATTCTGGGAAAGCAGAGGCTCTGTTTGCCCGGTGATGAAAGATTTGCCTACGCTATCGTTGACATGTGTGGGTCTGTGGATGGGAGGTCTTTACTAAGATGTCATGCTTAAGTGTAGATTAAAAATAAACAGATCTCTACATAGTAGCTCCGAGATAATATAAATGTCCAGATATATCTGCTATTGAAAACACCAAAAAAGTCCTCAAAGTAAAACTATTGTAATGAATAGTTGATTTATACGTTTTAGACATGTACACTTTCTCTTTCTTCCAGAACATGCATTAGTAACTATTCATGCAGACTATTTAAAGAAACATTTTGGCACCGTTTCTGTATTTGTTTCGCTATAAGGTTCCACAGAATTCACAAAAAGCAAAACAAAACCTCCTGTCACACAATAAGCAAAATAGTCTGATTGATGATAACTCAGTATTTAACATCTCACAACACAGTTTAAACCAGACGTGATGCCACACGTTTCAGTACGTGAAACAAAAACAGCCAATCAGAACACAAACCATTAAAAGTCTTAAATTTGATGTATTTGTCATCAATTCAATCATCTTTTCAGTCATACAAACACTCTTACATACAATATTTGTATGCAAAACAAAGCACTATAGAAATAAATCTAAACTTAAACTCAATTGAACTGCAGATGAATATCTTTTATCAAGCCAAAATATGTGGCGTGGAAAGAGTTTAATGATGTTTGGTTTACAACCATCTCAATCCAGGCCAATTCTGAAAGCATCCAAAGCACACAAAGCTCGCGTCCTAATTTCAGATCACAGTACGAGGCAGGTTAGTTCACCCAGGGGGACCAAAGAAGGGGGCTGAGGGTCTGTTATCTTTGGAGAAATGTAGATCTTGACGGTAGCGAATACTAGCAATACTCCTGGCTTGGTGCTGCGGCGAACAAGCTAAGTGGAACCCCATGAACCTCATTCAGCATCTCCATATGGGACCCATCAAGACCCCCCGCAGAACACCAGTGAGTAAGAGCTGCTGGCTTGGGGCACTCGGGGGGTTACCTCTTCTGAGATGGAATGAATTTAACTGATTTTGTTGCCTTTATTCAGAAAGAAAAAGAGTGTAAAAGGGATTTCACCGAATTTCTTTTTTGATCATTTAATAATTTATTCACCCTCATGTTATTTCAAATCTGCATGTCTTTTATTTTAAATAATTTTGTAACAACACCGGCCCATTGACCACTCATCATAAAACTAGCCGAAAATTGCGCAGCATGTAACGAAAAAAACAAATGTATTTTTTTCCATAATATGTTCCATGTTTGCCTCTAATAGCTGTGTGTAAGTACACTCTCAACCCTCTATACACTGTATGTTGATCAATAGCAACAGCTATGTCAGGAGGTCACCATCGGCCCTGTTCTCGCATCAAACGCTTTTTATTTATGTGAGTGGATCATTTAATAACAGTCTGGCTGAGGGAGGCCAGATAAATCCACAGCACATAAATAACATATTCAGCCAAGTACTCTCACAGAAACAGCTGATGTAATGAAAACTAAAGCAACGGCTGTTTTTGGTGCAGTGACATCAAAATATTGCATTTTGTGTAAACAGACCCAAACGCCACAAATAAAATCAGGCCGTTTTGATGTTACACTCTTCCACGACTAATTAAAATTGAGAAATATATTACTAATATACAAGTATGTTAGTTATTCACTATTATTTAATTAATTTAATTATTTAATATTATTTAAATATAATTGATTTGAACCAGTAGGGTTATTAAGAGTTTTGATTTAGGTTTATATTATGTTTTAGCTTTATTTTTAGCTTTTTCGTTATTTTGTAAATGTTTGTTAAAGTTTTAGCAATTTTTGTAAAGGCTTTTGTAAATTTATAATTTCTTGGTTTATGTTTCTTTATAAGATTTATAAACTTTTATTTTAGTTTTTGTTTATCATTATAATTTTAGTGCTTTAAATTTATTTCAGTTTATTTTTGAGAAAACAGTTCCTTTAGTAAATATTTCCTTTAGTAGAAGTTTTTCCAATCATTTTAAGGTCAATGTTTTATTTGATTTCAATGAACAGAAACAATTTAAAGTTTTAATTTTAGCAAACTTAAATAACTTTGATTTAAACGAATACAGTGGTTCTCAAACTTTTCAGATCAAGTACCAACTTCAGTAAAATTATTTGTTTCAAGTTCGAACATTCCAAGCTTAAATGTGAACTCTGAGTTGATTAACACTGAGGTGCGAAACTGAGTTTTTGGTTTCCGAACAGCTGATTTGAGTTAGCTGTATCAACTCTGGGTAGGCTTACCTTGAGTTAAGCGCTTGCACCACAACGACGACAAGTCATGATCAATGGAGCTCCGATATTACTTCCCCATAGCAACGGCACCAAAAAAAGCAACCCGGCAGCAGAAAGCGCTTTGATTGGATTTACTTAATAAATAGATCAATAAACAAACAAATGAATT
This sequence comes from Triplophysa dalaica, assembly GCF_015846415.1. Classification (NCBI taxonomy): domain Eukaryota; kingdom Metazoa; phylum Chordata; class Actinopteri; order Cypriniformes; family Nemacheilidae; genus Triplophysa; species Triplophysa dalaica. The sequence continues at coordinate 11,178,064 of NC_079551.1, forward strand.
AGTAAATTGATGAATAAATGAATGAAACAACAAAAATAAAACAGAAATAATAAAAAAAACTCACATTCTCACTCCACACAGTGCTATAATGATGACTGTATAACGTTATGGTGTATAGGACACTTGTTAAAGTATCAGAATTTCGTGTCAAAGTCAGACTGATCACTGGTTCTGGGTAGGAACTGTCTTTTTGAAACAGGTTGTACAGCGAAGATATCAATATATTTGTCAATTTGCTTTTCTGACCCCACTGGAAAATTCCGTCTTTCACTATAAATCTAACAAAATGTAGTGAGATTTACACTGAAAACAAAAACATGTGCTAGTGGGGTAAGCAAAACATACGAGATATTATTTATTACCTTAATACCTTGGCTTATATTATTTCAAAGACTGTTAATGCTACCATACCGAGCAATTTGTCAAATCCATAAAGAAACAAAGAATGAGACCTGAAATCACCAAAATAAACCCGAATGACTCAGATCCAAGTATGTAAGTTATGTTTGCCTTTTCTTATATTTATAGTGGAAGAGAGGCAAAATGGGGCAGAAAAACACTACAGGTTTTCCGTGACCACACCGTGTGACTCAGAGGATCAAGGGTCTTGACCTGTGGGGTGAAGACCTCACTGTCAGGAGTCCCCTGCCGGTGCAACGAGTCTGTTACACTCGGGAACCCTTCGGACACTTGATCTGGAACGACTTCAGGAGTTCAGAGGTCACGCCTGGCAGGATCTGAAACACTTCTCTTACGAAAACAAGTGGAAAGACAGTTCCACTGGCCACCCAGACTGGACAGAAATGTGACTTTAGGGATTTCAAGAACTTGTACGTTAAAAAGTCTATGCATTGATTGGTTTAAATTTAGGATGCGAGTTTGTTTTGTCCTAAAAATTGTTGTTGTTTGGTTGATATTGTATTTCTAAACTCAAATGTTTGAAGTAAGCAGTGCATTTGATTTTCATCCTGCAATTTATTAAAAGCAAACTTCAACAGATTTTTTGTTGTTTGCGGCACACGCCGACATTAGAAAACCGCAACTGCCTTTGTTGTGTCTGGACACAATTATGGCAACTTCATTAAAACCATCCTCTGCTTAAGTGTCAGAAACTTTACAGCTCAGGCAAGACTACAAATATTGGGTTCAATCCGTGTAATTTGAAAGCTTTTATTGTACGGAAACAATCCAAATATCTTGCACATTTAGCTTGAAGGAGGCCTTTCTTCTCTAAAAACCTTCATCCAGAGTTATTAGAATCATTAGTGCAACCAATACAGCTGAAACTTCTTAAATCTTAAAGGGCCAGTGTGTAATTTTGGAGGATCTATTGACAGAAATGCAATATAATATATAACTATGTCATTACATTATAAAGGGTAATGTTTTTATTACCTTAGAATGAGCTATTTCCGTCTACATACACCATAATAGTTTCTACAGTGGCGGAGGGTTGCAGTGAGCCGTTGGTTGCAATTTGCAACCTCACCACTAGATCCATCTAAATTTCAATCACTGGTCCTTTAATCTCAATACTAACATAGCTCTTATTTTTGATTCTAAAGTTCTCATATTATTATATGTATTGAAGCACAGAGCTAGAAAAAACTGTAAAAATTAAGCTAGTAATCGGTTTCATATGTCTTGTATGATCTCCACAATGACCGGAACTTTAAGAGTCAGGGGTAAATCAAACCATGTCAATATGTTTCCTTTGCTGATGAAAATGTGTTGTGATGGCTCTACTTGAAACTATGACCAAAAGGACTTTCTCCTATCAATAAAAATCAACCTAAAACGAGTTTAAGTTGGTAGCTGTTATGCTTGGTTTCTATCAGGTCAATGCTGGACTACCAGACAACCATCAAAACTTGTTTTAGCTAGGCTATCAGTTCTATCAGTATTGGACATCGTTATGATCATTGATACATACAGTTAAAGTGTGACTGATAATAGGATAATCCTATGCTCCTTCACTAAGCAAAACCGTGTTTATGAATCCATCATAGCTGCTTACATTCTCATCCGACTTGGGCTGAATCCCAACATCTGGGAATAGTTTCCAAAAGCTGTGTTGTGGGGAGACTTCTAATGAGAATGACACAACAGATTTACTCCAGAAGAACTCCACATACAGCCAAATAGTTATAACAAGCTCTTACATTATTGAAAAGAACATTGTAGTATCTGTTATCATGCTGGTCTCCCCTAATTCTTGCATTTTAGTATTTTCACATACCCTTACTTAAAGCCTCACTGCAAACAAAATCATCTCATACATATTAGTGTATATCGCAATGCAAGTATCTAGCAATGCATAATATATCTGGTCACAATTAAACTGTGGAGTGGGATGGTGGACCAATCAGAATTCACAATGGGCGGGGCTACTTTTGGTTGCTCTACTATAGCATTACATATGATGATGACACGTCTATTTAAGCTAGTTCAATTCTGCATGTCAAAATCTACCAGACGGACTTCACAAGCTAAAAAGGAAGGAAGAATAAATACCAACTCTCAAACACGGCCTGGTGACGTTACACAAATATTTGAAGATTCTTGCTATAAATGTCAACACCCCCCCATCCATGAGGCCAGTGAACTCAAAATATCATGTTCCTGTTTACTTTCACGCAGTTATTTCACTGGTAAATAAAATAGAAAGTTTGTCCAGCAAACACAAAGCTCCTCGACTTTAATATTTATACATTTAATGGGTATTTTATGGAAATGTGTTACAATTTTAAATGTGAATTATCACTTTAAATAATTCCTGGCCATTTAAGCTTTCACATACTCTGGAGAGATGTGGAGACGTGTTTTTAAGAGGAGCTTTCAGGGATGCACGGCTTAATCTTCAAGCGATACGGAGTACAATTGTTTACAGCTTTGGCAGAGCCAAATGAACAGCCCACCACATTCCTCAGCTATACAGCATGTGCTATAAAATGGCATTCATGAGCACAGAGTTTACAATAACGCATCTGTTTAATTTAAAGCGGCGTTTGTTTTCTTGCTGAATGCGATTTCCGTCCAAGTGCTTTAGGAGGTTTAAACATCTGTTTAGATGGAAAATGTGATTTAAAAAGAATTTCACCTCACTGATGCTCTAAATATATTTCCTACAAGAAACATTTCAAGGATCTATTTATAATTTTATAAAGGACTTCTAACTACACTAAACAACTAAAAGTTGTTTTCAGCATCAGAATAATCTCTAGAACAAGTTACAGACCGACCTTTTGCATTCTTTATATAGCCTGTATTCTCCTCATATACTGGAATGGTGAGTGAAATAAAACGATTTGCATTTCCTGAAGGAAATACCAGTGCTCAAAAAGTACAGCGTTCAAGTATGACATCAAATGATCCATAAGTGCAAGAAAAAAAGCTGGAGGAGACAGAGGCTGTTTTCTTAAAGAGTCAGTGCACCAAAAAAAACTATTCACCCTGGTTTCATTCAAAACCTGTGTGACCCTTTCTTCTCTAAAACACAAGATGTTTTGAGAATGTCTCCGTGGTTTTGTGTCCATACAATGGTAGCCAATGGGGTCCAATGTTGTCAACCTTCTTTTGTGTTCTGCAGAAGATTGAAAATCATACATGTTTGAAATGAGATGAAAGTGAGAGACGAAACAATTTTTATTTTGTGGTGAACTTTCCCTTTAAAAGAGATGACCTTAATGTACTGTACCAAGTCCAACACGTGTTAAAATAGTGTTGGGATGACAATTTACCTCTGTATGTACTTCTACCGCATTGTATCCGCAACAAATGTGTATCTTAGACCAGCAACGTTATTGCCATACTTCTGTCTTCCCAAACAAGACTAAACGCAAATACTGGAAATGCAACTCATGCCCTCAGCAATTTCTGAAAGACTGTTGATCAAACATTGATCATACGCTGCTGCCAGGCAAATGCACAATGGAAAAAGCACATGTTCCAGTCGAGCATGCGTTCGAATCATCCATCATCTAATTCTTACAACAAGGTACGATCCAGACAGAAAACTGACGGCTGTGTGCTATTTCCTTTTACTTGTGTATAGCCCCTTGATTTTCCACAGGTGCGGCTTTGGGCAAAAACATGTTCCGTTCTCAAATGCAGCCATAACAAAGAAAAACGACCCTTTCGTCTTATTCAATACAGCTACGCGTTTGTCTTTATGGACCGTAAAACGAACAGCAGCTGGACCCGATGAGTTTTCCGGCTTTGTAGGTAATAGCCGAACATAATAACTGCGGAAAAACCTGTGAATGATTTCAACCAAACAAAGTGATTCAATGTAGACATTTCAGACTAATAACGTACCATATGTCTGTCCCACAGGCTAAGAGCATCCGTCTAGCATCCGTCAGCAGACTACACAATTTTATATGCACCCGCAGGCACAATGACGTACTGTATCTAGAGCTATTCCTTTACGATGAAAACCATCTTTAAATGTGGACTTCATTAGTGGGTATGGAAATAGTAAACACAGAACCATTTATTTCCATAAAGGGAAAATAACAGCCTACATCTGTAAATAAATGGAAGTACTGTATCTTGCAATTAGGCCCTGACATAAATGTATGCAGAGACACGGTCAAGAGGGTTTATACAACTTTGTTACTCATAATTGTGTCGTTCCAACCCTGTACGACTTTCTTTCTTCTGCAGAACACAAAACAAGGTATTTCGACAAAATCTTGGTAAGCAAACAACCCTCATTGACATAAGTTACCTATTTTTGATCAAAAACTGCAACTTCATCTGAAAGGTGAATATTTTGTAGGCATGATGAAGGTAAGTAAAGTGTTTTTTGGGTGAACTTTCCCTTCAATTTCCTAATCGGAGGGACTTTGAAATACAGCTCATATAAATAACTTGTTTCACACACTTGCATTTTATAGTTTTTTACAGGTTTTTAATGTTTTTTCGAAATGCGCTGAAGAACATAAAATACAGAAAAAGCGCAAATTTACAAGAAAAATTAGAACATATAATTTTACAGGGAAAAAAACTGTTATTTTACGGTTTATTTCTGGCTCCCCAGCTGCCAGAAAATTTCCTTTTATATAGGACAGTGCAATCTGCTGTCCAGGAAAAGTGCTTTTCACTACTATAAGCGGTGTATAGTTTACAAGTTTACAGTTGTCTTTGAAAAAAAAAGCAAATTTACAAGAAAAGTGGGCGAATCGTTTTGTCACATATCCTTATATCCTTGAATTTCACAGTATTTTTCTATCGCTCCAGATTACTGTTTTTGTTTTTACGGATTTATTAACAGTGCATTTCACTGTCCAGGAAAAGGGGTTTTCACTCCTATAGTCAGCGTATAGTTTACAACATCACAACTGCTAAAGCGTTTGTCTCTTTGAATCCTCTCTCAGGCGGCCATCGAGACAGTTATGTAGAAAGCTGCCGACACGTGGGAAGATAAGCACAGATGGGAGTATTGGGTTTCCCTTTCTGCCTTGATAATGTCTGTTGCCGAGCAATCGAGCAATCCTGGATACAATATTTATAAAAACTGCAGATGAGTAAGACATGGTGTTATTTTGCAGGTTTTTTAATTAGGGAGGATAGATGATGTGCAATACAGATGGAAAGTCTGCAGTTTTATGTCCAAACTCAGACTGGTGGTCTCATTGTGTTTCATGTTGATGAAAGGTCAAAACCAACTACCATCAGAGTATCTAAAAGGAGAACGGGGAACACAGGTCGAGGGTGTCAGGTAGCTAGGAATGAGATTATTGACTTGTGGTTTTGGATCTGACACAACGCTTTGTAAACGCTTTAGAAACGTGCTGGAAGAAGCATTTGTGAGTTTTTCCACTAGGATATTTTCACCTCGATTATAAAGCTGTTGACTGCTTTATGGGAAACGCCTGACTTTCCCTGGAAGTTCAAAAAGTCACGTCTTAGAAAGCTATAGTTAAACGATAACAATACCTGTCTTCTGTGCAAAGCCCAGGGGCATCAGTAATTGTCAGAACAGGACCCTGAATTTGCTTTCAGAACAGTGATTGGGTGAGGTTTCAAGAAACAGGTCATTATTTGTTCATTGTCAATAAGAAATAGTAAATTTAGAATTATGTTTATGTTTAACCCTAAACCGTGCTTTTAAAGAATCAATTTACCCAAAAAATTCTGTCATCATTTACTCACTCTCAAGTTGTTCCAAATCTGATGAACACAGAGAAAGATATTTGGAAGAATGCTTCTAAGCAAACAGGGGCCATTTTGACTATCCTTGTAATTTTCCTACCATAGTGGCCAAGAACAGTTTGGTTACAAACTTTACTCCAAATATTTTTCTCTGTGTTCATCAGAACAAAGATATTTAAACCGAATTTTATATGTGGGTGAACTTTCAATCTTTTCCTCGAAGAAATCTATCAAATGACTTCAAATACTCACAGTAAATACAGGCCTGAATCTACATTATGGATTTTCCTTTAGTTTTGGGGCTTGTTCGCATCACTATTCGTTACTTTTATCGTTTAGCATTCCATCGTGTTGACTGAATTTTCATATTTCTCTGAGTGAAATACTGCTTTGAAGCAATCCACAGGTCTTCGCATGGGAATAGCATGGGTTCCTCAAACATGTCAAATCTCATTGAGATGCATCATGTCTACAGGCCTTAAGACTGGGTGAACTGAAGGTAAAGGCAGTCAGGAGGGGTTCCCAAAAGACATCACAGTGATTGAAAACACACACAGATTTTGCACGTCTATCAATCTCACATCGTGTGGGAATGACCACATAAATTCATGTGTAAAATTCTGCACTGCTGTTGCGAATTAGGAAAGTTCATAGAATAGGATTTCATAAGAAAGAGTGCCTTTAATATTAATGAAAAAGTTTTATTACAGTATCCTCACAGAGTTATATATTTCACATTAGATATCGCGTATCACAGGCAATTTTTCCAATCTAATATTAATCTTGAGAGCCTATGCAGTAGTTTTGCCACTTTAAGCTCTTAACAAGACCAATGTCAGTGCGTCCTCCTAACCCAGCCACACAGTCCCTGGGTTTGGCTTCGAAGAGTTTGAAGAATTGGGGAAGGCTGACATGAATCATGCAAAGGATTTAAAAGGGACCTGAAGGAGTTTGCAAACTTTTAAACCCTACAGATGGAAAAAAGCGACAGCCTGTTGATCAAAAGACCTCCCAGATGAATTGTGAATATCATTTTCTATCTAAATATTGGTTTAACTCACTGCTACCAACCAGCATCATGCATCTGCTCAATGCATCCAACCGCAAGCGGAAATCAGATCCAAACACCTTATGGTGTTTTTGCTGTGTGATGTGACGTCTTCCAGAAAACCTTTGACAGAGCACTTCATACTCGTATTTGAGCTAACCTCACAACTCCTGGCAGGACGTTCACATAAATCAACAACATAAAACACATCACTTTCTGTCAAAGCTGTCCAAACTCAATGTCTGATAGTTAAAAACGTAAACTGAGCTCATAAACTACTATAAACCTGTGAATTTGGAATTTTGTGTAGGTAAACCATCTTTCAAAATAACTTCCTTGGAATTGCAGAACTAATGTTGGGAACCCTGTGGACTAGTTTTGACAACAGGCAAAAACACTCCATGTCTTCAATTGTTATCAAATGGCAAATTCAATCAGGCACATTTGATGCACCGTTCATCTGTGTACCTTTGAACCTCCTCCAGTAATTCAGCCTGCCATCTGCTCAAGACACCCGCGAAATGGAATAAACTTCATCAATGCCCCTTGTAAAAATTCCTTCCTTATGAAGAGATGCCCAAAGCTACCACAGAGAGCTCCCAACCAGTGATAAATACTCTAATTTAGACTTGGCCTAATAACTGTTTCTAGGTTAACTTATGGAAACATGGTCACCTGGATATGTCTTGTTGTAGGTGTTGGTTCCAAGCATGGAATACTAGCTTACTAGTGTCTCTAAGCATTTTCACTAGCTTGGGTCATCCATCTTCACCAGAAAGCCCATGCTGGTTCACAAGCATCAACAAGACCTTGCTGGGAAACATATTTTGACCGTGCAGACTAACGCCATAGCACTAACCAGCAAAACACTAACCAGTCTTTACAGGAGGAATATATCAAGTACTGTAGAAAGCAATGGAAAGTAATATCATTACACAATTAAAGGACAACAAATGGCCCAAGGCCAACTGTATTATATTTCCTTGATGTTTTAAGGAGTAGCCTGTGGTTTTCTGTGAAATCTGATATGACACCAAAGATAAATCCTTCTCCATTGTACCGTACCAAAAGCTACATGATTTAACCTGCTACTGAAAACAATACCTGGCCAAAAAGCCACTTATCAGTAAAACTAAATTTATAAACCATAAACTGTCTCTGTGTCAAGCTGTAAAGACCAAACAAATGTAAATGAGATACTTCAAAACACTGGAAAGAAATAATAATAATTCATTGCAGCGGTGTATTTTTTGTTGATGGTTCACATGGTCCCAAATGATTTCGTTTTTCTTTATATTTTATTTGTTTGATTAAGTTTACTTTGTGGTTCGAAGATTCCACAGAAGTCTTAAAAATAACTTGTCATAACAAGTCATATTCTTGTGTAGGGGGAGATGGACTTTTCAAGCCAACAGTTGTTTCAATGGTCCTTGAGCAGACCCAAAGCGAAGGCAAAATTGGTTGACATTTTCCAACTAAAGAACGTATTTTGACATGTCAGAGATGAAAAAACACATACAAAATTGAGCAACTATGACGTTGTTACACAATAACATCAAATACAATTTTCCTGTCTACATTCAGGCTTATGAAAGAAACAGACACGAGAATCCAGGTGTTGGGGTGGTAAAACCAGCAATGTGGAACTTGACCCAACCGAACTCAATCACAGCGTTCACGCTTCAAATTGACTTGAGTATCCGCAGATCTGTGATGTTAGTGAATGGGACTCCTGTTTCTCCCACTACTGAACCACCAGATCAAAATGTGGCTTCCAGCACTTTAACACATGACTCACATCCTGCAGGAGCCTTCACATCATCACAGCAATGAGCTCACCTCATCATCTCCGCAGACGTGCTGAGACTACGTGCTGTCTGTGTTTAAAGTCGGTCTACCACAAGGGGAAGACTGTATACTTTTATTCGTGAAATGATACCGAACTCCTGATGATTTCCACATGTGCTTGAAAAAACAAATCTCACCCTAATGGACAATAAAAGACTTATCTAGAGACAAGAATATCTTGGAGTCTTGGGGTGGGCTTTTTAGACATGTGCCAGAAACCAACCACTTAGAAACCTCTACCGCCATGGCAACCACTCAACAAAGCCCTAACAACCATCCAGAACACCCTGGTATCTGGTGGCAAGTCTTGCACAGCTAAACCCTTGCGAAAATGAATTTTTGCTATTGAAATCAACTTGAATTGGACTGCAACAATTAATGAATGTTATAGAATTGAAACCTCACACTCCTGATACGTCCCACTTGAGAGACTAGTGAGGTTTAGACTTACAGGTGTGTAGTGAACATGACACTCCAGCATTAAGTCAAATCCCACAAGATTAAATACATGAGAGTTTAAAAGCATAGGAAACTCTCCACTGTAACCATTAACCATCCTCTAATAATAAAACAGGTACTTAACCCCCTTCCCGTGACACACACCTGACCTTTCCTAGAGTGGTTTTGTATTTCTATTTCTTCACCGAACACACCTTCAAATCCCTATACGACAAAACATACTAGTCACTCAGGAACTTGCTGACGACAATGTGAGCAGTAATGGAAAAGTACATAGGATTGTTATATTACAAACATATGGACACATGGAGGGGTGTCGCTCTGAATCAAATAGGATCGAGTAAATGAAAGCCAACCTGTGCACGCAAATTCCCTTTAAAATGACTTAAGGCAGTGATAAAGTTATAAAAATATCTAACAATCAACAAGGATGAGAAATATAATGAAAGAATGTCCTTTAAGTTTGGTACAAAATGTACAAAAACAAAATGTTCCTAACCTGCTTGACTTATTTCAAAGGAACCCAAAATGAAATGCAGGTTTGGAAAGACGTGAAGACGAGTACATAATGACAGAATTAACATTTTGGATACACGTATTTCTAAAGGTTAAAGCCTTGTTAAAGCAAAGGCAAAATAAATGGGAAATAAAACATCTCCATCCAAAACCTCCTTTTGCTCGAAATAGAAAGTGTTTCCTGTTTTTGCTCTTTGACACACACCCAACCCACATCCGTGGATCATCTGTACACCCACGTCCCACTCTGTACACCCACTGTTTTGATGGATTTCTGTACCTTTGCACTTCTGGCAGAGGTCTACAGCACAAGATCATGTTTAGCACAGAGCTACAAATATTAAGTGTGCACTAAATAAGAATAAATACAGCTGTAAAGTTTGATAGATGTTGAGGAACCTTCTAACAAGTCAGTACACCAATAAAGTAGTGTCCAAAAGTGATGTACAAGTTTAGAAATTTGACATTTTTAATCAAATATGTTACCCTCGACAACAAAACCAGTCATAACCCTTTGAAAAAAACAGCATATGCTAGTTTGGTGTGTTTTGATGCTGGTGTGCTGGTTTGTGCTGGGCCATAGCTGGTTTAAGGTGGTCAAACCAGCTTCAAAACATGCCTAACCGAGCATATGCTGTTTTTTGCAACAGGGAAGTCGCAAGGGTATATTGTAGCAAGCAACAGCCGACAAAACATTGTATGGGTCAAAATTGTCGATTTGATCACATTTCGATTTTCAGATTCCAGATTTTGGCCAAATATTGTCCTATTCTCACAAACCCTATAATGTTCAGCTTTCAGATGAAAAAATGACTCTTATGACTGGTTTTCTTAAAAAAATATATATATATTAAAACATTCTTGCAATTGTGCATGGCCTATACTAAATATTAATGATTTGGACTAAATAATGAGGAAAAATAGCCAATAAGAAAAGCATCTCAGCACAGGACCTGAAGAAACTGGCTGTTAAAATGACAATTCAGCATATTCAAGGCTACTTTGTGGGCTTTGTTTTATTTTATTGTCTTCAATGTCAGTACACAACACCAACAAATCGGCAAACATCACTCATGAAGAATGCCAAACTGAGGAGATAAAACCATAAATAAACAGAGACGAAAACTATCAAGAATGTTCACAAAAGATCCAACCATTTCGTATACATCATTGTAATGTTAACCACTGTTTTTCATTATGTAAGTGGAAGTCATACTTTCATTGAAAACAAGAGGAACAGCCACCAATGGAAAACTGTTCTAGACTCCAGACAGTCATTCGTCAGAGCAAACAGATGTTTGCCTGGCTCCTGCATCCCCTTTTTCCACTCGAGCAGGATCGTTCCCAGGCATTGCCAAAATTCCCCCAAGAGTCCTTCTCTTCAAGAGCTTTGCCAGTTCTGGGTCTTTCCTGTGACCCCAGACCAACACTGACTTTTCTACAGTATCTCTTTATAGAGTCACAACATATCAAACAGAGTTGTATGACGGAGTAAAATCAAAGCACTAGTTCTGACATGTGGCCAAAATCTGCCACAAAGAGAAAGATGCAACATAAAACAAGAATTAACAAGATCCTTTAGAGTCTACGACTTGATCTTCATGAGTATGTCTGCAAGGACTTTTAGCTGAAGTTGATATCTAAACACAATTGTTGGTCCTGTGATTTGGAAAATCAAGACCCCCAAAGATACAAATCATCGTAACAAGGCCGCTCTCCCTTTGCAGAATCTTCTGCCTATTGGAAGCAGCTGCAATTCAGTGGTGGTGTTTGCTTCAACTTACTCCACAGGGAGTCATTTTTTGTGCGACGAAGTAAGGCAACGTGCCGATACATTCCTGCTGTGCTGTTATCCGCTCAGAATCATCCATTCAGATGATGTGTGGCAGAGAAAGAACCATGCTGCCATGGGCATGAACAAAATGACCGGAGAAACCTGACACACTCATGCATTCAATACAGGTGCACTATACGCAAACATATGGAGAGTACACAGTAAAAAAAAAAGTCATTTTACGGTATTATTTAACAGTTTTCAGGTATTTTTGAAAAAAGTTCAGATTACAGAAATAAACTTCAAAATGTGTGCGTAAAATAACATGAAAACCTTTAATTTTCCTTTTGTATCTTATATCATTACTATATTACCGTTTTTTAACTGTATTTTTTATGTGGTGGCTAATTTGTGTACATCCGTATGATGGGAATCAAACAAAAACATACGACTGTGGAAAATACAATAATAAAACCCAACCTCTTAATCTAATCCTCCCTAGCGTAAAATGAGATTCCAACCTGTTCAAACATGAATTCGTAATTATTTTACGAGGTCGCCAATTCGTAGAACATACGATTATTAGAAAAAAACTATATTGAAGGCCCTCGCCTAACCCCACCCCTAAACCTTACATCAGTTGCAGGAAAGCTTATTGTTCTGAAGTCGTGCGAATTAATACGATTTAGCCACCTCGTAAAATAGTTTGTAATATTGTGCCGGACATCCATGTGAATTAGTTACCTCATAAAATAGGTTAAAATTACCATTTGAGATTTTGTTGGGAGTGGGACAACAGTCAATGTTTAACGGTGCAGTTCAAACAACACTAAAATTTCATTTAGAAATGTCATTTTTGGGCGAACTATTTTTTTTAACTCAACAAGGGATCTGGCAAACTAGACATCCTAATTTTTTTAAAGTGGACATCACTGCCGTAGGGTGAAAACGATATTGGTCACATAACATACACATTTTCAAAGGAGCCATCGCTGAGCGGTTAGCGAACGTACACTGACAAAATTAAGCTGTGGTGCCTGCCTATGGGTGAAGTTTATATCTGGTTATCGTTCTCTACGCTCTAAATAAAAAGTTCCACAAGCCATATAATTACACTGTCTACGAAAAGATCATTTACTGATCTTCTCTGAAGTTTAAGCCAATACACATTTAAAAGGGACCTGACTGACCACAGACCTAATAAAGCTCTTGCGGAGCCTTGGTCCATCTCTCTTGATCGAATCTTTTAAGCTATGGGAAACTATGATGAAGCGGCACGGGGCAGAACCGCTGACACAAAAACCGTCCATTCATAAGCCTAAACAAGCTGCTGCCTTTCCCTTCAAAAAAGCAAACATACTTCAAGAAGGAACACAAAATATTTGCCTAGATCAATGCTGATTGAAGTAAGAACACAAACATACAAGCTTGTTAATGGAGAAACAGTTGGCGCCTGTGGACGTCCAGGCCGAAAAGCCTCATTATGCCAGGGGCATGCTAGGAAAAAGGGGTGTGTGTGGGTAAAATATTAAGGAGAGGTGGAATGTTATTTATTTTCACAAACATCACCCCATAAACAGGAATAGATGTCCTGCTGTATCCACCAATCAGGAGCTTTGACTGATCTCTCCATCTCTGAAAGGGTTACAGCTGCTGACCTGACTAAAGCAGTCAAATGTTAAAGAGCTTTTGATATAAGAAGCATATTCTATTCATAATTTACTTGGGTCATGGGAACGTGTTGAGAATTGAGCATTGCTCTCAGAATTTCACACATCATAGCTTAAAATGTGTTGGAGATACATAGCCGGGTGGTGAGTGTGTCAAATAAATTCTGCTGAACGTTTACTTAATTTTAACGTTTGTTTCCCTCTTACAGTATTTTATTTCCAGGAGATTTGATGAAGCACTCCACATGTGACTTCAAACAAATCCCTTCAAGTGCTGCTTAATATTGTATTCGTGCTTATCACAAAAATACTATAGCAAACAAAAGCATTTACAACCCCTGCTGAAAAAAACTATTGAAACATCACAGATGGTTTCTATTGTAATGGTTTTATAAATGGTACACATGTGTTAAATGGTATTTTAAAATGTCTATTTTCTAGTATTTTAATGGTCTCCATGAAAATAAAATGATGAAGAATTAATTTTAATCTGGGATACCATAGATCCATCACATACCAGTAGATACCGTTATACTTCCCATTAAAGCCAATACAAATCCCATTATAACTTACATTTTCTTTTGTGTTTTGGCAGCAGGGAAAGTAAACTCAGGTGTGTGTGTGTGTGTACTTGTACAACTATCTTTACTAGGACCAGTTTGAGTTTTAAAACCAGCAGAGTGAGGACTAAGAGAGTAAAGTGAGGACCTTTTGGCCGGTCCTCACTTTCTGAGACCCCTTTAAAGGGCTGTTTGAGGGTCAAGACCTGGTTTTAGGTTATAATCTGGTTTAGGTAGGTTTAGGGTCAGGTACTCAGTTCTGATGGTTAGGGTTAGAGTAAAGAGTTAAGGGGCTCGAGATTGCGTCACTGTGTGTCCTCATAAAGATAGCTGTGCAAACACGTGTGTGCTGAAGTATAGATTATAGCCTACTATAATAAAGAATGTTATCAAGCTTTTCCTATAATAAAACCACCGTTAATCTTCTCAAATCGTAAAATTGCACTTTAGTTGCCCTACTGCGGTGGAAACTGTGGCGAGCTCTGGTATTTTGGTATCTATGGCAACTTCGTGAGGATTTCAACATTACGTAAAGCGAGAAAACCCTTTTGCGCATCTTTGCGTGCTTTTTTATTCGCTTTAAATCGCGAGTCAATTAACGAACGTATTGAATTGCAGCTATTGTGCAAGTACGTTACGCGACGTGCGTGCAGACACACTTTCTAGAGTTTCCAGAACCTTCCTTTGTAACCCGTGGGGTCCTACGGTAGTTCTCAGGATTGCGTAACCGAAAGAAACATTTCAAGAACGCAATTATATATAATATATACAATATTTCAGGAGCGAGAAAAATAATCAGCATTCAGCTCCTTATTTGTAGCCTGTTGCGCATCTAACGCATCGTACCGACCTTTCTGTAGGCGAGCTGCAGGTAGTTGTAGGGAATTCTCCTGTTGAAATCTTGAATGACATCATCGCTCACTTTATGCATGGACTGAGCGCCCAGCTTTCTCTCGATGCATTCATTCATGCAATTCGCCCTATGAAGAATCACTTGGAAGAAAGCCTCCTCGATCTGAAAGTCACCAAAGCGATGCTGGTCTCTGCATCTCAGCCTGCAGCTGATCCTGGTCTCGCGCACTTCAGAGAAACTGCTCAGCGCGCTCTCCATGTACCGCACTACATCGCCATAGTCCCCTTTATAAAAAGCCTCCACTGCGTTATTATAAAGCAGGTCGAAGGGCTGGAGGGTGGCCGATGACAACAGAAGCGCCTGGAGGATGCAGGTCAAGACGCCGCGGAGTTTGGAGTTTACATCCATCTTCTGGAAGTCATGCGCGTGATAATAAACGCTCGTCTGAAGGAGTGCGGGGTGTTTTAAAAGGCTTCAAGTTAGCTCCGAGGCAGTAGTGTTGTACCTCATTATGAATGACCGACATTTCTGTAATGACCCCCCGTCTCCTCCCCTCTGGTTTGGGCTGACTCCTCCCCTAACTCCCACACGTGAGGAGATGGCAATTGTTAAAGATAAACTGCGGTTTCTGACTTTGGAGTTTGTTGAAAATCGATATTACACTTGTAATAAAAGTGTTTTAGTTACGAACACCCTAAACGAGATATCTTAGTTACTTTCTAAAGCAGACAAAACTTTATAAACGGCGATGCTCATACGGCCGCCGGGAACGAGCACGTGTTGCTTGTTTAATGGCTCCCTCTAGAGGACCGGCACCGTATAAACAGCGCCCCTCTCACCAATCGAAGTGAGACAACAAGGTATCGCGGTACTATGATGTCATAGGCCGATCGGTCTGCGCATGAATCAAAACATTATGTGATTCAAGCTTCTTTTAGGGACAGGGAAGGGTTTTATTTCGGGAAGTAACCTAAATAAGCTGAATAAGCAGCTTCAAGATAAAAATACCTTTACTTTATAAACTATTACAAATGTTAACATTTTATTTGTTAACCATTATCAAAGTAACATACCACAGCACTGAGATTACACTCACTAGATTTTATACTATATATACAATACATATATATTTGATATATATTATTATGCATTTTATTGAATCATATTTTTTTAACTCTGTATTTGTATGCTTTTATTCTAGAGGCAGTACAAAAAAGGAGAGCTGTACATGGGAAAATAGGATCCCCGATTTTGTTGTGATTGGTAAGCGCTTACATTAAAGGCTGGAACTCTTACATCTACAAAGAAATCATGAATTAAATGTAAAACTCTTAGGCCTGATGGTGTATTGTAGTTTAAAATGTCTGTAATTATTATGCATTTTCTTTAATCATATTTTTAACTCTGTATTTGTATGCTTTTATTCTAGAGGCAGTAAGAAATCCTTCATGTTCACGGAGGACTGAGCTGGAGGTCAAAAAAGTTACTAAACTTGGGTTTCAATTAAATGTTTTCATCTTTTACAGGGTTGTTCGTAACTTATTTGACTGATACATATTTGCACATCTGTAAACATACTTTTTGTCTTTATTTTCTCTTGTTTGTTTATTCAGTTTGTTTATTGGTTTCTGTTATTATATGTTTATGTACTAAATCTTTTACATTGTTTTAATTTAATCCTTAATATATGAATTTAGTTGATACGTTTATTGTTGCTGTTTTTTTTGTATTGTGTTACTATTTACAGTTTTTCTTGCTTTTAGTTTATTGTTTGACATTACTTGTTGCATAGTATCCAGTGTATTTTTATGTTTCTGTTGTATTGTGTGACTTTGTTTTTGTTGCTTTTTCTGTTGTCTAAATGTTAGTGTCATTGTTTTTTGGTACCTCTTTTCACATTGTATTTATTTTAGCTGCATTTGAGTAGATTTTATTATCAGCATCAATTAAACACAATACTTGCATTTGCTTGGTTTCTGTGTTTTTCTTTCCAATTATTCAATGTATGATTATATATTGGGCCAGTTGTGGTGGAAAACAATTTTAGGGAGAAATAAGGTATTTATTTGCTACATGATCAGTGGAGTAATTATACAATAACATAGCCATTACTGTGAAATTACAGTACACCCATAAAACAGAAAACTGTACAATTACAGTTTATACTTGCACATACCCTGTATTACTTGCATATGAAGTAACTTGCCCCCATGGAATTGTTATTTAAGCAATTTCATTAAATGTTGAGGGCAAAAAACAAAATAAGACTATGTAATGTTTTATGAAAAAACACATTAAATAATAAGTTCAATTATTATGAGTAAATATACTTCAATAATTTGATTCAATAATTTGAAATTCCTTTCAATCGTGCTGTTTTGTGCGTGTGTTATAGTTTAATTTGAACACAAACGCAACACAACTGTTTACTGATATCCAGTATACCCCTCCTTGTCTACTAACACAACTCATGGACACACCAAATAGTTTTGTTTTTCCTAACCAGGATTTTATTCACTCCGCCTTCTAGTGAATGGCATAAAATGACCTTAATAGCCCAACTTTCAATGGTAATTCTTTGTTTTGTTGGTGCTCAAACATAGTCTTTTCCAGGACTCTTGGATGTTGGATGTTTAATAACATTACCGTTGGATTGCATGCATGTTGCGCTGCAGATGCTTAAGAGCATGCCTCCAAATAAACAAAGCAAAGCGGCAACAAATCCTGCAATCAGTGATCTGCCTATAACAAACCTATAAAAACACAGAAACCATAATCAATATTTAGACCCACTAAAACAGAAATGAGACAAATGAATGCTGGAAACATTATCAGAATGTGTCCTACCCCTCATCTGATTTCATCTTATAGAAATCTGCCATAATATCATACATAAACCAACTGGTTACTACCAAAGCACACAGACCTGGAAAAAAGAAGAACGCATGTTGTTGAATAGGGTAGAATGGGGACAGCGGTTATATTGTTAATATAATACATTGCATAACAATACTTTTTTTCGATTGCTTTAATAACCCACTCACTACTACACATTTACTTATTATATACGTTGATTTAAGAAATATTTGCATGTATTAAAAAAGAAAGTTTTAAAAATACATTAATTCTAGAAAGATTACAATTTACTATTAAGACAAATTCACACCAAGAAATATACATTTATAAAAATGATCCAAACAACAAATACAAGGACCATTTTGTTGGAATCACTTCCAGGACATTTTTATTCCCATCAGATGAATGATAAAACATCGACAGCCAATCAAAATTCCCTTAATGGCCTGTTTATTTAAAATGTGAAACTCACCGCTGAGGATGAAAAAACTCCCCCCCGTAAGAGCGATTCTGTTTTTCAACCGATTGTCTCCATCCAGATATCTTGTGCACTTGAGGCCAGCGATGGCCACCAGCACACCAACGCTGGCAAGCCCGATGCTGATGATCATCATTGCTCTTCCCACCTGGTCCTTAACTACAACAGCACACACTTCAATTAAAACATCCGATTGTGATGGGACATAACATATCGCTTTCGAAGTAATAAATTATGACCTACCATTCTGATTAAAAATGGACTTGTAATTGAAGCACTTGAACTGAGAGGAAGAGATGTCGATGGTGCAGGTCATCCACAGGCCTCCGCTTTTTTCTGTTAGCACCATTTCATTATTATTGTGCACGGAAACTTTCCATTCATTTGTAAATGTGGCGACAATCAACAAACAAAATCCAACGGTGGACAGAATATAACCGACGAGCTGAACCGCCATGTGTGCCAAAAATACCCGATTGGATTTTCAGCTGTGTTAATTGATTAAAGATAAGCGGTCTGTATGTGGCCACTTCTGAAGGACATCAATGCACACAGTTGTTTAGGCTGGTATTTATAGTAGAGAAAGTAGGTGTGATGCATCATTGATGCAATGGACTAAACAGTCAGAGCACTGAGTCGGTTTTCCGTGAAAGACTCTCTGGTGACTGGTGTGGCTCATGTCTTCTGTGGAACACAAAGGGCCAGTTTCCCAGACTGGGATTTAAGTAGTTTTACAAACACGCCATCAAATAAGACACCGATTATCTTATTGGATCTAGCGTTTTATAGACATAGCAGCACATTGTTTTGCTTTAGAGGACACGTATTAAGTCTTTCCACACCATTGTCAAGTTTCCTCCTCATTTATGACACAAAGTTGATTAATGTTGAAGTTATTAATAATAATATATTAGGTAATATACATCTGGAATGGCATGATGAGAGGAAGTTATGAAACAAGTTCATTTTTGAACTCTTCTTTTAAACCTGGTTTGTTACAACAGAATCAATGGTGGCATTACGGTTACCAGTTTTCGGAGATATGAACTTCTGATACTTCCAGCATATAGGCACTCTATCATTTGGCTTTAGAATGCTTTTAATATAGCAGCTTTATAAGATGAGCTCTAGATGTTTTAGGGAATTTGATGTTTCACAGTAAGTCATGCAGCTTTGGAAAAACATGAGGGGGAGCAAATGTTTAACTGTTCTGTGAATTTAGGGATGGTGTTGACATTTGGTTAGTTTTATTTGAAATGACGTCAACACCCTATATTTAAAATAGAGAAATAAGCAAATTCCATTTGATGACAAATGTGATGAACTGATATCAGTGATGCAAAAACACACCTAATAAATCAGAGCACTGTGCAGACATTATGCAATGTTACAGATGGACAATCCAAACAAATTTGAATACATTTCAACGCAAATATGCCGGATATGAGGTGCCTCGGAAATGTTTTTGGACACACAAATCTTTGCATGTATTAATAACATTATATCGCCACGCTACACCATGTAACATTCAAAATGAAATTATGTTACGAAATGGCTTGAAACTGTTTTAATTTCCTAATTCCTAAGTAGTTAATATCCACAAATGATCATTGTCAGCAGTATATTGTTTCATCTTTTAAAAACCTTGCTTGAAAAGTGTGCTTAATAAAGGTCATAGGTTTATGTTCTGTGATGCAATGAATTCATCCAAATATCGTCTTACTCATAATCTTGTGATGTTCCTCATTTTCTCGGCTTTTACATTTGTAACAACTGACTGGGTAATATTTTTTTTTTAAACTTGTTTTTTGACCCACACTTATATTTCGGGAAGGCAGTTTCTTCTTTCAATAATACTAATATAAGTGACTAATATAACTTTTTATCAATTATATTTGTAAGTGATTTAATTTCCTTAGCAGCCATTGGCTATTTCTGTGCATTAACTGCAGTGATGCATGCAAGAGGTCTGTGAAGTGTAAATATTTCTGTCTGTAGCCTCTTGAAACAACAAAATAAATCTTCTCATCCAGTTTTGAATGACTTCGATTCCGAATATGAGAAGTGATTTCAGCACATCTACACAGAGACTTCACAGCTTGAATGGTTTGTTATGAATGATTGTTGAACTACCAGGCCCTTACAATCACATAACATGGCCGCATCAAAACATGTTTGCTCACCTACTCCTGATGACTTTCCTGTGGTTCACTGGTTAGAACATGGCACTGGCAATGCCGAGGTCATGGGTTCGATCTCAGGGGATTACACATAGTCAGTAATACATTGTAATGTAAGACGCTTTGGACAAAGGCGCGAGTACTGAGAGTAATGGTTCCAGCCATTTACTGTAATTTTACAGGTTTGCAACCGTTTTTCTTATTTTACATTTGTGCTGTATTTCCACAGCAAAGTACTGGCAGCTATTTACCGTAATTGTACAGTTGAAGTACAGTTTTATGCTTTACGTCTGCACTGTAATTTCACAATAAAGTTCAGCTATTTACTGCAATTGTACAGTTTAAGTACTGTTTTCTGTTTTACGGCTGTACTGTTATTTCACAGTCAGTACTGGCAGCAGTGATTCCAGCCATTTACTTTCACTTTACAGGTTCGCAGCCGTTTTTCATTTAAAAATTGTGCTGCATTTCCACAGTAAAGAAACAGCAGCAATTTACCGTAATTGTACAGTTTTCTGTTTTATGGCTGTACTGTAATTTCACAGTAATGGCTATGTTATTGTATAATTACTCCACTGCTCAGATAGAAAATCAATACCTTATTTCTCCCAGAAATTATTTTCCCACACAACTGGCCCAATATATGATAAAATATTGAATAACTGGAAAGAAAAACACAGAAATCAAGCAAATGCAAGTATTGTGTTTAATTTATGCTGATAATAAAATCTACTCAAATGCAGCAAAAATAAATACAATGTGAAAAGAGGTACCAAAAATATTGTCACTAACATTTAGACAACAGAAAAAGCAACAAAAACTCACACAAAAAGTCACACATTACAACAGAAACATAAAAAAACACTGGATACTATGCAAATTACAGTACACACAAGACCAATTAGAAACATATCATTGTCAGATTGTTACAGATTCAGTTGAAATTGTACAAAAGTACAATGATTTGATAGAAAAAAGTTAAAGAATGAAATAATATACAGTCTTACTTTGTTTTCCATTTTGGGGGCCTCGGGGAGTCTGTCTCTGACTGGAGATGATTCTGCTGTTCAACAAAATGTGCTGCTGTCGTTTTCTTTTTTTTATTTACTTTTTTAATGTAACAAATAAAAACACATACACATAGCTTTTAAATCTAATGCATTAAAAAAACATCACTATTTACCCAAACTGCAAGTACAACATCCACATATTTAGTGCCAACAAAGCTGACAATGTTTTCTACAAACAAAACTCAAACATGGATAAACGTTCTTATAAAACAAAGGTAAAGACGAATTTAAAAAATCCGAACGTTGGCGTTAAGTGAGGTTCTAGCACTTTTAGCAAAAAAATGATTGCAAACAAAAAAGCCAATCGAGTAGGCAGAAAAACCTGTTAGTTTAGATTTAAATAAAAGTTTCAACTTACCGAACTGTATTGCAGATCAAAACAAAGATGCTTTTGTGGTGGAATTTGAATTACTTCCGGTTCTTCTACGGAGAGGGGGCATTCTGGGAAATGAAGTTCTTTACATAGGGCACATTTAACGCTGTATTTTCAAATCGACCACAACTTCCAAGATGCATGGCAAACTACATCATCGTATCTGCAAAGATATCAGGCTTGCTTGATTTCATGAAGCGCTGCGAATACTGAATCAGAGATTAAAAAGCAGGCGAAGCAGTCGGCTCTCAATGCTCAAACTATATCATTCAGTCACAAAAAACACCAATACAAATAATATAAAAAAATAATATAAAATAGTTTTTAAGGACCAAAAATGTTATACAATATAATATAATATAAATATTTGCCTTCTTAAAATTAGTTGTTGTATTTCTCATTTGGTATAAATTGGTTTTGCTGTGTCTGCTTAGGGTTTTCTTGATAGCAATAAAAGTATCATGTTATAATATATTATTATTGGCAGTTTTTGTTGCTTTTAACTTTGTGGCAAACCAAAACCGAGCCAAATCCTAACCGAACTACGTCCTTTTTATGTCAAGCCGAACTCAAGCCAGGATGTAGAAAAGTGTATGCTTGGCTTTTTGTTTCTTCTGGCTGACCAGACGCATGCCAAAAATGAGGCTAATTCTGTTACACACAAAACTGAAAAAAAAAACAATGCCGTAATTAAGCCAGCATTTGTTGCTATCTGGGAAGAGACGAGCTGTGACGTGATCTTGATGACCGAGCTGTTTTGTAAAAGTGAGATGTGTTAAAAGTCCCCACCCCCACATACTGCTTTTCACATAACAATACTTGTACAGTTGTACAGGTGTACAGTTAAATGCTGCAAATTTACAGAAAGGTTTTAATCTATGGGCCTTGGTCTGTTAATCTACAGGATTAAACTGTCTCTTAAAATAACAGTTTTTTACTGTTGGAAATTGCCCGTATTTTAACAGCAATTTCCAACAGTGTCGCCTATACATGCACTTTAGCATCGATTCAGGGAATTACATTATGTGAAATAAACAATAAACAAACTGGAACATTTGGATATCCAGTTATAACCAGTTTAAAAGAAATTGCACAAGAACCTCGGCTGCACAAATGTAAGTTTCACATGCATGCTATGAACAGCTGTGGGTTGGGTTGGGGTAGGGTGGGGCTTCATTTCACAAAAGACTGCAATGCTTACAGTAGGTTACAACCGTCATTTGTTCAAGGTATTTAAAGGCATAGTTCACCCAAAAATGAAAATTCTGCCCTGATTTACTCCCTAAATGTGTATCCTGTGTAAATTCGCTGCTCTGTTGAACACATAGAAAGATATTAAGAAGAATGTTTGAAACCAAACAGTTTTGAAGCACTGTTGACAACTACAATGGTAATCAATGACACCTCAGAACTGTATATTTTCCCACATTCTTTAAAATATCTTTGTTTTGTTTAATAGAAAAAAATATATATATACAGTACATAATATTAACAAACATGTGAGTAGCTAACTAGATTTTTTCTCGTGGTTAAAGGTAAAAAGTTAAAGGCGCTTTACCGAATCTAACCTTACATCAGTTTCACAACCTCTTTGAATTGAGTCCACAACAAATTCAATAAAGCCCCTTCACAACTTCTACTCGATAAGATACAGTATTCTAGAGCTAGGCATTCCCAAAAATTATATAATTAAAAAATATTATATCTTGGGATATGCATTATGTTAACTAAAGTTACATTCATATAATATATAAATATGACAAAAAAACAAAGGCTGAGACATATATAGATTTTCAGTGGTTTGGGCAACTTGTTTGTCTTATTTGACACAAGTCATATTGGGGCCCACTAGTGAAAAACACTGCTCTAATGTAATATCTATGTGGCGCCATCTTGTGGTCATCCATCATTCTGCGTAATCGAAAACTGTCAAAGCAAAACGTTTCAATTAATAAGAAATATCAATGCATCATATAATTTGTTGATGTGGTTAAGTATTTTTTTGTTTATGTCTTTGTCGGAGAAGCTAGAATAGGCATCAAGCAACATCTAGAAGACTAAATGACATAATGCTTCACAAATCAATTCCACCTTCAAATCTGAATAAATACTAAAATACACGTTTAAAAGTGCATTACCTAATCAGTTATGTCTAAAATGGCATAGTGTTTCTTATTGATCTAACTGAGTAAAGTTGACAAAAGTTATTAAAAGTGTAACCGGCATATCCTCCAGACACCAGTTTGCCAATTAATGGATGTCTAAACTTTCAGCATGTGCCTCGGGACTCGAACCAGTCTGGTGTCATTCCTGTATTGGAAACAGTGCCCTGGGTCAAACGACCTTTTAAAAATACACCTCGAATGAGAATGCAAGCAATTTCATCTCTCTTTTATTCATAAACGCATAACACGTGTACAGCGAAACGACAAACGATAAAGGAAAATGCCCAATTGAAATTATGACGTATAAGCTACCGATTTGTTAAACACGTAGCCCACATAGTTACGTCCATGACTTCCGTGCATTATAACCTACATTTGATCAATATTCCTATTTGTGTTTAACGGGATTCAAACCCACGACCTTTACACTGCCAACGTAATGCTCTCCACACATCGAGCGACATGTAAGCTTGAGTAACGCTTAACTGAGGGGGGAATAGTGTGTTATAGTGACATCGATCCCATACAATGACCACTATGATTGCCGATGCCCCCCAAAACGAAACTAATCGAAACGTTACACGTTATTTTAAAGTTGTTTTAATCCAACCGACTGTGTTTTTACACGCATGTCAGAGCTGTTTGATTTTAATAAGCACTGACTCGACACACCCTCGTGTGACCACCCCTACCGGTTTAACCTGAAGATGCGCCGCAGGCTCATCGGCCCGAAAAAGGGTAAACGATGAGAAATAAAGTAGCTCTATAGACACACATTCACACCTGCGGAGCGACACGCCTAAACACTCTCACTGTACTCGACATAAAGTTTAAAACCGTCCTGAGGTGTGCACCGGCCTTGGACTGCTGCGACTGTCGCCTTTTGTTCTTCTCAGGTAAGTAACAGTACGCTTCTGTCGTTATTACAGGTGTTTTTGTCAATGTGGCCTTATGCATTAGGGCGATTCAAGAGGAACACAGTCGCGCCAAAGTGATGCTGTGTTAAACCCAACAATGACGCTGATAAATTGGTTAAACTCACATTTAATCGGAATTAAAGGGCGTCTCCGTCAGCGCTGTTTATTATGTAAGTTGTCATTTAATCGTTAGAGAAAGTATGCTTTAGAGTCTAGATTTGTGTAGGTCTATCTGACGCATCGAGCGTCGCGTTGTCAGCGAACGCGGACGGCATTTCTGCCTTGCGCGCGCCGCGCATGGCCGGAGAGCTGAGCTGTCAATCACGTGAAGAAGTTGATAAAGTTGTTAAAGCATTCGTTCTTAATCAATATTAGTGCCAATTTCCTTACGTTTAACTGCAGGAATTAGTTTTCTGCTTTATTTATTGTAAAATTATCACACATTACTATTGTCGTACCACAGTTTAACCATTATTTGTAGTAAAAACATGGTCATATAAAATGGTTATAAATCTGACAAAATGAAGGCGATCTGTTAAGTCTCAAGGCCTATGCAAAATAATAAGATCATTTAATATAAAAAATAAAGTTGTTAACCATTTAACTCTTTTGCCGTTTACTTAACAGTACGACAAATATCCTGTCCCATGTAGTTTGCATGTATAGTGATGTCATATGCTCGCCAGGTACCCATGTAAACGCATGTCTCCCTAAATAACTGGTATTTAATATAAGTCATTAATATATATATATATCTCTTTTTCTTTCAGATGATGGTGTTTACAGTAGGCCTACCTGTAGTTGTATCCTGTAGCGTGCACTGCTGGGAGCCGTGGCTGAGATGAGCGCAAGGATTTCAGTCATTGTTTCTGGTAGTGGGCGCTGCAGATATTCACCTGGATCTCACCACGCATGCGCCGGATACGTCCGCAAGGCTTGGAAGAAAGGGGTCTATGGAGGTGGTAATAAACTGTATACATACGGTTATTCAAATATAAGAAGTATAAGAAATAATAATAGTGCCGTGAGAAAGTTTAGTAAGACGCAGTTCTTAACTGCCACTAGATGGCGGCAGAGAGCAAAGAAAATGACAATATGTAATACAGACACGTGTTTCAACATGCAAGCAACTGTCAGCATCTGTGGCATGTAGGTAAACCTGCCCAGAAAAAGCTGTTGTTTAGCCTTTATATTTCCTCATTCATTTGTAACTGAGACCTTTGTGCTGAAGATAACCACAGCATGCATTCGATAAAGTATACTTACATGACAAAAAGACTAAGGAGTCCCACATTTGTCTAAAAAAGAATATTTTCATAAGTGATGGCACTGAACACACTTGAGCCAGGTTTATGTCCAGGGGT
Source organism: Triplophysa dalaica (assembly GCF_015846415.1). Taxonomy (NCBI): domain Eukaryota; kingdom Metazoa; phylum Chordata; class Actinopteri; order Cypriniformes; family Nemacheilidae; genus Triplophysa; species Triplophysa dalaica. The sequence continues at coordinate 11,204,354 of NC_079551.1, forward strand.
TGTTTATTTGAGATGACAAATATGATCTACAGACACGAACATACCCTTTAAAACTCATTTATTTGGTATTTACAGTTTGCCAGTGGAAGCTATGAGAGAATGTGCAAGATACAAACACTTGTAGCCGGTCACAAAACATTGCCGGCAGCAGTAAAACAAACTGGCATCGGCGTCACTTTTGCTAAAATATCTTTCGCTCCGTCAAACACACGATGGCATATCAGGTGCAGAAAGATCATTTCTTACAGGATCATTTGTAAACCAGATATTGTTTCTCGGATGACACAGCACATGACTAATAATCAGGTTTTACAGCAATACTTTTCATCCCTGAAAGTTAAACATTTGGCACAGGATCCATCCATTTTTAGCAGTAAAAATTCAGCATACAGCATTCTTCTCAACACTACAGTGTGCACTATCATGATATGCGCTAGATTGAGACAGAAAACAAAAAAAACGAGAACTATTTGCACATTCATCACTAAAACACACTCACAAAGTGATTAGAAACTGATTCAGTAATACAATTTCACAAGAAACAAAGTTCTTAAATCACCATTTAATAGCAGCATGGCAACAAAATATGTCTTCCCTTAAAGGTTTACTGGACTAACTTCAGGCCATGCCTTTCATTGGAATGTACCAACAAAAAACGAACACACTGTCATTCTCGAGAGCGTAAGATGTTTGCGTTTTTTAGCACTAGCGACTGAACACTGGTGTTATAGAGGCACTAATGCGATACAAAAGTAGCTGCTGTCTTTAGTTCTTTATGTACAGGATGCTACATGTAGCCCACACAATCGTATGCCAATGCCCAAAAGCAAAATGTGGAACATACAATGGTATCAAACCCCTCTAAAACACTTTTGACAGTAAATATGGAATGTCAGCAATGATTGAGAAGTAAAAAAAGGCGAGATAGAATGATATGCAGATGGCACTTTCCATAAACGGGGCACAACACTTTTTATATGCATTGATAATATCATTGGTTATTGTAAATTATACAACACAGATTTAAGAAAGTATTAAGTATCAAATAAAGCAATACATTATCATATACTCATAAACCCCGGGCGACCAAAAGAGGGCACTATTTTCAATAAGAAGTTTATGTTTTCTGGTTCATGAGACTTCTAGTGAGTATTGTTTGTGGTTCTCTTGAAGCAACTTTGATGAATATTTTTGCTGAAATTGAAGTATAGGAGAAAATTATATACAAATGAGACGGTAACAGTATAGAGCTATACAATAATAAAGTATAATCTAGATAGTATAGAAAATATAATGATAAATGCATTCAAAGTATGATAATAATAATAATATGGATCATATCTTTTATCAGTATTTCTAATGTTACATAGTTTTTACATTTTATGAATTCATTTTATGAGTTAAGCATGCACCACATTTTGGTAACAGGGTTGCCGAAACAGCAAACCTCAAAGAAAATAAAACAAGTCTCATACATTTAGGTCAACCTGCTGAGGATATTTATTGACCGTTTGTTGAATAAACAATTTGACTTCATTTGTTATTTTTCAAGCCTTGTTACTCCCCATTCCTGGAAAGTGCCAGATAAACCATGCCAGAGTCACACTTGTTGTTTACGGTTATAAATTTGCCATTGCTGGTAAGATTTATGCCCCAGGTTACCAGAAGTTTGCCAACAAATGTAAAGCGCTGTAAATTTTAACACTGGGAATTTCTCATATGAAGATGTAAGCGTTTAAACCGATGTTTAAATCGGTGCCAATACCAATGCTACTTCATGCCTGTTGAAACTTTTTATTCTTTTGTCAATTATAAATAAAAATGTATAAAAATAAAACATGACTAGAGCTGTGTTTTGCGGCCACTGTTTTTGTTTCCAGACAAGATTTGTAAAGATTCAACCCCAGAGAGTTCACATTCAGCCAGCATGCACTTGAACACTGGAGCATATCAGTAGATGTAAAAGCAATCTTTATGGACCCTGCAGGTGAGGGGACAAATCAACGCCACGGCACCAGAGAGCCGGGCCAAACTTTACTTGTGTGTAAGCCTACAGCATCCCTAAAGAGTCTTTTCTGAATAACAATGAAACCAACCTTAACTCGAAATCAAAAGAATTCAATTGAGATGTTTAAAGAACAGGGTTGAAACTTTGCATTAAGACTGATTCATTGAGCTAACAGTCTTGTCGGATCAATCTAAAAAAATATTAAAATAAAATATATCATCTTAAATCAATAAATATTTAGCGCAAAACTTTGCTTTATATGTTCACAAAACATTTTAGATAAAAAAACAAACTTGAAAAACTGCAGGTCTGCAGCATACAGATAAGCAACGAAACATGGAATCAAGAATAGATGGAAATGCATGAAACAAATTTTGATCATCTTTGCCTAAAGAGTTGGTTGTTCCAAATAGCTGTGCAGTAAATTCCCATCCATCCATCCATCCGTCCATAATACAAGAACATAACATCATCAAAGCGACCAGGAACCCCCCGTCGCGCAGTAGTTCAAAGCTCCAGGTTAAAGACTCTTTCACAACACGAAGAGACAACATCAGCTCACCTGATGTGTTGAGCTGACCGAGAAAAAATAAAGTGTCAGTAGATTTCTTTCCAAAGCCTTGTGAATAGTTTTTAATTACTTCCTCCTTCATTGATTTGCAAAGTAAAGGGCCAAACTCAAGGAACAACTTGTGATTGGACAGCATTGGAGGCTTCTGGTCACTGTCTGTAGTAGGCACCTAGAAGAACAGGTAGGTCTCATGAGCAATCTTACTTAAAAAATGTGATACCTCAACTTATTGCGTTTATATTGAACCTTTGTATGCCGCCTCTGGTCTTGATGGAGGTCGGGGAGAATAGGGGCTCTCCACGTAAGCGTAGCTTGGGTTTATGTTCTCATAGTCTTGTATAGGCGGAGGCGGCCTGGAACAAAGCAGACAAAATAAACACAGAGAAACAATGGAAGTTCAGTGGGAATGTTCCAGAACCTGCCTTTTATCTAAAGCCTAGTAAGGCGCTACCTTGCAAAATCCTTCCTAAAAAGTGCACGACACAGTGTCTTTGCAAACAAAATCTGCATGTCACACAGAGCTCAGACTCCATAGGTCTAAAGTGAATTCGACATAAGCATGTTGCTAAGTTATCGATGTGCAGATTGAAAAACACATAGCACACATTAAATGAGCAAAACTGACAATTTTCATTAAGCTTAATTGTTATCTGAAACAAAAATGTTTAATTAGCTTGTAGCAATGCATTCTGGGACTGTCAATGCACCATTAATGGCCTTGGTTGAAACAGATACCTCGCCGGTTTGTGGTTCCGTGCTCTCTGGTACTCTTCTTCACTGTTGTACACTTCGTCCCGTGTTCTTGGTCGTACAACTTCCTCTTGCACTGGCTAATCCGCAAAGCAAAAAAAACCCATTTCAGACATAGTGTAGACAGGAGCAAGCAGACTATATTAGTCCTCTCACAAATCCCTTGTTCCACATCGCCAACTTGGGACATCGTGCGATGTTAATTACCTTATATTCCACTTCAGCTCGTCTTTTCTCCTTGTCCCGGGATTTCTTGTACTCTCTTTTCTCCTCCTCCATTAGCCGTCGGGCTAATTCCTTTAATATAACGAATAAGAGATTACAAATCGAACATGTTAAAATCATAATAAAATGAAGTATGGAGGAAAAACCTTTTCAACGCCACCCCTCTGAAAACGTCGTACCTCATCTAGCGAAACTTGGGCGTCTCTTTTGTCAATTTGACTTGCCTGTAAAAAGCCAACCAATGTGCGTTTATTAAAAGTATTAAGGTCCCCCAAAAAAGTAAGCGATTGCAAGGCAATACCTTGATTTCTTCCTCCTGTAGCATGCGTGCCACCTCCAAGTCTTTTAACTCCTGATCTTGTAGATCCAAGTGAGCCAAGCCATGCGTCGCTTCCCTCATTCCATACTCCCCCCGAACCCTCCGTCCTGAACATCACAGTTCACAGATTGACTCAGAATATCACTTTAGTTAAACAAAAGCATTCGAATTATTTTTTTTCTACATGAGTCCAGAAACAGGATTGAATCTAGATTAAGAAGGAATGAAACACCACGCATTTAGTGCACAGAAAATCATTCCAGCAAATGATTTCAGAGAGTTCACAACCCAAACGGAAAAGACAGAAAAACACCAGTGCGTAAGGAAATCGAAGCAGGAAGAATATATGTGATAGGATCCCCAACACCAGAGGGCACTGCAAAAATGCCAACACATGGACCTTAGTCCATACCTCTCTCTCTTGGGGACTGACCATCGTTTGAGAGACCTCTGAGATTTGGCTCCTCAAACACATCATTGGGGCCTGATGGTAACCTCGGTCTGCTCTTGTGCTCCTCCCGCTCCAGACCATCCTCTGAAAATCGTCCGCTTGGGTCAAGACTGTCACCGTCAATTTCTTTCTCCCTGCTTCCGTCCCTACTGTGATGTTTGTCCCTGCTTTTGTGTCTCTCTCTTTTCCCATCTCTGCCTCTTTCTTTGCTTTCATGTGCATAGCTATTTCTGTCCATCTCCCTGTCCAAGGGTCTGCCCCTACGTTCAACTCCTCTATCTCCGCTAAACGTTCTATCTCGACTTCTTCCCCTTTGGTCTCTCTCCCTTTGTCTTTCTTTGGTTTTCGCTGCATTTTGTTCTCGCTCCCTATCTCTTTTCCTGTCTTTATCCCGTGTAGCAGAATGATCTTTGGGGGGTTTCTCCTTCCTGCGCACTACAGTTTCTTGATCGTCTCTTGAAGTTCGGGATTCGTCCATTGGATCCGGTTTTATTCTCCTGCGTGGTTCCATATAATCAACATCTAACGGTCGATGTCTTTCTTTCGAATAATCTTCAGAGTGTTTTGGTCGCCGCTCGGGTGAATGGTGCTCTGGGAATCTTTCTGGAGGCCTCAAGTGCCCAGATTCAGATGAGTCGGGATATCGACTACGGGTACCGTGACTGTTATTGGGGTTTCGTTTTCTGTGTGGGTCTGGTGAGTTGTACGGGGATCGGCTACTGCTGTGGTCCTGATATCGTTCTTTTCTGTAACCCGGAGAAACGGAACCGGGATGCTGGTGTCGCGGGTCCTGTTGAGGTCGAGAAGCTACAATCCAGTGTGAGGGGAGAGATAAGGTAAAGAGTGGAAGAGGAGAACATAAACCTTAACTTTGTTAGTATACAAGGGGGTTAGTTCATTGCAGATAAGCCCGTCAATTGAAGATGTTACAGCCAGGGTCCAAAATTAACTTCTGTAACTATTTTGTAATATTTTTGTTTTATAAGCTTGATCTAATTAAGTAACAGGTTTTACATTGTTTTAACTTTGGACTCTGGTTGTAACAGTTTCATGTGAACATGTTAGAAGTTTATACAGTATATTTAAGAATATATAGACCACTTCTGAAAACGTCAACAATGCTGGTTCAATGCTGGTCCACAAGAACTTCCCGTTTCAGTTATTAACACTTAACAAATCTTTGAACGAAATACAAACAACAGATCACGTATACCCGAATCAAATTGTAAAAACATTATTTTTTTATGAAACCGGAAGTACTTGGACCAGTGTTGCATCTTGCAAAGTGGTCTATAGACAGTCAAGTATATTATTTCAGGTAAAAACCCACCACAGATGGAAATTTAGGATAATTTAGGATGTGTTATTTTATATATATAATGTATGGCTGTAAACATCTTTATCCTTTAAATTTTTTCATCATAATGCGTTTACTTACAATTTAAGATAATTTGAATTCAACCAGTAGTTATTTACACAAAGGTCACCTTTGAAAAGGTATATTTTATAATAAATCTACAGAATAAGGGTCCATATATAAATACCTGAAACATGGGAGTTTGTGAAAGGGAGTAAGTAATCACATTCTTGCCAGATAAAGATATTGTTCAAAGCATTCACTGAGATGGACATGGGTGGCTAATCTGAGTTTATCAGGGGGGTAGGGATGTGTAGACCTTTGTGTTGTTGTTCTGTCTGAATGTCCAATCTGGCCAGAAACGGCTCGAAAAAGTTCAAAAGAATGGAATAGAATGGCCTCTCTAAAAAAAATTAATGTTTTTGAAATGTTAAAAAGTACTTTAATCTGGATGCATTTTCTTAAAATCCAAATGGCGCAAGTGCTGACGAAAAAAACGTGATGTGATGGAACCTGTCTACATAAGCCAACAATTCTTGCATATTGAAACAATAAAGAAAGTCTATTAATTTTACCTATAAGTTGCTAATATATATATATATATATATATATATATATATATATATATATTAGAGATGCACCGATATATTGGAACCGCAATTTTTCACCCTATCGGCCGATAGTTTAAAAACAGCAGATATCAGGGGCGATTTATCCTATCAATTAAAAAGACAGGAAAATGCTATAAATTTGTGCTATTTTAAGAAACATCACAAGTTTGATGTTGAATATGAATAGTCATATGAAAATATGCATCTTCAGAATCTGTATCGGCAGATTTCAATCGCTATCGGTGAAGAAATAAAATATAAAAATATCTACATAAATTAGATAATCTATTACTCGACTAGTTGGTTGTAAGCAAACTAGTCAACCATCTTCAGTCATCCCTACAGGGTAGTGCCATTGCACTACATAACAACAAGAGAGAAACAAAAGACTTCAAACAATGAGTGTTAAAATGAGTTTTCAGTGGCATATTTCACTCAGGGTTGATTTTCTATACGGTACATTAGAAAGCACTTCTCATTATGCACCTTTGAATAACAAATGAAGTGCCGGATCAGAACGAGCGTTTGTTTAATGATGCACATAGAACCTTAAGGCTTGGTACCAGCTAACTGGTCCTTAACACCTGAATTAACACACGAGAGAATTATTACATAACCAATGAAAGCAAACAGATCAAATGCAACCACTGGCACGTGAGCGCAGCCATGCAGGAAGAACAGTATGACGTGTTTAAGAAACGAATGACCTGCGATCCTGCATGTCCAGTTTTGCAGCATTTGTTACGAGACGAATGCCAGGTGTTCTGCTGCTGTGTGAGAAAAGGAAGGCTGAACACCCTGTTGTTTATTTAACAAACAAGTTCTTTAAACTAACATGCGATCAAGATGCTCCACAATTTGTTTAGCTTGACAACAAACAGACGAGAGTGTCTGGCCCGAGTGAGGTCTGAAAGGTATTCGGAAATGTGTTAATGACAGTAAAGGCTCCTTAAACTGTCTCTTAAGGGAGTTGAAACAGAACAACTTGCTCAAGGGGAATGTAAAACACTCAATTGTCAAATGCCTCTTTTTTTGAGGAGGGGGAAAATGCAAATTTTCAAAAATGTGAGTCGAAATGTACATGTTCTAAAGCCAATTAAGTTGTATTTTAATCTATTAAATATTGAAATAATGAACAAGTCAAGAATTATCTCTATTAAAAAAACTGCATACGATAGTTTGAGGGTTGTGTTAAAATGTAGTCGCGTGAGGAGTGATGTTTGTCGTGCCTTGTTCTTTCACCAGGTGGGGCTCACACACACCTTGGTCTTCATAGTATTCCTCCTCAAAGTTCGAATCCTGCTGCTTATGTCGTTTTCTCTCCTCTTTCATCTCACGTTCCTGCAGTTTGCGGGCGATGGCCTAGTCGGACACACACAAAGATCAGCTCATCGGGAGATTCAAGATGTCAATGCCATGTGGGTGTGGTTTAGCTTATGCTCTACCTAGCGCTAGCCTACACAGTGCATGTGCTTAAGCGTAAAAAACATGTTATAACATAAATAATGTATATGTGGCAAAATCAATGCCATACCAATGGCCAACATAAACAGAGTGTGAACCTCACCTCATCTTTCTCCTCCTGTTTCCTTTGTTGTTCAGCCTGCCAGACCAGTTGTTCCTGAATCTCCTGTGCCATTTCATTGTCGATGCGTTCGCTGATGGAACAAAATACAAGAAAACAAAACACCTGTGTTAACAAAGCAGAGTTTTCACATCGGCCACTGCGGGCTTCACTTTCTCTGCGTGAGATGATGACGTTCCTGGAACTTAAAGAAAGAAACATGTTACTATATTTAGACACATTAATTATCAGTTATCCTATTCACAAGGTGATGCAAATTTTAATGCTTAAGAACTGTGTTTTGATGTAATTGATATCATGAGAACTCAAAGTTTGGTGTCTATCCGTGTATTGCTCATCTGGTAAAGCCGGATATGAGTTTTAGTACATAATTCCTAAATAATGAGTAATCTGATTGCAGTACCGACAGAATAAGTAATAATATGCTGGCTGTGTTTGATCAGTCCATAATCTCATTAGGGTTCATGTGCTACAGTGGTCACCATAGCGTTTTTTCCCCGGTCTGTGGTAAATAACACGTCATTTTATTAAGCTCAGGTGAGGTCAGATAAGGTCTACATCCCCCCCCAAAAAACGATAAAATTTTAGCAGCATGAATGCTTTTCAGTGTCGCGTTCCAGGGGTGGTACGATGTGCCCACACACCTCTAAGATCACTCTCGCCACATGCGCAGAGGCTATTTGCGTACGTCATGTAAGCCTCGCCTCCAGAAACAAAGGGGTGTTGGATTGTTCGAAAACACTAAATTGTCCCTCAACGTTTTCGAGCTTCGTTTTACCCCAAAACGCAGAACGAAAGCGCAATTCGCCTGGACTATGCCGAGCCACTAAGGACGTGTATGAACTAGTGTGCTCCAAAACACTGACAAAGTTAACATTTACAAGACATTAAAATCGTTAAGTTCCCCCATCCACCAATACGTGTACAATCTAAAAATGCTTGTTTATTTTCAACACAGCTTTGAGTCATAAAGTGACTAACCCAACTATTGGGTTGTAAATCAATTGGTATGTTTCAACCCAAAATGATGGGTTATTTATATCCATTGTTGGGTTGGGTTGAAAATAACCATGCACCTTTTTTTAAAGTGTAGACTATTTTTGTGACATCCTTCTGCAATTCGGCCTCTCATCTAATTCCAGATGGTGATGTAAACTTAACATAGCCCGTTTTAAAACAGGGAGGAAGCACTGCTCTAGCTTCCTGTTTCGGTGGAAATTTCAATGCGTTTAAGAAACTGTGCATTTCAATGCACCTCATTGGGTCTTTAAAAGGTTAACACCACCGTAATATTCCAAACAGCACCGATCACACTACCAGACTGTTAATGTGATATTAACACCCTCTACAACACACTCCATCCTGACACACCGACAGACTGTTTGAATGCTGTCTGATGAGCAATAGAACACTTAGGTAAAGAAGCATGAGGCATCATTCAACAATAACAGCAAACACATTTGCGATTACATAAGTCAGACGTGGACCATCCCAAATGTTTTGTCTAATTAGAACATCATACATGAGTAGTTGGCACGCAAAGTAAGTCTTAATCAAAACTGCCATCCAGCGACTCTCCCCTCGGGCTCATTCGTCTCTTGCTCTGCCATGCACAAACTTTGATGATACGATCAGCTCAGAGGCCCTGAGACATCACCCAGCAGGAAGTAACACTATCCACAGGTGGCATTACTGGACGTCAAAACATTTCTGCACATTATGAGACACCACACGGCCTTCTGTGCTCGGTCGCAACCTCGTCACTAATCTGAACCCGGCTTATGTTTTCGCCTGTGCAGATTGCACAATAAATACAGATTGTATTTATGACACCCCTCAACCTCGGTAAACCAAAACAACTTTACAGGCGACTGAGTGTCAATGTCTACGTGAAACAACAACCGAAGCGGATAACAGGTCATTGTGATATCCTCAACTCCTACTCACAGATAGATCAGAACAGACAGAAAAACAACAAGATTTTCCATTTGGCATTGCACAGCATGAGGCATCTGTGTCCAATGGGCTGTCATATAAATGAATTATTAGGGGACAGCTATGTTTCATATCTGCTGGTTCCCAAACGCCTTCTGAGCTCCAAACGATTTAAATGAACTTTAATGTGAAAAGTAGCATAGGGGTCAAATGTAGAAAAGGCTCACATATGTCGTAGCTGTCTCTTGCTCACGGCTTTGGCCCGCTGGTCTTCCTCCTCCTGCAGAAGTTTGGCTACCCGCAGGTCCTGTTGCACAAGGCGGCTCTTGTGGACGTTGGATGCCAGATGACTCTCGACTGAAGAGGTAAAGACAATGAAGGAAACATTAAGGTGTATAGACATTACAAAATAGTTGCACAGAATCTTTGGTTAAAGGCGGGATGTCTGATTTCTCATAGCCGTTGTTGATGTTCAAAGCACCAAATCATTTACATTTAGTCATCTAGCAGATGCTTTTCTCCAAAGCGACTTACAAGTAGGGTAAACAATGGAAGCAATTGGGTCTAACATTAGGACAACAAAAAGCATAAGAGCAATAAAAAATAAAACAGAAACACCCCTACCCCCATCTTTCGCTTTCGTCAGCGCTCGGCTCGACTAATGTCCATTCTGCGCACTGTGCACCTTACTTTTTGTCTAAACAAGTATAATCCAGAAATCGGACACCCTGCCTAAAGACCACACAGAGGTGTGAAATACTTGCTGTTCATTTGCATTAACGTGATGTTGATGTGTACAAAGCAATGAGATGAACCTACAAATGAGACAAGATTTCGAGTGGTGACATCAAAACCGCCGTCACCTCAAGGGTGAGTCAATGTGGCAGGTCTGTGCGGCCGTAAATCTTGAACTGTGACGCACTGCATCTTGTTCCAGAAGACTAGACGTCTTTTATAGATCCAGTGACAGTGCCCGTAAGATATACTAGTGTTGACGACCAGAGAAAATAAAATAACTTTCAAAATAACTTTGCCCAATACTGCTGCATGACACAGATATGGCTTATGGACGAATTCGTTAGATCATGCAAGTTTGTCGCAATGGATAGAGAACAGGTCAGATGCTAAACCTGTCACAAAATAGTGTGTACAACAATAAAGAACAAGCCTTTCTCTTTTACTTTTATTCACCACAGTGGATGCATCTTGAAAGGATCGCCACCATCTGCCAGTGGGGCGAACACAAAGTTGTCACTTGGACTCCATCTTGAATGAAAGGAGCATCAAGCATGTTGATTCAATAATCAAAGGAGTTGTTTTGTTTAATTGTACAAAAGCTCTATTGGAAAGAAAAATAACTGCAGACTAGCCAACTGAGTAACTCGCACATGCAGCAGATAGATAATGGGCTGGTGTGGTTAGTTTGTGTGGGTCTCTCATATCTCACAGAAAGTAAATTTGATGAAAGACATTTTTCCAAACCCATAAAATCGATATTTTATTCCATGTACACTTCAAGGCCATCATTATGCTAGTTTATTTCTAAAACTTGACAACGTTATCTTTACAATTTACAGTCATCCTCTTTTAGGAAACGCACCCAACAATATCGATGACTCAACTTCCACTAAACAGATTTCTGTCCAATCGCATGCTCTCAGAATGAGAACGAGAATGGGGTCCCTTCAAACTCTAGGAAACCGAAACAAAAGCAACCTGTGTTTGACCCTAGACCTGCAAATAAATAACAAAATTATCAGGACGCAGATTCCGAACAAGCTGTTCTTGTGACCTTCCTGCTGACTAAACTTTCAGATGTTCTTCTATGCGTGTCCCTTCAGAAATAAAACAAAATAACGGATTGATAGTACAGTTTGTGCAGACGCTGATGCTTTTTCTTAACAGCAACTCTGGACCGTGTTATATCAAAACCAAGGGCATTACAACTGCGTTCTTACATTGTGTCCTCATGACCTCAATGTTGAAACAAAACATATTCTAGTGCTATGTATGAGATTTTTCCTCGGCTTCATGAGATCATTTCCCTCACTGCCACCAGGGAATTTGCCACCAGACTTTCTGAGCCAAACGTTTCAATTGACAAAGTGATTTACACGCCTTGAATTCTTTTAAAAGAAGGAGAAAGACAGTAATGGCTAAGAGTGACTACTACAGTAGGGGAAAAACAGCTACAGCTTCACAGGTCGTAACTTTCTTGCATCTACAATCATTAAAGTGTGCACGATTGTTCGTAAATACTTACTCTCCTGTTCCTGGAGATTGTGGGCCAGGCAGTGGTCCTCCAGCACAGCGAAGTCTCTGCACACTGCAAACACACAAAGAGATATGCACACCAGATTATTTATCATAAATACAGATCAAGAGTTTCAGATATATGCAGGCAGCTAACACCACAAAGTCTAGGTCAATTGAACACTTTTTCCCATTCACTACATTGACATCTACGTTAAAAACACACATAGGTAAATGTTTAAGCTAATAAAAACGTATAAAAATAAGTGTCCTTCTAAAGAAATGCTGACTTAGTTTAGAAACTGCTATCATTATTGCGTGTGCCCACAAATAAATAACTCAAGAAAGTGAAACCTCATCATCAACATCCTCTTCTCACTTGCTTCTGTTCAGTGGCACATTTTCATAAAGGCCAAGTTTAATAAATGCCAGATTGTGCACCTGCGATTCTCAATTCGCTGTTCTTAATTTAATACACAGAAACTGAAATCCATCCAGAAGTGCTTAATTTGCAACTAATAAAACCACAGACCTGCGTGAGCTTCTCATATGTGTTCCAATAGTTTGAATCAGATAATTGCATCTTTGCGATCTGAAATGAATCACTGTTTCTGAGAAGTTTGACACAGACTTTGTTTTTTATTACATGACACATCCATGTAAACTCTAGTATAGCTGGATTATAGATATATTCTGAGACATTGTCAATCTGCAGATAATCTAACTCAGTGTGCTCCTCAAACTTTTTCGTGGTAAGGCCCCCTTTGTGTATGGTGCATCGCTTTGCGACCCCCTAAATAGACTTAAACAAAGAATTTTAATTAACATCAATTTGTTTGGTTGGTGGGCATATTTTATAGATGTTTGATGCATTAAATTTGATATATTTCTCATAAAATGGCACACGTGCCCCCCGAGGATTCATCATGAATCCCCAGTTTGAGAACCACTGATCTTACTTAACCAACGTCTCGGTGTTTGCCTCGATAGCCTAAATACAGCCTTATGCAAAGTATAGATCCACTGAGATATTCGTAGATCCAAATGAGGAACCGAGACCACGATTTAAGATTTCCTTATCGGTGAGTTTACTTTTTGGACAAATATGGCAATGACAAGCGTGAAGACTAATAAATATCTAAAGATGTATGATAGAGGAAGTCAGTAAACCCCATCCATTTTTTACAATTTAATGTGGAAAAACAACTAGTGGTATTTATATGCGTGTTGGGTGGTGTGGTGTGTGTGTGTGTGTATATATATATATATAATATATATATAAATATATTAAACCTCACTTACTAGTTAGTTGTTGGGTGACTCATCCAATCGACTAATCCCTACTTAATTTATTCCTATTCAGGTTTCCTATATACATTTACCACAGCCTTAAGTCATTTGAATGTTCTTTAATCCAATTAAACAGAATACACCTCGGCAACATTAGATTTTTTGTGGAGAAATATACTATCAAGTATGATCACATCTTAGAATTTAAACTTGTAGAAGGAAAAGGTTATCCCCTGCTGAGAGCAAGCAGCTTGATGCTGACTATGCATCGGCAACAGCTTAATCTCCTTACGCATGAAGTAATTTTAGTTTAGTAAATTTACTCATCAGACAATTGTTTTCTATCAGCATTGTGCCATATTTGCCATCAGCCACACTTTTCCGTATAATGGCCATTAAAAAAAGACATGACCACTGTAGACCACCATTAGACGATGTTAATAAGTTGAATGTCATGTATTGAGAAGAACAATATGCATCTTAATGTGCGAGACAGTGATACCACACTAAAAAAAATCAATGTAACCTAAACAATAGCGCAAACCATGCGAACTGCATCAAAAGAAATTTCCATTGCATTAAGATAACGGCGATACGAAAGCCATTATTACACACGAAAGGCAAACATTCTGCTCTGTTACCCTGAAAGTAAGGAAGTGGAAACCTCTCCACAACAAACACGAAACCAACACTCAATCCATCCCAGGAGGTTTTAGCAGGGCAGCAAAAACGGTGTATTTAACAAGTCTGAACTGTTTCCAAGCCAACATCCTCAAGATTTCAGGCATGATATAAGAACCGAAAACAGTCGCCACTCAAACCACTACACAAAATTAAACAAACTTTATAAAAACAAGAAACTGAAACCAAATAACAAAAAGTGTTATGTTTGTTTTCATGCTGTCAATTAAGCGTTACACAATAAACCCAAAGTGACACATTTTAGACCTTTGAAAAGATTGTTGTAACATGTCAGCATAACAAAAATTGGAAAACAAAAGTTTTGTCATGTATTTATCATTTAAATGTTACAATATTACTTCCAGGTTATCCGAGATCGTGGGAATCTCGTCTTTTATGTAGACATTGACTATCATCAGATCACAACACACATAAGGAATGACTGGGTCTACACTAATTCTTTAAAAAAACGCTCAAATTGGGCCTGGACGACTAATTTTAGCGTCATAAACAACATTAACGCTGAATTTGCTCAAAAATGATATAAGCGCGTGTCCGCGTCCACCCTGTTATCCGTCTTCACATACACACACCTGGAATGCTTACGTTACACAGTAAACACAATCTTATCTGTACGATATTTGGTATCGCGAAGACAACACAGGCCGCGATTTAAAGCGGTTTCGGTCCCCATACGACATATGTAAACAGCACCGACAGTAAGGCTAATTCAACGACCCTGTTTGACTTTAACCCCCTTAGTGCAGATTTCCCCACACATCATGAAAGAAGGCGAGTCAATTTACAGTGAAAATACCAGTTTACCTCCATCATTTATCACAACGCCATCATTTAAAACGTTTTGACGGTTTATACAGTGACCGTCATCTGACAGGAATCAACCGCCGCTCAAAAAACATCTCGAGCGTTTCTGCGTCTCACGCTGCGCGCGCCATACGCACGTTTCTTTTTACGCAGAGACAAAACGTTACAATACAACAGCACGCGCAGCATCATCGTTCCCATCAGCATTATCACTCACCCTCTTTAACGCGAGGCAGGTTGTTCTGATCAATACTGAAATCAGCCATGTCGTCGGCGATATTTCAAAAACGCCCTTATGTTTCTCTGGGGTTCCTGAAGGTTAATGTTTGACAGACTGATGGCGGTTCCCGTCCGATAAATAAATCCCGATCGATGTCTACGGTGAGGTGTCGCTCTGATTGGTTTCTGTCGCAGCCGGAGCTTTCTTCTCGCTGTCTGTCCCTCCCTCTCCGTAAACACGGCAGATGAATATTATGAGCTTACACACACACACACACACACCGTGAGGGAAAAACGCAAATGTGTGTATCTCCTACGGATGGCAGGGCGGGACATATCCCGCACGCGCTCACATTCTTGCACGCGCGATACTCTACGACGTCAACACAACACGCCCAATTAACAAGCGCGAGCTTGAAATTCTTTCGGTCTGTAGCCGTCCGAAGTTTGTAAAACTCAATTATGGTCAATTTCTTTGTTATATGAATACCTGTAATATTTGTCATTGAAATAATCATACGTCATTCACGATTGAGTTTGCTATTTGAGACTTAAAGTGATACTTCACCAGGGGCGGAGTGGGAGACAAAAAGTGGCGCTGGACTTCTTCGCCAGCTCACAACACAACAACGCACTGAATCAAATACCATTAATGCACTATAATTCATAAATGTAAATGCTTAAAAGACCTTTTATGCCACCTTGCAAAATCAATAAAACAGGAAACAGTAAAGGTACATAAAGCCTGACTAAGCGTGTCAATGTAATGTAAGGTATTTATTGTAATATACGGTAATGTATTTAAACTGACCATGCCATGGTGTTACAAGACTTTGCCAATAAATATTGTTTTACATGAGCTATAAAGTCGACATTATGTAAGTCTTAAAAAGTTAGATAGAAGATAAAACATTCACTCTTTGAGCTTAATAAGTAAAGCTCACTTATAAGCTTAATAAAAAGAGCTCAATAAGCTTTTTAAAACTACACGTTGAAAACAAATTTGACTGAAAAATTAAACGTCATTTCATTACCTCTGATGATGGTTCTGTACCCTATTGAATTTTTATTGCTAATAAAATGGACCGTATACACACAGTCATATCTTATGCCTATCGTTAACATGTTTTTATACATGTTAACTCGAACACACGTTTTTAATTCTGCGACAAACCATTTTTCGAAGTTTTCAAAAGCTAAACTTACAAAAGTTATTTAGTTTGCATCTCCGTTTCTTACCATTCAACATTTTTATTGTAAAACATTTGTTGTGTTTCCCTTCTAACATGTCACTACACGGTCATCATTTAAAACGGAATCCCCGCATTGGAGTTCGCGCATGTTAAGCGCCCGCCTACCGGCAGTAAGTTATGCGTCCTTCAATTTGATTGGCTAAAAGTTCTGTCTTCTTTAGTTTGATAGGAGTTATATTGCATTGTCTCTGTAAATAGATTGGCTGGAATTCTGTGAACCCGGTCTTTATTTAATTTGATTGGTCCATCCGAGCACTTGCTGCTGCAATAAACCACTGGACAAAGACAACACCGAGGAAGGGGGAGTGCAGTACAACAGAGATTTTGGCCACCATTGACTTCATAGTAGGAAAAATTACTTTATTGGTTTTTTTTGGTCTGTTGAAGAAAGTGAGGGGCAAAATCTGTCCGGTTCTAAGCATTCTTCCAAATATCTTTCTCTGTGTTCATCAGAAAAAGAAATTTATACAGATTTGTAAAAACTCAAAGGTGACTAAATGATCACAAGTCATTTTTGGGTGAAGTGTCCCTTTAAGATTGCTATTTTTTAAAATAATTTTAATATGGCGTCTTAAATGAACCTCATGTTTGTTGAAATTAATAACATATGAACATGAAAACCCTTTATTCTTTTAAATTATTCTCGGTTCTGTTCTTCCGTTCTGTTCTTCTTTCTAGTACATAGTTAAAGACACATGTATTAATGTCCTACCTGAGAAAAACTTGTGATTTATATCCATTATGTAGACACATAACCATAGCAACATGTACGAAAATAAGAACAATTTATCAATTGCATTTACGCTATGGGCCTGATTAGTATATGCATTTTAAAAATAATAATCAGATTTGTCAAAAGTTTTATGTTTCAAAAGCGTATGAAATAAATAAATACCATTTTCCCTCAAAAAAAATAGATGTTACTGTAATTTGAATCACCCATGTGCAGATATCAATTCCCATATTGGGTCTTTATTATTCCCAACATGTTTTTATTTCACCTGCATCACACACGTCAACAGACTTTTAGGCAAATTAAAGGAAGAATGCCAGGAACACTCTGCCATCCTCACAGACTAATGATACCTGCAGTAGTATTAGTGATTTACTCTTGTTCCAACGCGGCCAATCTTGTAACAGTGTGATTGATGTGTGGACATTGGCCCTGAAGATGCTCCAGACCATCAGTCGAACCTGTCATGGCCCTTTTCAGATATGGCTCACTGACAGCACGACCAACGGCATACTTTGATTTATAGCGATGACACATCTTTCCGTCTCCACACCTGATTAAAAGTGTCCCTTCTCATGGACCTTCAGCAGTTTGCTGTTTGGTTAGCTAGGAGCGAATAGTTCACGAACAATTCATCTGTGCCATGGACGTAGTACCTTCAGGAAGTTTCTTGCCACGATTTCTTGCTTTAATTCTTCTGATCAGTGCACTCCATATTCAGACAGGAAGTCTTGGAAGTCCAGGTCTGTACACGTTTTTTTGGTCATTGTTGTATTTGCATGTAAATTGTCTTATTTTGTATTGAATTTATCATTTGTGGTCATGGAACAGAGGATTATTGTAATATTAATATTTTTGCTTTATGGAAAAGGCATGCACATTTGTGAAATATAATACTGCATGTATTTGAGTTTAGTTTGAGAGAAAAAAAATGATTGCGTGCACAAATCTACACAGTTTGTCATAAAAAAATCATTGCTTATTTTCTTATCTCTTGAATGCAGTCTGAAAGATGTTTAAAGCATTGTATTAACCTGAGTCTTTCGTCTTTTTTCCTGAATTTACTGATTTTGATCTGAATTGCACGTTTCCATTTTTAACAGTCAACCAGATTTACCGTTCAAAGGATGATTCAGATATCCAGAACCAGATTGTGGCATTTCTGTTGCGGAAAAATGTTCTGCCCGCCAGAGAAGAGGGTGTAATAGGTAAATGACAAAATGACATTCAATAACAAGCATCTAAAATCAGCACAATTCTAATTTCATGTTCTTGATAAATCCCAGGACTGGAGATGGCCAGCAAAATCGCAGAGCTACAGAAGGTAAAGTGTGTTTATTTATGTGCAGTAGATCTAAAAAAAAGTTTATGATCATTAAACATAACAACAAATTTGGGCAAAGTCTCACCTTCGTAAATCTGTTTTAGCTTGGAGTATTGCAAGAAGAGCTTAATCTAGAAAGGCAGCTGGTGTCTAATGCAATAGAAAAAGAGAGAACGATACCCAAGAAAAGAAATGACGGTGAGTGTGGATTCATTTTAAATGTGGTAATAAAAACAATATTAGCAAAAACAATGTCAGGCAACAAATTATGCTATTCATTTTAAAAATGTTGTTATATTGTTATAGAAATGATATTGTAATAGAAATGAAAGACACAATGTTGGTCATGCATAACATAAAATATGTCATGCTAAATTCTGGTATGAGCAGATTGCATATATATTTTAAAGGCCAGTTAAGTCGAAAACGTGTTTTCATAATTCATTTTGTTTTTTGATTTACTTTTTAGCCTGCTTCTGGAAATACTGCATTTGAAGATCTTACAGTGAAGAAACAGGACCATCTGTACCATAATGTGTCATGATTTTTATGATAGTTATAATGTATTCATGACTGTCGTAGACCTCTGTGTGTATTAAAGAATGTGTTTCAATTAAATGAGGAACTTAAACAAATGAAATTTGTTGACTCTTCAAATATCATTGTGCTAAATATTACTTAATGATATAAATCATAATACATTCATATTATGCATTTACTATATTTAGTCTCTTTAAATTTTAAAATGGGTCTCTTTTTCTACCTTACACGATAAAAATGTCTATAGCAAGAGCTCTTGTCTCCCTCCAGTGGTTTGAAATGCACATGTATTGGCAAGCAGGAGGAAAATACCACTCCTCTTTTCTTCTATTTGGGTGATTATAAAGGTAACATATTCTAAATATAAAAATCAAACAGACACAAATACATAAATGTTGAATATCATTGAAATTTTCAGCTGTGATGAGGTTTTTTTTAAATGAAATTTTATGATATGTTGTTATTTTATTGCATTCACAACAGTATTCTGTTGTTGATTATACTGCCCACAGAGACACCAAACAATAAAAAACACAGCACTCTGTATCTTCTATAAAATTAGTTTTAAAGTGACAACTTAGATAAAAAACTTTTCATCAGTGCGGATACAGGCCTCCATGAGGTTTACACTGTATAAGTGAGATAAGTGTTGAGGAAGAGCTCTACGCTATGGTTAATGAAAGCCCAACACATCTATTTCAGTCAGACAGTCTTCTGGGTTTGTAATAGGTAAGTTACAACTTATACTACAACATTTAGCTTTGTACCCACTCGATTCATATTTTGTTATCTTATTTCGAATGTTAGAGTGCCATTTTATTGCAAGATCTGTTGAGTTTGCTTCAATTTTGCTCTTGTAAAACATGGGAGCATTAGAAGTCACGTCCAGTATGTAAAACAACTGTAGAAAAAAAGGAACAATGCTGTGTTGCGAAGAAATTTCCCATATATTTCTGTACACGTCTGTATTTTGCATAGCGCTGTGTTATGTTTTCAGATAAACAGAAAAGTCTGTTAATTTAATAGATAATTGTTTTAGAATTATTGAATTATTAATTCGATTTTCAGTGTATACTGTAAAAAAATTCCCTTTAAAAATGTTTCTTTTTGGCAGCTAGGTGTCAGAAAAATACAGTAAAATAACAGTTTTGTCACTTAAAATTATACGGGTTTATTGTAAATTTACAGTCTTTTTTTGTATTTAAAGAATATACAAAAAAACAGTAAAATTCTGTAAAATTACAGATTTTTGTCGTGTATACTTACATGTTACTACATCCTTTCCCCAGTTTGACAGCATGTGGTTCACGATCATACTACTTCAGCTTCTGCCTCACTGCACCCTCAGCGTTCACTGTCCCGTTGGGTGCGTGTGTGACATTCGGGGCTATGTAAAATGCACCGGTGACATCACCGCCATACCGCCCCTTGACCCCACTACGACCTTCTTACTCCTGCTCAATGACACACAAATAAAACTTCTCCAAGAACGAAGCTTCCAGCCCTTCCACCTTCTGCTGCGATTGAGGATCACCCACAGCTCTCTGGACACCATCCATCCGGAAGCCTTCTATGATGCTCCACAGCTACGCTCCATCAAATTGTCATCAAATGCCCTGTCTGTCCTCCCACCCAAGGTCTTCAGCCATCTGAGCAACCTGGAGCAGCTACAGCTAGATAACAATCAGATCGTTTCCATAAATTCAGGATTGTTTGAAGGGTTGCTTAATCTTACCGAGCTGGACGTCAGCAAGAATCACGTTTCCCAGCTGGACCCCGACGTCTTTCAGAGTTTGACCAAGCTGAATATCCTAAACTTGGCGGGGAACCGATTGAGAAACCTTGCAGGGAACATCTTCCACAACCTTACTCAACTTCAAACTCTGGTGCTCTCCTCCAACCAGCTGGAGACTCTTGAAAGCGGCTTATTTGATAGTCTAAACAATCTATTGGTCCTCATGCTACACAAGAATCAGATTCGTGAGATAGCTCCACAAATTTTCTGGCATATGCCTGCTCTTAAGAATCTTACAATGTCAGGCAACAAACTCCAATATATTCCACCCAGGAGCTTCTACTACCTACCCAATCTGATCCAACTCACCCTTTACAAAAACCCCCTGATCACTTTACCCGATCAGCTGGTGGGTCACATGCCGCGACTCCAAGAACTTTACCTTTTCGAAACCAGCCTAGTCACCGTCCCCTGGAACCTTTTTGCAAACATGACAGGCTTGACAAGCCTCAACTTACACTTGAATGACAACCTGACGTCTCTACCCAAAGATCTCTTCTGTTGCCTGCCCAAGCTAAACAAGCTCTCCATAAAAAATAACAATCTTCTGGAGCTGCCTCCTGACATCTTCTCAAGTTTGCCTGGCCTTCAAATACTATTGCTAAATGAAAACAAGCTTTGGACTCTTCCGGAGCAAATCTTTAGGCATACACCACGTCTACGAAAGCTGGACCTAAACAACAATCATCTCAGGTATCTATCTGGAGATGTTTTTCTACACGCTGGTACCTTGACGGTTCTCTCTTTGAGTGGCAACCGTTGGAACTGCGATTGCAGAATTATGGGAATCGTGGAATGGATTCAGGAAAACCCGACAATCGTGAACGACTTGGATAAAGGAGTAGCGTGCGTGGAACCGTATCAATTACAAGGTCGTCCGTTGCAGTCGTTGACCCATGAAGATCTTCATTGTGGTCAGACAACCTACATGCCCTCGACTTCTGTTGCCGCGAAAGTGACTTCATCTCCGCCAACATTGACAATAGCAAGAGAAGACACAGGTACTTCAGGTACTTCAGGGACAGCTCCTGTGTCTACATCTATCCTGCCATTTACTAGTACTTCTGCAGCAACCTCTTTGTTTTCTCCTACAGCTGAAGAATCGTATATCATAAAAAAGATCGACTACAATAACCAACTAGAGTTTTACAATACGATTGTCCTGGAAATTGGACCTGATATTGTGCATAACAATCATTATAATGGTTGGGTGTATCTGTGGACTGTCCCGTCAACTGGTTTGTCCAGTGGCTTCATGATGGCTTTGCATATTGTTCTCTTGGTTGTTGGTGTAGTTATTATTGTCGCCAGCTGGTGTGCTTTGTATCGGCTCCATGAGGTGATGGGGACATTGGGGGAAGTTGCTTTAGAGGGTCACTATCATAGGATCATAACTAAAAGATACAAATTCTAAAGAGCATGTCTTGATTAAAAAATGTATTTTTTTGGTGCAGGTGGTCCAGTGGACTGGCTTGAAAATTTCAGTCATCTACAACTCCACATTTTCTAGTAACTCACTGCACTTAAAATTTTCAGTTGGCTCATTGGTTCATTTGATGGTGAAAAAACTTGTGGCTTTTTTACGTTGCTAGCTGCTCACTTGAGGCAATCGAACAATTCAATTGCAGCAGGAAATTCAAGAGTCACTGGAAATTTTTGAGTTGGAGAGGGTTTTGGTGTTACCGGATCATTTTTGCCTCTCTCTTTTCCTAGTTTCCTGTCTCTACGAAGCCAAAAAAGAGGTTATTGTATTTTCACCCATTTGTGGACATTGTAATGTACTAAATTACACTGTATACATGCATATAAAGTGGTAAAAAAATGCAGTTTATTATTTGTATAAAGACGATTTTCTAATTTTTAATATGTACTTGGTAAGTCTCACTTTTTCTTTTAAGGGGTACTTCAGGCAAAAATGTTAATTCTGTCATCATTTACTCACCCTCATGTTAAACATATCTCATCCCCCATTGACACCCATAGTATTTATTTTCCCTACTATGGCAGTCAATGGGGAGCGAGATCTATTTGGTTACAATCATTCGTTCAAATATCTTTCTCTGTGTTCATCAGAACAAAGAAATGTATACAGATTTGAAACAACTCAAGGGTGAGTAAATTATGACAGAATATATATTTTTTGGGGTGAACTGTCCCTTTAAAGTCAAATTCAACCTATATACACTTTAGAAAATACTGTGTTTAAGCCCATGCGTGGGACAAGTATTAGCTTTTTTAAGGGATATTTTAAACCAATGTTTGTTTTAGTCCATTCTCGACCCAACCATGGGTTGAAAACAAAACAGCCTTTTTTAGTGCACTCTTTTAATTTATGTACCTCATGATTCAAGCTTATTATTTTTTATTATTGTGACCGATTTGATCGTTTGTTATGTTTTAATAGTTTGATAATATTCGCTCAAAATAAAAGCATTTGCTCTTTCACTCCAAATGCTTGTGCATTTGAGTCCATGTGGCAGTTAAACCAAACGCCTCCATCTGTACTTTCAGTTATTATGAATCATTTGTTTCCATTTCACAAACCTGAATTAACCCTTCTACCTTTCAAAATTCCAATGAGTTATATTCAACTGATGTGGGCACACCCTTGTTGGCTGTTATCATAGATGTCAGACCAAATCAAATGTTGCATGCCCTCTGTACCACATAGCATTTCATTGACATGTATGCCACCTGGTGGACGAACAACATACACCAGCTTTTATAGTTCAAAATACGCATTATGCTGACATTAAAATACATACCATCTTGCTTTATCAGCCCTGAACAGGAAAGAGTACCCAACACTTATTGTAAATAATATCAATGCCAATGTACTTACTGCATAAACAAATTAAAACATTTCACAGGTCCAAGGAAATCATATACACATCAAGGTTATTACTTTTAACTAAAACTCATTTCTGTTAATTGAAATCAAATAAAATACCGGCCTTCATTTTATTTGTAAATATGATTTAATATCATTAAAATATTCAGTATTATTATAAAAAAGCACATGCGTTTCTTTACAGAATGTAACACGAAAAGCAAACATATACTTTAAAATATCAATAACACTACAGTGAGATAAAATTATTTTTTTATTTTAAAACACAAAGCCTTAAGCAAATTGTTTTATAAGGTACATTTTCTCTGTTGACAAATTGGGCCCGGTTTCATAGTCTTAGCCTAAACCATGGCTTAGTTAATATAGGCTATTTAATTTGATTAAAATTCCTCAGAAAAAAAAACTGATGTACATCTTGAGATAAAACAATGGCACTGACATATTTTAAGTTATTTTCTGTTAAGACAGCTCAAAATTCATTTTAGTCTGGGACTAGCCTTAAGCCCTGTCTGTTAAACCACTGGCTAGGACTATTCAGGTAAACTGGTTTAAAACATCACAAATTCGCAATTCAACCACCCAATGAAGGTTTGCAGCTAAACCCATGTACCCGTATTACACAGCGAGCAAAAATCTGATTCTCACAACTCCCACATGACTAATAACAAAACGACAGAGGTCCAACCCTGATGTTTAACCCAACATAAACCTCTCTGATAGGGTGGAGCTCGTCTGGGGGCGTGGCTCATCAGTGCACGAAACGTATCGATGACAACATTAACAGGATGTGACATGGCTCAGTTTGACTCAGTTTTAAACTTCGAAACATTAGATTACGATAAAAACATTAACCACAGGAAATGGAAACATTCAATGTTGTTAACATAATGTACAAGACTTTAATGCAAAGATGTAAAAAAGAAAAAACAAGGACTGAAAATATCACTATCAGGGCCTAACGGTAGAAATGTTAGTAGAAATTATACTTCAGTTTTCAGTACTTTACTCTAGTACTGAAATAAAGCAACTTACCAAATGACATTCATTTCCTCATATAAACATCTAATATTAAATAAATTCAAGACACACTTTCCTCTATACACCAAACTCTAAAGCCAACCTGTTATAATGATCCATACAGTGAATCACAGGGGGCAGATGGACAACTTCGCATTTCCAATGGCATCCATAAATCTGTATGAACATGTTGAGATATTCAACAACATTCCCTCACTCCGCCTGGCAACCAAAGGCTATATACAAAACCTAGAGAGGAAGAACGTGTCAAAACCATGAATCTCAACACATAATGCTTGACGCCGAATTATGACCCGCCGTCCATCAATGCCTAAACTCCTTTTTTCCAGGATCAGAATCTACGAGTTCAAGGATCTCATTCGGGACAACAAACAACCAAAAGTGTAAATTGACTCTAATCTTGTTTATTATTGTATATTGTACAGTATGAGCCCGAACGGACTGTGCTGTTAAAACATGTTTATTCAAGTGATGTGGGTGTTGTTTCTGCTGTAAATTATTGTCCTTTTAATTCACAGACTGGATGTTCTGTTGAGCAAAAATAAGCAGAAAAACAACATCAGGTGTGTTTTGATTCAGAAAAGGACTGACACTGATTATCAGTAAGTTTACTGGCAGTGCCTATTTTTATATGGTACAAAGCTGACAGTATTTTCAAAACAACTTCAATACTAAAATCACCACAAAATATATATTTACAAGGTATTTTAAAAGCTTTTAATGCAGTTTTCCAAAACAAAACAACTATTTTACAATGCGTCTAATATTGGCTAATTCGTATGAATTTGTACGATCTCATTCGTACCTTTTTGAACGGTTTTCATTCGCGCCATTGACGTTAGTGCCGGGGCTTCACTATTGTTTTGTTTCTAATAATCGTACGTTTTTGCATGATTCACGAAATACAATGTTTCAATTGGGGCATCAGAATTTCTAATTAAATAATTTTTGTAAATTGTTAATAATTTTATTTTTTAATAGACTAATTAAAATGGCAAAATGTATGATTTTCTTTGTAAGCCATTTATGTTTACACTGTTTTACATATTATTTTTAAGACTACAGGAACATTTAACGCTTGGGCTAAAGCTATCTGATCTGCTAAAAAATCAAGGTTCGTAACACTTACCAACTTAAAAATGACACTTTTTTACTTTTTAATGAGTTTAAATATTCTCTCTAAACAGACTACCTGGCTGCTTTTCGCTCATTTCTTGAGACTGAGTATAGTGCGGAGAATGTAGATTTTTGGCTGGCCTGCAGGGAATATAGTGAGATCTCACCTGTCAGGCGCTTATACAGAGCAGCAGAGATCTATGAAGAATTTCTACATCCTATGGCGCAAAAGGAGGTCTGTATACTAATGACGTCAGAACATTTAGTTCATTCCTTCATGCAGTAAATTAGAAGCACGTTTCTAAACCATTAGCATGCATTGAAAATCATTGCATCATTGCACTTGCCCATTTATTCTGTTCATTGTTAAGCTGGGTGGTGTGACTTTCAGCAGGTTTATTGAGAATGAAAACAAAACGATTGCATGTTTAAACCCTGACGGCTTTAATTGCATTAATCAGTGAAACCAAAATAATTGACAAATTAAGTTGGATATCAATTTATTACATAAACAGGATATGAATCAATTTAAGATGTATATGACAGTTCTGATGTACATTTTCACAGGTCAACGTTGACCATCACATTCGCGAGAAGATCAAGAGATCCTTGGCGAAGCCTGACCTCACTTGTTTCGACGAAGCAGCGTCACACATATACAGACTAATGGAGGAAGACTCCTGCCCAAGGTTCCACAAGTCTGAGGTGTACCAGAACCTGAGGAACACAGACAGGAACCCTAAATAGACCTGCTGTCAATGTCGAATACACAGAAAAGTACCCGTAAGCGCCGCCGTACAGACATAGAACATAAGTGGGGAAGTGACTTAAAAAGAACTGAAAGTATGTGGTGTTGAGTCACAAATTCATTGGGTCTGAGTGACAAGATGAATGAGACGATAAAGATTAGAAGATAAACCCTGTCGCTGATAACTTAGTCATAGGAAATGCCTTAGAATGATGATAAATTACAAAGTTTCTCTCTTGTTTGGCATAGGCTATTTTATGAAGTGACTTTTATTTCAATAAGGTGATTTTTAAAGGACATTTCTGAACGATGTGATGCGTTTAGGTGTAAAATTGTGTCACCTGAATAAAAACAGACTGTATACCCTCAGAAAAATACACTAATAGGGTTGACAGTTTTATAAATTTGACCTCCAATCCTTGTTCTCAAAGTCATTCAATTACAAAGTTTTATTTAATAAAAGAATTGAATTCTAGTTCTACCAATTCCAACTTTATGGCCCAGTTTCACAAACAAGGCTTAGCTTAAGCAAGGACTGCGCCTTAGTTGGTGTGCATCTTAAGACAAAACTATGGCACTTACATATTTCAAGTTAGCCTATTTCGGGGCAAGTTATTTTCATTTCAGACCGCTTGAACAATCATTTTAGTCTGGGACTACACTAAAGTCTTGTCTGTGAAACCAGGCATTAAAGAGTCAACTGAAAGGTCTTCATCCACTTCCTGGAAAGACTACTCTTATAGTAATGAGAAAAGTACTTTAAGAGGGAACTTGCTAATATACTGACTATAATGATGATAATGAAAGGGTTGAAAAAAAAAGTTGGGGCTCTTTCTGATGGAGATGATTCAAATAGTACATCAACTATATTTACGATGCTGTAGGACATTGAGTGCATTTACACGCACAGTCTTACTCCGGTTATGCTTAATATGCCGATAACATGTAAAGTCATGTAAACGCGTAATACATTTTCTTTTATCAGGAAAAGCTCATAAACTGCGAAAGCAAACCTGCTTGGCAGAGGTAGTGTTTTGCCCATTACTCCGATTTTGCATGTAAACGCCTTTACCGGTTTTCTCTCAGTTTTGTTTATGTGCGCATGTCTGACAGCGCAATAGTAAAAGTCCCAAACGGAAGTAATAGTCAGATAACGCATAAAACTCTGCTCTCGAATCATGCTCTAGAAAACGGCAAAACGAAAAACTATTTTTGCATATGCTGGTTCTGAGGACAATAAGAAGAGATATGAAAATATAGCTTCTGATCGTTTTCCTGCTGCAGTTTTAATTACTAAACAGACAATCAGGCAAGTCTCAAACATCCATGTAAACGCGGGTTTCTGCCTAGCCAGTTCAATAATATGGAAACAGGTTTCTTTTATATGCTGATTTTTATATATATATATATATATATATATATATATATATATCCATTTATTCTGAGCATGTAAACGCACTCATTGACAAACACTGCGCAGTCTGTGAATAATTGTGTTTTGGTCACATGTTTGACCTGAGCAAATCGATACTGATTGAGAAAAATAACATAGCCATAAAATATAAAATACATAACATACAAATGTCATGTTTCTCTGAATAACAGAGCTTTTACAGCCGGCTAACAATAACTCCGTAAACTTGGTGTCTGTATAAAAAGTGTTTTATTTAGTGATGCACTATAAATTATCGACCATATCGGTATCGCCGATAAATTGACATTTTTAATGTTATCGGTATCGGCCGATTATAAAATTTAGGCCGATATATTGTTGCTGATAAATCATAAATCATTTCCTATGGTTAAACTTCTTTAGTTAAGCGCCGCTCATAGTTAAAATACTTTACAGTACTGTCTTTCTGTCAGGATCATTCACTTACTGCTATTATCACAACATTGTTGATGTATATACAGTATTTATGAATGTGTAAGATATAGGAACAAAAGTATATTGCTTGAATCAGACTGCTGTCTGAATGCTTTATGTCTTGAGACCTGCTTTCGGCAGGGAATGTTTTTAAATAAAAGCAGCTGTCAACTTTTTGCCTTTTCTTTAAGTCTTATATTAAAATTTAGATGCTGCACATCGGCCAATATATCGGTTATCGGCTTCCAATGTTAAAGGATGATCGGTTATCGGCTAATTTTTTTATATCGGTGCATCCCTAGTTTTATTGTGTATGAACTGATTTTGAGGACTGCGCACTTGTAATTACTTGTGCGAGCACGTCTGTAGACAGTGTAACACGGGGTTGCCTGGAGTATCTTTCACTTAATTGATGACAGGTGGTAAAGGAAAGGTTAGGTGGAATGCCCTAAAATGGAGATAGCTGGTTTTGTTTTATGCAAATGACTAAACTTGTGCATGCGACCGCTCATTTAGAATACTCCAAATCTACTGACATGAGGAGGAGGGTAAGAACAAATTCACTTTCTTAACTTATGAATTAGGCGGAACGTGTTCGTGAGAAAGTTCAAATGTGTGCATAAATATGAAAAATCTACGCAGTTATTAATGAATGAGACCCATCGCTCTTCATTTTATCTCATTTCTGACCTTAAAGAGAAATTTTGCCATTCTTGTTTGTAATACAGGGTCAACACTAAATTTCAAAAACTTTCAAATATTCACATAACAACACATGGAATATATAGCGCCCATATCTTTTCTACACACTTTCTTATCTCAATCTCAATGTTAACTTTTTCCCAAACTGCTATCACTCAAAGGCAAGACTAATGCAAAATCATGTGGCAACACATTGACATAAGGAAATGAATTTGCACACAAGGCCGCTCACTTTACAAACCCTCTCGCAACTGCGTGAATTCACCGGATGTGCACCATCATTGATTAAAAACAACCAGGTTTCAACCAGTGGGCAACCGAACTCTCCCATAGTGTGCCCTGGCCTTCACCTGATGAAATATAAATGCCATGGCAACCGGAAGGAAATGAGTACATTTCTAAACTGCTGAAATGGCCAGGGGCTGAAAGTTGCTCAATGCAGAAAGTGACAGTGTTGCTGTACGTGCAAAGAGTGGTGAGATACAGCACACGTCATGTGACTCTAGGCGCTAGCCGGCACATGTACTTCAGCATGAATGCTTGACTGCCTATATCCATTTTTGGACAAACTCGAGGAGTCACCACAACCCAGCAAAGTCACGTATCATGGCTTTATACACACTGCCTAACCACAGAATAGATCTAAGAGCAAAAATGAAAACAACACACTTTAACGCTTCTAATCGAAAACTATTTTAAGCTGTACAGGGTTTTTAAGTTAAGCTGTTGTTCTTCTGGGGTTATCCTAGATAAAGTTCTAGATAAAAGATACAGTCAAATTAAAATTATGGATGTGACATATTCAGACAAAACTATGAACTCACCAATATATTGAATCATCTGTTTAAATTTGACTAAACATGAGAAAAATATCAGTCTGTGTGCGAGTTTAATGTCTTAAAAAGATGGAAATATGCATGAGTTATGGATGTGACAAAAAAAGGATGTTTTTGAGAGAGGTGATGTATTTTGGTGAATTAAAAGGCGCAAACCAGAAGCAATAACACCCAACAAATGAAGAAGGGCTGACTCTTCGCAGACCAAAAAAAAATTATAAAAAAAAAAAAAATGATGAGGAATATGGACTGTTATGGATGTGACAATTCACTTACCTGACTAAGGAAAACTTTGTGTTTTTGAGACTTCACGTGGGTACATGTGACATTGACATCAAACCTATTGGTTTGACAAAAATCTCTGGTAAAAACGTATTTTTTGACGCTTGAAATAAAGTTTGAAACTCTTTTTAGTGCGGGACTGTCAAACTGTTGACAGCCTGTCCTGCAACTCATTATCTATACCGATGGAGAAGTTCACGTAGCTTTCTGCAAAATACTCGCATTCAAATCAAAGAATGACGGGCCAACCTTAAACATCTCATTTGACTCTTATTTTCATTCTCATGCCATTACCCTGTTTGCGTCTGTGCATTTCTCCAAAACACAGAAATATGCAAAGTCTTAATTTGCTTATCTGTTACTTTGAGAACATGCTTATATTTACATGTCTAAAAATACGATCAAAATACGCTATGAACACACGAGCAACATCAGTCCTCGACTGCCAGCAAATGCTTCTGGAGGGTGTTGTGTGTGACTGTGGGGGTGGAGAGTCGTGTGGCTTCCTCTTTGCTGTGGTTCGCCAAGTGCCTGTTGGTGACACAAGCCCCTAGCAACCGTCGCAGGGCATAAAAAGAACAGCCGGACACGGAGGAGGGAAGCCGGTAGGACACGGAGTGCAGTATGATCACAACCATAGTGCGTCCGAGAACTGCCAGGCAACTTTCCCTCCCTGTACCATGCGTGGCCTAATCGTGCAGTGTCCTCCAACGCAGTTCAACATGGCTGGAGATGATGGAGGAAGAAACATGAACTTGTAAGTGCCAGTTTTACAGAACTTTTACAGAAGTAGGTGGGGATTGTGCTACGCTGGGAGTTGTGTTAAATTACAGCATGCTTTAGCGTACGTTTGCATGTGTGAAGCGTGAAATGCCGACAACAAAGCTGATGTTCTCTCTGTAGAGGAAAGAACCTCATGTGCCGACTAAAGTGCATGTTCTCCGACTCGTCTGCTCCGGAGAGGTAAATGTAGAAGTCCTTAAAAAAAAATGTGGCAAAAAATGATGAATCCTACGAGTCATTGCTCTAAAACATCTTCCTATCTCAGCAGGCTAAGTTTAGAAGATACCCAACAATGGGCCCACTCTCTGGACCGCCTTCTCAGGTCAAAATGTAAGATACTTCATTTTTTCTAACTGGACCGAAAGCTACTTACGGCTATTCTGGGCACCGTGATGATAGTAAACGTAAACCTTTGTAAATCAAAGAGGAGTTCCGTGTTTAGATGCCTCCTGTTTTTCCTAGATGGCCTGGCCACATTCCGCACCTTTCTCAAATTGGAATACAGCGACGAAAACATTGAATTCTGGTTGACGTGCGAAGACTACAAGAAGCTCACGTCTTCGCATAAGATGATGGCAAGGGCGAAGAAAATCTTCGAGCAATTCGTTAAAGCCGAATCTCCCAAAGAGGTACAAAACACAACGCCTCAACACTTGCCCTTTATCAAATACTTACCATTTATATCTAAACTCTCGTTTACATTGCAGATCAACATCGACTACCACACACGGGAGGAAATCAAGAGAAGCGTAAGAAAGGCGACGGTGCAATGTTTCGACGAGGCTCAGAAGATTGTTTACGGACTGATGGAACGCGACTCTTATCCCAGATTTCTACGGTCGGATATGTACAAGAGCCTCCTGGAATCCCTCGCCGAAGACGCCGAACGAGGATGACTGGATGGATGTACTCAAAGCTAAAACTGGAATGTTTTGGTCCATTTTGCAAGAAACTATTTATGAACAGAAACCCAAAGCATCCCAACTCATGTGGATGAAACCATCAAGAACCTCAAAAAACCCTTTACCGTATTGATCTACGACAACGTAATATGTCTGGGACTAGAAGTTTGAGTGCACTAACCCTACAGTTAACCCACAAGAATTTTTTTATTAAAGTTTTTTTTTATTTACTTCTACTGGGGAGGCTTCCTGTGTAGATAAGAAGGCAGTACCTTTAATCTTTTCCGGTGGTTTTACGAAGCTACCACATTGGCACAACACTATCAATTCTTGGGACGTCCAGGAGATCTTGAAGATCTGTTTTGCCATAAAAGACTTTAGTGACAAAACATTCTACCTCAGCCAGTTGGTTGAGGTGGTTTGGAGATTCTTGGAAAGGACTGTATTTTAAGTAACCTATTTGCCAAAGACGTATGGATAGATAAAGATAACACTTAAAAATTAGGTTGAATTCGTTAGTTAATGCATTGAACTAACATTATCTAACTGAAACTGTTAGTTCACGTAATTTCAGCATTTTTTGATACAATTTAAAATCAAATGTCTGTTCACATTTGCTAATGAACAAAATTAAATTGGCGTTAACTATAATGAACGAAGATAAAAAACAAGATTACTAAATTTGTTAGTTTATGTTAGCTACTGCATTAAGTAATATAAAAAATACAACCTTATTGTAAATTGTTACCAGGGGGGGGGTTCGAATAAAATTGGAAAATTGTAGCATGTGTGCCACACACAAAAGCTGTAGGAATCGCAATTTTTGTTATGTTATGGATTAATTTAAAAGCAAATGTACTATTGTACTACGACTGTTATTTATTAGCTACAGCCACTGGTTGGATGTTGTTGTTTGTTCTGTCCACTTTGATTTTTTAAAATAATAAAATTAACATTGGATCCTGTTGATCTTCTTTTTTCAAATTATATGTTTTTTATGCATAAAAATGTTTACTTATATATTGATTAGCTAGCATTTTTTATCTTACTTAGTCAGCCGTTGAGCTATATTGTGCAATACTGTCATTTATTTTCAGAATTTGTTTGTACTTAAGTTTTTTATTGAGAGCTAAAATTCAAACATAAGAGCGAAATGTTTACAGTATATATTATTTTTTGCTAGAAACTTAATAGCCTCTACAAAACAAATAAGTGAACTTTACAGCCAATGTCATTTAATTTCATACTGTAGGCCTAGTTGCTGCAGCTCAACTGGTTAGCTTGTGAGCTCACATTACGCTAACATCACCACATTCATTGTTTTGATTCCCGGAGAACAAACTTATTAAAATAAGTAAAAAAAAAAATGTATACACTTCTAAATATTTTGGATAAAGGCCTGCCAGTCAACATAAATGTGAATTCATCATGTCAACACCACAGGAATGAGCCTGACAGGTCCCATGACTCGTCTGTGACTAATACATTTGAAACAGGAACATCCGAGTTTCAGTTTCCACAGAACAGAGAATTAGGACAGAAAGACTTCAGAAGTTGCACAGAAGTGTGTAGGCCTATTGCAGCGGCTGCTGTAAAGTCAGTTTGCACATTTTTAATATTGCATATAAAGTATTGCTAGTCTAGTTGAGGCAAGATTTCCTCCATGTGACAACTAAGATCTAAGGTGAACTACTTCTGATAACTGTCCGTATGATAAGACTGTAACAATAGTGGTAGTACTTCAGTATTAGTTTGAGTGGTTTCTTAAGCAAAAAACTTTTTTTAGCATCTTTTCTATTTAGACTTGATGTAAAATGTTGGATGATGTTAATTCCCAGAGGAACATTTCACTGCTTAGATGTTGCTCTCTTATGTCACCATATTGAGTTACCAGTTAGCCGATGTCAGTGTGTCCCACAACTTCTCAAGACACATATGACACAATCGATGACATATATAAAAGTACATCTTAGATCTTGATCTATTCAAGATAATAAACTGATAAGTCACCCTTCAAAGATTTTGATGAGAAATGTAGAAGTTGATACCGAAATCTTTCTGATTTCTGATTTGGTCGTTTGAGCAACTCTGAGCATGGTTTAAGACACTTTGGAGTTATTTTATGAAACATTCTTTCGAAATATGATAAAACAAAAAAGACTGCATGTTTATTATCAGTAAGATGTGAAATAAAATGAAAACATTTTACTCTGCTCAAAACATTACCTGCCACCCAACCATTTTTTACTGGATTTTTTGACTATGGAATTTTTTTGAAAAGACGTCCCCGTTAACCCCGCCCCCATCTAATCTGATTGCTGTCTAAGAAAAATAACCAAAGATCTCTTTTTTTTATCTTACCGTAATTTACATAACAAAACAGGAAGAGTCTTCAAGTAAAGTTAACCACAGACCTTATTTTACTCAAAAAAACAGAAACCACTGTTAAAACTATAAAAGCTTGATAACTAATTCTCTTCTGGATTTAAAGTCTGATATAAACGTTTGTATCCAAAAGATGCCTTAAAAAAACTAACATGAGGGTTATTTCAAGTTCACCAAACACCCCATTTCACCATATATGGTGTTGCTTTTGGGTCAAAAAACACTATGCGCCAAAAGGAGTCGAAGACATTGTTCTTGTTTTCACACTAAGGTACTTTTGGAGTCCCCTATGAGTACAGAACACGTGTCATTACTGGGAAATACCTTGCGCGCAAAACCTTTGGAGAAGCGTCTGTTTGAATGGAAACTTGGCAAGATCTCGCAGCTAGCCACTTAAGGAGCTCAGTGTTATTTACAGTCTGAACACCATAACAGACGATAAGTCTTTTCAAAACACACAGCCTTTATACCTCCAAACGTCTGCGAGGCTGGATGATGTCCGACGGCTCATAAAAATAAACTTTATGTGGAGTTGCAGATGTATCTGGTAGGTCTCCTAGCACTCTTTTTTCTCTTAGCAAAAAAGCCTATCTTCTGATTGGCCGAGGTATGCGCAAAACTTGCCAAAGCAGCATATACTCATCAAAATGGAAAAGATGACAACAAATAGGAAGCGGGAAAAATGAAATGCTGTTGCAAATGACATTACTGTCAAATTTTCTGCAAAAAAAAGTTTGTTTTACATTATAGTCATTTACGTATATACATGTATTAAGGTTTACTGATTCAAATTTCCTGCGTCAGTAGCGTTCTTCAATTTCTTCTACAATAATAATTTTTGTGCTAAAATGTTTTTTCATAAAGATACTTCAGAACACTGCAAAAAACGCAATACACATTAAAGTCCTATTCGACTTTAAGTTCATGGAAACTTCCACGTCACAACTCAAGTGCTTATACTGTTAATAGTCCATTGTCTATGCAAATCAAACCGTTTCATATACCCTTTTAGCGCTGCTGTCAAAAACATCACTGTCAATCTACATTTGCATTTCATTGAATAAACGAATGGAAACATGCATATTTCCTACGCCATGCTGGTAACAGGAACAAACAGCACTGTCTTTGTTATTTAGAGATATTAACTGAAACAGAAACCAGTATTTCATGTTCAATGAATAAGATCATGTACGACTCATTCAGTTCAGGAAATATGTAAAAGTCTTCAGGGGTCATGCTTTTAAGTAAATGGTTTGTGTTTATTGAAAAAAAACAATCGCCAGGAAATGCAATAAACCCAAATTTTTCATGATATTGCACCACAGCCTGAGATCAAAAATGCTTACATTTTCTATAACGTTGCAATTTAATGCAAACATTGTCTGGACAAAATGTAAAACTTAAATAACGCAACGTGAATGGAAAGCAGAATGAAACTTTTTTTTTATTGTTGTACATGTGCTTGCATTGGATTGAATGACTGAGAATAAATAATACAAAATCTTAAATATTCCTCATTCAAGTTACAGTACGTCACAATTGTTACTATTAAAATTGTCTTGCGATCCTAAAACTTTGTTTATTTTTAATTTTAAGTTAAAAGAATTCCAGATTGTGGCTTTACCCAGAAGTGCACACCGAACACTTCACCTTTTAACGCCCAACATGTAATGCATCAAATAAGTTAGCAGAAAAAAAGTCATGCATTTAACTATTCCTGCAAAAAACGCATGTTTATAAAAACATTACAGAAAAAATTACTCTTAACCAGTCACTTTTGTGCTTTATCCTTGTGTACTAGGTATGTACTAAGCCCGGGAATTTCTTTGAAAATCTATTGTTTTAAAAGCACATAATAATTCATATTTACATCTTACTGTAGAAGTTAGTCTCACAACTACAAAGATAAACATGTTAATCTAACTTGGTGTTTCGCAACATATACTGTATACACCCAGTTGGCCCAAAATGTTTAATGGCAACATTACACTTTTTTGGCCTTGATTCAAAACAAGACTCTTGCAGGGGTTAACAGATGGAAAGAAACATTAAGTCAAACATAAACGCACAATTAAGCATTTCTGGTTAATTGGTTGCACTTTATTTTACAGGACGTGTCCCTGTAGTGTAGAAAATACTGGGTAGTATAAGGTAACTAAATGGAATACGTTTAGGTTTAAATTTAGGTTCAGGGTTAGTACCTATTTATTACATCTTACAAATATGCATTTGGCAGACGTGTTTATCCAAAGCGACTTAAATTGCATTATGCGATACATTTGTTTCCAAGTATGTGCAAACCCTTGGATCGAACCCATGACCTTGAGGTTGCACGCGCCATAGGAAAGCCTAAAGAAATACTAGGCTATTACCCAGTTATTATATTATATCTGAAAATAAAGTGCTTCTGTCCTGTTAAATTACTATATAAAGGGTACCAAATCCGGTTGATAATGACACGAGTTGCACCACCTAACACATCTAAAATACTTTTACTTCTATAACACGACTTAACAGGTAACAATAGATCCAGCCCTGACATCTGTCAACAGTTATCAACATAATAAAGAGAGAGAGCTTTTTTTGTCCTTTGAGCAACACCTACATTTAATGTGATGAACTATTTATAGCGACGAGTTGCTATAAATAAGACATTCCTTCTAGAAATAGAAGCAAAAGGAATGTTGAAGGAGAACAAACAAGTTGGTTCAGTACTTAAACCGGATGTGCTTCATTCAAAAAATTTACTTTTTGTAAACTATTAATCGTGTGAACATTCCACATGGGTGTGAACTGATACAACTGTCACGAACACACATTTTCCATGACTATTACTTTTGAACAATGGCGTGGTGATTTGAACTGATCAGATGACACGATAGAAACTTTAAGGAAATGAAAAAGTGTACTATATTGGATTTCAGGTACTTACAATTAGCACAGTTTGCATATTACAAACCCATCCTGTATTTTGAAATCTGTTAAGCATGATGAAATGAAAAGATTAGTTAATGTTCCCTGTGAAAAGTTTTAGAAAATAAGTGCTTCATTTATACTGCGAGTCTGGTTTGGGACTTGTTGAAAGCTCCTGCTTTACATCCAAACCTATTTAGGATGACAAAAACAATAATTAATTTAATTGCATCTAAACTTCTGACTTGTGTGTATCTGGTTTTAAACCCATTATTGTAACACCGAATAGACTAAACTCATGATTACTGTGTAAAGTAAATAACAATTATATTGAGAAAAAAATCAAGTGTTCCTGCCAACAAGACTTGCACAAGCAGACAGCCCCACACATCCTGACGCAGCGCAACCAATCACGCCCTTCCTCCACTGATAAGGACACGCCCGTAGAACAGCATGCTGAGTTATAAAGCAGCCCGGGCTGAGAGAACCAACATGTTGGATTTGTTTGACACTGATACACACACACTGGCAACAATGAGAGCCGCTACAATAGACACGAGCATAGAAGGACTGATCTATTCGAAAAACCTTGAGCCGGCTATGGAAAAAGACAACATGAAGTGAGTTTTTTCACATGTTAAACTTGGTTTTCGGTTGAGTTGTGTGCGTGCGTGCAGTTGCTAACGTTATGTTGGTTGCGATTGACAGAAGGACTTGGAGGTCAAGGATGCTCTTTAAGAATTTTCTTCTGAGAAAAGCCTCACACGGTACAGCGCGGAGAAATCCATACAGGTAATGATTTATAATGGTCATAAACTTTGCTTTTTAAAAGTATTCTGGAAAAAATATCTGAACAATTTTTCTACTTTCGTGTCCTCACAGGCCAACCGCTGAAGAACTAAATCAATGGGCAGAGTCTCTGGACAACTTACTGAACAGTAAATGTAAGTATTGCTTACGAAATTGTGGCTCATTTTACGGCTTCGTAAATTCAGAAAAGGCCAGTCGATCTAATGTTATCTCATCTCTTCTTCAGGTGGACTGATCGCATTTCGCCTCTTTATGGAGTCTGAATACTGCGTTGAGAATGTCGAGTTTTGGGTGGCCTGCGAAGAGTTTCGAAAGATCAACTCCAGATCAAAGCTCAGATCCAAGGCAAAACGGATATATGAAGAGTTCATCAAAGAGGATTCACCAAAAGAGGTGAGGTGAACATCACGTCTACATCAAACATGAATGTTTGCTTTCATAAAAGCACATTATAATAATTGACTTTCTTCAGGTCAACTTGGATTTCCACATGAAGGAAACTGTCGACCGGTGTCTTCTGTTACCAACACAGACCAGCTTCCAAGCCGCTCAAAACAAAGTATTCTTCCTGATGGAACACAACTCGTACCCTCGCTTCCTGGAGTCTGAACTCTACAGTAACCTTTGTAAATACGCTGAGGGAGAGTGATGTTTAAAGTAAAGATAAAGTCATTGTGATGTTGAATCAGATGTTGAATCAGTTGCACGTAATAGCTCTGATTTAATTTATCGGCTGCACTTTAAGAATTTCAATTTATTTATATTTTGCAGATTTTGCACAAATATGTAAATATGGTGACATGTTACAATGTATTTGATTAAAAAACAGTAACTGTTTGTACTAAGGTTGTGTTACTTTAGGTAAATGTTTTTATACAGTTTATCGTCATGTTGTTGACTGGCTCAACAACAATGTCATACAATGTTTTGTATTTGCACTTTTTTATGAATAAATTTGGATTAAATCATTTTTCATTTGTCAACCTATAACTTTTTTTGTGGATGGTCATGTTTAACCCTTGTGTTATTAATATAAATAAATGGAAAATCAAGAAAAAAAAATATCATTAGTCAGGGAAGCTTACACTTTCACGCTACAAATGTTTCTGCACATTAAGCCAATTGGAGTGCTTATAAAAACAACTCAAATTTTTTTAAAGGAGCAAGGTGGAGGTTCAACCCGTTGCTCACTCCATGCCTCCCTTTCGAACCACTACTGGGGGTCTTACAGGACTAAGATGTTGTTACGTTTTCGTTTCTTTGCTAAATGAGATAACGTATTTATGAAACACGCTCTGTAGAGCTTTTTGTCCTTTTAGGGCTACTGTAGAAACAACATGGCGGATTACATGTGAGGGGACCCGCAGTGTATGTACTAGATAGAAATAGTTCGTTCTTAGGAAATAAAAACATAACGCTTCATTATGTAAGGTCTTCATACACCTCTGAACACATAGTTATGTATATTATATTGCATCTCTGTCAACAGATACTCCAAAAAATGACACACTGGTCTTCTAAAGATTATTTTCCTCCAAAGTGTCTCAGTATACAACCTGCTAAAACCTTAAATATAAATGATCTTATCTCTATTTTTGACATAACCAGAGATGAACCTTGGTATATCAAAACCAACTCCACCAAAAGTCAAACATTTAACGCAAATATTATGCAGAGGTCTGAACACTGTGCTTGTTATTTGTGTTGCTAATGTGTGTTACACATTTGATGCAACTTAATATTTTTCATGTACGTGAGGACGTACTAACCGCATGGTTCTTTTCCTGTAGATGATCTCATTGCAGGCTGACACTGTCCAGATAACAAACACGCCATCTGTTTTGACTGATCCAACGCAGCAGAAAGTGTTCAAAGAAAGGACAGAGAGCCAACGTGGCTTTTTACACCAGCGCTGGCTTTCCTCAAATCAGGCCTCATTGTTCATCTTCATATCTACAGTGGTGTAAAAAAATATTTAGACATTAAAGTCACACTTTTACGGGTGTCTGTGCATTATATAAATATACAAATATACAGTAAGTGGCATTTATTACAAAGAAATACGGCTGGAAAATAACTTTATTTTACTTTAAAACACTAATTTAATGGGAAAAAAATCAAGAAAAAAGTAAAGTAGATGAATTACTGTTTATATGCATTTTTGACTTAATCCACTACAATAGATTTTTGGCCTATTTGGTTTAAATGTATCGCAAATGAAGTCAAAACTCCACCACTGATCAAACACGCCTGAACCAGCTTATCAAGGTCTTCAAGATTACTTAAAAAATGTAAAGCAGGTGTGTTACAGCAGGGTTTACCCCATCTAACATGACATACTTCCTGTAAGTGTTGAAGTGGATCAGGTTGTGGTAGAAGTTATTCTTATTATTATTAATTAGTTTAACAGATGACAGATCTTTAATAATTATTTTATAATCATGGTGCTTTAAGTGATACACGGTTATGTTACATAATGTAAACTCAGCAAAAAAAGAAATGTCCTCTGACTTTCAACTGTTTTTACTTTCAGTAAACTTAATGTGTAAATATTTGTATGAACACTAAAAGAGTCAACACCATAAGACATAAACTAAAAATGTTTCACAGACATGTGACTAACAGGAATAGAATAATGTGTCCCTGAAGGAAGGTAGGCTCAAAATCAAAAGTACCAGTCAGTATCTGGTGTGGCCACCAACTGCTTTAAGAACTGCAGTGC
The DNA here is from genome assembly GCF_015846415.1 of Triplophysa dalaica. Classification (NCBI taxonomy): domain Eukaryota; kingdom Metazoa; phylum Chordata; class Actinopteri; order Cypriniformes; family Nemacheilidae; genus Triplophysa; species Triplophysa dalaica. The sequence continues at coordinate 11,245,034 of NC_079551.1, forward strand.
ATCTCCTCCTCATGGACTGGACCAGATTTGTCAGATCTTGCTGTGAGATGTTACCCCACTCTTCCACCATGGCACTTGCAAGTTCCTGGACATTTCTGGGGGGAATGGCCCTAGCCCTCACCCTGCGATCCAACAGGTCCCAGACGTGCTCAATGGGATTGAGATCTGGGCTCTTCGCTGGCCATGGCAGAACACTGACATTGCTGTCATGCAGAAACTCACGCACAGAACGAGCAGTATGGCTGGTGGCATTGTCCTGCTGGAGGATCATGTCCGGATGAGCATGCATAAAGGGTACCACATGAGGGAGGAGGATGTCTTCCCTGTACCGCAAGGCATTGAGATTGCCTGCAATGACAACAAGCTCAGTCCGATGGTGATGTGATATACCGCCCCAGACCATGACGGACCCCCCACCCCCAAATCGATCCCGCTCCAGGGTACAGGCCTCGGTGTAACGCTCATTCCTTCGACGATAAACACGAATCCGTCCATCACCCCTGGTGAGACAAAACCGTGACTCATCAGTGAAGAGCACTTTTTGCCACTCCTGTCTGGTCCAGCGAAGGTGGGTTTGTGCCCATAGACTGCGTTGTTGCTGGTGATGTTTGGTAAGGACCTGCCTTACAACAGGCCTACAAGCCCTCAGTCCAGCCTCTCTCAGCCTATTGCGGACAGTCTGAGCACTGATGGAGGGATTGTGTGTTCCTGGTGTGACTCGGGCAGTTGTTGTGGCCATCCTGTACCTGTCACGAAGGTGTGATATTCGGATGTACTGTTCCTGTGCAGGTGTGGTTGCTGACATGGCAATTTATTGCCCTAGCCACATCAGCTGTCCTCATGCCTCCCTGGAGCATGCCTAATGGACGTTCATGCAGATGAGCAGGGACCCTGGGCATCTTTCTTTGGGTGTTTTTCACAGTCGGTAGACAAGTCTCTTTAGTGTCCTACGTTTTTAGAACTGTGACCTTAAATGCCTACTCTCTGTAAGCTGTTAAGGTCTTAACGACCATTCCACAGGTGTATGTTAATTAATTGATTATGGTTAATTGAACATGCATGGAAAACATTGTTTAAACCCTTTACATTGAAGATCCGTAAAGTTATTTGGATTTTTACAACATTATTGTTGAAATACACAGTCCTGAAAAAGGGACGTCTCTTTTTTTGCTGAGTTTATATAATAAGTGCAGTTTGCATCAATAAATGTGTAACACATTTAGCAATTGGAATTGAAGATGTTTTGAACACTAATCTTTTATTCATGGAATCAGTGCTTGAATTGAAGGGGGGCTGGGGGGATCCGGGATCCCCATAAGGCATTAGGGACTCCCCATAAGATGTAAAAAATAGACTTGAAGAAGCATCAATATTTTGATGCTATTGTGATTAAATTCATGCTATGGATATTGTAAATTTCGGAAATTAATTATTTACAAAGGCTAGTTGTCATGTCTCTTTATATTTGATGTTTTATCCAAAAAAGCCTGTTCTTATATGTAGGCCTGTTTTTCATAAGTAGTATATAGTCATGCATAAGACTTGGTTCAATTCGAGCACTGCATGGAATTATTATGTTTGTTTATAATTGTGGGACGTTCCTAATTAGCAATAAATATTCAAATCGTTCTGTGATTCAGTAGTCAGTTAGCGGTCAATGTTTGTCTATGGCCAACACTGCATCTATAGATATTTGGGCAGACACTGGGCCGTTTCTCCGTTCCAAGAACACAGAGAATGGACTTCCGTGGAGATCGGTGTTTCCAGGCAACCTTAAAAGAACAAACTCAGATGGACACGATGCAATGACTTCTCCAAAAGTCTGCTTTCGATGCATCCTTGATATCAATAAAACATCCGGCTACTTTAGTGTGTTCTTAGTATTTGTGTTCTTGAGTATAGCACGGTTGATGATGAGCGACAACACAAGGATGCAAGATAACCGAAGAACGCAAACAGCCTGAATATCCCAAGCATCATTTGTACGCATTATCCACATGGTTTAATATTCCCTAATCTAATGCATTAAAATTGATACAGCATATGTTATTTGTGCATTAAGTGTCTAAAGCCATTGCATAGTCTACGGACACAATTGCTCATAAATGGAAAAGAAAATGTTTTAACAGACCGTTGCAATTGTTTCTCAACTGCTGATAACGCAACTATTTGGAACAGAATGGCCCAAGCACACATCATTCCTGGCATTGTTAACAAAACACGTTTTTGTGCTAGAGTAAGATTTTTCACATTGTTAGGACAGTAACTCACACTGAAACCTACGAAAATAGGTGCGTCACAAAACAAACGATGATGACGGCTTTTTTAAAGCAAAAGTCCAGCGTGTACTAAATGCAGGTGGCGTCATACAGTATCATGGCTAGTCTCATGCTTCAATATCTTTCTTTAGATCACTGGTCTGCAGAGTCTTAAAGAACGTAAATAAACAGTTCTGTAAAAATAGAGACGTTATACGTCATTGTACTAACAACTGTCACGACACTGCATGTACAGATTAAAAATAGAAAGCCTCTGCCAAATGTCTGCTTGATTTAAGTGTCTGCTTTATTAAAAACACCCGTTCACTCTAACGGACCTTTCAATAACATAACGTGCGGGAAGGGTGGCTTGTGTGGGAAAGGTCACATTAGAAAGAATACAGTGATTGAAGACCCATTCGCTTAAGTGGTACGTTTATGCCTTTGCAAACAACGCCATATTTGAGGCTTTGTTAATAATCATTTAATTTCAAATTTAAATAACATTTCTTTTATAGCCTAGTTAATGTAGCGATATATTGCTCTCTTAACCTCAAGCGACTGTGTAATAAAATCACGTGCAATACACTTTAAACACTATATACACAATACGTTTTTTTAACACAATTTCTTACTGCACCTGGTTTCTGGGAGGTAAAAAACATCTGTGCGCATGTACTGGGAAAAATAAACACCCATTCATTAATATAATTGTACATTTATGTAATCATGTTGCAGCAAAAGCCAAAACTGTGAATTGACATAAAACAAAACCAGTTAAAAAACTTTTTAAAATAGTTCATCATTCATAGAATTCAGCTTAACAAGCATGGAGTTGTATTTCTCCCCACATTACATTACATTTATATCACGCTTATTACATGGGTCGTTGGAATGCTGGATTCTGATTGGCCAGTCCCGACATTTGCCGGTTCATTATTCCCAGATAATAACCGCTCAAAATTTATAACACACGGTCACCCGGATGGAGCAAGTGTTTCTTTACAAATTTTTTTTTCAAAATTAAATATTTTAACACGTATGACATTATGTTTAAAAATGATTCAACCAAATTGCCTGTTTGTGACATTTAAACGTCGTTTGTTACTCTAAAACCGAAAGTAAACCGTTTTTCCTGGTGGAAGGTCTGCATTCGGTAAAACTTAGCTAATAAAATATTTAAAATACACAATTCATGTCGAGTTTTTTTCTCATGTGGCAAGCAGCCGTGTAAAAAGCGGGATAATGTACAAGCAGCCAGCTGTTTTCGCAAAATAAGTCCCTTATTTCTGCGATAACAACTGGCTGCCTGTACATTATACATATTATCATAAATATTGCCATTTCAACCTAGCTCATCATTTTTGATAACTCGAGGAACCGCAGGGCAAATAAGAGCTTTGAGATTGGTCGCTAAGGCACATGTGACCGCAGTCTGTCTGCAAGTCTGCGTCATGTCCTACATTTAATCATCCCAGACAAACAAAACAGACATGAAACTGCCAAGTAAAGCAGCCAAATTTTTGGAAAACAAGAAGTGGTTTGGTCTTGGTCTTATAAGTTCCTGTATTTTAACTGATAGAGCATTGAGCTGGCAACACAAAGGTCATTGGTTCGATTCCCAGGGAACACTCATACTTAAAGGCACTGCAAGTCGCTTTGGATTAAAGCAACTATCAAATGGATGAATAAAAACAGAACTAAAGACGACATCACTTTTAAAGGATAAGCGCATTTTTAAAATGATTGTTGGAACAGCTAATCCGAAAATTACAACTTTTTCCGTTCTAAATATAAGTTTCTACTTGACCAATTATTTGACATCCACACTTTTAAAAGTGTGGATTTTTGGAGTGTTCATTTTTTTTAAATGTTAAAAATCCTGTCATCATTTACTCACCCTCTTGTAATTTCAAACCTGTATGGCATTCTTTCTTCCGCAGAACACAAAAGAAGATATTTTGAAAAATGTTGTTAACTGGACCCCATTGACTTGCATTGGTTTTGCGTCCATTCAATAGAAGTCCAGTGCTGTTCGGTTACCAGCTTTCTCCAAAAAAATCTTCTTGTGAAGAAAGTCACAAATTTTTGAAATGACAAGATGTCAGAATTTTCATTTTTGGGTGAACTGTCACCTTAAGCATGAGTAAATGATTTTCATTTTGGTATTAAATATTTGTCCTGCTTACTAAAAAAACATGAAACCACGTCGTTACTTAACAAATGAAATTTATATGAAAATAAGACATTATTTAAACATCTCTTCGCATGCATGCACAAACATGAAGGAAATGACAGCAAGCACAACATTCGACTTCACTTTCAGGTGCTCCTTTTACGGGATACGGGTGACAACGGCGCGTCAGGTTATTCCGTGGCATAAAATAAAACAGCGTCTGACAATGTAGCTTTACTTTGCTTCTTGTATTTTTTTGGCACTTTGCTTTTCCTTTGCCTGAGGACAAAGAAGAGAAACACATTCGTAATCATTCTCTTCATTTAGAAAAAGTTGTTTTAGTCAAAGAGAAAGTAATTAATTTTTTTTTTATTTTTTTTAAGAATAACATGCGCCAATGAATTATACCACAATAACAGCAGAATCAGTCTGCAAAACTTAACAGGTTTTTCTATTTCAATGTATAGCTTGATATGTAAAAAAGAGTGAGACGCAACGTGATACTGAGTGTGACGAATGAACAAGCAAACAAAAAATGACACACAGCCGATTCCAATGCATGAGGAGAAGCATATTATTTAAATAAGTGCGACACTCATAAAGTGGAGGTGGTTTGAGGTTTTAGTCATACAGTCCACCCCTAATGTCAACAATTTAGTTCAAAACAGAGATGGTTTTATTCCACTATTAAATGACCCAACACTGCCCTCTAGCGGTAAGTGTAGATTTGAGATTGAAACATGCACACAATGACTTTTCTATACACATCATTGCCAAGTTACAATTATGTTTCAAATCAAAAAGTACTTTATTCAATTTTGTTTGATTACAATCTGTCTTAAATGAGTTTGTTTGACTTTGCTATCACTAGTGTGACCTCTTGCTAAGAATACAGCTTCTTAGCTGCCGTACTTGATCTATCATTAACATCTTAAATATCTCTTACCTTTTCAACCAATGGTATCAGCTGTTGATATTCAGCCAATGTCTTCAGTAGCTCCATAATAAAGGGTAGATAGTTGTGCTTCCTTCTTATATTTTCAACCTACAAATTTCAGCAAAAAACAAACACATTATTTGGTCTATAGTGTTCAAATAATTTGTCAAATGTCCTTCCTATATCTATTTCTTCCTAATATTATTTTTACCATACAGAAACGCGTATCCTTATGCATTAATACGAGCGTTTCAAACTGTAATATACCAATTTTTCATATAAAAATAGCAAGACTCTATGACATACTTTATATCTTTTAAGTTTTTGATTCTCTTCCTCGATCAGGAGCTGAAACTTGGCGATCTCTGTCTGGATAGAGCTAAGATGATTTCCGCTCTGGTCTGTGTCCATTGGCTCTTCCTGTGAAGAATAAACAGATTAATGAATGATCTTTCTTATGTAACTACTATATCCCAATAAAATATAAAATCACTCACCTCTGTTAGCTGAGCCTGTAGTTCATCAATCTTTCTTTCATAAATCATCTTTCGGTCTGATACGATGGCCATCAGGTTGAAACGAATCTCTCCTTCACTGTATCTGAAATTAGTGCAAGAAAAAAAGAAACAATGAGACAACACAAATTCACATCAATAACAAATTTAAAGTGTATATATATATATATACACACATATACATTTAACACTTACTTCTGTATTCTTTTCTCAATAACGGGTCGTACAGCCCCGATCCAGTCATCCTGGTTACACACACCTGAAAAAATGGAACATGAAAAAAAATGGTGTGGATACACATATTTTAGCCTTGACATAGCTGGAAGATCACACTATGTAATAAATTATTCAATTATCAAACAGAACAATAATCAAGTTTCTTTATACCCAAATCTATTGGTCCTTCACGAAGTCCATCCAGCTCATACAGTCTACCGTTAACAGGAACATAGCTAACAAAGTGAAACGCGTCTTCTTCTTTAGCAGAGGATTTGGAATCGAACTCAAACATTTGCTGTCTGAAAAACAAAACACAACCATTAATTAATACTGTCAACTATTGAAATATGGTAACCTTTCTTAAAAGCAAATAAAACATACCTGGCGAAGCCGTTGTGGACTTGTCGAATCACTTCAGAGTTACTGAGAGCAAGACCCTTCATCTTGAAAAACAAACATTTACAATACAATTATCATACTCATAAACACCTTCTATTAAAGCTTTTTTCATTGCATTGGGTAAACAAATCTAAAAAAGTGAACACAGCTAAGAAAATATGATGCAACTTACTGCGGCATCAAAACTGTTTGAGAACTCTTTAAATTCTGTCATTGTTTCCCCAAGAAGCATATCCGAATGTGTGCAGTTTAACAAAACACTGATGATGGCTTGGGTCGCACAGGCATTATTGATGACCTACAATGTTAAGCACATAAAAACGGTTTAACAAGCCTTCATAGCTGGATTCTGTTAAAACGTGAGAACGCATCATTGAGCACCTGCTTGGCAAAGAAGATCTGCTCCAGCCTTGAGTCTTCAACTATAGACCCTGCTGGCTCCTCACCGGGTTGCCACTTGAAGAGGAAAATCAAACCGTGAACTGGCCTGAAATTAATAACACCCATAATTAATTGCAGTAAAATATGCAACGTTGAAAAAACCCTATTTATAATGCAGGATTCTTGGCTTACTTGAGATTTTCAAAGTTCTCTGGCTCCATACTCCATATCTCTTCCACCTGTGCACCTTTGCACCCTAATAAAGGCCACATGGAAATTGGAAAAGTGTGTCATAAACGTGCATCATAAACAAAGTATTGAATCAAAACAAGCTTGCCTTCATCTTTTAAAACGATAGTTGATCCAAAAAATGTAAAAATGTTACGGCATATTTTGTTAATCATCATGTGGTTCGAAACCTGTATGACTTTTGCTTTTCACCACAACTGAAAAAGGAAAATATTTGAAAGAACACTGGTAACCAAACTAAATTAGAGACGTTTCTCAAAATATCTTATTTTGTCCACAGAAGAAAGAGTTGTTGACATCACAAAACCCTGAATCCAAAAATGTTTTATTGCAGAAGAAACATACACAAGAATAAGCATATATCGCATACTATCAACCACAAAAAAAGGAAAACAAATCACACAAAAACAAAATTATAACAAATAAAGAGGGAAATCATCTAAACATATTTACAAGAAGAGATCAAAGGCAGAGCAAATCCTTACAGCTTTCTTATTAGTAGACCCTGAAATTCCATTTAAATATTTCCCATTTATTTCAACAAGACAGAGAAGACTGGTTTACAGTTAGAAAATTTGCATATGTGAAATTTGTTTAGGGAACAAAATCCTAAATCTAACATTTCCAACGCGTCTAACGATACCTATGACATCACAAAATCCTGAATAAACATTTCAAACATGCCTATAACGTCACACAATTCCAGAATCAAACCTTTAGAATGTGTCTATGACATCACAGAACTGTGAATCGAACGACCCTACAAAGTCCTGAAGGAAACGCACCAGTAATAAAAATGTATGTTGCCAAGATATATCGATTTTAAAACGCAGACAATCTATAATTGATGCACAGGTTTAAACTTCATAAACGACAGTAAGGTGTCATTCACTTTAAACTAAGTCGCATTACTCATGCACTGAACTCAGATAAGTGGGTTTGACAGGTAAAGTTACATTCCTGCGATCTGTAGACGACACTACATGCTGGCGATCAGCTACAACAAGCGTTGTATAAACTCTATAACATCTGTTATATTACTGATCAAATCAGTGAAGTGGAACCAGCGCCGTTACCCGCACCGCTAATGTATGAAAACATTGAGTGCTTACCGAAGCCTTTTATCAGCTCTGTGAAAACTCCCGGGTCACTTTCCATAAGACACCATTCCCCTGCGCTTCCCGACATTTCTGACTTTGTAAATTAATTTATTGTAAACAGAGTGTGTTGCTCGTGTAGTTCGACAAGGCTACTCTCATTCACACAAACAGCAATTTCCCGGCATTCCCTTCCACATGCGTCACTCTTCTGCTTCATGTGGAGCGTTCGATGAACGAAATGCGCTCCTGCCACCACGTGGACTGGAGTAGAATTGTTGCGTCATGCTTTACATTTCCCATCCAAATAAAATATGTTTTTAAAGCATGTGGCACATTTGTCTACTCTAAGCAGATTAGAAACTCCCAGACAGGTGTGCTGAGCCAAATTGAAGCTTAACAACAGCTTTCCTGTAGCTCATTGGTACGAGCAACGCAAGGTTGTGGGTTCGATCCCAGGGGATTGCATATGCCCAAATATAAATGTATAGGATTTTGCAATGCAAGTCGCTTTGTATAAAAGCATCTGCCAAATGCATAAATGTAAACTCTGCTAAACAACAGCCCTACAGGACTGACCAGGACACCGCTGGTCTAGATTCTAGATGAACATTTTTTTTTCTTGATGTTTAGAAAATACTTTGTTTGGTTTTGCAAATATCGCCTCAAGTAACAGAAAAGGATATTTAATTTATTCACGTATTCAGCTGTTTATTGTAAATTCCATATCCGTAAATGTAAATACAGTAAACTATAAAAACCTGTGTTTTTGAACAAGAAATTTAAACTTGTATGAATACGAAGAATGAAAATAAACAATAAGTATTTCTAAAAACAATAAGTATTTCCACATAGTTTCTTTTTTTAAAGATTTTAATACTTGAATTAAAATGTTTCTGTACACAAAAGGGTGGTGAGGTAGAACTATGCAGCTCCTGTTAAAAACGTCCAAATAAGCTAAAATACTGTAGGCTACCAAACGTTTCTTTTGAAGCAAAATTGAAGTTTAGCTTTTACAGCAGAACAAACAGCAGGAGTGTATTTTAGTGTGGGACATTTATAACAAAACAAAAACAATAATATATACATACTCAAGTATGTACTTAACCAGAAGAGTTAGGCAGATGATATTTGTACGATAGCAATAATACAGTACATTTCAACAAAACTTGTGTAACCATGCCAAAAACATAATTACGGATTTGACAGAGGTTGGCAATTTTCCGAGCCTTCACAGCACTTTTCAATGAGTGGCAGGAGTCTCCCTTGCTGATGAAGCTGTTTTGTATCTGTTCCCCCTCCAATGCACTGCCCATTGACAAAGACCCTTGGCACCTGAAAGAGTTCAAAAGAATTTAGTCAATATATTCTTACCATTCTAGCACATACTGATTGATTGTTGATTACACATTAATGACATGCTGTATATACCTGAAAATACATACCTTAATAATAATAATAAAACATGGATGTAGCATTGTGCAGTGACTGATATACACCGATAAACAAGTAGTACCAACTTAAACTATCTATTTAAATACAAATAAATAAATGACAGCACTTACGGTTCTGGCACCTGTCATTTGCGCCAAAGTCTCCTGAAGACGTCGACCATCATTGTGTTCATCCAGTTCAATGACTTTATATGAAGCACCGATCTCATTAAATACATTCTTGGCAACCTTACAGTAAGGACATGTGGTCTTGGAGAATATCACAACACAGTTCTTCGAGACGACATCCTATATTGAAAACATTAAGGTTATTTATTGCAGATTATATTTTAGGATGGGTTGTAACGCAGAGGCAAGATGTCACAAGGGCTAGATCTCCGTAGCCTTCACAACAGCAATAAAAGGCATAAAGAGAATTGAAATGTTTTTGATTTTATAATTATTTTACTGTTTGCTGTGCTGAAACAACTGCAACACACTCCTTGTTGTCAGGATTTAAAGAGACGATTCAAAATCATTCTGTAGCATCTCTTGTTAAACCCCAAGACACATGAACATACTGAAATTGACTAAGTGACAACTAGCCCCGGTCTCTCCACATCATAGTATCAAAGCTTACCTGAACAAACTGATTACAGGCCGAGCTTGACAACCCAGGAGCAGAAGATGTGAAGTTCCCCATTCTAGATAAACGACATTAACTTTGTTATAACACAGTTCTATTAACACAACACAAGCTGAGACTCACACCTGTAATAACCTTGTGATGATCACTGGTTTGTACAGAAGACCCGACGAAGATACAAGAAATGCGAATGCAGTTACTGCGGATACAAAAGAATGAGGCCGGCTATTTAAATCAGGCATTTTCCAACAACATCTACTGTCTGGTTCAGGCTAAAGCTACTACAAGTAAAGCAGATACCTGAAAACTTAACAGCCAGACTGTGAGCCGATCAGATCACAGAGGATTTAAACCTTAATGACCTTTTAAACAATGGTTTGACAGCTCTCCCGATTTACGTCACATGGCAGATATGTTATAATAAACAACCTATTATAATTTAAATAATCTAAAAATCTCATCTGTAATAAGAAATTATACTTGTGTTGACCTTAGGATTTGAGGTTTGTATTTGGACAGACAGGCTCTCGTGAACATTTTGACGGGAAGATAACGTAAATCGCTGCTTGAAAAATGAAAACCGACATCAAACGACAATCGATCACTTCTCTAAAATTCATACAATACACATTTTTTGATCCTATGTCCAAAACACACGCGTACCTCTAAACCGGAAACTCATTAGCATGACGTTTAAGACTAGCCCTGCGTTCCAACTGGGTTATAACGCCCTCCGAAGGGCCCTTCGGAGTGACAACAATCATGGCCGCCATATTGAAGGGTCGTACCAAACCGAAGTGCTCATATACCACTTCAAAGGGCACTTCAGAAGGAAGACTTTCGAAGGGTACAACTCATAGTCACTTCGGACTCCCGTGATTCTTTGCGTAGTGACGCCGCCTCCTTAAGGGCGCGGGATGATGACGCAGAAGTGCACTTAGGGATGCGCAGGGTAGAGCTCCACACATACGCTCCGCCCCTCACGCACGGCGTACGTTGCTACCGCCAATCTGGACAACCAACAACATAACACAACAAAAGCTAATTAAATGTTTAAACTGGAAAGTTTCCCCTGGCAATTATATTAATCCGCCACTTGATATCCTAATGATTTAGGGGTAGAAAAGCTATCTCTCTAGAACATGTTTATCTATTAGGGTTACCCTCTTAAGAAGTCTGGATGGGTCATATTTAGATTATAAAATAAAAACTAAATCTTTATTTAACACAAACGACTGTGATTGGCCAATGCAGACCAGCGTTGATAACAGTTACAGAAACAACATGATCATCGCAAATGTATTTAAGGATTTGTTCTTCAGAACCCCAACAAATACATTAATTTATATCAAAAACTGCGATGTGAGTGGTTGAAACCGTTCTCACAAGGTACAAACGTCAGGACATATTGATCGTTTCTATCCTCCTCTTTTTTTTTTAAATATGCAATTTCTTGATTTAGCCACAAGAGTGCTCTATTGTTCAGTTTAGATTAGCTGTTTATTTGATGTTTTTCTGTCCCGTCACTCCAATTTACTGAGCAAAGCTTTAAAACAGATAAAGATAGTAACATGTTTTGTAGGTGCTACCCCTAAATGTATCCATCACAACAGGGGGAACACATCCTGACAGGCGAAAATGTTGTCATATACTCAGCCCAGTAGCACGCCTAATGAAAGAGGTGGTTCTTTTCCTCAGGAAGGCAACCTTTTTTGCCATTTTCCCAAAAATGTAATATTTAATTATAAGGGTGAATTTTGATGAGTTTTTTGCACGAATTTTGTGCTGGATGAGCTTGTTGTTGTAAAAAGCACTTATACTGAAATGTTGCGCACACAATATATTTATGTTCTGTCCAGGGACCAGAGAAAATCAATGCCACAGTTATTTTAAATTGATGTCACAAAAAATGATATCTGTAAGCTTTTTTCCTCAAGGCACATTTCCAAAAATGGCCACCGGTCCCCCCAATCCGCCACTTGATATCCTTATGATGTAGGGGTAGAAAAGCTATAGCCTATAAATTATTTATTTATGTTTATCTATCAGGGTTACCCTCTTAAGAAGTCTGAATGGCTCATATTTAGATTTAAAAAAAAACTAACCTAAATGAAATGCTCGTAACATGCTGATTAATAATGCTTAATGTAGAAACGTTATGGATCAGAACCCGTCACAAACCTGGATTACAGCCCTTTATATTATTGGAATCATAGGAAACTTTAAACTGATTCATCGATAATTTTACCTTAAATTTGCTTAATTTTCGTGTTAACGATAAAGAATCAATTTATTTTGGCTACCTGATGCGGTGTCTTCAGCTCAGCGCGTTTTTTGGCGGGAGAGATTCGGCGCATGCGTAGAGGAAGGGGTCTCGAGTACTTTTGGCGCTATAAATATGTTATCGTCAACATTGAAACGTTGCGGCTGGTTTTGAACTATAAAAGTAGGTAAAATCATACTGCTTAATGTTGGACATGCTGTGAACAGATTTCTAAAATGACTTTTCATTGAAATGGGGATAAAACCGTATAAATGGGTTGTTGACAGACTAATATGCAAATTTTGTTGTGACGGAAAAAAAATAAAGATAACGCTTTCTTATGCTTTTTTATTTGATAAAAATAAATATTAATAATATAAAACAATGCTTATATTAACAGTTTGTTTTCTAAATTTGGCTACGTCACACCCTAGTACATAACTACCCAAATAAGGGAGAAATAATGAGTGTCGTTTTTCAACCATAGGCTGCCGCTGTGGCATTCCGTGAAACGTTTTAAAACGTAACAAGGGCCGTTTTCTGTTATGTGATCCCTTGATATTTCCCCCTTTTATGACAATTGATTTAAGGCTGCTCCATAATCTCTTCTCAAAAGGTGCCACCTTGCCGTTTGCTAGACAGAGCCAATTGATTTTTAACCAAGCCTTATGCATTAACCAACAAGAATTATGTCTGTTCTTGTAACTTTCTAAAGCATCAAAGATCCAATTTATGTTTATTTTGTCAGAACAATAATACATGTTGTGAAAACCCAAAAGGACTGCCATAAACATATTTTCTTTCTTTCAGAATTGCAGGAACAAAAGAAACTTTGCATTATTTATCGGTTACATCGTTTAAAGTTTAATGGCCTGAACTTCATCCGCATTAATATTGTTAAAGAAAGACGACCAGTGTGTCCTCAACTTTCATTTGGTGTCACGGTACACTGTATTTAAAGGGCCACTGTAAACAGTCTCCATCCTTAATTTTTAAAAAACCTCCCTTTATACGTTCTCTGTTCTAACTTTAACCTAAGTTAAAAATGCAGTCTTCTAAGGGATTTCTATAAAAGCGACATAAATATCTTTATAAAACTAAGACATAGTCCTGGTTAACGCTAAGCTGCGTCTGTGAAAGCGGGCCATAGAATTTTGTGATCAAAATGAGCAAGAAGATACTGGCATTTGCACAACACTGCAAAAAATGACATTCTTCCAGGGTCGGACTGTGAAGCAAAATCGGCCCTGGATTATTCGGCCCACACTGCCACTCTACCATTTCTGTCGACAAGGGGGGGGGTTATGTTTGCTGGCATCGGATCTCCACCATTTTTTTCGACGGGGGGGATGTGTTGTATCTAACGTGTTATTGTGTTACATGCATATGTGTCCTACTCGCTAATGCCTTCGTGTTGCGTGTATTCGTGTTTATCACTCGCCAATCTGTCCACCCCAAATGTCCATTCCGGCCCCATTCATTAGCGGCCCACTGGCCGGTCCGCCCCTTGTCACAGCCATAGGCCGCCCCTGCATTGTTCCGTAGCATTTTTGTCTTGTTTTTTAGTAGAAACGTCTTAAATTACGGACCATTTACATAACAAGAAAAGTGACCTAAGATATTTAGTCTTGTTTCATGAAAGAAAATATAAGAAGAGAGTAAGAATAAGCCTCAAGAAAATGTTTTTCAAAAGAAGAAGCATTCTTAGATAATGTAAACTTGCCTCTGTACACTGTAGTAAGCTTTGTGAGCATGTTTTTATTGCTCTTATGCTTTTTGTTGTCCTAATGTTTGACCCAATTGCTTCCACTGTTTACTCAAATTGTAAGTCACTTTGGATAAAGCGTCTGCTAAATGACTAAATGTAAATGTAATTCAAAATTATAAATTAAATCTATAGTAAGTTACTGGAGTAGTGTCTCAGAGATCATATGAGTTTTCTTTGTGAAACTAATAAACAAAAATCAACGAAAGAACGAATCCAGATTACTATCACCGTTTCCAGTCTATTTGATGTTATTTAAATGTGTGTTGACAAACTTGGAGAAGAATGTGTGTGACTCTTTTTAATAAATGAACAAACCCTATAATGGTTTGACTATTATTAGTTTCATTAGCATGCTTTAGACCAGCATCCTCAATAATCTCTCAATAATACCTTAACCCTTTTCATGCAAATGCTGCATACTTTTCTCGGAACCATGCAAAAGTCAATGTTGCCTTCCCACTTCCCTTCTGGGAAACAGGTGCAACCCACGTGTCACAAATTCACGACAAAATCCTGCTTACAATGCACTGTCTTGAAAGTAATGGCCGCCATTCACAAAATCGTGGCACAATTATCTCAACCCCTAAAAACGTAATTCCCCACCCCCATGCAGGGTTTCGCACTACGCGTCTGACGGCCGTCGCCCACGCGCTCCACAGTAAGGTGTCGCCGGAATATGCCCGGCTGATTTAACGTCTGTTTGCTGCATGCATTCGCGGGCAGCCATGTAATCAAGCAAGAAGCGACTGCCCTCATAAATCACAGTCCCTTGCGGACAATCAACCCTCGCTATATAGAGGCAGGCAGTAGTGAGGCCACTGATTACATTCACCGCCTTATTAAAACTAGTGCTGGCGAAGGAAAGGCGGGTGTCTTTTTATTTATCGTCGCACGCTTGTTCGGGATCTGCCGCCCGCTCTTAAAATGATTGGCGCGGTGATGGAATGATGCTTCAATTGAGTTCACTGGAGGAGTGGGTGCTGTCCCAATAATCTCTCGCCTCACTGAGCTGTGATTCCACCCTCCTGTCACAGCCAACTAACGTCTCCTTCCCGAGAAAGTCCGAGAAGCTTGTTTCGCCGATGCGCTTTGGCATTTCGTTAGAGAAGGTTACTGCACTTTGTCACGTAAGGGCTCGTCTTGAAGGACGTCATCGCAACTTGCATGTCGAGTTGGGCTTGATCGGCCTTTATCACTTTAGACGAATAAAAATCTCTGCAACGTGCCAGGGCCTGTCAGATGTCCTACACGCATCTAGAAGATGTCTGTAAAATGATAGAGGAGCTATTCATGGCTTTGTTTTGGGAGGCATGTTCAAGGGTGGGTGACGGCTTGGAATTGGCACGCCTGAGGGAGGACGGTTGGTTGCAGGTAGCCTTGGTGTTTAGATTCACAGAAGACTCCAGAGTAACTGGGCTGTTGCATTGCCATGGTAACAACCATTGATCGCAGAGTTGTGGTGGAGGGGAGTGGCACCAGCAGAAAAAGTGACAGAACACATCACGGCTCTCGAGAGAGATAGAGAGAGACTGTTATGTGAAATAGACCAGACACCTGTGGTGGAGTGAGAAAAATAAATGAAAGACTGGTTTAAATAAATGCTCAATGAAACACGGATGGAATGAAAGTCCTTTTAATAAGAAGAATTGTTTAATTGTTAAATTCAGAATGAAGAAACTGGCCTTGATCAAAAGATGACAGAAATGTAATTATTTTGCCATGAAAACATATTAACGGTGAATGATTTATAAAATGGCAAAAGATTGCTTCAATGAAAGATGCATTATAGGATATATGTTTGGTGCATGAAATGTAAGGCTCAAAAATATATACTGTACATCTGTAACTGATGGAAATATGCAAATTTGAATCTACTTCCTTAAAACGTGCTTTAGGATGCCATATACTGTAAGCACCATTTTTGGTTAAATGGTCTTATGACGAACCTTTAACATCGGAAGAACCTTTCTGTTACACAAATGTTTCTTTGTTGTTTTAAAGAGTTATTTAGAAGAGTAAATGAGAAACAAGTGGTGCTTATAAGAACCCTTGAGTGAATAATTCTTATAGAACCAAAAATGCTTCTTCTATAACAATGTGGTGAAGAACCTTTTGTAGCATCTTTTTGAGAGATTTATTTTGTAGTTTAAAATACAATACATTGAAACTCAAGGTCATGCCCCATGTTACGAAAACAAATACACAAAATTACATTCTTCTCAGTATACAAGTTTTGGCAATAACAGTGATATTCATAACGTCTTGGTTACGTATGTAACCTCGGTTCCCTGATGGAGGGAACGAGACGTTGTGTCGAGAACGACAGATGGGGTTCGCCCTTGAGAACCAATCAACTCTGACTACTATAGAAAAGGCCAATGAAATTTGGCGAATGCAATTTGCATGCCGGGCTCCGCCCCCGGAAATCCGGTATAAAAGGAGGCCGGCGTGCAGCATTCACTTACCTTTGTTCTGAAGAGCCTGAGACCTCTCAAACTGCAGCAGAATACGATACGTGTTCGTGGCATAAGGGACACAACGTCTCGTTCCCTCCATCAGGGAACCGAGGTTACATACGTAACCAAGACGTTCCCTTTCTGTCGGTCTCTCGACGTTGTGTCGAGAACGACAGATGGGGTTGCCTATGGAAAACGCCACAACGCTGTATCGCGTCACAATCTCTAGCGAAGCGACGGTAACAAGCCTGGGCATGTCATCTCGAAGCTTTCGTGAGACTGTAACCTTCCAGTGTGGTGGTCGGGGGGTTCCAGAGCTTTCTTGGAGAAAGATGGGTACAGCCCTGACCGGTAACTTTCACGGACGGGGCCTTAGCTCTCTATAGGCGAGAGGCCGTCCAGATCAGTTTACACCGGGTAAGCGCGACTCTTAATCAGAGAAGCGCTACAGAGGCCACCTCCTACCCGTGGGGAGGAATATGGTGGATATAGGTATGGTCTCGTCCTTGGAGGAGAACGCATGGAACGTGCGGACTGAGTAGTTAACCGCGAGGTGGAGGCCCACCTGGGGAAGCTCATGGGTTACCAGGAGTGGGAACCATTCTCATGAGGATACATCAGACGGAACAGCCCACGGAGGGGGTGTTACAGACGTCCGGTAGCACTAGGTCCGGTTAGAGCTATCTGTGATAGCTCACATGGTATCCCGGCCTAAGGGGGAAGGCTGCTCTGCCCAGCCAGCCCCCAGGGGGTGCTTGTTTGGTGATGGATGGAATGCCTATTCTTAACCAGTGTCTGGGTAAGAAGGGAGGCTGGTGAGGTACCAGTTTCTTAGCGATGTGTTCGGGTAAGAAGAAAAGGTAAATAGCACACTGACCCAACCTGTTAGAGGGTGGAAAGGTGCTTTCGCAGGCATACGCCCCCCCGGATGCCAGTCCTACATGTCGCCACGCAGGACGTGGGCTGACACCGGGTTTACGCGAAGGTTGTTAACCCTTGCGAAGGTGTTTGGGCATAGCCCAACCCGCAGCTCTACAGATGTCTGCTAGAGAGGCGCTTCTGCCAGTGTCCAGGAGGTGGCTAAACTCCGTGTGGAGTGAGCCCTCACTGCCAATGGGCATGGGAGATTCTGAGATCGGAATGCCGTCGTAACGGCGTCCACGACCCAGTGCGCCAGCCTCTGTTTGGAGACAGCCTTCCCCTTCTGCTGTCCTCCAACAGACACGGAGCTGGTCAGAGCTTCAGAGCTCTGCGTGCGGTCCAGTACGTACTGGACACAACACTAATCGGGTTGGGTCTTCCTCCCCTATGGGGAGCGCCTGCAAGTTCACCACTTGGCCCCGGAGGGAGTAGTGGGAACTTCTTGGGCACGCATCCGACCTGGGTCTCAAGATAACGTGAGAGTTTCCAGGGCCGAGTTTAAGGCAATCCAGGGACACGGAGGATGCTCGGTGGTCCCCTACCCTCTTGAAGGAAGTGAGCGCCGTCAGGAGGGCCGTCTTACTCTATGAGGAAGATCGGAACCTCCGAGGGGCTCTTTGGGGGGCCCTGAGGCTCCCCAGGACCACTTAGGGTCCCAAGAGGGTATGGAGCGGAGATGAGGCGGATTCCGCCCTCTCGCTGCTTAGGAACCTGGTGACCAGGTCGTGTTGCCCTAGAAACTTTCCACCGACTGAGTCGTGATGAGTGGCAATAGCGACTACATACACTTTCAGTGTGGAAGGGAGATGTTAGTCTCCAGTCTCGTGAGGAGGGGAACACAATCCTGATCAAGCACCTCAGTGGGTCTTTCTCGTTGAGAAAGACACCAGGACGAGAAGAGGCACCGTCTAGAGGCGTGTAACCGCCTAGTAGATGGGGCCCTAGCCTGGGTGATGGTCTCAGCCGTATAGGGGGAGTAGCCATCTTAGGATCTTCTCGTCCCGTCTCGAGACCAGACATGGGTGTTCCAGAGGTCTGATCTGGGATGCCAGAACGTGTCCTTCCCCTGAGAGAGCAGGTCCTCTGTCAGGGGAATGGTTCAGGGGGAGTCGCTGTCCAGAGCATCGGCTCTGAGGCCAAGTGCGGTTAGACCGGTGTGGTGTAACCAATAACACTTGGTGCTCCTGCTCCCTGACCTTGCACAGAGTCTGTACAAGAAGGCTCCTGGGGGGGGGAAGGTGTGCTTCCGCCCATCCCGCGGCCAGCTGTGCGCAAGGATATCCGTGCCGAGGGCAGGGACTATCAAGCGGGCAAATGGTGGTGTTACGGGAGGTGAACAGGTTTTACCTGGGCCTACCCGAACAGCCTCCAAATGAGCTGGACTGCACGGGGGTGGAGTCGCCACTCTCCACGAGGCATAAACTGGCGAGAAAGCACGTCGGCTGTCTAGTTCAGTTTGCCCGGGGTGTGTGGCCTGCAGGGAACGAGTCACCTGTTGACTCCACCGGAGGAGGCGTCGAGCAAGTTGTGTTTAGCTGCTGTGTGCGAACGCCACCCTGACGATCTGTATTCGCTACAGCTATAGTGCTGTCCTCGGAACAGCACGTGCATGTCTCGCACGAGAGGCCGTAGCCTGCTCAGTGCAAGTAGCATAGCCCACAACTCTTGGCAATTGATATGCCAGCGCAGGCGGGGGTTCGTCCAACACCCCACCTGCGTGCCCGTTGCACACTACACCGCACCCCTGCAGGGAGACTTCAGTCGTCACCACGACCTGCCTCATAACCTGCTCAGAGGGACCTGAGTCCGTCGAAAAAGTCATAAAGACTAGGGGTTATGGTGCGTCGGCAGCAGGGCGGCATCACCATGCGCCTGCTGCCGGTGTGCCACGCTCTCCTCGGAACTCGACTCTGAAACCAGTGTTGGAGCGGTGTCATGTGCATCAACTCGAGGGGTATTAACCCGCGAGGACGCCATGTGTCCCAGGAGCCTCTGAATTGTTTCAGGGGGACCGCTGTCTGCCTAAAATGTTCATTTCAGACAGTTCAACACTGGTTGGGCACAACTGCGGACAGGTGTGCCGACATGGTGACAGAGCTGAGTTCCATACCGAGAAAGAGGATGCTCTGCACTGGGGAGAGCTTGCCCCTCTCTTGGTTGACCTGGAGTCCCAATCGACCTAGGTGCCGGAGCACCAGGTCCCTTTGTGTACATAACAGATCTCGCGAGTGTGCCAAGATAGGCCAGTCGCTGAGATAGTTTAGTACCCGCTCGCCTTCCTCCTCTCAGGGAGAAAGGGCGGTCAGGGACAGACCGAAAGGGAGGACTCTGTACTGATATGCCCGCCTCTCGCACGCGAACCGTGGGAACGGCCGGTGTCGAGGAGGATCGAGACATGAAAGTAAGCGTCCTTCAGGTCGATTGCCACGAACCAATCCTGACACCTCATAGATGTCAGGACGCGCCTCTGTGTGAGCACCCTGAATGGCAGCTTGTGAAGGTGCTCTGTTCAGGGTACGCAGCCTTTGGGGGCAACCCGCCGTCTTTCTTGGGAACGATGAAGTGCGGGTGGTGACCCACCGAACATCTTGGTTTTGAGGGACGAACTCGATGCCTGTTTTGCCAGAAGGGTGGTGACCTCTACCCGAAGTACGGAGGCGTCCCTGCCTCTGACAGAGGGAGAGATGATGCCCCGAAACTTGGGTGAGTCTCTGGCGAACTGGATCGAGTAACCAAGACGGACCGCCCTCATTAGCCAGCGAGACAGTGTGGGCAGCTCTCGAGCTCCCAGGGACTGTGACAGGGTGACCAAGGGGACGGTCTGCTTCATCATTCCCACGGGGGGTGGTTCGTCGGCTGGCGGAGCTAACCATGTCGCGGGGAGTCCCCGGAGGGAAGGTTTTTGCTCCGCCTGCTTACCTGCCTGGCGGGACAACGGCACGCACTGTCGGTTTGAGAGTGGTGACGGCTGTCGTATGTGTACGACCTCACGCCTCGCCAGGGTGTGAGGTCGGTTCACCGAGCACAGTCCAGTGGAGTGTGCGATCGGCTGCAAGTAAACCCGGGGAGAACAGAAAACTCAGTGAGTAAGTGGGCGCCAAGCCCTAACAAGGGCCCGGCTTTGGTGACGAGGCAGGAGTCGTCCCGTACCGACCGATCAGAGCCGTGGCTGTGAAGGTTCGGGCCCGATGTTGTTCTCCCTCGGGTCTTCCCGTCAGTGTCCCTTCTCGCGAGGAGGTTGCTGACGGGGTGGAGGTTTCCCCCTCGACCTCTGCTTCCGGGGTGCCGCCTGTGGGGGCACAGGAACCGGAGCCGATGTCGAAAGGGTCCTGGGTTGCAGGGAAGCAGACGTCACGTGAGATCTCGGAGGCCTGTAGGCGGCCGAGTCGCGGCGTGAAAAAAAAAAAAAAAAAAGTGGTTAATTGCCACTGTCTGCTTCGCCGTCAAAAAACTGCTGAGCGCAGTCCTCGACGGTGTTACCAACAACCCACCCTGCGAGATGAGTGCATCAAGAAAGCGGACTTCCTTGCTGTCACTCTTCTGCACAAGGTATAGCCGGGGGTGTCTCTCCTGGACCACTACCGTGGACATCGTCCGACCCAGGGCCCGTGCCGCCGCCTTAGTCGCCCGTAGAGCGCTGTCAGCGGTGGCACGGAGATCCTGCATTATACCCGGGTCGGCCTTACCCTCGTGGAGCCCTCTCAACGCCCTGGCCTGGCGGACCTGCAGGATGGCCAAGGCATAGAGAGAGGAGGCAGCCTGGCCCGCAACATCGCAAGCTTTCGACACCAGTGATGCCGAAGTCTTACGTGCTTTGGACAGTAGGAGTGGTCGATCCCCCCCCAGGTGGTAGCCGTCCGCGGCACAGGTGCACCGCAGGCGGACGTTCCACCCGGGGGATCTCGACGCAGTCCTTGGCTGCCTCACCATCGAGGGAAGTAAGGGAGCCGGAGCTGGTTTCACTGGAACGGTCCGTGAGTGGAGCGTTCCAAGTTTTACACAGCTCCTCATGCACCTCCGGGAAAAACACGGCACCCGGGGTGGGCGCGGTTTGCACCGCGCACCGACCTCGGGAACCACGTATCCCCGGGTTAGCACGGATGACATCACTTCTGCTTCCTCCTGAACTCGACCGCTGGGGGTGGAGTTTGGATTCGGCAGAGTCGGATGCCAGTCTCCCTCCGATGCTGCGAGCGACATCTCATCTACGTCACACATCGTTTCCGAGTGTGTGCGTGAGGATCCGGACGGTATGCCACCGCCGGTTGGGGAACGTTCAGAAGAGCGAATCGGGGTGCGATCGGCCCGTGAGCACTTGGCTGGCGGGTTTACGTTCGCAGAGTTCCCCGTATCACTAACGCTGCTAACGTGGGTGGTCATCGGGGCCGTAGCCACAGATGTCACAGCCCGGGTAGCAGACGAAATGGTGGCTGGTTCCCGTAGGAAGACAGCCACCCGTGACCGCAACTTCTGAATGACAATCTGCCCGCAGTGCAGGCAGATGTGTCAACGAACGCTGCTTCAGTGTGCTGGACGCCCAGACACCTAATGCAGCGATCGTGTCCATCCCCCTCCTCGATGAGGGTGCCGCACCCAAGAGAACAGCGGGACATGCCGCGCTGGAGAATGCTCAGTCAGTCCTGAAAAGGACTTTTAGAAAAAATCTCTAACACCTCCGGAACCGCCGAGACGCCCAGGGGAAGGTCGCTGCAGGAAGGGACGATCCGCTGTAACACGTCGTAGCACCAGCGTGTAGTTGTAGAGGATTGAATCCTGAGTTGTACTCATGAGCGATGGCTCTGAAGAACAAAAGGTAAGTGAATGCTGCACGCCGGCCTCCTTTTATACCGGATTTCCGGGGGCGGAGCCCGGCATGCAAATTGCATTCGCCAAATTTCATTGGCCTTTTCTATAGTAGTCAGAGTTGATTGGTTCTCAAGGGCGAACCCCATCTGTCGTTCTCGACACAACGTCGAGAGACCGACAGAAAGGGAACCATGATTATGATATTCACAACCATAATATATGAAAATATTGAAAATCATTCAGAGCCAGTTTTTGACACTTAAGAGCCGATGGTTATTCTCTTGTGACTCATTGGCCAAAAAAACTAAATAATCAAAATAAAAGATCTGAATTTTCTGAATCTGAATTCTCGATTTTCTTAAGTCAGGACTAAGCCTTGCACCGTGTCTACACAGGATGCATCCAGTGTGGACAAAATCTGAAATTGTAATAGATTTTAATACGTTTCTAATGTCTTGTGTTGTGCCGCGTCGGCCCTGTCACGTCCGGTGTGGACACGGTGTCAGGTAAACTAGTTTAAAAAACAAACATTAGTGTTCGACTTGAGACAAAACAAACGCTCTGATATTTTTTCAGATATGCCATTGCAAGTTGTTTTCTATCAAAACACCTCTAATATTTAAGTTAGTCTGGAACTAGGCTTAAGCCCTGTCCTGGAAACCACCCCATATTGTGATAATATTGTTATCATGAATTGTATTTTGCCCATTGATAATCTTGTAGTGAAACTGAGAGCTCTAATTCATTCAACGTGTCCTAAAATGTTTTAAAACATTTGTACATATTTGACAACAATATGAAGAATAAGCATCGCAGCCCTCTGGATCGTAATTGAATTGCATCGTGGTGTGCCTAGAGATTCCCACCCCTACAGGAAAGCTTATAGAGCGACATTATTTACAACACTGGTAACAAACTATTGTGCTTATCTACAACATGAATCGCGAACAAGAGTTTTATAGTGTTGCTTTAAGCGCTTAAAGACAGCACAAGCAAAAAATTATGCTGAACTAAACATTGGAAGTCAAATATGAACTATGCAATAACCCCGATTAACTATATAAGTATATAAGATAGGACTGAAACGAGAGATGTCATTTCATATACAGTGCGATATTCCGTCTAGAGGCAGCAGCTGAACTGTTACCCGTTCAGAAAGACCCGGCAGCGGTGATATGAGGTGACGGGGGAAACTTGTCACTTACCTGTGATGTGTTTTACTGTGAAAAAAGATTACTGAAGCACCGATAAGGAGATGCTGCAAGGTCAGCGTAATTCCTGCCTGAGATAAAGTAGTCAAGCTGTTGGCGGGCAGATGGAGGCTCTGAAGCCAAACTGATAAAAGCTCTCAGGATGAGAAGCTGTAAGGTGGAAAGGTACCGATAACTGAGATGGGAACAGGACCACCTATTTGTAGAGGAAATGAAGGTGTGACAAATCAAGTGACAGATTGATAGTAACTAAGAGTACTTTCAAAGTGGTGGTAGATTTTATATAACATAGAGACTTGGGTATGGAGGTCTGGATGGCGTCAAATCATGAGTTGTTTTAGGGGGGAATGAAGTTATGTATTTTTTAAATAACATCACAAAATGTGGATTAGAAAGATAATATTCTCCATTTTTTTATTCCATCTTGAGTTTAAGGCAGGATGTTTGGGCTATGAACCTACTATTATTTGAGTCATTTCTTCATGTGGAACTTTTGATTCACCGCAGAACAAGCCTTGTCCTTTTGTATAGCAGTGAAGCCTCCATGACATATTGCCTTTTCCTCCCAATCAAACTATGATTCACACTTTTTCCACACCTGGTACTGTCCAATTATAGCGGCGCTTCACTTGGGTGGAGGTATCTATTTCCCCCAGCGCCTCTTTGGGGTGTATTTCATATGCCGTCTTGAATGGACACTAGTGGATTACTGAGATCAAGAAGCTGTGAAATCCCTTCTGAGACCTTGAACAACCAGGATCACTAGTGTGTGCCTTTTCAACAAATGCCACCAAGGGCAAACCATCCTTCCCGAATACAGAGCGGAAACCCCCTCCACACGAGTCCACTTAAGCACACCGGTGGAGAAAGAGCCCTCCTTTGCTACTGTATTGGCTTCAGTCGGGAGTATGTTCTCGTTTTTGAATGAATTTTCAATGCTTTTTAAACACTTTCAATTTATTATTTTTATTAATACTGATAATATTTTTTGCAATATTTTTGCATGCGCAATAATGAAGATTATATCATTAAAGGCGCAATCTGTAACTTTTTTTGGTAAAAATATAATCATGATTTTTAAGTTGAGCTTCACTTGGGTAGAGTTTTGCTGGAAACGAAAAGATGCTACTGTGTGGTTTAAACACAGATGGCGATAAAGAGTCAAATGAGGAATAGTGAATCAAAGGCACACCATGCAAGACTTTTTCATTGAAATATCCAAAAACCACTAGCACCTGTTATACTGTATATTTGTTAACATGTGTACTAATATTATCCCAAATGTTCCTAAATATAGCTGGGTTTTCATTACAGATGTGTGCAAAAAGATACTTTTTAAATGGCAATGAAAAAATATTTTGACGTTATGTAACCGAAATGTAGATTTTTCATGTCACAATAAACTGTTCTGGCCAAAATTCTTTGCGATTTATGTCGGGTTGCCAACCAAGTTAAGAGGTGCGTACCGCCACCTACTCTGATGAAGTGTGAAGAGAAATCGATCCCAAACATATCACTTCATCTAATATGAATATATGAATTTTTAGACACCATGTGACTTGTAATGCGACAAAAAACGTTTCCATTGCAGTTTTGTGGAATATTCCTGTATTGAATTGGCTAAAAAAACACCTCATGTAAGCAAACATTTTTTGGATATATGGACATTAAATTAAACTACCCATCCATGTCTAAATTTAGTCAGGTATAGTGATTCGGATGTAATATTTTCAACACTCCTCATGTTACTATATTTGATCTCTTATTAAACATTATGTTTCTCTTTGCCATAAAATTAATACAAATAATTTTCCAGATAAAGATCTGGAAAACATCTGTCGTGTTAAAACTGTGTAAACGTCTTAGACTAAAGCAATAAGCCTCAAGAACTAGTGGGTTACAGTGTCAGCTAAGGGCGTATTACAAGGCAGTTTACATACATTCTGAATCATAAACATAACACAGACACTTTGCGACAATTCCGAAATCAGCTTTGTGATCGTTCTCTAACGCTTGGGATTCAGAACAAGAGGTGTTTTCCAAAAAAGCCACATTTAGCAGTTCTGACGTATATTGTGCAATGCAGAGAAAGTAATTTGTTTTCTCTGTCATTCCTGGATGCGCCCATCCGAGCTTCCCACCACCGCTCGCTCCCAACACATTGAGCAGATCCGCTTTATTTATGGAATGACAGATGGGCCAATTATCATAAAACCAAGAACGGTGCCTTTTGCTTTTCAAACAGTTGACTTCATTATCCGCAAGAGCGGAGGAGAGGATGGAGAGATGAAGGAGGAGAGAAAAGACGGAGGAAAGAGAAGGGAAAAGATTGTGAGCTTCATACCTCTGGAGCCTGACCTTGCGAAACAAAGGTTGCCGCGCATAGCAATAAGTTCTACGGGATGGAGAATCAACGAGGGGCTAGAATACAGCTTGCATTGTGATTGGCTCTTTTAACTGTGAGAGGAAGTCTACCTTGAGCGGAGTGAAGAAATTTCATAATTTTTGCAGAAGACACAGATGAATAGCTTTTCATGCAAAAATGAGCAAGTCTATGAGGACCCGGGGGATACTATATGTTCTGCTCAGGAGACTTAATGGAATTTACCTCAGATTCTCAAGAGGAGCTTTAAATAGAGGCAAATAAGACATGTTATACAGTAAAATTGAGTGAACTTGATTTTTGAGTCGGTAATGTAGAAGAAGGCTTTGGCAAAAACCGCATTGTTGTTGCCAACACACACTCACTTTCAACGGATCAATTGTAATTTATTTTCAGTCTAATGCAATTTACTAATAAACTAGTCAGCTAAAATATTCTTAATACACCAAGGCCGTCCGATATTGAAGAATAATGTGACATGCAATAACTTGCTAAATAATGTTATTTAATATGTGATGCAATAAAGCTTCAAGTTTGCTAAATAAATTTAAATTATACTAAAATAAATATAAAACCTACACAACTGTATTAACCTAAATTAAATAATAATAACCTGAATAAAAAAAAACTGTAAAATAATATAACCAATATACACTCTCAAAAGTATTCATAAATATTTTACGATATGGCTAATTTGTATGAATTCTTATGACCGTATTTGTACGTTTTACTACGATTTGCTTTTGTGCAAGTGACATAAAGGGTGAGGTTGGGGCTTCAGTATTTCCTTTTTCTAATAATCGCACGTTTTTGTATGATTCACATACGTATTTATCCGATTCCGAATTAGCCACATTGTAAAATTCCCACAAATTCCCATGAGATCTGGTTCATATTCATGTTTCACATTATATCTGAGAAACAAAAGCATCTCTCTGTCTTGCCAGTCTATCTTCTCGTAGCATCTGGTTAAAACTTTGACTATATACATTTAAAAAATTGCATTATGCAATAAATTTCAACATAACCTCGCTATGCTTCTAAAACGTAGTATGTAAAAAACACTATATTTTTTAATTGACAACATAGGTCTACTGTGTTGTCAAATTTTACAAGGACTTTTTAATACGTTTTATTGGTTAGATATTTGCAAAACCCAGTGACAAACATAAAGGTTGACCAAAAATAATAACACAAAAAAATATCACAAAATATGGAAATTCATAGTTTAAGTACAACAGCATGCGATATATTTGCTATGGCCAAGAATTATTCAATCTGTTAGGCTCAAAATATAATAATTGAATAAAATGAAACATTTACTGATTTCAATGTAATGTGACAGTCATAAAATGCCACATTTGACGACACTCTATTGTGTAACAACTGCTATTAAAAGAAAACAAACAGCACTCCCAGTTTCATTCATATGATTAAAATTGCGGTTTAGTGAACGTCTGAACTTGTCTGACCTGTTCTCCACATACCTTCCTCCGCCAACTCCCAGCAAGCTTAAGGGAAATCCCTCCAGATCGCATAATGAAAGCTGTGGACATTAGAGGCCTTTTAAAGACCTCAAGGGAGCTCCGCGCTCCCTCATTCAACTTCTGCAAGACACTCCAGATTGACATGCTTGCTGGTTATATTATATATGCTGGGGCAACCAGTCAACCTTGGAGTCTTGCTTGAGCTGACGGCTTAAATTTGTAGAGGGGTCTGCCGTTACAACCAGTGACGTTACAGTAGATATAAGACAATGTATCTTGGGAAGTGATATGTAGGGGATGAGATCCTTCAGCAATCATTCAGCATGAAAACATGAGATACTGTATATGACAGCTGAGATTGGCAGAGGGTATTTTTGGAGATCTTTAAAGCAGATCTTATGTCGGCACATGATGTGCACGTATTGAGAAGATTTTTGATTTACGTTTGTTCTTGACAGTCTCGAACAGTTTGAACCATGACGGTTTTGAAGTTCATGTGGATACTGAAGGTCATAAATTATGAATTCACTACAAACCGAAGTGCTCTGGGTTTTTCGTGTGGCGTGGACCCTGTGGACCACTAAATCAATCAAAAACATGATGAAAGATTCATGGTAACTTGCTGTTTGAACCCCTTATGGTAACATGTTAAAAGATACAAATTCTTTAAGAAGATTTTTAGAAAGGAGAACCACTTTTTGTGATGAAACATCCCACTGATATTAAAGGAGCCGATGGTTATGATATAGGACTTTCTTTGTATAACTCACAATATTTCACAAAAATGAACACTACAGATCGAAAGTTTAAGAACACTTTCAAGAATAATAAAAACTCAAGACTAAAGCGAACTGTGGAAATGATGTTGCAACTAAAATAATAATCATAAATATTTTTTTTATATTTAGCATTTTCAGTCTAGTTACCTTGTGCCTACAGAATTTGCAGAAATGCTTTTGAAACAACATTAAAGTAGTTATTCTGTGCTCTTATTGGTTGCTCCGCATTATTCAGTCAATGTCATCCATTTCAAAAACCTTTTTTGTGAAATAAAATGTAAGAACACATAACATCGAATTCTTACACACATTAAGATCAAAACCTTAAGATAATGATAAACATTTGTGCTTTTAAACTTTTCACCGGCAGTTGATCACATTTACTTGGTCTACATGGTCTATGTCAGACCTCATGAATATTTATTTCATGATTATTTTCTATGAATAATTAATCAATAATATCTGAAAAAAACATTACGGCTTTTGCTCTTTCTTGTTGCAGCCTAGCCGCTTTTTTTACGTTACACACAATTTTGTATAAATGGAAACTGTATTTATTTTTGACTGTGGTGGAAGAAATATAATATATATCCCAAAATATATTACCCATAGGCAGGGCTGAATGTTAACTTTGCACATTGCACCGACGCTACAAAGGTTTACAATTTTGTAGCACAGTACAAATATAATAATACTACAGTATACTGCATTAAAAGTCCTAGATACTATAGCATTTCTGAATCTTACTACAGTAAATATTAGAGTATACTTAAACTACAGTTTTAACTAGTTTGCCATAGCAAATACTATAGCACACACTAGTATTTTTTCATTGGAATTATCAGTGTCCCAGGACTTTTACTTTGGCGATCGTCACAAAGGACTGTAAATCACTGTCCACAAGCACTTTGCATGAATGTTGTGCTATTTGTGAGCTTTATATGCGTGGTGACGTCTAACGCCCCCACCAAAGGAAGTAGTCGCTTTTAGCAACTTGTCAGCAACCACCGTTTTTAAGACACAATAACGCTTTAAAAAATCCCAAGCGGGTTATTATTGGTGTTATTTATGTCATAAAATAAAACGTGAAAATATTGAGAGGTAATGTTTACCACAGACCTTATTTAGAGCGATTTACCAAAAACCCATTCAAAAAACCCATGGACTTTGGAGTGTCAAAAAATATAAATCGCATCCAGGTTTTGCACACAAATATATGTCATCTCCGAGCCTTCCTACTAACCAAGAAAATGTTTGACCCAACAATTAAGGATTAAAACGTCATCGTGAACATCATGTTTTGATCCAATGTTTTGGTTTTGTCCATTTTTCACCCAGTATTTTTTCAACTGTGTCAAAGTACAACCTCATTTACATTAGCTGTTAACCAAATGTGTTTTCCTTATCCTGCATATAATGTATCAAACAAAGCCGCTGGGTAAATATGATGAATTATGAAAAAGTCACCCATTAATTGTTGTAAAAACTCTTGTGTTGTGTTCTTCAATGATACTCGGTTCTATTCTATCATTCTGTCAATCCAAAGAGTCGGAATCAGGGATATAGCAGGAGAGGAATGTTGTGGGAATATTTTCAACTAATGTCAGCCATCAATCGTCTGTGACATTTGATATTTCAAAAAATGAAATCAATGTGAGCATGTCACTGCGTTACAAATGGTTCGTACTGTCTGAAAGAATCTCTGAGGCAATAAGTCATTGAGCCTCCAGTAATCATTGGGCACACAAGGCCATTATGTTGTTTCTAATTCTGGTTTCTTATTGCTTCCAAATGGCATACAACGTTAAAAGGCTTTTAAAAGATGGTTCTTTGCTGCCACTAAACATATATCTGTGTTAAAAACAATGTCTAAGTCTTGTCAGCCTTTTCAAGCGCCTTTTATCGGAGAGTTACCTTGAAAGCTAGTCCTTCTCAGCCGCAACACCTCAAAGCAGATCAACACATTGATTTTTCCATTCGGACATCTCCCGGAAAACATAGCCATTATTGGTAAGAGAAATTGTGGTCTTTAAAGAAGCTGGTCTAGGACTATCTCCCATCACAACAGTTATACTTTGTGTGATATACTTTGAGCGGTTTGGTAGCCTTGTGAGGAAACTATACTTACCAACAGTTATTTCAGTTAAATAACCAAGCTGACTCATATGAGAAGAAGACGTATTTAATGAAACGCCCTTTATCAGAATAAGGATTAACAAGGGCGGTTATTTACTTAAGGACAATGAAGAGCTTTTAATTGTTCATGGAGCATTGTCTTAAATTCCTCACCTGTTTCAGCACGGACAAATGATGAATGGTTGGACTCTTCCTCATAATACCTGACAGATCACAAAGTTGGCGGAAACTTTAAGGCGGTGACTTTTTCATAGCTCAGGACATTTGATGGGAGTTTTCAGTTGAGTTTGATTTAACTATGAACTTAGTCTTGTTTCTACTGAAAAGATTACCAGAACAGAAAAAATGAGACAATTGCTTCGGAAAAATATGAAGAGTATGAAGATGTAAATTGAGTGTAGATTGTTGAGGTAAAATAATCTGGATTTGGGTCAATTTCATAAGAATTTTCATATTGAGATCTTAAATAATATGTACTTTGAAGGCAAACTTGCCATATCTGAGCTCAGTTTGTGACTAGACCTCTTCTGAAACTTATTTGTGAGATTTCTGGATCTTTTTCTAAGGAGAAATATCTGAGATGGATAAGAGTTAATAAAAGTTTCCATTTGCTCTCCATTCAATTTCATTGCCGTCTAGAAATAATAATAGATATTCAAGAGATCTTTTCAGTGATTTTCTTATGAATCTGTTGCTCAGAAATATCTCCAAACTGTTTAAACCTCCTCAACAACCGCCATCTATGAAGTCTGCATGTCTAATAAATGAACATGCAGAATTCAGTCATTCAATACTGGCAATTTCCCTCTCTCGCCCTTGTTTCTATGTTATCGGGTTTGCTTCAACGCTGGGGCATTTATCACACTCCAGCACTCACTATATTTCTGGAAATGCATCTCGCAGCGACCCACTCCATCACACCGGACATCACAGCCCTTTCCCGGGGTTCACTTTTCACACGTTTAGTAGAGCACAGGTTTTCAATACTGATCAGTCACAGCCTCTTTCCTGTTCATTCATCACCCGCACTCACTTATTTTTCTCCTATTTCTCTCTCTCTATTTCTCTCTGGTAAATCACTGTTGTGGATGAAGTGCACTAATCTTTCTCGGTGATTGCATGCCGAGCCGCAGAACGGAAGATGGTTGTGTTTGTTATATTCTCTCAAACTTGGCCACGACTTTGATTTTCTATTAATTGTGGAAGATAAATGTTTGAGAACAGATGAGGATTTAATGGATTGCAATCCACTGGTTAAGCAGCATTGCTGCAAGTCTTTTTCCAGAGGGAAGCCTGTTCCTATTAGATTGGTTTAAGATCGAAGCATGACTGTCATTGAAGACATCTAGATACTCTTTTGACAATTTACCTTTTTTGATCATTTATAAAATAATCATTGATAAAATAATATACAGCCGCTGAAAAAATTAAGAGAGCATTTAAAATTATTTCCGTGAATTACTAACAATATTTCTTCCAAATTTCAAATAAAAATGTTTCTATTTGCATTTATTTGCAGAAAAAATAAACTGGACAAACAGGTCAAAATAACAGAAGGATGCTCTGTATTTTTTCAGACCTCAATTACTGCAAGAAAACAAGTTCATATTCACCTTTAAGAAATACAACAGTAATATTTCCACATGTCTTTAGAAAAAGTACAAAAAAACATTTTTTATGTAGTAACCTGGATTTTATCACAGTTTTCATGTGTTGTCAGTCTTTCACATTGTTGTAGGTTTACTTTGTTTGATTTTGTTGAAATTCAACAGACACTGGACTGGCCACAATTCACAATTACACAATTATTTAGCCACAATTCTGGCTAAATAAAAATTTGTAATGGTCTCCTCGGTTGCTCCACACAACTGTGTTTCAGGGGTTAAATAACGTGTTTTGCCTAAGTGGAAAATACATATTATGTTATTTCCTCAAATGTGACTGTTATACTTTGACATCCGGCTTTTGTGACAAATACAAAAAGCAGAAGTAATTTTGTGCTCAAATCTGTTCTATTTATACTCCTTTTTACATTCTTACATTTCCTTATCCAAAGCTGCTTTTAGTGTGAATGTAAATGACCAGTATGTCTGTCCTTTATGAATCAAACTGCAAACTTTAGTGTTGAAATCCCAAATTGTAGCTACAGAAACACTACTGTAAACAAACTTAGATCTTATATAAACTAAAATATTCTTGCTTAACTTTACTTAGCCTCAGAACCAATCTTTCAACGTATAATGAAAGCAACTGCTTTTCAGCATTTACTTAAAGTCGGGGTGTACGATTTCCGAATAACGCTTGTAAAGACAAAGTCGGGCCGAGTGCCAAAACAACCATGTTGCTAATCAGTAGTGATGCGCACATTGCAAAGGATTGACGTAATTCAAGCCGAGAGCTGACAAAAGCGAAAGTTGGGGGTAGGGGTGTTTCTGTTTTGGTGATTTAAACATCAACAACGGCTATGAGAAATCGGACACCCGTACTGTAAAACAAAACATACTGCTATGTCATATTGTGAAGCACAAATGCTTGTGTATTTTGTAAGGGTACATTTCGAGTCACCTGTAATTTGATGTGCTGCAATATGAAGTCTACATCTAGCGGTTATCGAAGTCGAATACACAGTTAATTAAAACTGGACTGACGAATGAGTAATGAATATGATAAATAAACTCTTCGAATGTTGCCCACGTCATTTTAATTGGATTACTCTCTGCTAATGTATCGTGAAGCCCCCCCGCTAATTATATATTTTGACCCAGGGCAACACTATCTACTTTATCATTAAAGCATTAGGATCTGCTTCCATCTGGGGAATGATTGCCAGAATTTCAAGTCTCATTTTAATTTAATGAGTACATAATGGTGATTTAAATGTTGATATTTCTCCATAATGTTTGGAAATTTGCATGAATTATGCAGATGTTCCCACCGAAGACATTTTTAATTTCGCAAATGACGTGTGTGACTGTTTGTAACAGTCAATTAGAAGTGAATTATTAGCGATAATGTTTATTTTTTCGGACTCACGGTCTTCAATCAAATCTATTTTTGAAATTAAGCGAAACTTGTTGTGAATATATTCATTCTCGGGCATCTCAAGGGTGACCAATGTTGATCGACTCAATCGTGCGTGGAGAGTTTTCAAACCAAGTTGTACGGTAGCTAAAATACATAGATTTGCAATGATGAAAACAATTACATTCAAAAAGACAACGTGCGTAAGAAATACATTTAATAAATAGTTTTACCTGCACCTTCAACAGGGGCAGACCTGTATACAGTATTTAGTCAATGTAAAGCTTTGAAAAATATTCTTTTAATCATATCTTACATCTATGCTGCAAGTTTCATATATATTATTTCAGTTACATGTGTTTTATTTTGGTTTGTTGACTATTAACCATTTGTAAGTCTTAAGTCGTTATAAAAACAAAAATCTTCCTACTCATAATGCCAAGGGTGAACATATCTGAGAATCAATGAAAGTGTCACAGTACAGATACACCACCATATGATATTCCCCATTTTTATACAGAAACAGTGAGGATCTCATTAAAATTGGCCCTTCGCTTGAGGAGGAAATTTGACAACCTCTCATTTAATTGGCACCTGAAAATGGTGACGTCACCATCGTTTCCTTTCTGTTGTGCATGCTATATTGCACAAAGCTTCCATCTTAAAAAGATTGCAACAGGTTTACAATACATAACATTTCTTTTAAAATAAAAAAATAGTTTTAATTGACAATACCAAAAAACACTGTGCTGTTCCCTATCCCATACACATGCTGTGGTATCGCTACTGCACCCCTGAGCCCTGGCCAATCACCGAAGCCCCACCCACTGCAACTTCCTATGCCGCGGCCGCCCACTCTTTTCCTTGGCCATGTTAAGGCAAGGATTGTGCTTGTTGCTTTGCAAGTGATTCCAGTACTTCATGAGTTCATGTGGCTGGAATTGGTGGGAGGTGATCAGGTGACTGTATTTGCAGCTGGAGTAGGACACTCTCCAATGGTTGAAGAGAAACTCATTTGGTGGCGGCACCGGGTCGATCCGCAGTTTCGCCAAGCAGATCCCCACGTACACGTCTTCGAGGTGAAGACGGCGGATGCTCAACGAAGCATTGTAGATTTTCCCTGCCATGTCGCCCGAGAACACGTAACCCGTTCCCGAACAAAATATAGGATACCTCTCGCTAGAATACAACTCTGGGGGCATGTACCATTTGCTGTCTTTGTTGCGGTTGGGAGCGTAGCCTCTCATTAGGTAGCCTGTGAAGTAATTTTGCCGAGGCGCCGTGTTTGGCTTTAGCAGCTTTTGAATGAGATATTCGGTGTTGACGAACATGTCGCTGTCCGTCTTCATGATGTAACGGGCGTGCGGACAATACTGAGCCACCCAGCTCATGCCCATGAGCGTCTTGATGGTGAGGTTGTAATAGGTGTCCATGAAGTCCTGCTGGATGATGTCACGGTACTGCGTGCTCTCCTCCTCGATGGCGCTCTGAGAATACACATCGGGTCTCTTTCCCACGCCAAGCAGAAAGAGGCGTACAAACCCATAACCCATAGCCACGCTTTCGTTCCCCCAGGTCTGCCTGATGGCATTTCTGGCCTCCAACTGTCTCGGTTCTGCTGCAATTAGCAAAACCAGGAAGGGCCCGCTGTCATTGCATTTGTACGGTTCATTAAGCACCCAGTGATAAGGCTGGGCTGCCAGCCGACCTCCCACTCCCATTTCCCTGTGCAAGCTCTTGGTGTTGCCGTTGATGTCCGTGTTGTTGGTGCTCGCCGAGGTCTCCAACGCCTCTATTCCCCGTGCAGTGATCTCTACCTGGTGAGAACTAAAATTGAAGGTAGTGGATGGTTTAGGCAGCACGTACGTATTGTCTTTCCAGAGGCTTCGCAACGAGCTTTGGTTTCCCTTCGCGCGTTCCTTGTGGGGACGCAGACCCCGAAAGGTGTAAACCAGGGGGTTGTCTCGCAACCAGCTCCGGCCTTGCAGCAGGTCCTGGTGTAAGTAGATGAGAAAGAGGGCAAAGAGTGAGGCCAGCGAGAGGAGGCCTGCTACATGTGTGCGGAAGAGCGACCGCTTGACATTCCAGGTCATCTTGATGGGGCAGAAGTGTCGCCGACGCCACTGCATGATGTAGAGCGGGGCTGCTTAGCAAAGCACGGCGGTCACAACCAATCACATCAAACATGTGTCGCCAACAGCCTGAGGGTTATCTGAGCTGGCAGATGGGTGTGTGCAGGACCCTAGGTGGACCTATGAGGGGGATGACAAACTGGCTATGGGAGTAGTGGGAATGCGTTTCTCTGACCCTCCCCAATGACAGACGATCATGCTTCGGGGCAGTTCCCTTCTGAAGGACGTCTGCTTCCTCAAACTGATGCCTCTGTGATCTAAGAAAGAAGTGAGAAAAACAATAAAAAATACTGCACAGCAGTATGTGCCTAAATACACGGCACAGTAGAATAAAATAAACAAATATTACACAGGTTGACCTAAATATAAAAATTCTGCTATTGCTAACTTGCTTTTTATTTTCAATGGAAAACATCAAAGCTGAATCTTCACATATACTATACAATGAAAGTTCATAGTTATAACGTCTGTCATAAAATTGGACCATGTAATTTGTGCCAACTATTAAGAAATGGTTCATTTTAAGTGCCATCAATTTGTCTTTACAAGTCATTTCAACTTGTTAACTTTAAAATGTTTTACATTACTTACGTTAATCAAAATAGGTTAAACAATTTCAAAGTACTATTTCAGCAATTTCAGACAGCAAGTCCCATTAAGATGAATGGTGAAAGCTCACTAAACTGATCAACACTTAATCCTGACATGAATTGCTTGAAAAACTAAAAATGCGGTAAAGATTTTCTGCACATTTGCACAGTTTGGCAAGCGCCTCACGAGTGTCTGTACAGAGCACCGGCCCATATAATCCTTATCGACTGGCAATTGGCTCTTTGTACTGTGCAGTCTTCCTCTGTAGAGCGGCCATAAAGTATAGACGCCTTTACTGTTGGTAAACATTGTGACACGTTTTTGTGGGCGGAGTTTAGGGGGAGGCAGTAAGACCCCCCTGTCTGCTTTACTAAAGCGAGGTAGCTTTAATTGAATAATTAATTTACTCTAATAATCAACAGAAAACAAAGTTACTTAGTAAATTAGACAGAGCGTGATGTGATTCTCCGTTGTGTAGACGCGCGGCTCAATTTAAACAACCGAAATAGTCAAATGTTTTAAATGGTTTATTAGGCTGTCTCGCGGTCCGGATGGAAAGAAGCAAAGGTCCGGATCCGGCCCGCAGTCTGCCTATTGAGGATAGCTGGTGTATAGTAAAGATAAACTGACAGTGTATACATCTGCAGATGCATGCGCGAACTAACCGTGGCAAATGTTAGCAAATGTATTTCTTGAACAGAAACCTGACTTATAACATGAGCCTTCTCACTGTTCCCTGTTTTCCCTTTATAGTAATGCTCTTATGACAACTAAATAAAGAGAGATGAAATACAGTTCCTTTAGTTTCTAGCCGATAGTTAACAGCTAAATTCATAACTAACAAAGTTAGCTAGCATACCGTATGCAATCAAAAGTTAACGCTAGATTAAAAATTACCTTGTTCCCCAGTTTCTGATTTGGGCATACGGTATGAGATATTTTTAGACACAAATCATAATTCACACCAACAAAAGTAGCATTCGATGATTGTTTCTGTTCTTTCCGCTCGTTTAATTGTGTTTAACTACAGCTGTCATCAGTGTTTTTGTTTGGCAATGGCAGCAGGTATGTGTTAAAATATAAAATTGGAGACTGTATTCTATCGATAAACAACACAACAAGATGATAGTTTAAACTCCTTATGTAGCTGAATCTATGCTGGTTCGTTTTGGCCGCCTCCAGTTTTTCCTTTGTTTTGCCTCCAGCTAATGCCATGACGTAAGCGTGATGTCGGCGCAAAAGAGGTCTATAAAAAAATCTTATTTCTATAAGTAACAGCAACTTACAAAATTTACAAAAAATTAAAACTTATTTTTTAAATTGATAAAAATATAATATTCAACATATTCAAAATAATGACTAAAATATAATTTTAAAACAATATTTAAAATTTGAAGTTGAAATGAGTTGTGAAGCCTATTCAATGTAAATGTGTTAAAATGTAGGATGGCGGCACCAAAAAACATATGGTAAAAACAAATATTAAAATATAATTTTAAATACGAATGCTAAAATATTTTAAAATAATATTTAAATTAGTCTTAATGACTTGAAAAGCCAATTTTATTTAAAAATTAAAAAAAACTGCAGGATTGCAGAATGCAACTGTTCCGTCCAGACTTGTTAAAAAAGAGATTACGCATTTTTCTTGATGACTATCAATAGATCATTGCCCACGCAATTCCAAGTAAAAAAGTTAAGAAATATCACCAGTTTGAATTTCAATATTAAATGTCATTATCAAAATAAATAACATTCAGAAAGTTAAGAAATATTCATTTAATCTTCAGAATCGGTATCGGTAGATATCACTCTAAACAATTGGATATCAAGATCAGAAAAAACAAGAAATTGAATAGATTTGTTTTAGCACGAATAATTCCTCTAATAACAAAAACACATTGTTATCATCTGTTATGTTATTTGTTACTTACACGACTTCGGAAACCTCTCTTAACCACAAATATTTTTATTTAGTTTCGTACGTCTGCCATATAATCCTGTTGGACAGATTGCTTACAGAGGTGTCTGCATATCATGAGCTAACCTTTGCTGCCCTGCGTGAGAGTTTAAATTGCAGGTGTGCACAACATGGTATTCAGCGCCGACACTGCTGCCTGGGAAGCCCTCCGAGCCAACTCCTCCCCACCCAGACGTGCTCTTAACGGCCAAAGAGGGGAAGCATCCGTCAAAATGAATTTTCAGGCTCCAGCAAGCAGTGTTGCAGGATCCACAGCCAGAAGCAGCGAGTGATAACAGGCCTCACCCCTTATTCACCCTCCACCTTAAACTTATCAACACAGCACCAGAGGGATGTGCTTCCCTGCCAGCAATCTCCTCTCTCTCAACCATTGCTTTCTCGCTCACCAGGGGTTATTAGATTCTGCAAGCCGCTCCTCCCAGTTATGGTGATCTAAAAATAGGAGAGGAATTATTATGGAGATAAAGACGAGGTTTTGTTTTGCTCGGCTTCATTTAGTCAGCATATGTGCAGGGAGGTGGTCTAGCTCGCAATCTGTGACGTTTGTGAACCCACCTTCCTTCCACATGCCTCCTAAATCTTTGTCTCTCAGGATCCATGGCCTGTTTTCTACCAACAGCTGGATCGCAGGACGATAACCTTTTCAACCAAATGTGCTCACCCGGTGTGGGCAATTACAGTAAAATGGAAAGAGGCTAAGCCCGGCTTTGCTTTAAAGGTTAACACACTTCAGAACAGAGCGAATGAAATGCTCCAAAGGTTCCTTTTGTCATCCATTTGATATCCTGTAATGAGAGCCCCACTAGAGAACACAGTGTACTGCTCTCGCTCGGTGCTATATGTTATTGTCATGGGCAAAGGATAAATAAATATTTATGTTTTTACAAACAACAGAGAGGGATTCTCTCATTCACTTTCATTTTCGGGTTTTCTAGCTACGTTGGCGTCTACTTCATACGGTTAGGAAAAATTAGGAGCGTGATGTGACCACAGCGGTCAGCAATTAGAACAACATGACACCATTAGACTTCTAATAGCAAACACCTGCAAATAAATTAATATGATAGAGATCATTGGAATTGTGAATGTTACGAGAAGAAAACGCAGGAGGCATTTCCAGCACAGCTCTTATAGTTCTCATATATGTGCATTTTTATTTTTTTTAAACTCTGTTATCATTTACTCACCCTCAAGTTGTTTCAAACCTGTATACATTTCTTTCTTCTGTTAAACACAAATAAATATATTTAGAAAAAAGTTTGCAATTGAGATTTCTGGGGCACCATTGACTACCATAGTAGAAGAAAAATATTGCATAATTGTATGTTCTGTTGAAATCCAAATGAGATATTTTAAAGAATTTAGGAAAACAACCAGTTCTGGGGCGCCTTTGACTACCATTTTTTTTTTTCTACTATGGTAGTCAATAGTGCCCCAGAAATCTCAGTGGCTGACATTTTTCTAATCTTTCCTCGTGTTTAACAGAACAAAGAAATGAATAAAGGTTTGGAACAACTCGAGGTTGAGTTATTTTTGGGTGAACTATCCCTTTAATGTTTTCCTGTTTGAAGTATTAAGAATGTTGATTAATAGCTAAACAGTGAATGTTGTTTTCAATTTTCAATTTGTAAAAAGGACACGCATTAGCAACGACATTTATTCATGAGCCTGGGATATAAACCTAGAATAATAATGATGGTGATTAATTTGTTTCTCACATTTTTGCTTATGAATTTGAGAATACCCTCAGGAAGGAGAAACTGTCTTTTAAGGATATCCCATCCATGTCATTCAAAACATTGCATGTGACATTTAAAATGTAAATAAATGTAGGGCAATGAAAGCGACGTACAATCCCGACAAATGCGTCGCAGATTCAATAAATCTCCCCGTACGCTGCTGATTGTCCCTGGAGGAGTGATTAATTTGACATTGTGTGTCCTGTGTGAAAACACACATCATCAGTTCTGCATTTGCACTGTGACCGCTCACGTTATACTGCCGTTTGTTTTAAATACACCACCATCTATCTGATACCAACGTTTTCATGTTTTCCTAACCTCTGTGTGCCGTGACCCTCGCCGAGCAATTTTGGGGTCGTGTCTGAAACATAATTGCGTCCATTAGTCAAATGCCAGGGTCCTTTATAAACCTCATTCAGAAGTTTGCCAACGCTTCTTCGAAAGGTGAACTGGGTATTTTTATCAAATCATTTTATTCTCACGCCATCTGTCACCCCATTCTACCCCTTTACTTGTGCTTTAGCGGAGGATTGTTTAAATTAAACGCACAGCACACGAGGGAGAAGCCCTAATGGAATATGTCAACATGCATCTTGGCCCTCGCATAGTTTAGCAGGTGGTTTCAATTGTTTTTATGCCACATGGCTTATGTGACTGATGTGAAATCTCATTTCGAATAGGTTTCTTGATTTATCCTCACAATCTGTTAACGCTGGCCATTCTTCACAAACAATATTAGTCATTTAAATGAATACAGGCCTTTTGGGTGCATTAATAACATAAAATAACAAGAGTAAATCGAAACAATCGAAACAAATATGCTGCGTCCCAATTTGCATATTATCCGTCCTAAATAGTATTCGAAAATAGAATAATTATGTACCAAACCGTAGTATGTTGAAAAGAGTTTTCCAAAGATTCCCAGATGGTCTACCACTTCCAGTAGAAATTGGAAGTGTGGAATGATGCACACTCTGACGGCTACTATTTCCCACAACATAACCGCTAGTAGCTGGACATTAATAAAATAAGACTACTGATGCGTTACTAAATTAATAAAGATAACTATAGAGATAACGTTACATATGAAATATTATTTGAATAAATACTTAAATGGAAAGAAGATCTGTATTTTGATGTGTGTGACAGTTGTCAAATTCAAAGTCTGCTTTATTGTGAATTCTGCCACATGTACAGTACATACATATAGATGATTGAAATTGCGTTACTCTCAGACACATGGTGCATACAAAGAACACTACAAAGAATAAAAATATATATAAAAAAACAGATAAATACAAATTATACATATATGTCAAATACAACTATTACAAGCAGGAATATTTTAAAACAAATAAAAAGATACGTAATGGCAGATAGAGTGCAAACCAGTGAAATATACAACAGTGCGGATGTAAGGTAAAGAGCTTATTAATCTGTCTAAGTGACAAAAGAGCACGCTTTGTTTAACCTGTCAAAAAAGGTAGTTGAAGAGTTGAAGAGGTAGTGAGCAGTCCAAGGCTGCCTAAAATGACTAGTGCTGGTTATGGCTTCAATGTTGTCTGTGCAAGTAGACAACAACAGCCACTTCCGTTTCCTTTTCGTATATCCTACTAGTGTGTGCATATTGTTTAGCTGCACACTAAATGTATATACTTTCCATAAAATAAAACAGTACATACTTTTAGTGCATAATTGGGACACAGCATATGCTTGCTAGCGGTCTTGACATTTTTCCCTTGAGGTTTGTATAACCTGGGCAACATATCCTGGGCAACCGGAGGAAGCTCTCTTAATCCTTTGTGGAAAGATGATAGGCCTTAGAAGTCCAGTGTGATCTTTGTTGCTATAACCACAGCTAACAAGTGATTTTAAGCCGAGTTGTGAGCAGTTGGTGGTGGTCAGCCTGCAAAAGTCCTTATCACTGGGCAGCTGTTATCTTTCCGTGCCTCAATGCTCACGGCTTAGTCAGATCCAGGACACTTCAAAAGAGCCTCTTCGTCACTTGCTTAGCGGTCACATATCCTCCAACATTTATTTCTCTCTCTCAACTACACTACTGTTAAAGTAAGCCTCTTCTATTTTACCCAAGAGTTGACTGGGGGAATGGAATGGGTCATGTATTTTTAATCTGTAATGTGCTCTTGAATCAGGACTCCTGCCATTTGGATCAGGTTTTGGAAGTGGTCCATTCGACGGGACTGTACTGTTTACACGTAACTTATTGATAAACAACTTAGTGACCTTTATTTATGTGATCACCTTACTAGCTTTCTTCCTAATAAGCACTATAAAGTTAATCCTTAATTGACGACTAAAAATATTTACTTAATACAAAATATGTGATCGCAATATTATGAGACCTACCTCTGTGGAAGAGTGGAAAGATGCGGGCGCCGTCTGCCGACCCGCACCGCGCGCCATCATTACCTCCAGTAGCATCAAGAAACGACGAAAACCCCTCTTCGGTTCCTCCCGTGTCATTCACAAGAACTTACGCTCCTCGTTTTCATCTTTGAATTTGTGCATCAACATACAGCCGTCCATCTCACAGGGGTGTAGCAAGCTACATATCGGGCTTCATCCCCCTTGTGCTGGATCCTTAAATGTCTACGGTACTGTCAACGCGCCCGTTACTTTCACCGATTCTTCCGCCAATGCATTCGAATGCCCGATATCTCCCCGCAATACACAAGCAGCGGGGGGCGGGAAAATGGAATTTAAAATAACGGACTCCAACCGTCTCAACGGTATTTCATCACATTCCAGCGCGCGCGTCTGCAATCAATCTGAGGCATCTCCGGCGCAGCAGCGGAAAAACAGCGGTGGGAAAGGAGCGTGCGTGGTGCACGTCGCGTTCTCCTCTTATCGGAATAACGGCGAACGGAGGCAAGAGGCCCCCCCGAGACCGGTCCTACGGAACTGGAACCTGAAGTGGAGCAGAAACCGGGGGTTATTTTTTTCCGTTCTCTTCTGCCAACGGTTCCGAATGTTGAGTGGGGTGGGCTAGTGGGAGGGGAAGCAGCTGTTGAAATGAGCCCCGGTCTGACGCCGTTCCTCTCTGACTGAACCCCTCCGACGTCACCGACTACTTAGATGGAAATCCCACGTGATCATTTAGAATCACTCCCACTCTCTTCGCCCAGACCCCTCCTCTTTTCTCTCTCGCGCTCTCTCTCTTCCCGCATCTTAAGATTCAAAGAATCTTTATTGGCATGATAAAAAATTTCTACTTTACCAAAGCACAGGAAAATTAATTATAAACATTCTGCACAAATACAGATGAAGCATGTAAGTATCTATGTCTATAAGTATCTATGAGAGCCTCTTTCTTACTGTGGTTCTGAGAAAATAAGCAAACATGTTATACTCTGTGAGGGTGTAACTAGTTACTAAGTAATTAGTTACTGTATTTTAATTACTTTTCCCTTGAAAAAGTAAAGTAAGGGATTACTCATATGTTTTCTGTAATTTAATTACAGTTACCTTTGATGTACTTAAACTAAATACTTTGTGAAATATATGCGTGTGCAATAGTGTAATTGACATCAAAATTCAAAGTCTTACTTTAAAATCTGTGCTTTAATGTATAATTCTCACATTTGTAATACTTTGGTCAGTTAATAATATTATTTGAATGAATTCAATAAGCCGTTTCATGTCTATCCTTGAATCACTTAACTAAGGTTGATGTATGATATAGCAAGTAATTAGTAATGAGTAACTAAATACTTTTTGGACAGAGTAATTTGGACAGTAATGTAATTACACTATTGAATATGTAATGAGTAACTAGTAATTAATAACTTTTTCAGAGTAACTTACCCAACACTGGTTATACTATATTGTAGTATACTTTGCAGTGTATTTTTAGGAAGCTCCTAAAACGTATAGTTATTTGTTAGCTATGAGATATAATTTTGCTGTGACGTCACATCGTGTGGTCCCTACTGGAGGGCTCGAGATAAGGTTGTCTATTATATCTGGACACAGCTGCCTGTCAACGGCTTTGGCGTTTATCATCACGCACTTGCACATCTTGCGCAAGACCCCCTCGATGTAGGCTAGTTGATTGGAAATCTGCCATGGGCATTGAGTTTCTTTATCATTTTAACATTGAATTACATTTAAACATTGAACGGCATCATTTTTGCCTTGTTGTGATATTATAATTTACCAGATTCCAGTCCACCAGATGCCATATCACATTCAGTTCATTAAAACAATTCTAAAGCACTTTAGAACAATTTTGCCTCCAAAATCTTTAAAGGAACAGTCTACTCTAATGCACACTACAACAGCAACTTTTTAGGAATTAACCGCAACTCTCAGTTTTAATACGAGCTATGTTGGGTAAAAATATAAGGAATTTTAACTATGGTGGTTTAGTTTAAAGGTTATGTGGTCCCCCTGTAGTTACCGTGAGTTACCTGTCCATTCACCTGGATTTAAATCATGTTTATTTGTTCTCTAAATCAGGATTTGTTGTTGTTGTTATAGGTGCTCCATGTTTCAGGATCTATAATTTACCAGTTAATATGCAGGTCAAACTGTGATTGGTGACAAAAATAGAAAATGGGATGCACCATGAAAAAGTTATTTTATTAGCAATAAAGTGAAACAAAAAGGGGTTTCCCCTGTCATTCTACCAAAAATTAACCTTCAAATCCCTTTATTCAGAGTCCCCTTCTTAAGCAGGTCTTTGATTAATATAGTTTTAAATATTGGTAATATGGCCGGAAATAGAAATATGTTTTAATTAACTTATAGTAAAAGCTGCATATGACTTTAAGGTAATTCAAGGCTAGCTGACACATTATTA
The DNA here is from genome assembly GCF_015846415.1 of Triplophysa dalaica. NCBI lineage: Eukaryota > Metazoa > Chordata > Actinopteri > Cypriniformes > Nemacheilidae > Triplophysa > Triplophysa dalaica. The sequence continues at coordinate 11,289,843 of NC_079551.1, forward strand.
TTTCAAGGCTTACTGTTGTTTTTGAAGAATGTGTATTTATAGGTAACATTTTTCCTGTTATTCCCCAGGAGAGAAGAAGCCCTCATAAAGTTCAGGAGTTCAGAAAAAATACTGTCCATTGAACACATTTTTACAAAGCAAACCTGACTTATTAGACTTTGTCAAAACGTTAACACAATTAAAAGAGGGAAATATGACTCAGCAATTATGTAATATATTGTCTTTGTCAGATATCTTTCAATAAAATGTAACAACTTGCCCCTGGCGAGTAGTTATGAAAAATGAATAGGCTACTGAATAATGAAAATGTTACCTTTATTATATAGTTGGCCGTTGGCTGAATGCATCTTGGTGTATATAACCTACACATTTATGATGACATTGAAACTTTAGTTAGAAACAAAATATTTACATTCCTAAATAATGTTGTAACTCAAAAACTAATTCACACTGATCCAACAAAAGCTCTTGTTGGTGTTTGATGCATTTGATGGATCAGTGTGAATTAGCATTATAAGAGCATTCAACTACAGGTGTCTGAAAACCTGCCCCAGGCGAGTATTTATGAAAAGGGAATATTGAAATTTACATTTATTATAGGCCTAGAGTTGGCCGTTGGTTTAAATGATCTTGGTGTAAATAACATGCGAATTTGTGATACATTGTAACTTTAGTTAGAAACAAAATATTTACATTCCTAAATAATGTTGTAATTTAAAGATTCACACTGATCCAAGAAAAGCTCTTGTTGGTGTTTGACGCCTTAGCTGGATCAGTGTGAATTAGCATTATAAGAGGATTCAACTACAGGTGTCTGAAAACAACATACAAAACCATTGCGAGAGAATCAATTCTGCTTTTCGACATCGGATTGAAACCCTTATAGATTGAAACCGAGATATATATATATAAATACATAACTTCCCAATAGAGAATGTACTTTAACCACCCCGAGCCTTATCTAAACAGAATAACAATTATATTTCCTACAGCACAAAATCATGATATCTACGTTATCTAATTTAATCTTTCTTTTTAATTACCAAGTCCTGGGGGAAACAGAGCAAGAGCTGACTTTCTCTGTGTCAGCAGGTGCTGAAGACTGTTGTGAATTTCACGTAAGGTATCAGTGTGGTTTTCAAGGCCACGGTGAAACTGAATAATTAATAAACGTCTTCTGCTTGACAGGAGTACTTTGGGAGCCATTAGCTAAGGTACCTGACCAGCGTGAGCATATTAGTGAGAAAGAGGTGATTCTGGAGAGATTGATTTCTCTACAAGTTGACGGATCAGAGTCGTGGCCTGCACATTTATACTGCCAGACTTTAGATTTCCTAACCGTAAGCACAAAAAGGCAAAACAAAGGATAACCGACTGCGGAAAGGCTTGATCGCTGAAAGTCAGCATGCTTTCTCTTTAAAAACTGCATTTGCTGATGTTCCAAACACTGTAAAATAAAAATAAACCTTTATTTTGAGTAACGTTGTGTAAAATTTGGTATGTGTTGACATGGATCAATGAGAGACAATGGCCCTGTTTGGAAACCACAGTAGTCACTGCCTTCTGCTGGCATGCATGTTCAGTCGTCTTAGGCGGTGGCGTGTCCACAGGGGTGGCACCGGGTGGCAGCTGCCACCCTGAAAATGTTCTTTGCCACTTCAGTTGTGCTGGGAAACAGACTAGATAGTTTACTAGAGAGTTTTTAAGGCACTATTTTGTGACCTTTGTAAAACTGCTTTAAAACAACAAGCACAAATCCTCTAAGGGGAGAATTCACATTTTCCCTGAACAATTTATGTGAACACTATTTATTCCTTTACTATTGTAAGATAGAAGTTATCATCATAATCATAATCATCACCTAAACCGTCTGTATTTTTGATTTAGACAAAAACAGGTAAAAGTTAAATGAACTATTTTTCAGAAATGCTAATCAGAAGAAACATCTGAACCAGACTATAGGGATCAATAATCAGGAATCTATAATATTCCTAATCCTGACAACGCAACTGGGAAAATGAAGATTTACGTGTTTAGGTTGCCACCCCAGTTATGGTCTTGTCCCCCTTTGCCACCCCATGTTTAAAATCCTGGACATGCCCCTGGTCATAGGACTTTCAGAATGAAAGGTTGAGTTTTTTTAACACTCTCTACACAAAATTGCATACAAAGAGTATTCTGCATGAGGCTTAAATTACGTTACAATTGGAAAAAATGATACGTATACAAGCCACTTCAAGGAAAGAACAGTCATAACAGTTGTGTGACAGAATTGCTCACAAATACAGTAACTATTTCAAAAGCGCCTGTTGAATTGAATGCTTATCTTGGGTTTTGCTGATTGACACTTTGCTCCCGAACTTCTCATTTGGATCCAATTCTGGAGTAAAATCTGTTTGTAACGCAAGTTAAACCATTTGCACTTGAGTTGGACAAAAATGTGTATTGCGTGATTTTGTTCAAACAATACAACACACGCTGTATATTTGTTCAATGGTACACTGATGAACTATCAACCCAATTATTTAATCATTAAAATAAAGCGTCTAAAGTGTGTCCTTAAAGGGACAGTTCACCTAAAATCTGTGTAAATTTCTTTGTTCTGATGAACACAGAGAAAGACATCTGTGACAAATTTTTGGCCACCATTGACTACTATAGTAGGAAAATGACAAAAGTATGCCATAACTGTTGGCTTTCATACATTCTATAAAATATCTTATTATGGGTTCAACAGAATTAAAAATTTTATCAAGCAATTTTTCCTACTAGTCAACGGTGGCCAAGAACTGTTTGGTTATAAGCATTCTTCCAAACATCTTTCTCTATGTTCATCAGAACAAAGAAATTTAAACTGATTTGAGGATGGACAGAATTTTAATTTCTGGGTGAACTGTACCTTTAAAGTCTCCATAAGGAGTTTAAAGCATTTTTTTAGGTTACATTACAGAATTGGTTACCAGTAACAAGGTCAACATTTGCATATCAATAAAAGCAAGAGAGGTTCATGTAAACCCTTGTAAATCGAAAATTTACAAGGGTACAACGACAGGTATTAGTTGGACAAATCCTAGCACATGTATGTAAATGAAACATTTGAAGTCAAATATATACACAACATCCAATTAGAAGGTTTATGGTTGAATATGGTTAAAATATCAATGATACTATGTATTAAAAGCCACAAGAGATGTCAAATAATGTCAAAAAGTATTTTATCAGCACCAATAGCATTAGTTTTTTTACAAACAGGTGCAATAACAATGGATCAGTTTTTGTACCTGCATTCTTGTTTACGCTCTAATTTTGTAAACCTGTGAAGATCCATAAATAGAGAGTTTTTCAGATGATTCATAATCCCCAATGTGTCCTTGAGCTAAACAAACCTCCCAGTTATTCCAGTTAGACTGAGTCTGAAATTAATAGCTGCTGTTGATTAATTGACATCCTCTCAATGAAATATAATGATCCTTCATCACAAAGCAATTTGAATGTGTATGCAACATTGTATCCTTTATTACTAAATAGAAAGATTACATTAAACACGATAAACCTATTTCTGTCCATAACACCCCGAACATGTGATATTGTGGCTAGTTTTATTGTCAAATTTTGTACCTCAAATGCCAACTTGTATATTTGCATACTTACGTGTTAGTAATACAAAGATAAGGAACTTTACACAGTGAATATTAAACAAAACGATCACAGTTCACAAAAGATACAAGAGTTAAAAGCCATTATAGCATTTATAGTGATTCAAATGTGTAAGTTTGTCTATGTTAAAAAAGCATTTAGCTATTTTGAAGAAGTGCTATTTGGCAGAATGTCAATGTGTTTGTACGATACCATATAGTTTCAGCTCGGTAGCTTTTTAACCCATTCCTCATCGTAGCCTCGGTGGTTATTTTTAACACCCATGAATTTTTTTTGCCACATTTGTTTCTAATTGCAGACAGTTTCTCATTAGCATAAGCACTAATGGACTTATGCAGTAATGTCTGGAGATCATAGTAATTATGTCTTAAACACTCAAGATTCAGACAGGACAGGGGAACATTTTGCTAATGCACTTTGATAGAAAAATAAACAATTCCTTTTATCTAAATTAATTATAAATTCATAAACTCTTAAAAATAAAGGTGCTTCACGCTGCCACAGGATTACCTTTTTGGTCTAAATGGTTCCGGAATGAAGCTTGAACATCTTAAGAACCTTTATGTTTCACGAAAGGTTCTTTGTGGTGAAGAGCTGTAGCTCAGGTTATACAAAGGAAAGAAAGAGATGGTTCTATAAAGCAGTGAGTCCCAAACTTTTTCATTCCAGGACCCACCTAGACAGGTATAATCTATCTCGAAACCCCCCAAAATATTTTAAAGGAAATATGGGGAGAAAATCCACATTAATTTTTTATTTTCCATAAATAGAACAAATGAAATTTAAGCTGCAATACCAAACTACCTAATAGCAAAATATCAAAGCTGTTTTTATTGCCAGTCATAAACTGGACGTAAATGTTTTTTTGTTTGGCATTCAAAAGCCAAGTGACTTTCCAGGACCCACCTCATGTCACTGTGCGACCCAGTTTGAAAACCCCCACTTTAAAGAACCTTTGACTGAATGATTCTTTGTGGAGCCAAAATGTTTTGTCTATGGTATTGCTGTAAAACATATTTTAAAGAGTTTATTCAAATGAATTAAATTGCTTATCTAAAATCAAAATTAAATTGACCTAGAAAAATTCAATATAAAAATCTAAACGTGTATAATGTAATAATATACAGCTAGCCAATACAGACATTTCTCATTGTAAACAATAAGATGGATTTCCGATCTCACCTCAAGCAAAAGCTGCCAAAACAAACATTTATTCACTACCATACGTAATACAAAACACACATGTGTACATGTGCCCACAAAACAACGCTCACATCAGTAGAGTCTCCTGGACGTTTCATAAACACGTTCAGCTTGCTTGACTTATTCCCTGCATTTATGCTTTTAACATCAAGAGCAGAGATGAAACACGACGCTCAGATTTTAGCATGCAAATTGAAGCACTGGCTGCTTGGGAAGTGTCGCATCAAATGTTGTCGCTGGTTTGATGTGGAAAGAAGCAGGGGAAACAGCTGATACCATGAGACCTACGGCAATCATTGGGCAAAGACACCAAACGTAACTCAACTAGACCCTTTACAGTACATCACGTGAAAAGACTGGTCTCATGAAAAAATCGCTGTCAAGACAAAATGTCAACAATGAATACAAATAAAATCACGTTTGGATATTGAAGGACACGATTTTGCTGTTGCATAATGCTTTGCAAAAACACAAAATGCATCACAATTTGAGACAAATAGCAGATGCTGGTGGGCCGTCGGCGCGGTTGCAATTGTCTACGCCTTCACTGCCGTGAAATAACTTTAGCCTAGATGAAGGGCTTTATTATCAAAGTGAAAGCAGTATTATTATTCATACAGTACTCGCTCTGCGCTGCTTTTTTATTCCGTGAGCACGAAATTCTGACGGGGACCGTGCAGCACTGCAGCCCGCATAAAAGTAGATCTTGATGCAGATTAGCGGCGGCCCCTCAAAGTGAAAAATTAATCAAATTCAAGCAGCTTTGAAGTTCAGGATCATGCTGGAACCAAAATTAGAAAGATGAAGAAAAACACCCCGTACGATTTCCCATCCCTACTTTATGTGTTTGGAGAGACCAGGGCTCTCGAAGTCCAGTATGTGCCCGAAAGTACTGTGTTACAATTTTTAGAATCGACTTGGAGATATACATTCACCGCCATAAGAGATTAGCTGTTTTTTCCATTAGTTTTCCTCATCAAGCTTAATGAGCTTCCTCATTGAATCCCAGCTTCCGGGGAGCTGTTGTATTGTGTGACAATGTGTACAGTTAATACTGAGCACTAATGGAGCATTGCGAAGCATTGCTGTCTAGTGAGCCCATAAAGCATCTCGTGAGGCGGGTTCATTTGGGGTCTGAATGTTATTAGGAGAACAGCGTCTCTCATCTAATGTCAAAAACACCCAAAGCAATGCAGGAGCTATTAGATGCATCTTCAACACTATTTAGCCTGTAGTACATACTGTACTTCTTTTGATGCCTTGGGGGGCTCGTTTTAGCTTAATTAATGCGTTCCAAAGTTGATATATGCGACTCGACTCAAACTGAGGTGGATTTAAGATGTTTCACAAATGTAAATGAGCAACATGATTCATTTACAATGCTATGCAGTGCTGCTGTTTTAAATTCATTGTAATGCTGTTGAGGTATATGGTATTTTAACACATTTTAAGAGTTTATTTTTAATCTTAGAAGTGTTTGTGGTTAGTATTAATAAAAATAGATTAAGAAACCAAGAACAGTCAAACACAAAAGAAGATGTTTTGAGAATTGTCTCAATGGATTTGTGTTCATCAATGGATGTCAATGGGGTCCAGTTTTGTTTGGTTACCAACGTTCTTTGTAATGCTGGTTTAATGTTGAGTATATATATATATGTATATATTAGCATAAATATATGACACTGGATTATAGATAATATTTACTTTTTTGAAGTTCTGGCAACTTTTTAACCCAAACAGCACAAGTGATGCATGTCAATGCAGCATTTCTATTTTGACATGATGTAGTTTTATAAAAGTCAAACCAAAAAGCACAGCAGGTGATTTGGAATAATGCATTTTTAAATAAGCCCTTGATGAAAAGATGGTTTTGCGGTTCAAGTCAGATTTGCCCTTTTCCCAGCATGCACCGGGACTTGAATAATTACTTTGATTGGATTGCCTGACTGTTTTATTTAAATCTTTGTTGATATTGTTGTCATGTTTTGTACTTTGGTGCCATGTCAGGGTGGGTATGTTGCTCCTCCTAAAATGATCATTGGATTTATTGCTGTGATATAACATTGCTGTGTTTAGGTGTTGAGGTACATTGCATTTCAAAAATTTTTAAGCCCCAGAAGTGTTTGTGTGGTCAGTATTAATGCAAATAGATTAAGAAAGCCAGAACTCAAGACCTATATGTGACAGTTCTGTAAAACGCAAAAGAAGATATTTTGAGAAATGTCTCGGTGGTTTTGTGTCCTTCCAATGCAAGTCAATGGGAGTCAATTTTGTTTGGATACAAACGTTCTTCGAAAGAGCTTATTTGGTGTTCTTTAGAAGAAGAAAGTCATACAGGTTTTAAATAGCATGTGGGTGACTATATGAGGAAATATATTAATTTTTGGGTGAACTGTACCTTCAAGTAAACAGCATTTTACTAAAGAATTCACTCAAGAATTAAGGAGACATTTACTAATAATAATGATTCTGTCACCGTTTATTCACCCTCATGTTGTTTAAAACCCATCTGACTTTCTTCTGCAGAACACAAGGGAGATGTTTGACAGAATGTTATAGAGTCTGACAGCCTCAGTCTCCGTTCACTTTCATTTTAAGGAAAAAAACGTGAAGTGTCAACAATCTTTAAACTACTCTCTACATAGAACATAAGAATGAAAAAAAAAACAGATGACAGGATTTGTTTTTAAATAATTAAGTGATTAAAAAAAACTCAAATCTTAGCTGGCTTTTACAGTGACATCTCTGTTGCTTTCATCTTACAGAGACGTCTTCGTATTTAGCAAATAATTCATTTTTTTGTTTGTTGTTTCCATCGTCTGCATCAGAGTAAACAGTGTTTGGCATGCTGATGTATTGGCCTCTTCTGGGAACAGACACACAAAATCCAGTTTCATGCAGTCCTTCAAAACTCCCCTGGTGGAATTGCTTTGCATTCGAAACATACAATTAGTTATTCCCTTTCGGCACGTACAGGAAACACTTCAATAGCCACAGTCAAAAAAAAGGATCCTCCGGCAGGAGCGGACGGTGGGTGGGGTCCGTTCACGTTCCAATGCAAGTCCCCTGTGCTGCTTTTGTTTCAGGACCATTTCAGAAAGTATTGCTTTGTAAACTTCACATATGGCACGTTAACAATGCCTTTTTCTTTTGTAAGCCTGAATAAGGGCATTTTATTAAATACCTAGGGCCGGTGGTGCACTGTAAACCCAGCTGTTCACGGTCAGCTCTGCTTAATAGATGCTTGTACTACCTGCTTGTAGCATTGACCCTCGCTGCACCCACACTTCACGTAAAGCGCAGAGACATAGTTCAAGCCAAGCGTGCAGTCAACGTGCCTCTTAGCCTTTTTTTCATTTCGCCGAATGTTCAGCCAAGTTTGGATTATTTTGCATTGAATTTTGCTTGCTACGTTAAACAGGCTAAAACAGAACCAACTCCTTGCCCTGAATTTGGGTTATTGATTTAGCAATTACCTTCTTTACGTCATTTCGAATCTGCAGGGATTAGCAAAACACAAAGATGAGGTTTATTGGCTCACATGCTTCATTACACCCATCAGCGTGTTATCATCACTTAATAAACATGACTAATGAATCAACTGTGAAAACAAGTCACTCATGATATATAACATCTATGTTGTTTAGTTTGAGCTTTTATGTATTATTATTTATATTTATTTAAAAGGTCTCATTTAAAGGTGTGATACAACACAATATGGCAATAAGGCAACCTGGAAAACAGATGTTTTATGTAAAAGCTGTTACTATAAGGTGTAATTTTAGCATAGCATCAACGCTAGATATATTGACCAATCAGCATTAAGGACGAAAACTATTCATTTTATAATGCATACCTAAAGCTACATTTTTTTTGGATTAAAAATAAACAAAATCGGTTATAGAGCAAGAACAGAACACACAAATCTTTGTTGAAAACTCTCTCCTCAAACTGCAAAGAATTTAACTTTAGAAAAGATTACACTTTTATTTTACAGAATGTTCATATATTTTTGAAATATGTAAAAGATCAAATTACAGAAAAAAACGCAAATTTACTCGTGGGTGTTACACCCTGTCTACACCAGATGCAATGAAATATGTGGTTCTACTTTATAAAAAGCTTATCTGCCACCCTAGCTCGGTAGAAAATAAAAAAAATATGAAAGATGGTTGTGCCTATTGTAAAGAATTTTCACCTATTTATGAAATACAGTTGAAGAATAACAAAAAACAGCAACTGCAAATTCACGTGTAAAACATGTCATTTTGCTTTACGAAAATGTCCATTTAAACTTTTTCATTGGCGCCACAGCTTGGTTAAAAGTAGACAAAAATCAGTTACAGAGCAAGTCGTAAAATATGTAATCAAATCTGTCATAAATGTAATTTTATTCATTTATTTTACAGAATTTTCAAAGTTATAAAATGTATAGCAAGCAGAAACAGACAAGTTAGTGGAAAAAACATGCTATGGCTTGTCTTTTAACTACTTTATAAAATATGTAAATTTATGTTTTTTCCTGGAGCCCCAGATTGGTTAAAAGTAAACAAAAATCAGTCTCCTTGTGCTGTAAAAACACTGTATCTTTACGAAATATGATTGTTCAGGTTTTTACATATGTTTGAAATAGTGAAAATGATCAAATTTCAGAAACAGCAAAACATGAATTTTACTTTACAAAATTTTAATTTTGATTATAAAATGAGCTGTCGGGTACGATTTTAGGGGATATGTCCGACTTCAATCCACATAAAGCAACCTGCAGTTTCACATTTCAAAAAGAGATAGCAAAAGTACACTCTTGACATTGTACAGGTATATTCCTCGTGCATTACTTCCTTGTTCCCTATTTGTGTCTTGTTTGTCTGAACAAACCCAAAACTATCACAGCCAATGTTGCTGTGTCAGGCCGGTCAGGACTGAGCCACGGTGTGCACACTTTTCTGTGGAATAAACCTACAAATGAATCACCTACCAAACACATTTCGGACAGCATGATTTGCTCCATTTGCCATAATGTCAGTAATGGCGGCTTCGTATGTCTTTGTTTTTATGTTGTACCATAATGTGTTAGCACCGAGTATCACAAATAGACAAGTCCTTTTTTACCTCCAGACAGCAAAGGGATCTATAATTGGTGAGAGCTTGAAAAGCCTACGTGTTCTGAAGCTGCCACGTGGCTCATGTTAATGAATTAAAGATGAAAAATAGTCCCCCTTTCTCTCTCTTTTACTTTTCTAAAGGCTAATTGGACCTTTTACAACCGGCTAGGACTCTTTCTTCTGCTTTCATTTTATCAGAGGTCTATTCAGATTGACTGCACCGGCATCGCCGTTCAATCTCATTCAAGCGCTTCTGTGGACGTACAGTAACTCTGTGATTACTGTTATCAAAGGGAAGAGACACGTGCCCTTAGAGAATTTATCCGAAAAAATAGGATTAAATTACCCATTGGAAAGGATAGGAAGAGACATGAGAGCCCATCCATTACATAGCCCTCCTATATATAATGTTCACACATTAAAATTTTTTTTATTTTCTGTAGTTTTCTCACCCCAATGTAATTTAGACTTCAATTCATTTTATTTATAGAGTAATTAGTTGTGTATTAAGTGGCTTTGTGTTGGGGTCTGGATCACCAGGGATTATTTTGCAGTAATGGACATCTGACTGTCGATTATCCCTTACTTCAATATTTAAACAAGAACGCCTGGAGCGCTTAAACACACCGAATGTTTGACAATGCTGTTGACATTTTAATGCTGAACATGATTTACATTTAAACATGTTCTGTATCAACACCCTTTGTTTGTTGCACTTGTACTTTAAAGGCGGGTCTAAAGGTCAAAATTAGTGCTGCCATTGATTGATCAGAAAGTCACAAGGGGTTAATACTTGAAGTGATAGTTCGCCCAAAAATGAAAACTCTGTCATCATTTACTCACCCTCTTGTCATTTCAAACCTGTAAGACTTCCTTACACAACAGATAATATTTTGAAAAATGTTGGTAACCGAACAACGGCGCTACCCATTCACTTCTATTGTATGAACACAAAAGCAATGCAAGTCAAGTATCCCTGTTGTCCGATGACCAACATTCTTCAAAATATCTTCTTTTGTGTTCTGCAAAACTAAGGAAAGTCAGACAGGTTTAAATATGACAAGAGGGGGAATATAAATTTTTAAGTGAACTATCCTTTTAACATTATAATACCTCAAAGCAAATGTTTATCAGTATAAAGACCCATATTAGTCTCCTTAAACATATTTTTCTTTTAACAAAAGTTATATGACGAGATATGATGCATTAAGCACCCAAGTAGATCTGTATATGAAAATGGAAAACATTTTCTAAGGATGTTTATATCAAAAATTATTCATTTAAAAGGGTTACAGTGAAGGCACGATGAGATGAATTTTAATAGAATCTGTGCGTAATTGGGAAGAGTGTTACAAAAAAAATTGATCTTTTGACTTTTATCTTTAGAGAACAATTTGCAACGCTTCGAGCTGCCTAAAAGTCAAAAGTTCCCGGTCAATAAGAAGCTATTAATTGGCAGAAGCCGCTCTGTGGTGCAAGATGGATTCTAGTATAATTTTAGCATCTCGGCCTTTTCTGTTTCAGCGGTTTCACCTTTCATCCATTTGTTACTCTGACACCAACGAGCATTGATTTTCATCAAGAATTAAGTAGCTTAAAAGCTATCACTCGGTACTGCAATTCAAGCCTTCGCTTGCAGGACATCTTCCCCTCTGTTTGCTCAAAGCCGCACTGGTCTGAGTGAAGAATTCAATTATCCCTTTCATAATGATGACCACAGGCATTCTGTTCACTTTGTAATGTGAGGCGATACCTTTCTTAAAGGAACAGTGCACCAAAAATGTTTCAAACCTGGCTTTCTTTCATCTGAATACATAGAGAAGAATAATGTTTTATGACGTCCTGATTCTCAGTTTGGAAAATATAACGGACAACGTTTTATGCGCTGAATAAAGCGTTTTGTATTCCTTACTGTATTCTGGTTGAATTCCAAATGGTGCGATACAAAAATAACACAAATTGGGGATAGAAAACTGGTCGGCAAGGCCAATACAAATGATAACATGTCTCAATAAAACGCACACATTTCCTTCAGGGTTTCCCTTTAATACTCCCGAGGAAAGTGTGTCAGAGATCCTGTAAGATTCACAGAACGCATCTTCAGCCGTGCCAAGAATGATTCACCGAATGACACATCCACTGCGACCCGATTATGAAATTATGAAAACGCTCCAGAAATGTTTCTATTTATCATCTCCATCCAGGCGCTTCGTAGCTACTCTATGTAAAATAATAACTGACAGTCTCGAGGTTTACTTTCGTACCAGTTCACTCCTGCGGACCGGAGGGCCCTTTGATGTGTATCCACTTCATGACTGAAGGGTTCGTGCTATGTCCTTTCTTCCTGCACCACTGCCCTCTCATTTGGTTTTCCCTGCACCACTGCGCTATTATCCTGCCTGATAATAAAGCGGTGTGTTTGCCTATTTTATCAACCCCTCATGGCACAACGCTTTTCAAACAGAAACAAAGCACATCACCTCTGACAAAAATACCTCATGGACACTAAAGCCCATGCAGATGCAATTTAACGGTGCAATTATCAGAAGTAAGGGATGGGTCACGCTTATCGACTAACGGACGGTTCGATTAATGAGGTTGACCGATAGATTCGCCCTTTTTCCTAGTTTCGAGTCCAATTGGGGGGCAGGTGAACTCGTAAGCAACCTAATTATCCGTGCCTTCCTTAGGACCAATGAATCAATCGGTCGATGGAAACCTACCGACTAGTTCATTTTGTGATGAAGTTTAGTAAAGATGCTTGTATTAGATACAGAATTTGTTTGCTTTTTGTCTTTTTTTTTGCTACAGGAACAACGTCCTGTTCCAGACAATCCTAAGCAAGCAGATCGTAGACCGTAGAGCATATGTCAAAGGCAAATATTGTCTTATGTCTGTTCGAATGTTTATGTATTTATGGTCTTGTGTAAGTTCATGTATTTATTTTAAAGGGTGTTACTACAATTGAACTTACACTATAATGTATCCTATAAACGAGGATGATTACCGTAGGTTTAAAAGTCTTACACCCTCTAAATAAAGATGACGGCGCCATAAACATCCATCATGATGTCATCAAGCCTACACATCAGAAACATCCTAAAACTCATAAAATTCAATCTTGAGCAAGTTACTCAAATGAAATATGAAACATTAGGAAAACAGATGGACTCTTTAAGGCCGCTGATGTGCATTATCGGGGTTTTAGTTCCCTTCCGCTCCCCTTAATGGCGCAACAGAGGGTGTCCTAATAAGCGCCATGGCAACCCATCCATTTACAACCTCTTTTTGTAGAAATGCCACAGTGCAGAATGCAACTGGAAATGGTCGCATTATGATAGAAAGAGCAGTCAAATGAGTCTACTAAAGTCTACTAAAAGTGTTTTTTACAAAGTGCTTTGATTTAACACACACACACACACAAGAAGAATAATAACGTGGCATAGACAGTCCATTGCATGGAATTTTGTATATTAAAATGCACTGCACAAGCAGGGCTAACAGCTCACGCATTTGACTCTATTCTCACGCTCTCCCGCCACGCATTCATTTTCTCACATGCAATTTATTACCGTGTTGTTTAATAAAATTTGTGAAATAATTGTGTTGTGAAAGCCTGACAGTATTTTTGTAGCATACATTTCAAAATGCCCCAACGGACTTACAGCGCTCTTCAATGTCAAAATAATTGTTGTCAACAGTACTGTATTATCCACTAATGCAATCGACAAAATGTTGTTTTAAAGAAAAATATCATTATGTAAAGTACATTTTTCAAACAATATTATTGTATGCTACAGTGTCATCCCAATTTTGCGTAACCCTTTTCATTTTAGCATCATTCATGCATACATAAAATGTATAATACAGACCTATTATACTGAAATACAGCAGTGTGAGAAGATGGTAGTTTGCTATTACACTGCTCAAATATTGATTATCTGTAATGTAAATAAGCCATAGACATGGTTTCAATAACAAGGACATTATAACCAGGCATTTTGCTCAATTAGACAACACCAACACACCATTTGAGCAAATATTAGTGCATGTACAAAGGGTTAAAAGTAAAGCCGTTGAGTGTTTAAAGTGAAAAACGCTAATGTCTTTGGATTTAACTTTTGATGGACAGTGAAATGTGAACAGCAGCTGAAATTCAGAGCAGATGGCTGACCAATGTCCTGGCTTGAAGCTACGTTCTACATAATTCGATAATCTTCTGTTACCGTGTAATGTGACTCAGTGTCTGTAGGATGGAAGCTTTAACAAAATTAAAAAAAATGAGAAGAAATAAATTACACGAGACTACAAGCTAAAAAAAATAGGCTCCAACTAAAGGAAAAAGTAATTTTGTTTGCAAAGCATCTGTATATGGTCGCATTACCAATACCAAATGTTTGTTCTTTGTTACACAAAAAACTCATTCAATAGAATACCAACAATGTACTTTGACTATACAGCGGAAAGTTACAAGCATTTGATAGGTCGATCAAAGACTGTTCTGCAGGCCTGAAACAGCATCATTGGTTCAGCCCATGGCGTAACTGTGGGGGCGGGACAATGTGTTTGTCAACCAATGGGAGACAGAAAGAATGTTCATAAACACTTGCCGTCAAAAAGTGAGACAAGCGGTCTCACCCCCAGTTGTAGCAGAAGTAATGAAGTAATAAATAAATTAAATGAATGAATGTGCCAAAATATTTGATCATAAACATGGCAAGATGGAGGTGTTTCATTGAAGTTCAATAACACAGCGAGTGCAATCACGCTTCGGTGAGATGGGGCGATACGACTATTTTCTTCCGCTAGTCATGAGTCTCTTATCATTGAAAGGCTCTAATCTTGAAAGATTTCCTGTGAAGTTGTCTCGTGTGCAGCACGCTGGCATTTAATCCATATTTAAAGCATCACAATTTATGCTTTGCCACTAATTGCTCGAGTGTTTCGAGTGAAGGCTGTGGGATTCAACCATTACGGGTTTATTAAGGGGGAAGTATGTCATTGAAGTTATTCGGAAATCTGCCATCAGAGAAATATGGCTTAGTGGTTTTTAATAGATTGTTCTGTGATGGAACTGTAGCTTAGTGGTTAGTCCATGTACTCCGTTGCATTGAGCCGTGATGCTCTATTGGGTTAATTGAACCATTTTTTTTGTCTCATGGTCTCTCTTCAAAATGGCTAAAGGCCAAAGTCATTTACAAAAACAGCTTAACATTTTAAGCTCAATCATTTACAGATTCAGACAACTCAGAAGTCAGTTTTTTTCCCACATCCAACTTGGAAGTAACATCTGAAACGGTGCTCAAAGTCACACATCCGACACCACACCTAAGCAGCTTCTAGTGAGATAGTGTATTGCTTTATTATGTGTAAACACACACACACACACCATGAAATGGCATGACAGAAAGTCTCTTCTGTAAGTTTTATTACGAAATTCAAAAGATAAACAACAAATATTTAAATAACACTTGAATTTTGCAGTAGGCATTATCACCCCATAAGGATCGGAAGTGGGACATTTTAACAAGGATATTCTCATCTCTGACTTTGTCTCAAACATGGCAAAATTGGCAAAACTCCCTCCATCTATTTTTATTGATGAAAATCTTTCACATATGACAATCCTACGTTCCCTTAGGTATAAACTGATCTCTTATAAAATTTCAGACGTATTATATTGCTTGTTAAGAAAGTTGACAGAAGGCATTATGGAACAGAGCCATAAAATAAAATGAAGCAATATACAGTATACTATGCATTATCTGAAGTATACAACATTAATATGTCGTACGAGATCCGCCAACATTCCACCTATTCATAAAACCTCATACTTTTGTAATCACGTCTTTTCAAACGAGTCCTGGGGCTTCATGTGTAATTCTTCCACGATTCAGTCACACAATCAAGATATCAGTTAAGGGTATTCCAGGCTTTACTAGAGGACAAGAGTCCAGATTGATTTTCCTTCTCTCTTTATTCCTCCCCGCAGTGTTAAGAGCAAATGAAGTTCTTCCATTTAGCCCTGAGGCGATTTGTGGCATGTCACAGTGAGATTCTGGCTGTTTGCCGTGTTTTTTTCCAACTGCATTCTGTGCATTGAACAATAATCTGGCAAGGCCTCGTGTAACAGCGTCATTCTTTGGAATCTGTTTAAATCACTTCAGTTAATTATATAATACGGTTTATGAATGAGAGTTTCTCAGTTTGATTGGATAAGGGGATATGAGTTTGTCTACATAATTTTTTAATGATTCCTCTGGAATGACATTTAAAGTCCCCGTGAATCTGAAGTCGCGATCGTTTTTACTTCCGTATTCTGACACATTTCCGATTGAAAAGGAATTTCAAAGGAGCAAAAGAGTGGGCGTGGCTTGCGTTTTACATTTGCATTTACATTTAGGCATTTGGCAGACGCTTTTATCCAAAAAGACTTACATTGCTTTATCCTATACATTTTACATATGTATTTGCAATCCCCTGGGGTCGAACCCACAACCTTGCACTTTCACCACTGAGCTACAGGAAAGCTATAGTGTTTACTGTATTTTTTTGTTGTAAAAACAGCTGTTGCATTGATTTTGAAGCTGGCAGCAGACTCACAGTTGAAGGGGAGGAGTTACGGATGCTACGGCCAAGTCGGCTTTAAGTCATTGGAGATGGATAGTCATTTCAGGGCGGATGTGCATTTTCCGCATTTTAACTGAGGGTACATTAACTTACGATTCGACTTTGCCCCTGTGACGTTAGGTTCAGGGGCGGGGTTAGGGTAGCCATCTATCATTGCTTTGCCACCTCCCGAAGCTCGAGATTTAAGCAAAATTAGACTTTGCAGCTGTGATTTAAGGGTTTGGGGTGAAGTAATGTATTGGTTAGCCAACACCTAATATATGTACAACTTCTTTTGATATCAGGTTATAAATATATAAATGTACACACACGTGCGGTCTGTGTATTGAGTGACACGAAAAAAGCTATGCTGACTGTCACAAAGAAAGGGGGAAATTCATGTCCACGAACATGAATCGATAGACTCCAAATTTCATTCCTACACCACCAACTGCCTTTTATATTTTATATACGAACATTTGAGTACTGTATCTTAAAATATAACCTATCATTTACAGAAATAAATACAAACCTATCTATCACTACTTTAATGTTCCTAACATGTATCCTGATGTCACTAAATTCAGTCTCAATCACCTGTCTCTATATTTCAAAAACAACAAAAAGTGGCGATCATTCTTTGATAAACCAATCAGAATATGCCTTCAGCCTTACAAATCTCCATCTCAACAGCACAAGTGCTTCTTTGTAGGGAGGGTTTTAAAAAAAGGGGCGTGTCTAATTAAGTGTCTACATCTTAATACCAAAACAGCTAGCGGATCTAAGATTTAACCACTTACATCTTTGTGAAACTAGATCTTTATCCGATTTACCACCACCATCAGATGACAACCTGGGCAAGAAAATCTATCTGCTTAAGTACAAAAAACCTGTACCTGGATTGAACAAGAGGCCTAACTGATTCACGCTAGATTGACACATCTGCAATATGGAACCTTGACCACCCTCAAGCATGACAAGACTGCAGAAAGCCTGAAATTCTTTTTCACTATGATAATGACTAGATTATGGCTTCCTGGAAACACTTCTTTGCAGTGATTCATCTGTGTAATAAGCCAGTTCTCGGTTTAAGATCGGCCCTCATTTTCTAATGCCGAGCCTAACAAAGCAAGCCCGAAAGTCCGTGTGCAGACCCTGCTGAGATATCTCACTAGGCTTCCATCACATTATTGGGAGACAGCAAGGTTCTCAGCAGGAGGGACTGACTAAAACTCTCACTTTTTCTCTTTTTTCTATCTCTTACTTCAAAAAGCGCATTTTGTCCAGTTTTATTAATTCATTCTACAGACGTAAAAAAGGCTTATTTCTAGATATGACAGCACAAAACATGTTTATGTGTATATATTAAAATAAATACATATTTTTGTATTATTTAATTAATACAATTTGATTATATATTATTTTTTATTATAAGCTTAATAGTATGTTTATTTATTGTATTTTATATTTACCAAATATTTAACATTTTCATAAATAGAGGCTTTTATTTAAGAGCGAAAATATAATCATGTTTGATGGAAATCAATAGAAAAATTAAATGAGTTGTATTAAAAGAAAAAAATGTGAAAACTACTTGTTTAGAGAACATTCTGATAACAAAGCGCTTTGGATCCCATTGACAGCTATTTATAGCACCCTGTAACTGCTAGGCTGTGGCTCTTACTTTTGGTCCTGTTAAATGTGAAGATAATGTGAGAGTAATGTAAGAGGCAGTTATCTCCCTCCATTTAACACCTTCCGACATGTAATCCTCTGCAGATATACTTCATTGCCCTAATCAAATAAATACGTAATTGCACAGAGATGACTGCTGCCCATGGCGTGGGAGCTTTTATAATTCACAATCTGAACTGAATGTAAATTAACGCATTTACACTACAATCGCTTGGGAAAAAGATTTGAAAAGATGTTAAGCAGGAGAGATGTGGAAAATAAGGTGGTGTTAACAAGGTTAAGCAAACTAATAGTCGGCCTCTATGGGTGAAGCAAACTAGCTTACTGGCCTACTAGTTTTATTGGATGCACGGACTGGCCTAAAGTTAATTTCCGGTCTGTATTTGGTTATAATATAATAGTTTATTTTATATTTATAATAATTTTACATTGATTGTATTAAATTAATTTTAAACCACTCAACAGTTATTGATTCTGTGCAGCGATCTACCGGAAGTTAATTTTGGGCCACATAACATAAGTTGGTGATTTGCATTAATTTGAATTCAATCAATTGTAAATATATATTCACGCATATAATCGCATAGACGTAATTCTATTCAATTTATTTAAACATTAAACAGCACCATCAAGATGCAACCGACCAATCAGAATCCAGTACACCAGAGCGCTGTGTAACATAACTGTGTTGTATAAGGATGTATAAGACAACAATTGGCTGAAGAAAAGTTGTCTTATAGATCCTGGATGACATAAGGGTGAGTTAATATGAGAGATTTTTTCATTTTTGGGTGAACTATTCCTTTAAGGATGTATTTGACACATAAAATTACATTCCAGATAAAAATATTACAAAAACAATTACCACACGAACTCCACAAATGAAAGAATTCCAGCACACTTCAACCCCAAATAATGAAGCGTGCAATGTCTTTCATCTCTTTGAGTGAAATACACTGGTGCTGTTAATTTTCCTCTAAATTTCCTCTGTTCAATTGGTCCCCGAGGAAATTTACTTCGGGCTTTATTAATCAAACCCTTTGACTCGCAGAGAGACATTTCTGTGAGTGCTGACTCATAAAAATGATGTAATTCTATTTGTGTTGATGGCTGATATCAGCTGCCTGTGATTCTGGTGGAGCGGCCACTCATCATAGGCATTTCATCAGTCCCGCTTTCAGAGACCGAAATGAACTCCTTTACATTTATTTTACAGTTTTATTGGGAAATTGGGCTTTCAAGTAAATCAAGCCAGAAATCCAATTTATTTCACTCTCCATAGTACCACATCCGTAAAAGAGAAGCTGCTGAAAGGGACAGTTCACCCAAAAATAAAATGCTGTCATCATTTATTAAACCTTGTGTCCTTAAAAACTTCTATGTGACTCTTTATTTCTGAGAAACAGAAAAGAAGATAGTTTGAGAAATGTCTCAGTGGTTTGGAAGTCAACGGGAGTCACTGTTGTTAAGTTACCAACGTTTAAAAAGACACAGTTCTCTAAGACTTCAGATGCACACTCGGGTCCCCGGGGTCTATAGAACTTTATTGCTCACTGTAAGCTCCAGCGAGATCACACCTCCACATGTCTGCGATTGTGCCAGGGTCATTAATATGGACTGCTCATTACATCGCACCCACCTCGCCACATCTGATCTGGTGTTTCTAATGCTGGCTCGTGAGGTGTTTTCACAACCCGGTGACACCTACCTTCTGTGCTCGGCGGTTCGGGAAGTGTCTGAGACGTGGGCTGTAACAGGTGGCGTTTGACAGGGTACTGCGTCTTCCCGTAGTATATTCCTCCCCTGCCTGTCTGCTGTGCCGAGAAAAGGCTTAAAGTGATGAGTCGTCCATACACCATTGATTCCGAGATAGCGTGTGGTATTGTGGGAGGTCCGGGATAGAAAGGACACCGGGACGATCGGGCGTGAAAATGGGAAGAGTGGTCTGAATGATACATGAATGCGCAGGAAGGCACAGAAAGTCCAGGTTTGGTTGAGGACAGGGCAAGCGTTCGGGAGCTTAACATTAATTATTTGGGCCGTGAAGTGTTTTCTAAGTGCACTTTGGATGGAACGGTTATTCAGTGCAAAATCACGCTTTTATAGAAACAATCTACACAAAAACAAAGAATCTGCCATCATTTATTTACCCTCACGTCATTCCAGGCACCAGGCATGTGCCACTTTCTTCCCTAACAAAAGGAATTTTTTGTTTAACATATGTCTTTCTGTTTATAATTCTCTATTCTTTTTACAGAATAAAATTTTATCTTTATACAAAAAAAAACTTCAAAAGTGTAAGCATCATAAAAAAGTAAATGTGATGTAAACGTATACGTATACCAGTCGTCATTGAAAGCTTTGTGTGAGGAAATTCATAAAAAATCTTAAAATAAAATAACAAAAAATCAAATTTGGATTGAGTAACTCATAAAGAACAAAAATGTTTAATTTTGTGTTGAACTGTTCCTTTAATAAAGCAGTATAAGGTTTTAATTAAAAGGTTAAAAGGTTTTAAACTATATCTAGCCTCTTTAAAATGCATTTTATTTTCCCACGTTTACACCGAGTATGCATTTGCATAACCAACATGCTGTCTATCAAAGCTGAGTACTAACATGATTTCCATCCCATTTTTCCTGCATTTTCTTTGTCATGCTGGGACCGACAGTCACATATTCTGATGAATAATTTGGATATCGCTTTGCTATCGGTTAGCTCAGAGTGACTTGCGCGATCAGCGTGCTCCTATTTTTTGGCTCTATGGTTGTGTAAGCAATTTTTCTTTGTGACCTCGAACTGACAGGAGAGGCCACTGGGGGCCTTCGGGATGCCAATTAGTGCCAACTACACCCCTTCCGTTTAAAGGTACAGTCCTCTCATGCACATATTCCCTAACACAGGTGTCTGGCTAAATGAACTTCGAGGCACAGTTGAAACAGATGTTCTAGTGTTCGTTTTAAAGAAATTATCCAGTGTTTTCCTAGTCAAGTACGTGACACGTAGTAGCTTTTATTTATAAAAACTAACATAAAACAGAAAACTATGGACTATGTTTTATGCAATAATTGGCATTTATATACCTAGTCATGGTTTAATTTTTGTACACATTAGACTGAAGATGTATATTTTCGATGTTTGATATCCCGTCTACATGGTTCGTGTTATTTTTACTTTAAAGGTGCAGTTTGTAACAATTTTGCAGTAAAATATTTTTTTCAGCTGAGTACTTACAATGTATCAAATGTTTCCAACTACTTGTAAATCGTGAGAAAATCGGCATTCTACACAGTGACACAGCGCTGTGCAGTCACCTGTCAATGGCGTGATATCTTTGTTCCCCTTTGTTACCGCCTTAACTGACGCAGAAACCGTATGACAAAAGTGTCGTGGACAAATGCGGAAGTAGTGTTTAGTGTCGAGCAAGCCACTAACCTGTTTCAAGCGGTCACTTATTTATGGACCACAACAGATCCTATCATTCCACGCTCCTTCACAGCGTCATCAAGCTATGACATTGTTGACACATTGTTGTTTTAGTTACAAACTGCACCTTTAACTGAAAATTGGATCTTAAGGCAGTATCTAATTTTTACATGAAATAACACAATAGTATAGTCAACTGTGGCATATTGAAATATGCTGTAGTATATTTTAATAATTGCTACAATTTTGATCTATATTTTCATGTATTATATAGTATACAGAAATATTAGTTAAATGATAAACTGTAGTAAATACTGTACTACGTGAATAATAATTACTACATACTTTAACATACTTTCAAGTATTGGGGTTGAAAAATGTTGGAAAAAAGTCAGGATGACATGAATCAATGCATAAAGGTTTGTTTGCACATAATACATATAAATATTTAGTAAATAAACCCATAGATATAACCCATCATATAAATATGTTTGTCTGTCTATTCAACTACATGTAAATAAATCACAGTCTCGCAACGTGTTTGTAAGTTTGGATGACTGTTTAATGGTTTTTAAGTTAATCAAATTCTTGGAAATTATTCTTTCGATTCCGGCAGGTATTAGAGCTGGAATCAATAAAAAAATACAGAATCTAACAGCCGTAAATACTAAAGTGTACAACATTTCTATATTAAGATACATTTTATAAATGATCTTCTAATATTAAATACTAATAAAATAATTGATTTGTTTGAAATGGTTTGATTCATTTCTCTTCTGTGATCTCACTCCAAACTGCATATTCTAACCACCTACAACAGTACACTTATGGCTGTACAAGAAAGTATCACTCTCATTTTCCCCAGAAATGTAAAAAATATATTGATATTCAATAAAACTATTATTAGCAACCCAGCGCCGCTAGTTAGAAACCGGTGGAAACAGTTGGATAGTTCAGGGTCCATCTGACCTGCCCCAGCTCAAAATACCCAACTGTTGACTTCCAGTTGACCTGAATGTTCCAAATTTGTCTTTCTAAGTGAAGTCACACAACCACGTGGATTGAATTTGCCTAGTGTAATCCTTTTTACCTTCAGCATATTGCTGTGTGCCGGGCACTCCAAGACAAAATGGAGTAAATATTGATTCAGACGGTGGCTAGCTGCCTCGTACAACCTAAAAATAAAACAAAGAATATCACTGTTTGCAGATTTAGGTGGATATCTCCAGTCCTACTTTGAAAGTTAAAAGAAAAAAACACAATATCAGATTATCTTAAGCTCTCCAAACTGGAAAAGGCAACAAAAGCACTTTATTCTTTATTTCCCACACCAGACCCATGCTTCTGTCCAGCCGCTGTGATTTATTGATCTTTACGTGTGCAACCTGAGCTAAGGAGGACCTGTTTCCTTGTTGCCTTGGTTACAACACTCTTGCTGTCATAGGCGAGCTGTGTCAAAAGCTTTGCCCATGAATACTCCGGCAACAAAGCCCGATGTGTGATGTCGTGCGCCATTTATCACACACAATGTGTCATTTTCAATTACTGTAAAGAATTAATTTAGGGTGTAAGTTTATGAGATTGTTTTGTATGTGAGGTTTTACACAGCGGTTGTGATCTTTGCTACTATAGTGTCACACGCTCACATACCAGTTTTGAAAAACAAACAAAAATGACTTTGATGACAGACTCTGCATTTTCAAACCATACAAGTTAATGTGACAATACGACTACGTGTTTTGCAATTACTAGTCTGTAATGAGTCTGCGGCACCTTAGGCACGTTCCTTAGGCCACGGTATGCTAATGGTAATCACGGTGAAATTAAAGCATCAAAAGAAATTAGCACGCGGGACTTGAATTACCACAAAATCCTGCTAATGTGTGCTATCTGAATTGAAATCAGTGTGTATGATAACATGCTCGTGGCAATGGTGTTGAGTGGATTTAACCTAGTTGCGCATGAGAAATGATGCACGAGTGAATGAACTTCGACTTTGAGCATTCCTGTGTTCTCCTTTTTTGTGATCGTTCTGCTGATAACTTTCCAATTTCAACAGCGATGCTGTCGGAGTTGCTTTCAGTCAGTCGCTTTTTGAAAAACAGTGTCATATCTGTAACGTTTTTATGTATCAGGAATTGCAATATTGTGCCAAACGTTCCTTATTTATATTTACTGCTTTCCAAACATGTGCCTACAAAACGCATCACAATGATGCAGCTTTAGATCACATTAGTCCTGTTGTTGCAAGTTTTTTATTATTGTTATTTATTGTTTATATATTTATTGTTTCTCATTATTCTCAGATCTAGCTTTATTGAAATTCAACAGCATTTTTTTAATTAAAGTAAAACAATTAAATAGAAAAATTGACGGAATGAGCGTAAACACTGCTGATGCTTGTTTGCTTTTATATCATTTTATCCTCGTGTTGATTATATAAAAAACAAACAAATAAGTATTGATAAAATGTATTATTACTCGCGCATGTTAATGACTACATCTGCATAGGACTCATACTGTAGCTAATGTACCCCAAAATAAAAATGCTGTCATCATTTATTCACCCTCAAGTGGTATAAAATCTGTTTATGACTCTTTTTTTCTGTAGAACTTAAAAGAAGATATTTTAAAAAATGTCTCAGGGATTTTGTGTCCATACAATAGAAGTCAATAAGGTACAATGTTGTTTTTTGCTAGCATTCTTCAAAATACCTTCTTTTGTGTTCTGCAGAAGAAAGAAAGTCATACAGATTTGAACAGACATGATGATGAGTAAATATAATTTTGTGTAAATTGTTCATACCAGACAACCTGTGAAATTTTCATGTTTAAAATGAAATATGTAACATCTTAAATGTGTATAGTTAGGTTTCAAAAGCACTTTGCTTTTTGTTTACATTTTATTTTAGATCTCATTATCATAACATTCTCTCTATGTTCTGACCTTCTCAGAGGACCTTGTTTGCCTCTAATTGTGTCAGCGTGTAGACCTGGAGCATTTTTTTTCATGCTTTCAGTACATTTTTAAACCCCCCTCTGAGAGCTGTACGGACCATCAAGTAAACATGTTTTAGACAAGTCAATCAGCTTTTTCTCCCGACCAATCAATTGAGTGGCCGAGGCTTAAAGCAGCCTAGAAATAGATTGAGGTTTTCAAACAGTCCAGAGTGCACTTAAGCACGGGGATAAATCGGCTAACATTTCCATCCGTGGCCCAGCGTGGCATATTAATGGCTGTTATATTTGCTTTGGTCACATCCGTACACCAAAGAAGGCTTTTAAAGGGTCTGTTCCGCTTTAACCTGGCAAAGACGCAGACGGTAAAGCTGTCAAAATTGTCGGGGGTTTATGTATTTCAGCTGTCTGAGAAAAGGAGGTTTCTGCCCATATGCAAAATAAGATGCAGAAGATCAGGACGGTGGTGACATTTCGGGCCAGCCAAATACAAAACCTGAGGGTTTTAAATAAGGTCTTGGCTGAGTACTGGGTTTTTTTATTTATGTTTAAAGGCCATGGTTTTCACTTTACCCTCACTGTATAGTGCAAATCCCACCTGGGTCCTAATGAAAATATACAAAATTCATAACTTTCAGAGCTTTGCAGCTTGTTGAAATTACAGTCGTTCACGGGATTTGCATGATACTGCAATGTGTACATGGGACTATATGGACAATAAAGACATGAATTTAATTGGATTGTATTCTAAACACGTTTTAGATGTTAATGGCCCCTAAACAATACACACCTTCTGCAAGCATTTCTTAATTTTTGGAAGAAAAAATGATGCTCATCCCGACCTGCCTGAAACGTCTCATGTAACCACACCCCCACAAATCTACCTCAGTTCGTGGTATGATTTGACTAAGTATACGCCCAAATGTATATGCAAGTAGGTGGGCGTACCTGTCAGTGCAATTGCTTTGGAACCTGATGTTCCTAATATGGCAAGAGGCGTTATATTTCCGTCACACGCTTGCAGTATTCAACCAATCACTACGCACTGGTTAACTGGCTAATCGTAGCACACCTTGATTTTCAGAGCCATGAGCATTTTTTAACCATAAACCATGTAAACACATTGCATTATATCTAAAACAAGGATAATATTTGTTTTAGCTGTGTCATATGACCCCTTTAATTTGAAAACCAGGAAAAATAATGAATAGTCAAAATAATTAATTCTGCATAGTCACGTTTTTTACATTCTTTGCATTTCTTTGCATCAGATAAGTGAAGCATTGCCATCACACATTTAGTCTTCCCCAACATCGCCATATGTGCACTCACTCTCTACGCTGGTGTGTGTTTGACAGCCACTGCGTTCTGAGGCCCAACACACAGAAATCCATGGATACAGTGACCATCTGAATCATCAGCCAAACTGGCATTTTCCAGTGCTTAATCTCTCCAGATAAGTACCCCACTGATGTTATCAACATTACCCACAGTCCAATTTCTCAGTTCAATCCCGAAACAGTGAGCAGATAAAAAAGTCACCCTCAACTTCCACACCGTGATGGGCCAATGAAGATGGTTGGGAGAAAAGACTCTTGGATTTGGGGAGCATCTCCGGTCATCAGAGGACTGCCACACATGTGGATTTAAAATAAGGCATTGGCTATTTGCACTAAGTGAAAATAGTAGTAAGTTCTGTGTACACTAAGTGAAAATAGCATCGTTTCTTAGCAATATGTTATTAACACTAACCAAAAATAGCTGTAGGGCCCTTTTTTCTTTGAATTAAGTAGAAATAGTAGTCTTTTAATTTATAAATAGTGGCATATAATGTTACTATTTGCACCTCAGTATTGTTGTGCATTAAACATTATGCAATAATAACAGACAGTAAATCATTACATTTTAAAAAATGACAAAAATATGGCAACTTATTTAGATACAGTTCTGTTCAAAATTATTCAACCCCCACTGAAATTGATTGTTTTGTTCGTTTTGACATTGATTATTATCATTCAGTCATCCTGCTTACAATTAAATCAAAGAGGCACGTGTAGGTCAGACAAATATAACATAACATTTATAATGAAATAACCACAAATGTCTTTTCTGAGCTCACATCATTATCAGTTTTATTCAACCCCCAAGTGACATTCAATCTTAGTACTTAGTACAACATCCTTTTACAGTTATAACAGCTTTTAAACGTGAAGCATAGCTTGACACAAGTGTCTTGCAGCAATCTACGGGTATCTTCGCCCATTCATCATGGGCAAAAGCCTCCAGTTCAGTCACATTCTTATGCTTGCGCACTGCAACTGCTTTCTTTAAGTCCCACCAGAGGTTCTTCTCAATCGGATTTAAGTCTGGTGACTGCGATGGCCACTTCAAAATGTTCCAGCCTTTAATCTGCAACCATGCTCTAGTGGACTTGGAGGTATGCTTGGGATCATTGTCCTGTTGAAAGGTCCAACGTCTTCCAAGCCTCAGGTTTGTGACGGACTGCATCACATTGTTATCCAATATCTCCTGGTACTGAAGAGAATTCATGGTACCTTGCAAACGCTGAAGCTTCCCAGTACCTGCAGAAGCAAAACAGCCCCAAAGCATGATTGACCCCCCGCCATGCTTCACAGTAGGCAAGGTGTTCTTTTCTTCATAGGCCTCCTCAAAACATAGCGTTGATTCATGGGCCCAAACAGTTCTAATTTTGTTTCATCAGTCCACAGAACACTATCCCAAAACTTCTGTGGTTTGTCCACATGACTTTTGGCATACTGCAGTCGACTCTTCTTATTCTTTGGGGACAGCAAGGGGGTGCGCCTGGGAGTTCTGGCATGGAGGCCTTCATTACGCAGGGTGCGCTGTATTGTCTGAGCAGAAACTTCAGTACCCACATCTGACAAATCTTTTCTCAGTTCCTCAGCAGTCACACGGGGACTTTTCTCCACTCTACGCTTCAGGTAGCGCACAGCAGTCGAAGTCAGCATCTTCTTTCTGCCACGGCCAGGTAGCGTTTCAACAGTGCCCTTTGCCTTGAATTTGCGAATGATGCTTCCTATGGTGTCTCTTGGTATGTTTAACATCTTTGCAATCTTCTTATAGCCATTGCCCTTCCTGTGAAGAGTAATCACCTGTTCTCTTGTCTTCCTGGACCATTCTCTTGACCTCACCATGTTTGTAACCACACCAGTAAATGTCTAGAAGGAGCTGAGTATCACAGTCATTTTAAAGCTGCCTAATTGGTGCTTATTAGGCTTTATTGCTGCTCCCTGATATCCACAGGTGTTTTCAATACCTGATTGAAAACACTTCATTGAACCTCTGTTCTTCAGAGTGGTAGTCTTTAAGGGGTTGAATAATTATGTCAATGAAGAATTCACAAAAGAAACATTTACTACTGTATTACAAAACTAATTGATGTCATTTTAGTTGCATATGGTTCTTTAAGAAGTCCTTGTAGGATTTCATTCTGAATACAATTACAAATGTACACTAAATTCCCTAAAACCATTTACAGCATTGGGGGTTGAATAATTTTGAACACAACTGTATTAAAACGCTATACCTACCCCGAACCTTACCCTAAACCTAAAGTTTATGAATAAAAATTAATTTGAAGTTTTAAATATTTTTTTTGAAAACAAATGCCTTTATGATCTGTAATGTAATAAAAAACGTTAAAAGGGTTTTCAGCGGGACTAGAACCCCAATCTCCACTTTATGCCACTGGAGTCGCTGTTTGAAATGGCGCCAGGTTTTTTGTTAGAGGAGGATTAAAATAACCTAAATAGCAGAAGTGAAACTTGATAAAGTTTTGGATGTGACACATCAAAGAGTTTGTGTCGTTTCTGAGATGGCAACAGTTGTGTCGAAATATTACTCATCAATATCTTGATTTTCAACAGTAAACTTAAAATAATTATTGATTATTGAAGCTTTTGGGTACGATGTTGCAAGAAATATCAGTTTGACGTCATTTGGCTTAAGTAAGTAGTTAAAAGTACATGCAATTTTACGTTTCAAACTTGTTCACTTCATTACTTGCATTTCTAATGTTGTTTTACTTTCTTTCTCTCAATCTGCAGAGGTAAATTGAAATCTCCAGGCGTCTGATATTTTTATGAAACCCAATAATCCAGTCCACACACTTCCTGCTTGTGTAATTATTAATACAGTATTTCCCACTATTTGTATTCCTATACATAAGAAAGCAATCTTCTACAAATGCTAGTATGCTATGTGCGATCACATTGACTTTCATTTGAACTCAAAGACCTTTTGGCCTGAAGAAAACTTTTTATTAGTCATTCCTGTCCACCTGTTGCCAGAGCGTGTACTATAGTTATTGGCACCAACAAGTAGGCGGGGCCAGTACGATTTTTAAACATTGGTTAATTCTCTTGATGCACAAGATGAGCCACCGTTGAGCCGGAGTCGACAGAATAATTTCCGGTCGCATAACACTGTGTGGGAAATAGAGGATTTTTGGC
Organism: Triplophysa dalaica; assembly: GCF_015846415.1. Taxonomy (NCBI): domain Eukaryota; kingdom Metazoa; phylum Chordata; class Actinopteri; order Cypriniformes; family Nemacheilidae; genus Triplophysa; species Triplophysa dalaica. The sequence goes on from NC_079551.1 coordinate 11,318,989, forward strand.
CGGCAAATATGGGTGTTTTTTAGACAAAAATGAAGTAATATATAAGCGATATGACAGATGCTCTTAAAATTGCTGTGCACTTCGTCAAACCAAAACAACGCAAAAGTTTTATACGTCCGTAATTTAGTCTGTGGACTTACCGGCGCTATCTTGTGCAACTAGTCCATTGAATGATCATGGGCAAGTGCTTTCAGCCAATAACCATCACATCCTTCTGTATAATGTACATACAATGCCTTGATAAAATAAATATACATCTTAAGTACAACACTAAAATTAGTCTTTCGTTATCATGCACATTTTCTTTTCTGCTGTGTTATTAATATATTTTCTTCAAACGTACGTAGATAGGGTTTCAGATTTGGTGTGTGTTTTTTATTGAATCATTTTTTAGTGAAACAATTGTGTTAAATATTTGATCTAAAGAATCACTGGTTCTTAACTCTGCTCCTGGTGATCTCTCTCATCTGACTCAGTTCAGTCCATCGATCTTTATGTTTATGAGTTCATGATCTGAATAAGGTCTGTTCAATAACGGAGACGTACAAAACGTGAAGGGCTCCGGGTCCCTGGGATTGGATTCAAGAACCAGCGCAGTCCATAATGAAAACACCACCACATATCACAAAAATATAAGCGGAATGATCCCGATAATTACAACGCATCACATCTGTATTCAATGACTTTGCCATTTCTTCTGATGAACCGGCTATGAAAGGCATAAAAAATGACACTGAGGCTGGTATTCACATGTAATTGCTCACCCAGGGAGGAAGCACAGAGGCTTGTGGTGGACTGCACGCCCGTGGTGTCAGGTTCTGTCAAAATGATGAAACTACACACAGCCCACAGACTTGCTTTGAGACTGCCTGTTGCCAAGGGGGACGTCAATTTTCGACTTTATAAATCTAAAATTGATGAAATATGAGGACACTCTTCACCGGCTATGGCTTAGTTTTATATTTTAGAGATCCTTTACTGAAGGCCCATGGGATTTGGCCCCTGATTCATGTTACACCAAAGCCAAGAGCCTTTGAAATGTGAGAGTTTGTTCCAAATACCACAACAACATTGCTTACGACTGGTTTTATTTCACACGCTTATGATGTGGAAGAAGTAAAGGTAAACTCATGAATTACTTTTGGTTGTTTCTTGAACTATGGACACTTTTTGCCCTGTTGACTTTTAGAGAAGAACCTCTATTAAAATGAACTTTTCAGTACATATATACATATATACAGTACATGCATCAGCTGAGAATTTTTTTTGATGATAAAGCGCAGTAACCGAACAAACATCTTTATCACACTTCAAATTGTGTATTGTGTTTATTAGCTTTCGGTTTTGGAAATGGCATTTTCATGTCTTGCTAAAGCTATTTTAATAGTTAGCATGAAATGCTACAATGCAGAGAATGATTGTAAACTTGAAAGTTAAATCTACTGTACTTTGACTTTCTTCAGCTCATATTTCATCCCAAGTATGATCTTCACTTATACTTTAGTCTCTTCAACCAAGTACACCAACTTTGTAAGTTGTAATATAAGTATTCTTACAATTGTCTTTCAGCTGTGGCATTATTTCTATGCAATTTATCGCAATTTATAAATAAAATATTTATGTAGGGTTATCATAATACAACTCTTTGTTATGTTATAGCTTATGTTTTTTGTAAAAAATAAAACTGTGCGGTCAGCGCTTTTAAGGTAGAGTGTATGAAATTTAGCGGCATCTAGCGATGAGGTTGAAACCAACAGCTGACTCCACCACTCCACCATCCTTTTCAAAGCACTACGGTGGCTGACACAGAACTAAGATGTCGTCGCGTTTTTGCTTCTTTGCTGAAGGAGATAACGTCTTTACAAAATGCTTTCTGTAGAGCGGTTTGTCTGTTTAGGGCTACTGTAGAAACAACATGGAGAATTCCATGTAAGGGGACCCGCGCTGTATGTAGACAGAAATAGCTCATTCTAAGGTAATAAAAACATAACGCTTCATTATGTAAGATCTTTATACACCTCTGAAGACATAGTTATGTATATTTTATCTCATTTCTTTCAATAGATTTTCCATACAATTACACATTGGATCTTTAGTGAATTTAAAAGCACAGAAATCTTATCCCTGACATCAGCAGTGAATCCCATACTTACCAGGCCATATTTCATACACAGAAAATGGAAACAGAAGTTAACTAAGTAAGCGGATTTCTCCCCAGAAGGCTCAAACTGGGAAGAGGACAGACTCTGAAAGCCCTGAAATAACCTCAAATGACACGAGTTCACTCACAAAAACAGACTGTACTGTACGCTTCAAATCAAGACAAAATGTCTTCACAATTAGACACATTAAGTCTGATGGAAATGGGAGAGTTCTTGGAAATAAAGAAAGAATTATGATAATGAATTTTTATAACTCAATGGATTATGCTTCATCCTTCTGTTAGACGTCGGCAAAGTTTTTGTCAGGTTTTTCAGTAAAACAATATCTACACATTCTGTAGAAGACAAATATATTGTAAATAGTTTCGTTACATTGTTGAAGCATTAAGTTTCTTACTTGCTTATATAAAAAACTCAAAACACATTATAAAACGCATTATAATACCCTGTTATGAAGATTTAGATATTTTTACTAGAACACAAGACTTGAACATTTCATGTAAAACTGTTCTATGAGTATTTTGCATACAATGAAAGATTATAACTTTCTTTGGAAGTTCATGAGATATACAGCTCAGCAGAAATCCCCACTTGCACCCCGCTCTTCCAGTTCTGTGATGAAAGCCATCGCCATCTTAGATTAAACATAAACCTGTCATCTTTTATATTCTGTAAATGATTGTTTGTTAACAGATGGTGTAATTCTAGGATCACAGGTGGAATCAAACCGACCGTTAGGTGCCTGTCAGCAAGCTGACAGCGAACGCCGTGTTCAATAAAAAAGATAAACAGGCGAGAGCTGTGACCCCAGTCTAGGCAAAGAGATGAGAAGTCGGGCGTCAAAATGATTTTCATAGCAGATTAAGCTGCCAGCCTGCCCGTTCAGGGGCGGGCACAGCAAACATTCCGGATTAGGATCAGCGCTTATGTGCCCGTTAAAGCAATTGCGATTCTGCGAAAGACGCTTTCCGCGTGTTTATTGAACACAGGGATTTATCTGATCCTCTAAGTCAGCTGGGATCCTTTAATGCTTCAGGGCTTGCCATCAAATTAGATTCGGTGATTTGACAAAGACTGATACAAATCGACTGAAATATTGAAATATTAAGAAAAATAGATGCAACAAATTCATTCATAGCTATGGAAAAAATTACAAGACTCAAGTTTTGCCTAAACGGAACTAGAACCACAATAATTACAATTGCTATTCCCAATTACTGTATACAGCAACCCACAGCAGTGGTTCTGTATACTTAACAAAACTCTGGCCTTTCTCTTCTACTGAATTTGAATAGGAGAGTTCTGACATTCACATTTCTCATTGGAAAACAGCAGAGCCGGTTCTTGAATGAAAATAGGGACAGTATATCTGCATAGTCAGCCAAACAAGTTTAGCCTCCCCCACCAGTCCGCACCACGGTAAACCTTATCTAGGTTATTCGGAAAAAAATAGCAGCTCTGAACTTTCTAATCCATAAGAGCCTATAGGAGGAAACAGGACGGGTATACCAAGGGAATGCTAGCTGGCTCGAGGAGCAACGACTTTCTCCGGTACAAATAAAGGGGCACTTTGTCTTTGAAGAACTCTCTCTTCATTTGATTATAAAATAACCCAAAAATGAAAAAATGAATCGAGGAGTGAGTGTTTTAATGGCTGAAAGTGTAGTTACTAAGTGCATTAACTAAATATTTAATGTTTTAAAGACACAAAACGTTGATGTAGCATAAACGGAGAATCTACAGCGATCCATCACAGCAGAGATATCTCATGTAAGTTGTTTTCTACAAGCCACAGGCAACCACGATAAGCCCGATCTTGCCAGCAATTTTCCCCCAACAGGCTGTCCAAATCCATTTATCAATGAAAGGAAGTGTTCGGATTTCCATCAGACCCCGTTCTTTCAGCCAGCACGACCGCGGTGGACAGGATGCTTTTTCTGGCAAACGGTACCTGCCAAGACAAAATCTGTCTTCTCTATCACATGTTGGTGTTTATGTGCTCCTCAAATCTTTGCTGTCTCAAGAAAGATGAATATGAACATGCTAATGGCAGATTTAGTACTTTGACACTCTCATGTCGAAAGTCACTACTACAAAGATACAACGCTAAAAGGTCATCACCAGGGTGTTGCTATGCAGTTGTCAAGATGTCCTGAGTGGTTAAAATTGTTTATTGTGATAACTTATTTGCACAATATCGTTACTGTGTCAATTCAATGCGGTCTAAATATTATTTCGTCCCAGATTAATATATTCACTTACTGTACTTGTTTTGAAATCGCAGAGGCTTAATGACCATCAACTATTTACATGACATCTGACAGAAAACACCTGACAAATGCATTGCATTTGAGCAAACAATGCAAAACATACAGTATGTCTTCCAGATGTAAATGCAGACATCAAATAGTCGTATCCCAGATGCATGTTTGCTGTCAGGGACAATATCTACGCACATAGTGTGATGCAAGGCTGTTCTGAGCTATTGCTAGCATGTTGATATATGCTAGTTAAGGCATTCTGAGAGGTTGCTATCATGTTGCTATCAATTTTTATGTATTCTGTGTGATTGCTAGTTGTTCTTATACAGTATTGTGGTATTCTGAGGGTTGCAGGCATGTTGCTATATGGTTTTTAAGGTATTCTGACAGGTTGCTAGCATGTTGCTACCCGGATAGCACAGGTACATCTATAGACAGGTTTAATGGACGAGCGTGCCTGGCCTGAAGTTAACTTCCAGTCTTTTTGTGATTCGTGCTGGCTAGTAGGGCTGTGCAAATATATCTATACATGTAGCTATCGCAATATTATTTTTTTCGATAGTGTATCGATAGTGAAACCTCTACTATCAATATATTTTTTTAAATCGTGCCAAAAGTAAGTGGAAGTGAGCATGCCAAAAAATATAAGAACGCTTCGAGCTTCCAGAGCTAATGTGTGAGTGGGCTTTGGTCTCAAAAATAAGTCATGGAGTAATGAGTTATATAAAATAAATGATGTTTGTAAGCAAGGCTGTAAGTCACTTGGCTACTGCAGTGCATTAGATGACAAGTTTATTCGAAAAAGTCACAATGACATTTGTTGTGCTTTAACAGATTTTAAACATTTACAGCACAGATGAACCAGGGGTTTAAAGTACCGATGTTCATTGTTTTAACTGTAATGCACCACAGCAGCCATGTGATTTACGAGACCCACCTTATTCCCCTGTGCTACCCATTTGAGGGGCGCAATCCACAGTTCGGGAACCCAAACCTCTGTTTTAAGGTTCATTCATAGCACATAATGGCCACTCTGCATAGGTAAGGGATGTTTTTAGACTTATTCATACAGAAAACCTCAAGTGGTGCACAGCATGCAACGCAGCGTGACGACGATTAACAAGCTCCCAAGTTATGCTGAAACGTGTTATGCTTACAATTTAGCGATTGCTTTAAATACTTGACCCTTATTACAGGCAGTAATAAAAAGATGATCGCCATAGCAAACCCTATCAAACACACGGGAAAGTCTCATTTATATCAAATTGGATTTTGTGCAGTCTCTGAAGACCCTTCTGGCTGGCGACAGACCAAACTGTTTTGTTTTTTACCGAAACAGAAATGTATTAATTATTCAGCTTGTTGTGCACAATTAATTCATGCCCAACTAGGTTTGAAATCCCACAGAATGGAAACTCACCTGTGGTAAAGGATCAGGGACACTCTGTAGAGTCTGTTCATGTGCAGAACTCCCAAGTGACCTGTATATGTGAAAAATTGCCCTCAAATATTAGCTGTCTATTCTCCCACTGTACACCTCTATAATGATAAATCATTTTCCCACCATTTCACTTCAGGGCCTACGTAATATGTTGCTATAGCAACCATATATTCCAATAACTCATAACAAGTCTACCAAGGGTTATAATACCGGCATCTGACACGCTACCTGCCCGACACCCTCAGTGTTAATAAAACGACACATCCCGTTCTTATACGATGTTAAATTAAAAATAGTTTTCTTCTAATGGCTCACACATCAAAGCCCTGAACACATCAAAGACACGTGCGCCCATGCGGCATTCATTTCAGAAATATCTCATTTAACACATCTCAAGGTAAAACTGCAGACGAGAATTATCTTTAACATACCGTAGGTGCAAATGACACATTTACCAGGTAATAAGTCTGATAAAAAAAGCCTGATAATGCATCTGGTGCTTTCAAAACTGAAAAGGGAAACTTTAGTGTCTACATCTAATGACTCACTGATGTGCAGAAACTGCCATTCCACACCTACACGCTGCTCGCTTTGGTGAGACGGGTTTTATTTTATTTTATTTACGCTCTCGATCTCGTAATTGAGAGGCACAGAGTGCGGCGGGGTCAAGGATGTTTTTTTCCACTCTGGTGTGGCGAGGAGAGACAAACATCCGGTGCCGTATTGAAGAAGCAATCACCTCCATCCGTTCTGCCACGTAACCCTCTTCATGTTATTGATAAACAGCCAGCACTCATTAGGACGCACCGGAGATTCCTTTCTGCTCGATGAAACGACAGGGAAGCACGAGACGTTTGGACTGCAGTTCACCTCATTACGTTTTGGGTTCAGCATGGCATTGTTAACGAAATAATGTTGTACTTAAAGTTAAAAACATTGCATTTTAGCCGCAAAAAGACCTCAGGAAAGGAAAACAAGAGGTCATGTGACAAAATTTCATAGACCATCAATGACATCTTAGATGACAAAAAACACAGCAATAAATCACATTTGTATTCATCCTTGACGACAAAACAAAACTTTATTTTGGAAATGTCGTCACCATTCATTTTTATCATGTAACAAACAATAAACGTTTTTGTTGTAGTGTGTAGGATAAAAGCAATCGCAATCCTCGTATCGTGACTTGAGATGTGCTAGCTGGCCTGCGACACCTTAAACACAGAGACCTACTTTCCTGTATTTGGGCTCAGATGTCTCTTTAACTTAATCTGGGCTGTCTGCTGGATGTCAGAAAGGGAGCTCTTGTTTGGCTAAAGACAGAGAGGAATCTATCCAAGTGCTGGGAAACGGCTTTCCGGGCTGAGCGTTGCCCGGGTCAAAGCGAACGCGGATTTGTGCCGGCCGGCCACTGCAGCAGTCAACAGAGAGATGAAAAAACCTGATAATTCCTGCTGGAGATCAGCCTCCCCCACAGCCAGATGGAGAACAATCGGCTCAGCTATCGTGTATGTGGAATTTATTTTGATAAATCAGTAGACATAACACTCTTGCAATGTTATGTTGTGGTATTAATCTGTCCCAGGAAAAATGGATTCCAATATTCTACTGTACATGAGCTTCGAAATTGTCAGGCGATTAAAAAACATCTGAACCAATGCTATAAAAGCTAAAAATCTTACATGTAAATCTAATGATATATACATTAGATTTGATATATATGTTTCTAATGATATATACATATACTGTATGTGAAAACAGCTACACTGTTCCGCCCACTGTTGGCGCCTTCAGTATGAATGACCATTATGACACTGTGATTATTAACAGATTTAAATACAGTATACTGTAGATTAGTATAAATATCTGCGAGAAATATTAAGTGATTATAGATATGTGAAGGTAGATGGTAATATTATTTTCTTTTCTGTCTATAGACGGTTTCATCGGACTCATGTGCCTGGCACGAAGTTATCTTCTGGTCTGTGTTTGTTGATCGGTCTGGCAAGTGGCCAATAATATAACTTTACTGTAGTTAATTAATATTAATACAAATTAATATTAATATTAACATCCTACTGTATAACTAATGTATTAAATTTGTTAAATTTAAATTATAACTATCTTTACTTTAGTTAGTTAATATTAATACAAATTATTATAAATATTAACATCCTACTGTATAACTATTTTATTAAATTTGTTAAATTTGATTGTATATTCATTTTATTAAATAAACAAATTGTTTCAGTCGCACCGCGGCCGCATTACCACCTCGGGTTATGCATTTACTTCCGAATAATCTAACTGCCCGTCGTCGATTATTCCCTACATAAATGTTATTTCAAAACTTAACTGAGAATTCGAAATGTTGCCTCACGAATAAACTGAAATATGTTTGAATCACTAAAATTATTAGCTGAAAAGAATTTATACAGCTTATATAGCAACGTAAAAAATAAACAAATCAATAATAAAATGACAAAAGCACAAGCTAACAATTATCAAATCAACATTAGCAAATATATAAAGACATTTTAGTCAGGCCATCACACACATTTGTATGCATTCATGATTTATATTTATATATGTTTTATAAATGTTTGTAATATATTTCACATACAGAGTTTACGTTTCTGCTTAACATCCCCTATTGTGTTTCAAAACCTGATTTTGAAAGACATCAGGGTGCATAAATGACACAAGTATGTAAATTCAAACATGTAAAATCAAACAGCTCCTAATGTGACTATTATATAGGTTGGCTCTTTGTTTCCTGCACTCTATTTTGTAAGTGGAGATATGACTAAAACAACACAAGGAAAATCACCTTTTACCACCTCAGAAATAACGTGACAAATGGTGGCACATTTATCTAATTTTCCCTGTCAGTGATTGCGGGTATTTTTTAAACCCTGGAGTCTGTTTGATAAGAATTTGATTACTGTTTCTTCTTGCAGAAAATGAATACCGATGGCTACGGGCACCAAAAACTCCTTATCTAGGATTCTGGCTGTGGTCGTGTCTATTTCAATTCCCTCGAGGAATGGAAGCTGGGAACAGTGGTTACAAAACAATCAAAAACAGATATCATTAATTTGAACAACTACGTTCAGAGGAGAAAAGCAGTGATACTCGTGAAATTAGTTATTTGCCCCAAAAATGTAAACGTTAGGTGTGCAAATGGCATTTTATCTCATTTCCCTTTTTCGCTATTCTTATGGCGGAATGCGAAGAGTGTGATTTGCAAATATTTTTGTGTTTTTCTCTACAAATCAACTCGAATGTTCTGTGTCGCTTGAAAAATAAGTTACAAGCAGGTTCAAAAAGACCACCACTTTCAAAACGATAGCCCCGCCCCCAACTCATACCATTGGCTAAGCTAATGTCAGCATGCTTGCTGTCATCCATAACGTTTGTCTCTATATCGCCATCTCTGTTTGAAACATAAAATTGTTCAATTTTGTACTTATCCTGTACATGCATTGACATTCATTCAACTCACTTTAAACTCAAATTTCCATCAAAATCCCGACAATTCATTACATTACATTACATTACATTACATTACACATTACATCACATTACATCACAATATGTGATATTGTATTCATATAATACATTTTATTACTACATTATATTATTATAATCACTACAGCAAGATAAAAATTTAGCTTTGAACACTAAACTTGCTCAAAAACAGTTTTTAAGCAAAAACTTGAGCGAGGTTATGTAGCACCACAGTGTTCAGGGAAATCAACTCGACAGTGTTTATCTCGAGAACTTTCAGCATATTAAGATAGAATAGTAGAAAACATGTTTCCTATCATCACCTTTGGGGGAACTGAGAAATACTTGTATAATTTGTTGCCTAAAGAATGTTCATCCTCTCATTGTAATGGCTGGAAGTTTTAAGGGAGTTTGTCAACTTGATTTCGTATTTGTGTGGTTTGTCATCCATAACGACTCAAAATAGGATAGCCGGAGTATCACAACAGCTTGTCTCTATTAGCCGGCGAAAAAAAAACACACTCACTCAGACCGTGCCTTCTGGGAAGAGGGGATGTGTAGCTTTGTGGTAATAGGTTTGGACACAGTTGTGTTCACAGTACCAAACTCCACACGCTGTGCTTATCGTGGCTGAAGAGATTTCAGGCTACATACGTCTGGGGGTTCAAGAGAAGGTTTGTGTGGCGTCTGCCTGTCACACCGCGCGCAAGATTGCAAGTGCTGAAAAGTTTCACTAGCCGTAACTTTCTGTGCTGTGGGCTTTTGTGGGTTCAAATTCAAGTCCAACTGATATCCATGAGGTCTTTAATTCCTGGAGAAAGCTATTGTTAGCTTTTTCTATTCATTCAGCCTCCGGTGAAACTGCCAGGTTTTTGTGAGCCAACCACCTGAGTACAATGTGACTGATAATTTATTTCGGGGGGGTCTGAATTGGTTACAGCCATTTCCAGCTGGGTCTAACTTGGCCTTGCTTACCAGCCAAACCTTGATCTCCTGCTTTTCATCTTTAAAGTCCCTGTGAACCGGAAGTTGCAATCTTTTTTCTTCCGTATTTTGAAATGGAATTTCACATTAGAAAAACAGTGGGCATGGCTTATGTCTTTCTCTACAATTTCATTGGATGTATAAAAACAGCCGTTGCATTTTGAAATGAATCAGGCAGCAGACTGACAGTCGAAGGGGAGGAGTTAACGGATGTACCGCAAAAGGCGTCTAACATACGTCAATAAGGATGGATAGTCATTACAGGAAGGAAGTGCATTTTCAGATTTTCCCAAATTGATATAAATGCTGCAATATTTCGTGACATTACATAAATTTGATTTTTTATTTCACTGGGACTTTAACTTTTGGGCCTTATGATTTTAATATAGATCTTTTTTACACCCAAAGCTCTTGTTTCAATAAGTATTTTTACAGTTTAGAAACACTGAAACACATTGAAGAAGTTCGAGAAGAATTCGCTGGCAGCGATTCCTAACCAAACTCAGCGAGACCGTCGGATCTGAACCAGAAAGAACAAAAAGGCTCTGAAAAAATACACTCTTGACAAGTAGAGAAGTGCTGTAGGTCGCACACTGTACTCAGGCTTAAAAAAGGAGCCGTGCAGATGAGAGGACATCGCTGTAATTTGACATTTGCAGTCGGAGATGAGCTTCAATACAGAGTGGGTTCTTGAAAATTGCAAATTGCACAGCCTTCTTTGGATGAGCTCCCGTGCTCTTTTTCCAATCGCTAGCCGCTTGCCTCCGGAAGGGCTGGCTTTGGTTTTTCCTCAGCTGGGTAGGTTTTGTGCTATCTCACGCGGTCCACACAGCCCAAATGGAAAGCGTTGCCGATGTTATCTAATTCTAGCGTCGAGCCGGCTGCTTTATTCTCAGCTCGGGGAGGAAATGCCTGCTGTTGCACGGACCTGCGGTCTCTGTCTGCATTTTTATTTTTGGCCACTTTCTGTGAAGTCTTAGCTATGTGTTACAGAGTCACACTATCTTTCATATAAAATAAGAACCTGAACGCATGTATATGTATAGACCACATTGCAAGATGTAAGCACTGCTCCAGAATCACTTCTCATTTCATTTTTTATTTACTTATTTATTTAATTTTTTATAACATAACATTTTTTTTTTTAAAAAATTATATAAATACATCTTAAAAATGTTTATTTTTCCTTTGGTTAAAATTGTTCTGATGTTTCATTTTGTTCAAATTTTTGTGTAGTGTTAAAAATGGATTACAGTTTGATCAGTGCAACGACAAACAAGCGTTAGTGGCCCAAAGTTAACTTCCGGTAAACCTCTGCAAAGAATCAATACCTGTTGAGTAGCTTTAATGTAATTTAATACAATAAATATACAATAAAACGTTAGTATAAATGAATATTAATAAAACATAAAATACATTTTTATATTATAACCAAACCAGAAGTTATTTTCGGCAACGTGCGTGTGTCTGATTAAACCGTCTATACACTAAATCTAATTATAGTGAATATCGACCTGATCTCAACGGCATTCATATGCAGTGTTGGGTAAGTTACTCTGAAAAAGTAATTAATTACTAGTTACTCATTACATATTCAATAGTGTAATTAGATTACTGTCCAAATTACTCTGTCCAAAAAGTATTTAGTTACTCATTACTAATTACTTTCTATATCATATATCAACCTTAGTTAAGTGATTCAAGGATAGACATGAAACGGCTTATTGAATTCATTCAAATAATATTATTAACTGACCAAAGTATTACAAATGTGAGAATTATACATTAAAGCACAGATTTTAAAGTAAGACTTTGAATTTTGATGTCAATTACACTATTGCACACGCATATATTTCACAAAGTATTTAGTTTAAGTACATCAAAAGTAACTGTAATTAAATTACAGAAAACATATGAGTAATCCCTTACTTTACTTTTTCAAGGGAAAAGTAATTAAATTACAGTAACTAATGACTTAGTAACTAGTTACACCCAACACTGTTCATATGTATTATTACAAGGCGGACAATTCTTATGTACTTGTATGTAAATCGTCCAAAAACATACTATTATTAGAAAAAAGCAATACTAAAGGCCTTTCTGCTAACCTCATTCTTCACGTCGCGGGCGTGAAAGCAAATCGTACCAAAACATACGAAAAGATTCTATGAATTCTTACGAATAAAGCACCGCATAAAATATGTACGAATTCTCATGAGATTGTGTTGGAACATCTAGTTCAGTCACGGTTTTACGGTTGAGGTTTACGATAAGCATTTACTAATAGTTAAGTATCTAATTTCTCACATCTTTTGTTAAAAAAGAAAATATACTAAACTTGATAAAAACAGATTTAGGCTCTATTTTGAAGCCAGTGCAATATGTATTGTGAATGTCTTTTTCAGTCTGCAGATGTAACTCTCACATCTCTTCAGAGAAATATGAAACTCTCATTTGTTAGCTCTCGGATTCATAATCGTTGTGTTGCTGTTTCGACACAATGCAAGCGAGTCATTTAAATAATAAGTAGACATGCCCACTTGAGATCCTAGAGCAATATTTGATCTCTCGCTTCTTTACCTCATCCGCAAACAACCTAGCTGCTATCAGCACATCTCGAAGGGACAATGAGAGCTTTTATCAGTGCAAATAAGGAAAAAAGGACAACATTGAAAGAGTCTGTTGCTCTCGTGTTACGATTACTGAAAGTAAATGTCATTTGAATGAGCATGTTAAGTGCATTGAAAATAAGTACTTTAAATAGACTTGTGTATATTTAATGCTAGTTTTTTTCATAGAAACAGTTCATACAATTAGTACAATTTTGTCAGCATTTATTTGTTCTCATGTTCTTCCAAACCTGTTTGGCTTTTTCCTGGTACTTGCAGTACATGGTCCTGTTTGTGTGATTTTACAGCACGACAGCTCGAGTCCTCATTCACTTTCATTATAAGAATAAAGTCATGTTTTTTTTGTATATCTTTTGTTTTGTGAAAGTAAGGCAAATGGGTTAGGACACAAGGTCGGGTATATGCTGACAGAATTTACACCTTTGGGTGAATGGTTTCTTTAAAGACCTGATCTGTGCTTTTCAGTGCTTTCACAAAGAAAAAGCTCTGCGAATCTGTCATGTCCAGATCATAGTCAATAAAAATGACGAGAGATGAAAAGAACTAAGACGCATGATAAGACATGGAACTGATCAGAAAAATGAATCACTTGTTCTTTAAAAATCCCAACCTGCTGTATTCGAATAAGCTGTTTCTTTGAGATCTTTGATAACCAAAACCTTTCAAGTTATTACCGAGCTGTCTTATTCAATGCACACCAAATGAAAGGTAATGATTTGCGCCTTTAAATGCTAAAGAAATCGAATCATTAAGTAGCATGCAACTTGACAAAACTCTCGCAAGTAGGTTTCAACAGAAACTCAACGTATCATATTGTAAATCATATTGAAATCCCATGTTGATCGAGATTAGATTAGATTAAACTTGATTGTCATTACACATGTACAAGTACAAGTCAATGCAATGTAGTTTTGTCTAACCAGAAGTGCATTAGCAGCAAGTGCAGGATATACAGTGGCTGCATAAGTGCAGGAAAAAAATCTGACGAAGAAGTTTACAGATGGGTATGAACATGATATACAGATGGGTATTACTATAAAACAGAAATATACAGATGGGTATGTACAATGATAAGGCTATGGTGAGTAGTAGTGCAGTGGATATAGAGTCGTGCAAATAAATTATGGCCAGAAGCTATCCAAGTAACGGTGCAGTGGAAGAAGTTATTGCATATTTAGTTGAAGTACCGGAGTGCAAAGAATCATGTTTAAACAGTAGGTACTGCAATGAACAGTCCAGTAGTGCAAATAACCAAACTTTAGCCAGGTTTGCATTGAGAGGAGAGTGTAGCGGTATATGAGGGGCAGTGGAATCAGCGAGGTGAAGAGTTCAATAAAGAGACAGCTCTGGTAAAAAAGCTGTTCTTCAGTCTAGGATGAAGTATCCTGCCTAAAATATAAACTTAAAACATGATTTTCAGTAAGATCACTTATGCTGTTCACTAGATAAAATGACACAGTCAACCAATATGGTTATGGAGTGCCTCAGAGATTACGTATTTTTGTTTGCAAACCCCGGAAACGAGTAAGCATTTTATGAGCTTAATTGTGTCTTTAAAATGGCGGTTACTTACAAGTTGCGAAAGCGACTATTTCTATTGGCAGGGACGTTAGACATCATTGCGCATATAAAGTTCACAAATAATGCAACATGGGCACAAATCTCTTAAAACATTGTTGGGGATTCATTCATGGAGTAAATACTTACCAGGAAAAACGTTTTTATCAAGTTTGAAAAAGTTGTCGGAGGCTTGGTGGTGGTGATGTCATTAAGAAATGCTTGCGGCATTAATATGACATTAATACATAAAACTCGTGAAAAATGCAGGATGCGCCGCTTCATCTCCCGTTGCTCAAACTCGTTATTTATGGAAGACAGAGAGCCGCAACTCTAGAAACGCGGCCAGTATGAAATGCATGCATCATCTGTGCTTGCGCCGCTTATTGGTGCATACAGTGTTCAAGCACAAAAACGCGTAAACCAGTGAAAAACTGAATTTTTTGTCATAGGAATAAACTGATTTAAAATGTAATGCACAGCAACAGCCAATGACCTTCCCCAAATGACGGTTTGGGAAACTGTGAGAGCTGGAGTCGAAAAGCGGAGCAGCCAATGGACGGACGGTTATCTATACGTTAAATATTTCCATCGAGTTATTATAGAAACAATTTATTAAGTAATGTTTTTGTCATCTCTGTCCCCACCACTTTTGAAACAAAGTTACACCACTGGGTGACGTTGATATCGCGCAACCGTAGTGTAGTCTGTTTATGGCCTCATGTTAGCTTTATACTTTTGCCGATTGTATTTAGGCTTCAAAAATAGCAAATATTGTGTAAATATGTAAAGATCTCTTGATAGACAATACGTGTAGACACCATGAACATTTGTTAATCACAGATCTTATTTTTGGGGATCTTCCAAAAGTCTGTTGGAAAAATGCATTGGCTTTCGGTTGAGGGAACCAGCGGGGCGCTATAACTTACGGGTTGGCCTACAAAAATATATCTTCTCTGATACATCATACGTCATCACTGGATTTTGGTACAGCTGAAGAGGCTTGGTGGAGACAACATAATCCAAAACATGTTAGCATTAGCCAGTTAGCTGGTTCCCAAAAAGAAGTGAATTCAAGTGTGTCATTAATGTTGTATGCTTATTATAAACTAAAAATAAGATAGAGTCTGTTTATTGTACTTTTTATGTACCTCTCAGAAAGGACACCTAACTATACTTGAATTACTCTAACAGAAAAGTCTAAGTATATTTAATTGAGTAGTCTACTAAATACTTTTCGACATAGTTTATAATCTTATAAATTTGCATGGTCAAGTTAATTTAGAAACAAGTCAGCATTGGGTGAATAGGAACAAAACAACAACGACGATTTGTAAGAAATGCTGATCTACAGTGTATTTAGGTTCCATCTGCACGTCCAACACTCTCCATAGTGCGAAGCAGTACATTATCTCCAGGATTCCAACCAAGGCGAAAGCGAAAAGACAGCAGCGGGGTACAGATATGAAAGAAACCTCAAAAGAGAAGAACCATAAGAAGTGAAAGCCAAAGAGAAAGAGGCCTGTCAGTCTAGAGGCTCCGGGGACCAGCGTGTCGCCTGAATCCGCTGCCAATACTTGTGGAAAAAACCTGCAGTATATTTCTGCTTTGACAGCTCATGTCTCATATCTGACTGACGGCTAACCCAAAACAAGCATTGCCACAGACAGCGTAAGAAGACAAAAATTGCCGAAGCTGTCTTTACCCTGAGAGTTAAATTCCTAATCTTAGTAAGATAGAGATGACATTTGGTTTTGGCATCTTATTCCTTTTTCCTCCTGGCTGTCACTTTCTTCAAAAGCATTGCGGATAAACAAATAAGGTGTTTGAAATCTTACAAAGCACTTTATGGCTCACATTTTGAAGTATAGAAGTTTCCTTTGTATCGAAATCTTGGTTGAAATACAGGCATACAGCTGTGTAAAACCATCTCACAACTTTCTAGCACAGCTATATAACGGAAATAAAGCCTGCAACACAGTTTCTTAACATTTTCTATATACAGAGCACAATGTCATTGTTTCCTGTCCTCTTTTGATTGACAGGATATATCGGCCTTGATCATTGGCTGTTTTAAAACGATTGGCTGATACCGATTATCGGCCGATATATCAGTGCATCTTTAGTATGCACATCGCACAAAATGGGGAAAATCGTTTAATTTTTAAGTATTATACTTATTATAAGTACTTCTTGAGTCATACGCCATCTTTGAAGTGATTTTTCGTTTTTCATTGAACCTGTTGCGAGGCATTCTGGGATTTGCTTTTCTGCAGGGAAAAGATGCAAATAAAGAATTCTCCATCACATGTATATTAAGCAGAGAAGGATGTTTGCGACGCTATGCTAATTATGCTTCCTAACACTTTCTTTTCAAGCCCTGCAGATAACAAACGCACGCTCTGGAATCCCACAAAACCCTTAATGGTTCACATTCAGAACTGCGCACTACAAAAGTTTCCCCTGTTACAAAATCACAGCCTGAACGTGCAGCTGTTTAAAGTCTGATAATATAAATCTCTTGCGGGCAAAGCATTCAGCATCTGTAGAAACTTTCTGCACGGCCTAGAACTTTGTATATCAAAACCGCTCCGAATATCAGACCAGTCTGTGCACTATTCTGATGAAGCATTATGGGAAATCTATTTTCGAGAAAGGCCGGTCTGCTCCAATTGCAGGTCGGCAGGGTTTAATAAAGCTTGGTGGCGATTGAAGACCCTGAGAGATTAAAGCAAAGACTTTACATAATGAAGAGCTTAATGATGGAATTACAGAGACACTTAATGACATCGTAAACGCAGCCATCAACCATTCTGACTTGCCCAGAAAATGTATTAACCAAGTATAAATTGGGGCATTAAATAATGCTCGGTTTACAAAGCTCATTTACAAAGACTTGACCTGGAAAACCCCTCAAAACCAGTTGATTATTAATATAATGATATCTAGTATTACTTTCAGAATGCTCTTGGCATTGGGAAGTCAAAGAAAATCATATTCTTAATGAATATGCCAACCTCCTTTATCGTCTTTCCCAATAATGGAGACACAAATGTATTCGAAGTGTATAAACATTTAAAATGAGTTCAAGTTAAAGCTGCAACCTGTAACCTTTTTGGGGTTAAAAAAATCAGGTATTAAAGGGACAATTTGCAAAAAAAATGAAAACTGTGTAATCGTTTACTCTCCCTCTTGCAATTCCAAACCTGTATGACTTTCTTTCTTCTGCAGAACACTGAAGATATATTCAAGAATGTTTGTAACCGATCAACGGCGGTACCCATTGACTTATAATAGAATTATACAATAGAAAGTACACAGAAAACCAGTGTTCAAAATTTTCACGACAATTCGTAACGGTAAGTTTATAAAAATGATTATTAATGTGGGCTGACAAAAAATGTCAGAGAATACTTTGCAAGAACTTTAACTTATAATTTTGATTTAAACAGAGATGGCGATAGAGAGTCAAGTGACAGTTTTTAATTCCATTTCCAAAACACGTCAAGTTAAAACAAAATAAAGCACATTTCCATTTCTACACAAAACTTCCACTGCATCTTCCTGACAATATGTTTTAAGCTCATCTTGTCTCCATTTTTCTCCAGCTGTCTTGCCGTGTTCGGTTTGCCGCATGCGTGGTGTACGCCTCCGGTTATTATGCCTCCCTTGGGAAATCTGGCTTCAGCAAAACACAAGCCTCTCCCCTCAGTTCCCTCTGAAGTCTTTGCAAGTCAAACCTCAAACGTCTTTGGGGCACACGTGCATACGGCCGCACACGCGGTTCTCCAAGGTCGGCGCCTTCATTCCGTGCCACTTGGCGACTGGCAGAACCCGAAAAGGTTTGTCAGGCTGATTAAACTCGGGTAGGAGCCGTCTGATCCCTATTTGACAGACAGATCTTCTTCCGTCCTCTGCCCCCGTTTTGCACCACTCTCTCATTTAACAAGATCAGATGTTATGTCACAGTAAGGTGCAATTTTCATTAACCTCAAGCTGTGCTATGATTTGAATGTGCCAGCCCTGCAATTAGTTGATTGTGATTGATTTATGAAGTCAGTAGGTTTTTTACGCCCTCTACGAGAGCTCAGGTAATTCATTCGGACTCCTTCACCTTCCCCTCACCGTCACAACTCCCTCCCAGATTTGCCCTCACGGCATGTGTCGAATGTGAGCGCTCTCATCACGAGCGCCTGCCGCACAAGAAGCAGTGATGAAAGGAACCGATGATGCTGGACAAAATATTTGACCCTTTTTTGATTTTATCTAGAAATGCATGTGTGATACTGAAACAGTATGACATATGTTAATGAACAAGAGAGCATGATTCAGTTTTATGATTCAATCACATGATTCATTCCTTTAGTTTTTAATGGTTTGGTTTGTGTTTAGATGGTAGATGTGCAGTAAAGTGATTTACAATAATCAATTATTGATACTGATACTTTTTATATTTACTAACAAAAATACAAAATTCCCCCAAAATCTAGAATGTTTTAACCGTAGGAAGTGTGTACAATTAAGACTAATGTAACTGTATATTTGACCTAACCATGGGTTGAAACAATCCAGCATTTGGGTTAAAACACCCCAGCATAGGTGCAATTATAATCCAACAATTGGGTTTGCCCATATTTTCACAACCCCTGGTTCAAATAACAATCATAAAAAGGGGTTTCACACTGTCAAGGAAGAACCACTTTTGTCTAAATGGTTCCATAAAGAACCTCTAACATCCTAAGTAACTAAGTATCTGTTTTAACAAAATGTCCTTTGATTTAGAAAAACGTTCTTTAGATGATTAAAAAAAGAAATAAATGAACGATTCTTGTAAGAACTCATGGCTGTTTATGAACCAAAAATGGTTCTTCTATGGCATCGCTGAGAAGAAACCTTTATATCATCTTTTTCAAAAATCTTTGACCCAAATATTTGCTCAATTTGAAATAATAATGGACTTTGCCAGGTCAATTTTCTACACTAAATATTCTGCTATATACTTTGATATCATACAGGATATTCATACTTAACACAGTGGTTGTACATTGAATGAAATTAAGAAGAATCCAAATTCTCGAAACAAACATTGTGTAAAATACCATCTTAATGTTAAGATAGCATTCACTGTTGTCTTAAATCTATCTCATAGGGTAAGATGTTTTATACATGTATTTGCTTCTTTTAAATGTGACGTGTATTGTTTGAGCCAGAATCATATTTCTTACTTGCCATTGGGGACTTTTTATATTGATATTATAATAATAAAGTTGAACTGCCTTACTTTAGCTTTCATTATTAAAAGCAGATTTCTTTTTACAATAAGCGACTTAAAACGGAGAGGGTCCATAAGATTCTGACGGAGTTACACACAAAAAGTATTTTAATTAATATAACATTATAATAAAATTGTGATCGTTAACCACATGCTAATACATATTCATATTTTTTTATGTTTTAGAATCACACTTGTGAACATTCGTACAAACTTCTTATAATTTAATGATCGCATAGTATTTATAATCTTATAATATTTTGTCTAAAGAAATATTTTGTAGCCCCTTTTTCTAACCCTTTTAAAAACTGTGGAAACAGTTGGATTGGTTGAAGATGCTCTGACAACCCATTTCTCGTACTTAACACTGCAAAACACAACTTGTTCTGGCACAACATGTTCAAGGTGCTGTTTTGGAGTGCATCCTAGTCAATATATAGTTTTAAAAATGCGCAATGTTTTTATTTTAAAGATCCTAACAGCATCAAGCCATTATAACAATGGGTGTTCATTTGGCCAACCCCTTGAATTTTTCCTCATTACAGTTATTTTACATATTTTCCTAAAATGTGTAAATTGGTTTCAAATACAAAAGAGAGTTGTTATTGTCTTTATCGGGGCTGTAACACTATTAGAAAACATGGACATTTTTCTGTATAAATTTATGGTTGTAAACATTCATTTGTTATGTGGCTCTGTTGTCATAATGGCTCTGTTTTACACGCATGAATGCAAATGTCTTACAGACGCAACAACATAAAGTGAACACGATGACTCACAAATAATATAAGAGTCTAATGTTAATATGGTGCCAAGCTACTAACGGGATACTTGAATTATACAATGTATATAGTGAACACACATTCTGGGATAGGCTTCTTTGTCATATATGCTGTCTCTGAAATTGGGCCAAAATGAAATATCTTCACCTTTGATTGTCTTAAAATACCACCTAAGAGGGAGCTCACTAGGGTTTGAAATGGATCTTATTTCCATAAGGAATATTGTTATTAATCTTGCTGTCATGGCGACATGTCTGGCAATGATTTTAGCTGACATTTGAATACACCCTCAATTTTCACCCGGCAGTCCAGCCTGTCTTGCGGAGAACTTTATAAATCGGGATGAGCTACATTTATCGCTGCATTTGATCGATACATCATTGCAGAGCTGTCAGATAAGAAACATCTGCGACCATAGATTCCTCGCTTCTAACCCGGATTGTTTTCTCTGGGCCCTTTTAAAATTGGAAATCGCTTTGGTGGGAACGTTTGAGCGGCTCTAACAAAAGGTGAACCATCATCCAGGTAAAGGTTATCAAAGCCGGCGCCCTGTGAAGTTTTTGGCATCTACCTCGTGCGGTGGGTAGTGAATAAGGAACGCGATATATGTCTCCGGAAGCAAATGCCAGACAATGGTCCACTGCCAATTAGTTTGACACTCTTGTAAAACACAGCCGATGTATCCTGGAAGCAGCCTTCTTGCGTCATGCTTCATGCATTGGTAATGACAAAAGAACTTAAATTGCCTTTCTTTGCTGCCCTTGAAATTTTAAATTGCTTGCTCTGTCTCTTTCCATTTCTCTTTTATGATTCCTGATGCGACTTCTGCCAGAGTCACCCTCTCTCCACAATATAAAGTATTGTAAAAGAAGAAATAGCGGGATGCCTTTAAGACCCGTGCAAGAGTTATTTTTGTTTGGATTGGATTTATCTAACGCGCTTTCTTTCTAGTGAAGAGGAAAAGAAAAGTTGAACCTAACTGCTTTGGTGAAAGAAAAACACAGACTTTCGCTGCCGCTCCCCAAAAGTATGTCAGTCGCTCTAAGATGGTGCAGAAGAATTGTCTGAGAAAAAACGGTGAACACATTTTTTTCCCTGTTTTTCTATGTAAACGATGTGTTTGATGGACATGTCTGACACAATTGTTGGACTATCACAAATCTAATACTGTCAGAAAACACTACGATCCGGTTGACTGTGTAGTTCCAAATGAGATTAAAGCCCAATAGCCTACTGTACATATTATGCAAATGTTTTATGTAAATAAACATATTGCATAAAACAATAATACATTTAAAATAATAGAAACGATTTTGGTGGGCTAACTGTAATAGTGGCTTATTCGGTCTTAACACCAGAATGCTACATCTTCGAGATGTTCACTTTACAAATGAATGAAAGCCTCTTTATGCAAGACACGGATTTCAGAAATGATTTCATCTTTCCTCGCATTATCTGTGTGAGGTGAATTCTCTTTTTTGTTGTGGCGGGTCAGGATAACCTTGTAGTTTTAAGGCTGTAGCTAAGACTAGACTAGACCGTGCACCATGATTTAAAACACATGTACCAGGAGATGAGAAGTCTGAATCTGCTTTAGCTGTTCGGTGTTTACAACTATTGTCAGAAAGATGTTAAGCCTTATTTAAAATTATAAAATATATGTACAAATGTTATTTCATATTTTAAAAAAAGTTGAAAAATTCCCGAATAAGAGTCAAGAGTAAGATATTTACATTATATACGGTAATCAAGACACATACTGATGATATTTCTTCAATCTTGCAGGACCCTAGTAAAGGCCCATATATGAGGAACAAAATCAAAACAAATACACAAATAAATTCTAAATAGCAAATCAATCTGAAGCGAGAAAAGGAATACATTCGCACAGTACTATACATAATGTATAATGTGCCGTGTCAGAGCCCTGAACGCCCTCATTAAATAAGATCATTTCCATGCCAACATCGGCCGCTGAACAGAATTCCATTTTCCACAACATTTACAATAAACAATAACATTAAGTATTTGCACACCGCTTTCCAAACGTCAGCTTATATCGGTGCATATGGACCATAAACTCTGCGCTTTTTAATGATGAAAAAGCGCAGACAAGAAGCAGATGGTGTCAAAAAACAGGTGGCTAATTATCTCGCCACAGCTTCGCACTTCGGCCGCAGACAGTAAAACGCAGGCACCATTTAGACATAGTTAAGAGTAAGTCATCTCCACTTCCTGTGTGCGGTAATGAGCAAAGCGGCGAAGGGAGGGAAGTCTTAAAGATAATGAGCCGATGAGCTCGGAAACAAGCCCACTTCTATAAATCTCCATACGGAATCTTAACAAAAACGTAGAGATTCGGGCCCTGCAGACTGAGAGACGCACAGTGAGAGCCACGGATGGTGCTTCTCAACATCAGTAGTGCATTCAAAAAGGTGAAACATCATAAAATGCATCAATTGGACGTACGTCAGATATTTTTATCGGACTTGCTCTTCACTGCCTCAATATGGAATGGACGGTGACAACATTAATAAAGAGGAAATATATAAATGTAATATACATTTTATGACAGAAATTTTATTGGGGATGCTGGTGGCGGTTTTAGCTTTACAGATGTTTTTTGAATGAGCAGAAAACATTGACACTACTACAAAAAAAACAATACATTAATGTTTATTTGAGGATGTTTGGAATGTATTCATGTCAAAAAATGATAACATAAACGATATGTGGCCCAAACTCAACTTTTGGTAGACCTCCGCAGAGAATAACTGCTGAATAGTTTTAATTTAATTTAATACGATTAAAATACAATAAAATATGAATATACACGAATAATAATAAATTATTCTGAGGAAACCGTCTATATTGCATTCCATAACTATAAGCTACCCTGACAGAAATTGTTCCACATTTATCCATTTTACATTTTTACCAAAAACGTTTAACATGATTTTAAGATGTATTCCTGACAGGACCCATTTTTTTTCCCGTAAGACCTGAAAACACTGATCCCAACAGCAGTTTGCCAGGACTATTCACACAAAAACATTTTGGGGAGTTGCAAAATGCGTCCTGATTTTTTTCGTACTGCAGAATTGGTATATTGTGTCCCCAATCCTTTCTCAAACCTTTCATTTTAACATTTTTAAATAAACATCATTTAGTTTGATTTTTAAGATTTTTTCCTCATGGGGGCCAAAAATGTAACCACAGCAGGATTATGTGTCCCAGATTGAAAGTGAAATCGTCCCAGATTATGAGAACCTGACTCGCAACATGTTTGCAGGAAAATCAATATCCTGTCACTGTACTACCGAAACCTTGTATGTCCAAATTCGCTGTAAAACACTATACTTTGTAAATGATTGAAAACTGTCTTGTCAAAGTACATTTTAATACTTTTTTTATTGGTTAGATATTTGCCGACCCCATTGACGAACACAAAGGATGATCAATAACAAGATTTTAAAACATTTTTTTTTTAAAAATCAAGAAAAATGGAGATATGAGGCTTCAGAAGGACAGCAGCTTTGTCAATAGAAATTAAACATCCTGACAATATCATCTCTGTAAAACTCCAATCACTGTAAATGTTCAAAGTTTCAGTCAACCCTGAACGCTCTTTGTAATGTAAAACACACAAACCTAGCCTGACAAAACAGCAGAGTACACAATTCCGGCAGCAGGATTTAAAGGTTTAAAGGCCATTTTCAATCCATGGGGTTACATCTCCATAATGACTTCATTATTCATGACTCTGGTCTGAAACACAGGCATGGAGGTAATGAGCTCATCTCTAGTTGCTGAGTACCACCTTTTTTTGGAAGCATCGCGTTAAGAATTCACATCCCTGGCTATCACAAATTCAGGCCGAAGGAGACAAGCATTCAAGATTGCAGATGTGCTTTAATACCAAGTAGGCCTATTTCGCCCGTAACAGGGTTGAAATTCTTTATCGGTCTATATTTGACAACTGTTGTCTATGCCAGAAGCTATAAACGATCAAGGTTTTTGATGTAGACCACGAGAAACTTCTCGCTAAATTCTTAGCTTCTGTGTTCAGCATAAGATTCAGATTCCAGTTTGAGAGATACATGATCACAGCATTAGGGCGTTTTCACACCTGTGGATCGATTGATTTGTTCCCAAACCAGGGGTTAAATCGCTACAATATTGCAGTTTTGTTTAGTTTGATTTACATTCACAAGGCAATATTTCCAAACGGACCAAACTTTGTTAATAAAACTCACGTGCGAGAAAACGTCTTGGTTACGTATGTAACCTCAGTTCCCTGATGGAGGGAACGAGACGTTGTGTCGAGAACGACAGATGGGGTTCGCCCTTGAGAACCAATCAACTCTGACTACTATAGAAAAGGCCAATGAAATTTGGCGAATGCAATTTGCATGCCGGGCTCCGCCCCCGGAAATCCGGTATAAAAGGAGGCCGGCGTGCAGCATTCACTTACCTTTGTTCTGAAGAGCCTGAGACCTCTCAAACTGCAGCAGAATACGATACGTGTTCGTGGCATAAGGGACACAACGTCTCGTTCCCTCCATCAGGGAACTGAGGTTACATACGTAACCAAGACGTTCCCTTTCTGTCGGTCTCTCGACGTTGTGTCGAGAACGACAGATGGGGTTGCCTATGGAAAACGCCACAACGCTGTATCGCGTCACAATCTCTAGCGAAGCGACGGTAACAAGCCTGGGCGTGTCATCTCGAAGCTTTCGTGAGACTGTAACCTTCCAGTGTGGTGGTCGGGGGGTTCCAGAGCTTTCTTGGAGAAAGATGGGTACAGCCCTGACCGGTAACTTTCACGGACGGGGCCTTAGCTCTCTATAGGCGAGAGGCCGTCCAGATCAGTTTACACCGGGTAAGCGCGACTCTTAATCAGAGAAGCGCTACAGAGGCCACCTCCTACCCGTGGGGAGGAATATGGTGGATATAGGTATGGTCTCGTCCTTGGAGGAGAACGCATGGAACGTGCGGACTGAGTAGTTAACCGCGAGGTGGAGGCCCACCTGGGGAAGCTCATGGGTTACCAGGAGTGGGAACCATTCTCATGAGGATACATCAGACGGAACAGCCCACGGAGGGGGTGTTACAGACGTCCGGTAGCACTAGGTCCGGTTAGAGCTATCTGTGATAGCTCACATGGTATCCCGGCCTAAGGGGGAAGGCTGCTCTGCCCAGCCAGCCCCCAGGGGGTGCTTGTTTGGTGATGGATGGAATGCCTATTCTTAACCAGTGTCTGGGTAAGAAGGGAGGCTGGTGAGGTACCAGTTTCTTAGCGATGTGTTCGGGTAAGAAGAAAAGGTAAATAGCACACTGACCCAACCTGTTAGAGGGTGGAAAGGTGCTTTCGCAGGCATACGCCCCCCCGGATGCCAGTCCTACATGTCGCCACGCAGGACGTGGGCTGACACCGGGTTTACGCGAAGGTTGTTAACCCTTGCGAAGGTGTTTGGGCATAGCCCAACCCGCAGCTCTACAGATGTCTGCTAGAGAGGCGCTTCTGCCAGTGTCCAGGAGGTGGCTAAACTCCGTGTGGAGTGAGCCCTCACTGCCAATGGGCATGGGAGATTCTGAGATCGGAATGCCGTCGTAACGGCGTCCACGACCCAGTGCGCCAGCCTCTGTTTGGAGACAGCCTTCCCCTTCTGCTGTCCTCCAACAGACACGGAGCTGGTCAGAGCTTCAGAGCTCTGCGTGCGGTCCAGTACGTACTGGACACAACACTAATCGGGTT
Source organism: Triplophysa dalaica (assembly GCF_015846415.1). Lineage (NCBI taxonomy): Eukaryota > Metazoa > Chordata > Actinopteri > Cypriniformes > Nemacheilidae > Triplophysa > Triplophysa dalaica. The sequence continues at coordinate 11,345,346 of NC_079551.1, forward strand.
GGGTCTTCCTCCCCTATGGGGAGCGCCTGCAAGTTCACCACTTGGCCCCGGAGGGAGTAGTGGGAACTTCTTGGGCACGCACCCGGGCCTGGGTCTCAAGATAACGTGAGAGTTTCCAGGGCCGAGTTTAAGGCAATCCAGGGACACGGAGGATGCTCTGTGGTCCCCTACCCTCTTGAAGGAAGTGAGCGCCGTCAGGAGGGCCGTCTTACTCTATGAGGAAGATCGGAACCTCCGAGGGGCTCTTTGGGGGGCCCTGAGGCTCCCCAGGACCACTTAGGGTCCCAAGAGGGTATGGAGCGGAGATGAGGCGGATTCCGCCCTCTCGCTGCTTAGGAACCTGGTGACCAGGTCGTGTTGCCCTAGAAACTTTCCACCGACTGAGTCGTGATGAGTGGCAATAGCGACTACATACACTTTCAGTGTGGAAGGGAGATGTTAGTCTCCAGTCTCGTGAGGAGGGGAACACAATCCTGATCAAGCACCTCAGTGGGTCTTTCTCGTTGAGAAAGACACCAGGACGAGAAGAGGCACCGTCTAGAGGCGTGTAACCGCCTAGTAGATGGGGCCCTAGCCTGGGTGATGGTCTCAGCCGTATAGGGGGAGTAGCCATCTTAGGATCTTCTCGTCCCGTCTAGAGACCAGACATGGGTGTTCCAGAGGTCTGATCTGGGATGCCAGAACGTGTCCTTCCCCTGAGAGAGCAGGTCCTCTGTCAGGGGAATGGTTCAGGGGGAGTCGCTGTCCAGAGCATCGGCTCTGAGGCCAAGTGCGGTTAGACCGGTGTGGTGTAACCAATAACACTTGGTGCTCCTGCTCCCTGACCTTGCACAGAGTCTGTACAAGAAGGCTCCTGGGGGGGGAAGGTGTGCTTCCGCCCATCCCGCGGCCAGCTGTGCGCAAGGATATCCGTGCCGAGGGCAGGGACTATCAAGCGGGCAAATGGTGGTGTTACGGGAGGTGAACAGGTTTTACCTGGGCCTACCCGAACAGCCTCCAAATGAGCTGGACTGCACGGGGGTGGAGTCGCCACTCTCCACGAGGCATAAACTGGCGAGAAAGCACGTCGGCTGTCTAGTTCAGTTTGCCCGGGGTGTGTGGCCTGCAGGGAACGAGTCACCTGTTGACTCCACCGGAGGAGGCGTCGAGCAAGTTGTGTTTAGCTGCTGTGTGCGAACGCCACCCTGACGATCTGTATTCGCTACAGCTATAGTGCTGTCCTCGGAACAGCACGTGTATGTCTCGCACGAGAGGCCGTAGCCTGCTCAGTGCAAGTAGCATAGCCCACAACTCTTGGCAATTGATATGCCAGCGCAGGCGGGGGTTCGTCCAACACCCCACCTGCGTGCCCGTTGCACACTACACCGCACCCCTGCAGGGAGACTTCAGTCGTCACCACGACCTGCCTCATAACCTGCTCAGAGGGACCTGAGTCCGTCGAAAAAGTCATAAAGACTAGGGGTTATGGTGCGTCGGCAGCAGGGCGGCATCACCATGCGCCTGCTGCCGGTGTGCCACGCTCTCCTCGGAACTCGACTCTGAAACCAGTGTTGGAGCGGTGTCATGTGCATCAACTCGAGGGGTATTAGCCCGCGAGGACGCCATGTGTCCCAGGAGCCTCTGAATTGTTTCAGGGGGACCGCTGTCTGCCTAAAATGTTCATTTCAGACAGTTCAACACTGGTTGGGCACAACTGCGGACAGGTGTGCCGACATGGTGACAGAGTTGAGTTCCATACCGAGAAAGAGGATGCTCTGCACTGGGGAGAGCTTGCCCCTCTCTTGGTTGACCTGGAGTCCCAATCGACCTAGGTGCCGGAGCACCAGGTCCCTTTGTGTACATAACAGATCTCGCGAGTGTGCCAAGATAGGCCAGTCGCTGAGATAGTTTAGTACCCGCTCGCCTTCCTCCTCTCAGGGAGAAAGGGCGGTCAGGGACAGACCGAAAGGGAGGACTCTGTACTGATATGCCCGCCTCTCGCACGCGAACCGTGGGAACGGCCGGTGTCGAGGAGGATCGAGACATGAAAGTAAGCGTCCTTCAGGTCGATTGCCACGAACCAATCCTGACACCTCATAGATGTCAGGACGCGCCTCTGTGTGAGCACCCTGAATGGCAGCTTGTGAAGGTGCTCTGTTCAGGGTACGCAGCCTTTGGGGGCAACCCGCCGTCTTTCTTGGGAACGATGAAGTGCGGGTGGTGACCCACTGAACATCTTGGTTTTGAGGGACGAACTCGATGCCTGTTTTGCCAGAAGGGTGGTGACCTCTACCCGAAGTACGGAGGCGTCCCTGCCTCTGACAGAGGGAGAGATGATGCCCCGAAACTTGGGTGAGTCTCTGGCGAACTGGATCGAGTAACCAAGACGGACCGCCCTCATTAGCCAGCGAGACAGTGTGGGCAGCTCTCGAGCTCCCAGGGACTGTGACAGGGTGACCAAGGGGACGGTCTGCTTCATCATTCCCACGGGGGGTGGTTCGTCGGCTGGCGGAGCTAACCATGTCACGGGGAGTCCCCGGAGGGAAGGTTTTTGCTCCGCCTGCTTACCTGCCTGGCGGGACAACGGCACGCACTGTCGGTTTGAGAGTGGTGACAGCTGTCATATGTGTACGACCTCACGCCTCGCCAGGGTGTGAGGTCGGTTCGCCGAGCACAGTCCAGTGGAGTGTGCGATCGGCTGCAAGTAAACCCGGGGAGAACAGAAAACTCAGTGAGTAAGTGGGCGCCAAGCCCTAACAAGGGCCCGGCTTTGGTGACGAGGCAGGAGTCGTCCCGTACCGACCGATCAGAGCCGTGGCTGTGAAGGTTCGGGCCCGATGTTGTTCTCCCTGGGGTCTTCCCGTCAGTGTCCCTTCTCGCGAGGAGGTTGCTGACGGGGTGGAGGTTTCCCCCTCGACCTCTGCTTCCGGGGTGCCGCCTGTGGGGGCACAGGAACCGGAGCCGATGTCGAAAGGGTCCTGGGTTGCAGGGAAGCAGACGTCACGTGAGATCTCGGAGGCCTGTAGGCGGCCGAGTCGCGGCGTGAAAAAAATGTGGTTAATTGCCACGGTCTGCTTCGCCGTCAAAAAACTGCTGAGCGCAGTCCTCGACGGTGTTACCAACAACCCACCCTGCGAGATGAGTGCATCAAGAAAGCGGACTTCCTTGCTGTCACTCTTCTGCACAAGGTATAGCCGGGGGTGTCTCTCCTGGACCACTACCGTGGACATCGTCCGACCCAGGGCCCGTGCCGCCGCCTTAGTCGCCCGTAGAGCGCTGTCAGCGGTGGCACGGAGATCCTGCATTATACCCGGGTCGGCCTTACCCTCGTGGAGCCCTCTCAACGCCCTGGCCTGGCGGACCTGCAGGATGGCCAAGGCATAGAGAGAGGAGGCAGCCTGGCCCGCAACATCGCAAGCTTTCGACACCAGTGATGCCGAAGTCTTACGTGCTTTGGACGGTAGGAGTGGTCGATCCCCCCCCAGGTGGTAGCCGTCCGCGGCACAGGTGCACCGCAGGCGGACGTTCCACCCGGGGGATCTCGACGCAGTCCTTGGCTGCCTCACCATCGAGGGAAGTAAGGGAGCCGGAGCTGGTTTCACTGGAACGGTCCGTGAGTGGAGCGTTCCAAGTTTTACACAGCTCCTCATGCACCTCCGGGAAAAACATGGCACCCGGGGTGGGCGCGGTTTGCACCGCGCACCGACCTCGGGAACCACGTATCCCCGGGTTAGCACGGATGACATCACTTCTGCTTCCTCCTGAACTCGACCGCTGGGGGTGGAGTTTGGATTCGGCAGAGTCGGATGCCAGTCTCCCTCCGATGCTGCGAGCGACATCTCATCTACGTCACACATCGTTTCCGAGTGTGTGCGTGAGGATCCGGACGGTATGCCACCGCCGGTTGGGGAACGTTCAGAAGAGCGAATCGGGGTGCGATCGGCCCGTGAGCACTTGGCTGGCGGGTTTACGTTCGCAGAGTTCCCCGTATCACTAACGCTGCTAACGTGGGTGGTCATCGGGGCCGTAGCCACAGATGTCACAGCCCGGGTAGCAGACGAAATGGTGGCTGGTTCCCGTAGGAAGACAGCCACCCGTGACCGCAACTTCTGAATGACAATCTGCCCGCAGTGCAGGCAGATGTGTCAACGAACGCTGCTTCAGTGTGCTGGACGCCCAGACACCTAATGCAGCGATCGTGTCCATCCCCCTCCTCGATGAGGGTGCCGCACCCAAGAGAACAGCGGGACATGCCGCGCTGGAGAATGCTCAGTCAGTCCTGAAAAGGACTTTTAGAAAAAATCTCTAACACCTCCGGAACCGCCGAGACGCCCAGGGGAAGGTCGCTGCAGGAAGGGACGATCCGCTGTAACACGTCGTAGCACCAGCGTGTAGTTGTAGAGGATTGAATCCTGAGTTGTACTCATGAGCGATGGCTCTGAAGAACAAAAGGTAAGTGAATGCTGCACGCCGGCCTCCTTTTATACCGGATTTCCGGGGGCGGAGCCCGGCATGCAAATTGCATTCGCCAAATTTCATTGGCCTTTTCTATAGTAGTCAGAGTTGATTGGTTCTCAAGGGCGAACCCCATCTGTCGTTCTCGACACAACGTCGAGAGACCGACAGAAAGGGAACTCTTCTTTGATTGGTCAGAGTGCATCTGTTTATTTTTCGGCTGGTGCCGAAAACATTGCACCAGTCTCGCATCTCTCACGTCGAAGCTCGGGAGCATAAAAGGAGGAGAAGGAACCAGAGAGAACCAGGGTGGGATTTTATGTTTTATTATGTTTGTGTGGCCGGCACTCGAACGTGAGGGAGCTGTCAGCACTTTGCTTTACTTTCGTACTTTCGTTTAAAAGTTTGGTTAAACGTTCGCCGGTTCCCGCCATCTTCCTTCCTTACTTTGAACATTGTTACAAGGAGCCATAAGCAAAACAATCCCTTTGGCGTCACGCAACTTTACGTAAATACCCATCATTTATTGTGATACAGTCTGGTTCATTGGTACGTTGGGTCGGATGGCTTTCACACGTCTAGCGAACCGCTTCAGAGTTCGTTTGCAATCGGGCCGGGACCACCTTGTTCAGGATGTCTCGGAGCGATTTTTTAGGGCGGATCCTTGAGCGATTGCTGTGTTTCATATGCCTAAACGAACCAGGTTCCGAAACAAACCCTTCTGTGTGAAAACGTCTCATGAGTAACTCAAGGCGCTTGTTATCCAAAAAAGAAACAATTAGTCTATTAGTGTCGATAATAATGCCATACGTAAATTGCATAATCACCCGCGACTGTGGTGTAGTAAAAACTCCCAGTTCCGTAGATACCTTTGCTGTTATTTATTTATTTTAACTGTTTCTTGCACACTAATGGGAAATTTGTGAAAAGCATCAATCCCCGCAACGGTACCGTAACACCTGTGACAAATTGGCAAACCGGTCCAGCCCAGGGCGCCGTCTGCGTTCTTGATAAATATCCCAATAAAGCGAGAAATCCCGCTTCCCCGGAAGAGGTGAAATCTGCAGTCACCCTAATTAGCCAGAAGAACCTCGACTGAAAGTGTGATCAATAGACCATCTCTCCGTGCCATCACAGCGCATTATCACCGTGGCCCATCATTTCAAGCGTTTTTTACACATATTCGTCGGCATGGAGTTTTCCAGCATCATTAGTTGTAAATCAGAGCTGTGTGTGAGGTACAGCAATGCTTTAATTACGCCAGCTGCAAAGACGTTTCGGCCATGGCTCACCTCTTGCCCTGCCTGTCGGGAGCGCATCGGCAAACGTCAATCCACACTTTGAAGCCCACATGCACAGTGGGACTGAGCGATGACCCGTACGCTCGGTAACACATAAACAATCTGATTCAACTCGGGTTCAAGTCAAATAATGAGGAAACTTCTCAAACTATTTTTTCGAACGATTCCATTTACAGCACTTTTTCACGGATCCTCCAACAGGTAAGAGCCTAGCGAGATGGACCAAAGCTACAGTGGGTTGCTGGATTGTGAGCAATTGTTAAAATTAGGTGCTGTCCTTTTTCAAATGATTGCAGAGGGAGGTTGTCCCACCTTTAGTGTGATTAATTAATGTTTGCTCCTCCACCCGAGCTAGAAGCCAGCGAGGAAAGTGAATGCTTCTTCATTTGTGTTGTCAGAATTACAAAGAGGAAGGGTAATCCAAATCAGCTTCCCAAGACGGCAGGAGCTTCATCATCATTACCTTCAGTTTACTGTTGTCGGTTGCGATTTCAAATGGGCGACGAAAAAAAATCGATGGTTGTTTGTTCCTTACTCAATGACTACTTGAGAGATACTGTACAAGTTACAAGTACAAGTAAAAATTGAACTTGAAATAAATGGGCTATAGAGTCTTTGAGAGTGACGCAAAGGGGTCATATCACGAAAATGTTAATTTCTATATAAACCTTTTATATTTTGTTTAATAATCTTAAAGGGATAGTTGACATAAAAATGTGTCTCTATTTATTCACCCTCCTGTTATTCCAAAGCTGTACGACTTTCTTCTGCACAAAGATATTTTGAAGAATGTTAGTCAAAAAAACCACACTGGACCCAATTGACTTCCGTTGTATGAACCCAGAACCACGAAGACGTTTCTCAAAGTATCTTCTTTTGTGTTCCACAGAAAAAATTTGGTTATATAATGGTTTTGAAGGGATCATATGACATGGCTAAAACAAATATTATCATTTGCTTTAGATGTAGTTCAATATGTATATGCGATTTTCTGTATTTTCCACATACCGTGCATGTTTATATCTCCTCTTTGCCCCGCCTCTCTGAAACGTGCAGACTTTTTATAAAGCTCATGGCTCTGAAAAACGAGGCGTGCTATTATTGGCCAGTTAACCAGTGCGTATTGATTGGTCGAATACTGCAAGCTTTTGACGGGAATGTAAAGCCTCTTACCATATTTGGAACATCAGGTTCCAAAGCAATTGTACTGACAGGTACGCCCACCTTACTTGCGTATAGGCGGTCTTAATCAAATCATACCACGAACTGACGTAGATTTGTGGGGGTGTGGTTACACGAGACTTTTCAGGCAGGTCTGTGTGAGCATTCGCTTTTATATAGAATGCATCTTTTGTACCAACACTTACAATTTTGCAATTTAACGTGATTTATACATGCATAGGCACCAAAAACACAGAAAAACACGTATTCGCGCCATATCACCCCTTTTACGGACATCAGGGAAAATAAATGATGACAATCTTTTTTGGGGTGAACCGTCCCTTTAAGGTGAGATGTTGCATGCTCCCGTATTATGCATGTGGCTTAGGATAAAAGCATCTGAATCAATAAATAAATGTATGTAAATACGAGCTTCACAAATGAACTTCCAAAACCTTGTCAATCTTTACTAACATTCATAACTGAATGGCAGATAATAGTATATGACATATATTGTTGCTCTTACACAACTTTCTTGCTGTGAAAACAATATGTAAATAACTTATTTAAAGCTAAAGTCCATTAGTTTAAAAAACTTTGTTTCTCACCAACATTCAGCACACCTGCTGAGATTTTCAGTGTATTAGCCTGTTCGGTTGAGAAATTTACCTCTTTAATTTATTATCAGCACACTAGGGAAAACGACAACCGAGAACGTGCATCATCCTGTTTTGGCTCTCAAAACAAACACCAATAAAGCAAAGATCCTGACAGAATTACAAAAGTGGATTTCAAAGCAATAAATGCACCTCTGGGTTTGTAAACATTTGTATAGTACCTAAAAAACACACACACACAAGCACACATTCAAGTTATGACACTGTCTCTGTGCATTACTGTAAATCTCAGCGACTATAATTTGGAGAAATGTATGTTTCCTCGAACAGAGGTTTTCTGTGCTTTCTTTTAGTTCTACAATCCACTAAATGAGAATAATGGTTGTGATTTCTATTCTCCGAGGAGCCTGAACTACATTTCCAATATCATCACATTTTTGCTAGAGTTGTTTGGTAAACAAAGGAAACACAATAAAACCAGACAAGCATACAATTAGTGAGTGGTCAAGAGTATCTTTCATAAATGTTATAGTGTTGCAATTTGTTACAGATGTCTTAACTGTTTTATAAATTGTTAGCCAGAAACAAACTGTATAAGGGCAGGGTTTACACTATGTGAAAACTTGCCCCGCTATCGTCAAGGTCAACTTTTGATCCATAAACAGTATCTTTCTCCCTAGGCAATAATAGCAGAAACATTCGATAGATTTTTTTCCAGGGTACAATGTGTGCCTTTACAGAAGGTGACTTTCAGAAGAAGTATTCACTGGAGAAAATGCAATACAAATAATTGTGTAAAAAATTCAAGTTTAGGTACAGACAAGGTGCAGTCCTGTATTAAGTCATGTCTATAATGGGCCCTGGGGCAAATTCACATTCTTTAATAAAGCTGTCAAAATGTACTTTGCTACCTCACGCAACTGACCTTTTCCACGTCTGTGTTATTTAAAGTACGTCAGAGAGTTGATGTGACACGACCACTGACCTTTCATTCTGTCGTGTTGGTTTAAAACCAGTTTTAGTAAACCCCTGATAACTACGCTATAGACCGTTTCATCGGCGACACGACTGGACTGCAGTTAACTTCCGGTCTGTGCATAATTGTCTAATAATATAACTATTTATATATATTTCTATTAACGTTAATATTCAATTATATTATTATTTTATTGTATAATAATTTTATTAAATAAACAATTTGTTGTATTTTTTTGTATGTCAACTCAGCGGCTTAGTTTGTTAAAAAATGGCATTTTTGATCGGTTTTTGCTTGTTATCAGAAATAATCTGCAAGCAGACTATTGTTTGTACATTTAGCCATGCATCTCTCTATACCCGTATTCCCTTTAAAGGATCTTTTAAGAACATGGGAAACATTTTTGACAAGTGATCCTAAACTTTTGATCGGTGGTGTTTGTCTAACTTTGAATACTTTTCCCAAGGCAACGCAAAGAATAATGACGTGGTTACATTAACCGAAACGCAATAAAAGAAATGGTTGCACTATCCAGAAATTCACAAGTCTTTGTGATGTCTAGTGCAGCTGGAAGTAAACTACTGGTTGAAGAAATGCTGGCCAAAGGCTTGCTGAATTTAAACTGGCAGTTGTGTTTACTGGAGAAATTTGATGATACAATGTGTGCGTCACTGTCATTGCGCTAGACTCGAGGGATATTTATAGAGGTCTGAAAAAAGCGGTGCGAGACCAAAAAATTCACTGCACTTCAAGTTGATTCAGTTCTGTTTGTGAGAGACTTCGCAAAGTCAAGCACAGAATTGGATCTGCCGAGGGGTACAAGTTCACAAGTATTCCGATTTTTTTTTCCAATGCAGTGTGTTTTTTTGAAGGTCTCCTGTATTGAACCACACTAGGATCGATTTGTTCATATTTTTTCCCAAGTATTAGCTATACATGCTTGAAAGCTTCTGCAACTGACCAAAATATATAATAATTTAGGACCATAACTTATGAAATAACACGGATCAAACAGAGATCAAAATTTATATTTAAAGCAAAACAAAGTTATAATGTTTTATGTACATATACAGTATAAGTTATCAAGGAGTATTATGCACCTATAGAGAACATCAGTGCCCAAGAACCAAAAAGGCATCTGTACCAATAAGAAACTCTGTTTTATATTATTTCTATAATTGAATGTCAGACGTGTCATTTTACTAAAAGAAACAGCCTGACTTTTGAGTCCTAATTTATTAGTATGAATATTCTCTTTGACAGAATAACAAAACTTTGCAATCCTATTTTAAAGTGAGCAACACATTAAAGTGACTGTCACTGCATGCTTGCAAAGTTGAGAACTTTATATTAATTATCTTAAACATTTTAGTTTTTGAATGAAAGTGATACTTTTGTTCACCAAGGCAGGAATAAATAGACAAAAAAAACGCAATGCCTTGTAATGTTGCCAATTATTATTCATTCTTCAAATTACTCCATTTCTTTTTTGTTTGTTGCAAAATCCTTCAGAAATTGTCTGTGGTGTTGTGAAAGTTCAAGTTCAATCGTAAGGTCTTCTAGGCCTTAGGAACGAAATAAAATTAATTGTCACTGTCCTTCAGAAACTGCGTATCATCATATTTTCTGATTTGTATCTTATTGGCATAAATAATTATTATTTGTCACCATTTTGAGCTTTACAAATATCTAACCATTAAAAAGTATTTAACCATTTAAAAATGAAAAGTGCATTTCCAGAAAAACTGCGAATTTGGAGGTACAAGGTTTTGTAAGGACGGAAATAATATCAAAAATATAGAAACTTTAGTCACTGGTTACATGATAAATGTATTTAACAGTGCAAACAATGACATTCTTACTAAGTGATTTTTGTCTTGTTTGTGATAGAAACATTCTTAAAACAAGATGCACTTTCTTGACAAGAAAAGATATTTAGTTTATTTTTAAAGGAGAAAAATATAAGAATCAATTAAGTTTATGATTAAAACACACAAAAAAAAATCTGGCAATTGGGTGAGAAAATGTTTCTTTTTCCAGATAGCCAGATTGTTTGCCTTGTTTTTACCATAAACTTCATTTATTCTTACATTATTTTTCATAAAACAAGACTAAATATCTTTTCTTGTCAAGAAAGTGCATCTTGTTTTAAGAACGTTTGTATCACAAACAAGACAAAAACACTTAGTAAGAATGTCATTTTTTGCAGTGTTAAATAGACTCATTATGTTACGAGTGACTTAAGTTTCTATATTGTTGATATCATTGTCGTCCTAACAAAACCTTATATCTCCAGATTCGCAGGTCACTTCTCTTGTCGAGTAATTGTATATTGATTTAAAAAGTTTTAGATATTTTTACTAAAAACAAGACAAAAATGCTCAGCAAGAATTTTTGCAGTGTACTGCATTGTGCAATTGAATGCCTTTAAGGATCTTTTAATGCAAATCATTCAAAACAATTCTGCTTAATACTCAAACAGTGTTTGGTTTATCAAAAGCAACAAGAAAACAAAAACATTTGGAACTGCACATAGATGCTTTGCCTTTACAAAAAACAGACATTTCTCTCCAGCTGATTTCTCCTCCTCTAAAAAATGTGCTTTCCATCAGCAGTACATCCGATCAATACATACACCCTTTGATGACCCAAACATTCATATATTGAAACTGATATTACGCTTCGATTTCACTCTTCACATGACGCCTTCAGCTGGAGATAACTTTCATGTCCACAAAAAAGATTTTAAACAGAAAAGTGCCTTGAGCCAATTATGAAGGTTGTGCATCTGTGAACCGTGTGTGAAGCCTGTGGTAGCCCAGCGACGGCCATCCACCTCTTAAAGACCAACTTGCAGCGAGACGTGACATTCTCTGTCATATTGTATCTCCAAGCGCAGGCCCCTCAAAGGAAGACCAGCGGTGAGAATCTGACAGTCCTGCGTCAGTACCTCATACAAAGGAAGGGGAGGGCATGGACATGCTTTTCCTCTTGCATAACATACTATCTCTCTTTCTTTGTTGGTCGTCTTCTCAGCAGGGTGGAGAAGCAGAGAGACGAGTCGCAGGTGGGCTCGGCCATGTTTTAGATGTTTGGAGGAGGTCTGACCTTACGGTTCACTCCCTGCTGCTGTTGTTGTTGGAGACAGAAAGGCAAGAGAGGGAGTTTTGAAGGAGAAAACACTTACAGCTGAAAGCGAGTCGGTGTGCTGGGCTTGTGTGAAGAAAGCGTACGCTGGACCTCACTGTGATTGACAGGGAGTGCTTCTGAGGCAATTAATGAATACACAATAGAGTCCGTCGCCACATGACTGGCCTTCATTTAACACAGTGTCTTAAGCAACAGAAGAACACAGGGTGGATAGACAGAACATTTAAAGCTACAGTGTGTATTTTCCGAGACTTCAAGACCACAATTATAATAATGATTGATGTTAAACAATTTGCAACTTTAGTTTACACCACCTACAAAGCATGCTAAGATAGGTCTTTCTCCTCCTTTTCAAATGTGATAAATCGCTGTAGACTCAAAGAGTCAACATGAACAAACGTTACTGAACATGCGCATGCCCTTAACTTCCAGTACATATTCACAAACAATAGAGTGCCTGTAGATTATTTCTGATAACAAGGAATTGGGTCTGATGTCACTTGTGGATGACATCCAATATTTAATGTTACATAATCTTATAACTGCTGAGGACAAACCCAACAATATTTGACTAATTGTTAAGTTAGTATTTTCACATCGGAAAAGTTAAGCTGTCCACTTTTTTAAATAGTAGAAAATACGTTGTAAGTTGTATAAGTTGTGTATGCATTTCAGAAACGCTTTGTATATTTCACATTATCTAACTGTACACTTTATTAACTGATATACAGGCACGTAAAAATATATATATTATAAAAAATATATTATTAAACTTATATTATATTACTTATAAAATATATTATTATAATAATATTCATTTAATTTTACTATTTATAGGTATGCGTTTAGGTAAAATTATCGTTTGTGTTTCATTCTGTAAACTATTAACAATATTCCTCTTTAATTTCAAACGAAAACATTAAAATATTAAATATTATTTTGCAGAAAATGACAGCTGAAATAGAAACAGGTTAAATAACAGAAAAGTTGCTTTTTTTTATTTTTTCGGATATCAAATACGGCAAAAAAACAAACAAGTTCATATTCACTTCAATAATGAATTTAATTTAGGAAAGATCTTTTTATGTAATAATCTTTTATCACAGTTTTCATGTGTATTGTCATGCTGTTAGCCTCTCACATTGCATTTCGATGACTTTATGTCACTTCTGAGGCTGGACTTTAATTTAACAGACACTGCTGGAATGGCTACAATTCATCTATAAATGCTTATTAATTGAAAATGAAGAATGATCCCTCAATTTATTCCTTAGCTGTTTATATCATCACTGTTAATATAAATCTGCTTTGTATATTACGCATTTAACAACCATATAACAGGAGGCAAAATGTATGGCAACCACCCTTAATGTACATAACTGGTAACAAATGGGAATGTTCCTTTTTCAAAATATATTTTATTAATTGTACATCTTTAAACTAGTGGTGGCCCGTTAACGCCGTTAACGCAGTGAGACTCTTATCGCGCGATAAAAAAAATGTTGCCGTTAATCTATTCTCAAAGTTGGGTTGGGAGCTGGGTCTATACTACGCAAGCTATGATGATTTTCACCTTGATATTTTAGCGCGGATGTATACCAGATTAACTGCACTGTACGGGGCGAGAACGAGATTTTTCAACTCGCGTGATTCGCGTCATTCGCGGAAGCAGAAGCCGCCTCATCATCTCATAACCAGGGCTTCATTCGCGCGATTCGCGCAGCAAGTAGGTCTATTGGCTCTTTGCATTAACATGTAACTCACTCGCGCTTGACACGCCATTCGCGTTTGGTCTGAACACAACATAACTTTACTGTGAAATTACCGCATCAAACGTGACGTGCTAACATGGATGCAGCTATGAAGCCGCCGGGTTTGCTTCAGGGAATATTAATTTTTAAGAAGCTTCCCAATAGAAACATCGACAAGACTAAGGTTGTTTGCACCTTGTGCAATGTGGAATTGGTTTTAAAAAAACACTTTCTCTCAACAGGTAGTGGTCTAGCTTTAGTTGAAACCAGTAACTTTGTATTGAGATCTAATGTATCATGGCTCCTGTATGACATATCGCTTGTTGCTCCCTCACTCTTTGTAAGTCGCTTTGGATAAAAGCGTCTGCTAAATGACTAAATGTAAATGTACTGTAGGAGCTCTTCCAGTCTCAAGTACCACCTAAACGCAAATCATCCCTTAGCTAATGCGGAAGTAAACACAAGTTCATCTTATTGAACATAATTTAATTTTGATCACCAATTATCATAGTAGAACAGCTTTCTCAAGCAGTTTGTGATGCATTTTGGAAACAGGAGATGAGCCCCTGGTCTAATGCGCCACCTGGCTTGAGAAACCCGTTCTCAAAGACTTACTTTTAGTCATTATTTGGGTAGCACACATATTCTGAATGCCTTCGGCAGAATTCAAATGAGCCATTTTTATCTAGATTAATCTAGATTAAAAAAAATAATCAATGCCCACCACTACTTTAAACCAAATATTGAATTAAATGTTTACCTTCATTTATAATGTGTCTTCATTAGCAGTACATTCAATCAATACTTTTGGAAAATTGAATTATCAAAGGTGAAGATTAACAGACATTTTTTCAATGTCCTTGCTTTTAATTTTTTATTAATTTGCAGTATTTTTTATAGATGACCTACATTTCTTTCAAGTCAGAAGCCGTTTTTCTTTCAAGAAAAACATGCCGGCCGCAGTCGTAAACACCTACGACAATACTCTGATTAAGAATAGACCATGTAAACAGAGCTTTTAGATTATCTTAATCCGTCTAAACTCATAATCACAGTTAACACAAATCGATTTAAAACGGTTGAATTATTCCTATTTTAGGCGGATTATCGAAGTGCGGAATAGACATGTACACACCTTAATCCCACTATTCTATACCAGCGCATATAACTTTCCCAGCACTTTTCGACAGGTTACACCTGCAAGGCATTGGACAGCTGTTTTGTTTTGTTTCATGGCAAACAACATGGAAATCACATTTTTGGTCCGAACGGGGAAACAAGAAAGATGCCAAAAAATTTTGAAAATAAAAGAAACACCCAAAACTGTATGTGGTATCATGGCAAAGACGAAATGTTTGATAGATGAGATTATGGAGGGAACATAAAAGCTTAAAGCAACACTTGTAAACACCTTAATCGTAATATAAGATTACTGAGAATAAGGCCAATAATTTGATTACTCATGTCCATGTAAACGTGGTCATTCTGTTTCATGCCGACTAAGCATTTTCACCCCAAAATATTGTATTTACTTGAAAACAGTATTTAGCTTGAAAATACATGTATATGCTAACTTTTACAGTTTTTCACTATAAATATATGGAGGTTTTCCAGTTAACCAACTGTATTATTATCACCTAAATGTATGAACTTTTTTCAGAGCACAAAGATTTTTGTTCAATGAAACACCTTATGAATTTCACTTCCTCTAAAACCACCTGCAACATACAGCATTGTAAAGTAAAACTCAAGCTTCACGACTACAACATAGCTAATGCCAATTGGTTATTGAAATATTGGCCCTGCTGTATCATCTTAGGAATTGTCCCCTTTTGTTTTAAATAACAGGTAACAAAGAACAGAAAACCGCGCTTGTCCAATAGCTTTGGATAAAGTCTTGGAGCTAAAAATGTTAGGAAAAATCTACACTCGAAACCTTAGCAAGCACTCAAAATGAATGAATGTTCAACAGCTTCACAAGGAATGACTCATTCCTCATCTATCACGCATATCATTTCTCATAACACAGATGATGCCGGCACATTCAGATAACTGATCAATCTGTATGTGATGTATTTCCAGGGAGCATACGGGTTCATACAAGATTAAAACTCCTTTTTCCTCCTAAAGCAGAGTAAACCTAGATGTTTCTCTCCCGCAGTACTGTAAGTGTTCAAGTTTTAATACGGCGCTGAACACAGCCGCCGCTGTCATTATCACCCTGTCTATTCCATCTTTGCAGCATTACGAGCGTGAATTGCGAATCGTGCTTTTCGCAAATGTCAAACATCATCATTAGCCGGAAACCTCCTGATGTGAATTCAGATGAGATTTTCAGATCAGGTCAGACCCCGGACTTTTCTTACCTAATGATACTAATTATGTTATGATGCCATTTTGGGTAATGTTCTCTGAAAAGTGCCATTAAATGCTATCTCTGATTAAAGAAATGCCCTCCATGTGAAATGAACATCACTATTTTGCAAGCAAGATGCTGCTTTAGGGAGCCTGAAGTTTTTTGACTAAAATCGGATAATGTCGGGTATCATCCTATTTTCCGACTGGAGAATTAGACTTCGCTTGGTCATTCGCGTGCACGCAACTCGACTTTTCTGACTCTATTTGACTATCCGGCCAACAGCTCATATTTGCAGCTGCGGATGACTGAAATAGTAATTGTCGTCCATCTGTTGGCTAATACGTCAACATTTCGACCTCAGTGATTAGAATAGTTTATTCAAGTATCCCAGCAGGAGTTCAAATGAGAAAGACAAACAATCCCGCTCAAACAGATTTGGCTGATATACTTCACGAAGCAATACATTGAATCTCCATCTGTGTTCTGCCCACTTTAAAGATGATTCTGTTTTATAACCGGTCCTGGAGATAGAGGTCGGAGATCACTTCCGAAGACAATAACACTTATTTCTAGATGCCATATCATCTTAAACATCTATTAAACATCTATTCAAACGTGAATTACCTTCTTTCCTCTGCAGAACACAAAAGAAGATATTTTGAAGAATGTTGGCAAGCAAACAACATTGAACCCTTTTGTCTTCCATTTAATGGACACAAAACCACTGAGACATTTCACAAAATATCTTCTTTTACAGGTTTTTAAATCACATGAGAGTAAATAAGTTTTGTTTATGAGTAGAATTTCATGAACAGCAACATTGCACATTGAGCAGCTCTAGCGTTGCAGACCCGCAATTCATTCTGGGAACAGAATGGTGATCTGTTTTAATAATAGGCATCCCGGATTCAGTGTGGCATGAAAAATTAAACACTATGTCCTTGGGGATCTTAGTAATGATGCGAAATATCACCGACCTCTTACCGAGGGTTCACTCTCAAAATATCCCTGCAGACACATGGACAGCATCCGATCACAGATTCAAACCCCATGGTTGTGAAAACACTCACCGTTATCCTTCCATATAATGTCATCAACAATACATAATGTATGAATTGCCACGGAAAAGCGCCGTCGGTGTCCGCATGTTGTGGAAATCGATGTTTATGAAAACCAGAGTTGGAGTTAATGAGGACAAGCAATTAATTTGTGGCATTTGCAGTTAAAAGTGTTTGGAGGCATTATATATTGGAGCTTGAAATTATTGTTTGATTAAAAAAACAAAAGGCTCAAATAAGAAAAACAGCAATTATGAATTCTCCAAATGCTACTTAAATGTTTTTCCCACATTTTCTATGCTAGAAAATATTTTCTATGTTCAAAGACAGGGATATTAAGTCCTCGGTGGTAATGTTATGTTGCTGGGTAACAGTCCTCGGAGGAGGGCAGGCTTGCCATTGTCCTGTTCAATTCTAAGGACAATTCACATGTGAAAAGCTGGATGGGAATGTGCGCTTCCACTTTGGCTGAATTCCAGGCATTCAAAGTTCCACAAATGTTAGTGTAATGATTCATTATCACTTGATATTTATGCGGTGTTTGTGTGCCAGAAATCAAGGCAACATGCCTCTGTAATCACACATAGACATCTGCCCGCTCAGTAGAAAATGCCAAACAAAAGCTGAGCAACTGTGTTAAAAGACCTTCAACATCCCATAGCTCTGTCTATCCATCCATCCATTCTTTTATCGATCCATTTATTCATCAATTTATCAATCAATCAGTATTCCATACATACATTCATTTCTCTATTCATCTATTTATCCATCCATCCGTTTATGAGATTATTAACTCATCGTTCGGCCATACATGCCTTACTCAATTCATTCATTCATTTATTCATCCATACTGTACATTTTTTCTTCATTCTTCATCCATCCTTACATCCATTTCTCCATTAATTCTTCTATTTGTCCATTCTTTTATCTATCCATCCATCCGTCCATTCGTTCATCAGTTTATTAATACATAATTTTATTACTCAATTCATTCATTTATATTTATTCATCCCTACTGTACATTCATTTCTATATAAATTTATCTATCATCCATTTATTTTTCATCCATCCATTCTTTCATCATCCATTCGTACATTCATGTTCATCTATTTATACATCCATACATTCATTTCTCTATTCTTTTGTCCATCCATCCATCCATCCATCCATCCATCCATCCATCAATTTATTTACTCATTCATCTATCCATCATTTTATTGATCTATTCATTCATTTATCTATGCATTTATCAATTTAAAGCTTCTTTCATTTATTGATACAATATTTTTCCATTCCTTTAGGAATTTATCAATCCATTTGTTCATCCATCACTTAATGTACTGTATTTCTTCATCCATCAATCCATTCAATTAATCTTAATAAATTCATCCATTTATCTACGCATTTATCCATTCATTAATTCACTATCCATAACATTTATCCATTCAATTATTTTTTCCATCTATCCATTTATCTATATTTCTATAATCTATCCATCCCAACATCCACACATCCATACATCGATGGAGTCCACCGAAGCCCCAGGGCCACCGCAAGGCACCGCGAAGGAGAGTACTCCGGCTGATTGAGGAACGAGCGGCAGCATGTCGGGGAACCGGACTTTAATTTTTTTTTCCTCTCTCTTTCCGGTCGCTCCGAGGGCTCCCGTCTCCGTTGTCTCGTCTCGTCGCTGCATACCCCCCACCCCACCCGAAGGAGGGGGAGGGAGCTTGCACAGTCGTGGGGGTACCCCCGGCCTGTGAGGGGTGATGGGGGTATGTAGTAGAGTAGGCGGGGCGAGACCGTGGTTCGAGTCCGGTGAGTAATTGTGGATTAGCGCCAGCTGTGAGCACACCGGGCTCGAATCACGTAGGAGATGGGAGCATATAAAAGGAACGAGCGACCGGACCGTCGAAGAGAGAGGACCGGGCCCGAACTTATGTTATGTTTGTATTTATATTTATGTTCATGTTTTGTTCGCCGGCGGTCGTCCGTGAGGGGCCGCCGGCTCTTAAATTACTTTATTAAATGTTTAAATGTTTGCCGGTTTCCGCCTCCTTCCTTCCCTTTTATTGAGATGTGTTACAACCTTCAATATTCCAGAGATCTACCATCAATTAATTCATCCATCCAGTACTTTCTCCATTCATTCACCTATTTATCATCTATCATTTCACCATTCATTCTTCTACTTTCCATATGTGACTCGGACAACAACGAAAAATTAAAATATTGAGAAAATAACTTATATAACCATCAGAGGCGCTTTAGCAGGCCATTGCTAAGGTTTGTTATAACGCTCTTTTAGGCTTATCGCTGTAATGATGTTGTGGAGAGTAGATGAACCCGAAAGGTGAAATTCAAAGCTTTACATAGATACCTAACTTAAGTTGGTAATTTCCAAAGAGCGGGCAGCAGCCAGTGAAGTTTGTGGGCCTGTTTCCAGCCTTTCTTGTTAGCGATTTTGCTGCATCCGCTCAGAAAAATAAAATTATTACGATAGGAAATTTACAAAATAACTTTATGGAACATGATCCTTACTTAATATCCTTTTTGCATAAAAGAAAAATAGATAATATTGACCCAAACCATTTCTACAAATATTCCCACTTTTGTGGTCCAAGGTCACATAATCTTATTATCAATCCAACATAATTTATGCATTTATGTACAGTATAAATCGCTTCACTGTGTTATCGCTTTGGCTAAAAGCGATTACTAAATGCCTAAAAGTGATGTTAATGTAATTCAACTATTTATCCATGCATTATTCTATTTATCTATATGTCCGTCCATCCATACAAGGTTCAAACCCTTAATAAAACAAGCTAAGAACTGTCACTATTTGCCCCTGCGGTTTTGCAATTCTCTTTCCCTTCGATATTATAAAAAAATTGACCATTTTGGAGCAGAAAAAAACAGACAAAGTTTTTACTTTGGAAGACATCACTTTGTCTTTTCGGTGTCTGTGTAAGATTTTCCGTTACAAAGGTATTGTTTTATAACTACTTTGTGCACCCACACGTCTCATGTCTCAAAGACTGTAATAAGTGCTTGTAAGCACACAGGGTGGAGTTTTTGTCAATATGTGGTCTGTCAGCCTGCACATTGACTTCTGGGTAATTGCAACTAAGTGCTCATTGCATGACCCTCTATTGACAATTGTAGGGGACAAAAATTGCCCCCTACAAGACTATGAAGTGAGGGTACAGCACAGGTATTATGAGGATAGTGAAACTGTGAGCCGTTCTCATGCCTTATACCCCACACTCCAGGTTCATTAAACGCCAGACCTCCTCAGATCTAAGCATTTGTAATCTGTCCAGAAGTGATGGATGGCAGCGGGGCAGAAATGTTCACTCCACGGGGCAGATGGCTGATCTCACAACCCCTCGTTCGCTAATAAATCAATTCTGAAGAAAACTGAGTATTTGTGGTCTTCCAGCATACAAAAGGTGGCACATCTAGTGAGGAGTGATAAAATTAAATCTTGTTCAAAATGTGTCTGGTTAAAACAGTATACAGAAGTTCGTTGACAGCCCAAACCGTAAAGCTTATTTTAATAATGCGCAATATTTCATCATAAGGCTCATCTTTATGAAAAATCTTTATAAAAATGCATGACACATGCTTTAAACCCAATTATAGTTTGACGTCACGACCAGCGCGTGGGTAGACGGAGTTCAAAAAGTATTTTCGGAGGTTTCCCTCATTACGCCACGGTCAAAGCGATGCTTTGAGTTTGCAAAATCACTGGGTATTAAATCTTGTCCTCACTGTTTTGAGAAATCTGCGTTCTTCTTCTTGTGATGAATTATTCATGCTATGCTGAATAAGGCCTTTGAAACCATCTCCACTGACATGAGGCATGGTTTTTTAATAGCTGAAGAGTTCGACTTCTTGCTGTTGCTTTAAAACGTTTCTATTGAATATCTTTTTTCTTTTCTGGATGAAGATACGGCGTTCTCACTTCTTAGATATTTTGCATTTTAACTGTGTGATCACACCCCCAAACAAGTGCTAACTGAGATGAGAAAAGATCGAGTTTTGTCACAGGCTTTTATCCAACATGCCAGGTGTCTCGTCACATTTGGAAACGGCAGACAGAATTTATTCTCGTAATTTTTTCCTTCAAGTAAAAACCGACACAACAGGAAAACAGTTTTGCACTGATGTTGCTTTTTCGTAGTTCATAAAATGACTGACACTTTAAATGAGATGCTGTCTTTATGTTTCTCAAGAAAGGATCAATAAAGAGGCAAATCTAAACTGAGACAGTTTGTTGTCATAGAGTAACAGGTATAGAGCTGATTATAAATGTGGAACCTGTTGTCTAAATAATATAGTAAAAAATTATAATCTTGAGACATTGCAGAGATTTTTATACTTAAAAGCATTGTTGTTTCGCAGAAACAACTGAGATACAAAACAGATCATTATTTTTCATTCCTATGGATTTTCCCAAATCTCTACAACGCAAACAAGAACAAAAAAGCGACACAAGTACATGTTTTCAGCATAACTTTCATTTTAAAGACACTGAACGAACCTACACATCCATAGCCTGGTTCTCGATCTACTGGCGGCGTGATTTATTACAATGTCTATTTTTGAGTAATGTCTTGTGACATCTGCTCCAGTCCTGCCATGTAAATAGAAGTATGGATCTGTCCCGCTCTGTGATTAATTATGAGAAAGCTACGGGTTAACATTGACAGTCAGCTCTTAGCTGAGCCTAATGCGTACCGACAGCACTTATCTTCAGCGAGATAATAACCCCAACCTGCCCCCACCTCAAACTCTGCCCAAGCAGACATACTTGACATCTATGCATGGAGCAATAGGGGTGAGATTTTAATTAGTGCTGGTTGCTAAGGCATGTATCACAATTAATACTGCTATAACATAAAGCTCACAGATGGGCATCCCGTATTTTGGCTCATAACTTTTTTGGACGTGGAATGGACTTCTAGTCACATCTAGGAACTTGAATATTTACTGTACATTAACATTAAGCAGACACTTTTAATCAAAGCGACTTACGAATTAGGAACAATGGAAGCCATCACAATAGCAATAGACAAATTGTACAAGGTCATCAAAAACTAAACACACTTTGCTAACTTTGCAAGTATAATATGTTAATAAAATGGAAATGATAGAACAGAAAGTGATGAGTCTTTAGATGTACTGTATTTTATTAGAATATCATCAGAACCACCCAAAAATCCCCAGCAACCACCTAGTAACGCCATAGCAACCTCCCAGAAGATTGTAGCAACCACTGAGCAACACCCTGAAAACCAAGCTTAGCACACTATCATTATTTTGCATGGGCAGGTGCAACTGAAAATTAAAATCAAACACTTTTAAAAAGTGATAAAGTTAACAAAATAATTGAACAAAAAAATTATGTTTTGCAGTAAATGCAATAACGTTTTTACCTAAGAAATATATAAAAAACGTTTCAGCAAAATGCTTAGATCATTTCAGAAAAAAAATTCTAAATATCTAAATAATATTAAGATCTAAATAAGAAAAAAATGAAATGAAACGAGAAATTAAGATAAAAAAACGAAAAAAGCGATATGCTTCCGGCACGTAACTTAAAAAGTAATATACAAATTCTGAAACAATTAGTATTAAAGAATAAAAAAACACAAACTAAATCCTTCCTTCATTTAACAACTAAAAAAATGTAACATTTTTTTTACCTAAATGCTTCCAGAATTGTACTACAAAAATACGATAAAAAATCGGTAACACTTCAGTGTAGAGGGCAATTCTCACTATTAACTTTTGTTATTACATGTCTATGATTGGCATATTAGCGGTTTATTAGTACTTACAAAGCACATATTCTGCATGACCTTATTCTACTCCCCAATCCTGCCCAATACCTAAACCTAACAACTATCTTACTAACTATTAATAAGCAACAAGTTAAGAGTTTATTGGGGAAAAGTCGTAGTTAATGGTTTGTTAATAGCGAGAATTGTAAATAAATTATGCAAAAAAAAAAACTAAAACAAGAATAAGAAATAAAAAAGCTAAATAATTCCAGGATTTAACTTTAAAAGTAAGACAAAAATTCTAAACCAATTCAGATGTAAACAACCTAAAGCCTGGCTCAGACTACAGGAGTTTTAAAATCCTAACAGATTTTAAATCTGGTTGCAGCTCACACATAAGGAGAATCTTATCAGATTCTCTTATGTAAAATCCTAAACCTTGCATTACATCTACATTTGAATCTCTTTTTCAAGCACTACAAAAATAGGTTTGGTAGTGCTTGAAAAAGAGATTCAAATGTAGATGTAATGCCAGGTTTAAGATTTTACATAAGAGAATCTGATAAGATTCTCCTTATGTGTGAGCTGCAACGTGAATTTCAAATCTGTTAGGATTTTAAAACTCCTGTAGTCTGAGCCAGGCTTTACAGTAAGATAAATGCTTCTATCATTTAACTAAAAAGGAAGCTTAAAAATCTACAAAAAATTGCTAAATGCTTCCAGTATTTAAATATAACATTTAACAAAAAAAATAGGTTGTGTCCATATTTTATCCAAGTATGGATTTAAAAAAGCAGCAAGAAATTTTTTAAAACCTAACAAAATTAAACTCAAGATGTTTGTAGGAAATGGACAAACAATATAAGCTTTCTATCATATAAGCGGTCTCATAGCAACACAGATGTTTTCCTTTATAAAAACCCAGACAGTCTTGATAAGTGCGGGGGTCAAGAACGTGGTTGATAAAAGTTTGAATGAGTCTGAAAGTATATCATCCATATTCACAATAATCATCTGAAACAGGTCTTTGAAGTAGCCACGAATGCGTTTTGATCCGAGCAACCTCCATTATTTAAAGCCTTGTTAAAGTTAGCCGGCTCCCAAACACAACAGTCTGAATATTAGATGCTCTGGCGGAGATGTAAAGTTGTTTATTTATAAGAAAGACTATGCACAGGCACTGTGTGCATCCAGTATACAATCCTCTTGAATCTAGCCATGAGGAAGTAAATAAAGAGCTGACGTTCGGTGACTGTCAAAAACATTTACAGCCACGAATTTCTTATTAAGTTCATAATCACAGTAGCGGATTTCATCAGAGAAGTGGAGATTCACTGATCTCTGTTGAATGTGTCATTGTTTTATGTTTTAACAGTGAGTGAATCTTTTAGAAGGCGCTGTGCATCATTAGCGGCTGCTACATCGACATAGTGCATCGCATGCAGACAGTGAATTAACATTACTAAAACAACGGAGAGCTATTTCCAGCCCCAGGGAAATCTCCAGCTTGGGGTTAATTGTTTATTTAATCTTTATATATTAAATACAAGTCGATTCTTTTCAATTCACTTTAAACTTATCCCACCCTCAAACACACCACTGCTCCAAACATGCAGGTCCACAATGATAAATATTTTAAAGGTATAAATCATTGGCACATGGCCGGCAGCTTGTGCCGTTCCTGGATGTCTGCCATCATCTACAAGCTTGAATGCAAGTGATTTATGGGAAATTATACCTTGGGTAGTTTGCACTCAGGAAGTAATGGTAAAAATATATAAGTTGCGAATCATTCATACAAATACAGAAAAAATGCTAACATTCTAGTTTTCAGAATCAATGCTTTAACCAGCATTTCCACACGACTACTGTCAAGGTTTAGTATGAGTTATTTTTATGTTGAGCAGGATTCAAGCAATGGGGTAGTTCAAGTATTAGGATGGAATGAAAGGTATTTCTGAAGCATGTACGTTTCTTAAAATGGTTTAAAATCAATGTAGTTTTTTTCAATTCATGCCACTTTCACACATTCAAGTCAGCAGGGGCTAAACATGCACTGTTAAACACAACAAACCCAACAGTTGGGTTAAATTATCCACGGAAAATGTTTATATTTGACCCAAATATGGGTCGAAACAACCCAGCATTTGATATAGCATTTTATAACAGTTGGATAAGTTCCGTTTTTTTTTTTATTGTAATGTATAATTTTTCTGTGAATATAACAGTCCAGTTACAATCCCACAGACAATGATTTATACGTTTTTCTGTTTTTATTTTTTCAATGTTACTGGTGCTAGTCTACATCTTATGGAATACTTGCAATGCATTTTATATTTATTGTATTTTATATACTTTATATTTTGAACATGTGTTTTATCTCTCCACTGCTGAAGTGTGTTTTCTGTAAAGATGTCATATTGCAAAACTGTAAAAATCCCTATAGAAATAAATCTGAATGAACTCAGTATCCCAGTCAAGTTTCTCAGTAAGGCCTTTTATATTTTTTCTGTTTTCTATATTTTCTATTTTAATGTATTTTCCCTATTTTTTCTAAACTCACCAATGCTTCAATGTGTTTTATATATTGCTGCTGGCCTTCTGAAACCTTGTATCTCCATATTTCGAGGTTTTTATTTCTTGCCATACTATAAATCATTATTTTTAGTCACCCTTTATTTTTTTATATATTTGGGTATTGCAAACATCTCACTAATAAAAAAAAAGATTCAAATGTGCTTTTCAGCTTTGACAACACAGTATGCAATCATTGAAAAAGCTCAGTGCTTTTCCGTTTCCTGAAAAAACGCTAATTTGGACACACACGGTTTTAAAAGGACAGTGACGATATTTTATATTTTGAATATCTTTTTACTATTCATCATTTCTTAACTTTTAAATGGATTTTTACAGTGCAGTTTAACAGAAAACACAAGTTGTAAATTGTTCTCCCTACAAAGATAAATAAGTAGCTTGAACATAAAATGTTTAGTTAAGGGGTCAAATTATTGTTTTGTGTTTCTTATTTGTTTTTCTTTAAAGAATTAGTGTTTTAGTTCTTGCTGGCTTAATTTATGCTTTAATATTGTTGTCTTGTTAGTTTTCTGTTGTGTTTAGAGTGTTTTAAAGAATTATGTTTTTTTAAAGTAACCATAGTTGAGGTTTGTTTGTTCAATGTTAAGGTTGTAAGTGCATGACAAAAATAATGGTATAACTGTAGTAAGTTATTTGATCCAATTTTTGGCCTGTTTGAGGCAGAAAACATGTCCAGTTGTAGTAAAAGACTATTTTAAATATTTTAAAAATGAAGATTTATTTTTAAATAGCAAATCTACAGTATATTCTCTATTTATGTTCAGTCAACAAAAATATTTGGCTCTGTTGTTCATTACTTAAACTTGACTATGTTGTTACAACTAATGGCGGATTTCCACCAAAATTACCTGGAACAATCTGTCTCGGGAACGTTTTTTCTCCCTAGACCTGTTGATGTCTGCGTTTCACGGTCTAAAGTACCGTGAGGATTAGGCACATCAGTCCTGTGACGTAGGACTGCATGTGATGGCTCCTCCCAATCCTGGAGGGGGCTATATTGATGAATAACAACGCATCACATAAAGCAGCGGACACTCGTATTTTCGATAATAATAACCGACTCTATATTTATACGTTTTCATTGCAGGTCATCGTTTCCAATTCCCGTTGGATTTCATCCTCTGCAAAAAGATTTAATAAAGCCTATACCTCGCCGTTGGTCAATCTGTTGTATTTCTATCCATTTCAAACAGTAAACAGCTGAAACTACATGCACCGGAACAAACTTTTACAAATGGTGATTTGTTTTTACCGGAACACGATGCAGCATGTAGAGTCAACCAATGAAATCGTGAACTCGACTAATCACCATATTCAACGACAAAGGCCCACCCTCGAATCTTCAGAACTCTGGAAGAAAGTACTAGGAGCAGGGACTTTCTGGAGGGGGGATTTTTACCCGGAACTGCGCTTAGATCCCGGTTCCTGTGTTGGAGTAATCCCCAAAGTCCCTAGTTCCAAGGAAAAGTTCCCGCGGTGGAGATGCCCCATAAAACATACATTTTTAAGTAAAGTGAACTTCAGTCCCTGTTTGTTGAGTTAACTCAAAAATCTGCTTGTGGTAGGTTACCTTATTATTTTAAATAAATTATTTTAATAAACATATGTATTATTGAAAAATTGTGAAACTTGTTACAGAAATAAAACATTTTTACTGTATACTTTGTAAATTTGTTGCTTGATTTCTAATACAAATGATACTTTGTTTCTGTAAAGACACTCTGTTTGGTTCTGATAGAGCACAACTTAAAAGAAACACTGTGTCACTAATGTATGTGCAGTAGACATAAGCTTTAGTCCAAAATTGACTTATATGTAAATTAAAAAAATACATCTGGTAGTATGTTACAAATGGCAACAGTGATAACCAGCCATAGGCTAGTTAGCCTTTTGTTTTATCTATCAAAAAAATCTGTTCCTGAAAATATGTTGTACTAATGATGACTACAGTAACAAAGTAATCGCTGTACTAGTTAGTTACCCACCCAGGCATTGAATGGTGAATAATTACTTACAGTTGAAACAAAACCTGATTTATTCATAAATCTACAACATTGTGAAAGAAGTGTTAATTATTTCACTTTGCTGGCTGCATTAGCTCAGTTAGACAATAGTGCTAAAGCTCCCATTATGCAAATCTCCATGAATAATTTTGACATGCTTTCTGGGGGTTCAGCACAGTACACCAGCAATGCATCACTGTCTACAACACGTTTCGATTTTAAAATTCAGCTCTGATAAAGTTATCAAAGAACTTCATACGTGTTACAGTATACAGAATTTCATATGATGCATATGCAATAGCACATTAGATAAAGCCCCAATTTGGCTCATTTCTTCGGGGCGGAAAAACAGAAAACTGCCACCATTATTCCATTCAGTGTTCTTAAATTACTCGTCTTTGTCTGTGATGTACAGAGAGGCACCCGCAGAGTATAAAAGCTCTTACATGGTAAAGTTTGAAAATAATTTGGCTGGAACTAATTTATTTATTGAAACGACAGAATGATATACCACCACTCCGGTGGAAGGGGGCTGAGGCAGGTACGGATCAGGCAACCGGAACGTTCAAAAATAAATGATGATGAGGGAACCTGAGATGAAATACAAAACACTGGCAACCGTGCCTCTGAGCAATGGCAGTAGGAATTATTAACAGGCAATATTTTAATAAGCAGGCTGTGACTTTAAAACTTTAAAGTTTAGAGGAACTTGTGATTTACACCAGTTAGTTGATTTACACAGGGACATGTTGGAATAGAAAAGGGTCCTGCACAAACTTTTGCTATAAAATTAGAAGCAAACATCAGAAACATTCTGATTGGTTGTTATTGTGCCAATTTTGCCAATTATTGTGCTTCCAATGTTACAAACAAATGGATTTTTGCTCAAAATGTACTGTATTGCGCCTATTTGGGACTTGAAAGAGGCTAACAAGAGCAAACTAACAACCCATTAACCATTCAATCCCAATTTTGCTAGAGATTACCATTATCTGTTCCCCGCGTTTTCCAGGAACCGGTCAATGGACCTTATTCTAAAGGTTATTAAATGCTATTAAATAGATTAGACTCGGTATAAAATTGCTGGGTTTACACTGAATCAGCGGAAGAGGATTATCCCGTTCATTCCATTAGTAAAATGATGTTTTCAAGCGAACATAATCCGGGGCGTTAAACTCGTGCCACGCATATGATTGCTGCGAACGAGCACGAATGCTCATACAAATACTAGAATTTCCTCTATTACATATCAATAAATGCTCTCTTTCAACAGCTACAATACTCTGCCACCGCAGCTTGGATATGCAGTGCATCTTTAATCAGCCTGACCTTTAAAGACAGGAGAGAAAGACCAGAGCACGGCAGGGTGCATATAAATAGCACCTCGCTCTCCGTCCAATATTTCTCCGTTTTAAAGCGTCCAAGGTATGTCAACCACTGTACCAGACTTTTCGCTACACTGAACTGTGACTCACGCATCTCGGACACATCTGTAATTTTTCTGACACGATGACAGCAAACACACATCACGCTATGCGGAGCTTCGAGGAACGGCACGTCCCTGGAGTTCACGGACTGCTTTTAGCAGTTGCTGTGTTTAAGAGTGAGATGGGTTCACAGTGGATTTACAGTACGGTGCTCATGATCCGCCCTATATAGTATGTGGGATTCTTTGACCTAAAAAGGTGCTATTCCCATCGCACCTGTTCAATTTACATAAGGGCTGGGAGTGGAAATCAAGTCGATTCCCAGAGCGCAGCAAGACAATGTAACATGTCATTCTTGTAAGGATCTCGGCTTGGTCATAACACTTTGAAATAGAAGTTCTTGGGTTGAAGCTGCGTTCACACCAGTGGTGTAGTCCTAACAAAAAAGTGGTGTACTATTCTATACAACGATAACCCCGACCACACATGGCCAAAAGACAGGGGTCAGTGTGTCTGATAGATTTGTTTTTCTAGTAATATATGACAATTATTTCAGTTAAATATTTATGCATTATTCTTCACTGATGCTTTGAATATGAAGTTATAGAATTGGAAAAAAATGAGGTTGGAAAAAACAGGTCTATGCCAGTACTGTCGACCTAAATACAATATTTTTTACAAAGCATCATATCTTTGTAACGCATCACATATATAAGAATACGTAAAAACATATGCAAGATTTTACAGAGATGTAACTTTGTGCGTTAATACTTGTTAATAATTTAGATTAGATTAGATGATTAGATTCAACTTTATTGTCATTAAACATATACAAAGGGGAAGATATTAATATATGAAGTTAAGGTTGTGGTAAAAACAGACTACATTATTTTAAATGTAGAATAAACGTAACAAGTAGGTTCACAATGACTTTAAATGGAACGAGGATGCATAGATTTCGTGAGGATTCTGACTTTAAACAGTAGGGCAATGTAAGTGCTTTGTTTCATTTCATCATGTGTCATTTAAAGAAAGCTAGGATTAAAAATTGAGACAGATACCAAAGATTTGCGATGCACTGTAATATCGTAAAGAGATAAAGCAGCACAAGAGAACCTGTGAATTCAGTGTCAATGCCAGATGAGAAGAGCCACTGCCGGTGATTGCCCTTTAAACCATCTTTGACTAAAAGTGAGAAGTTTTATCAATATTAGCAGACGGCATCAGCGGGACTCTATCAGTCATTGACGGGATGAGCTCCTCGCAGGCGATGAAGATGATGCGCTTGGCGTGGTTGTCGGAGGTGGGGCCACAATAATTTTTGTGAATTTTCTTAAGAAATGCACCAATTGTATGACTGAAATGTGATTGCGATACGGTTAAAGGGATAGCAACCACAAAAGCAGCTTGGAGACGTTAAGCAGGAGAACAAGTGGGTATACGCTAATATAGATCTTTAGAAGTCGTTATACACAAACAGCACTGTGGAAAAAGTAAGCATATGGCGTATGCGTGCGTATAGCCCCGACTACACCACTGGTTCACACCGACAAAGACTAATAGGGCGACATGAACTCATTCAATTCAATGTGGCTTAGCAAGACATGAGCGACAGTGTCCACTGGCGACGGGAATTGGGTGTGCCTAGCGACACTTCTCACAAAGTTGAGAATCATTCGATTTTATGCAAATGATGAGCGACTTTGAGGAGCAACTACTAATGGGAAGCAGTGGAGCAAATTCATCATCTGTCATCGCTGCAGTTCATAACTGATACAAGGACAATCAGAATTAGGAACATCTCTCAATGACCTCATAGATAAAGACGGGAGACACACAGCGACAAAAGTCAATGGCTGTTTGAACGCAGATTTAGGAATGGGTTGCACCCTTATAAAAGTGTATCAATCTTTTTTTTGTGGTAAAAGTGTTGTAACTAGAGATGCACCGATATATCGGCCATTAATCTGTATAGTTTAGAAACAGCTAATGATCAGGGCCCATATAGCCTGTCGATCAAAAAAACATCTCTAATCATAATATTAATTAATAACATTCACAGAATTGAGAAATATCAGTTTAATCTTTTCAATCGGTATCGGCAGATATCACTAAATAATCAGCTAGTAACGGTTTAGTATTGGTGCATCTCTAAGTAGTATCCATGGATTTTTGAATACTATTGGCAAAACCATGGTTTTACTACAGTAGCCATGTTTTTTAGGTTTTAACTTTGGTTAATTTTGTTAGGGCAACATAGAAAATGTAAGACGGTTTGACAACCATGCCGGAAATTCAGAGCCAAGAACAGTTTGTAATTGTGCCGTGTCGAACCAGGCTAACGTGGAATCATAAAGGCTGAAGTATAGTACCCTTTTTACTTGAACACGACAGACAGCATACAGTGCGCTTGACGCAAGTTTCATCATCAGAATAGAACTGAATGTGCACCGCCGGAATTTTGTAACCTCAAGTACAAAGTACACGGGTGCACATTCCATTTCGCTCAGTAATAAATTGCAGCCGTGTCCTGGGAGCAGCGAGTCAAGGTAGTAGTAGAAAACCTGACCCCTGTAGGCCCGGATAGGGACTGCAATATGTTGCAATGCGCATGCTTCAAAACCTGTGTATATGAATGCAGTTGAAGCAGTGAACTTGCAAGGTTGTGTGTTCGGCTGTACGCATACGCTTGTGTACAAATAAAAAAAGAAGTATGCTTTGGGCTTAATGGTTACCGTTTCAGACCATGCTTAGAAGTCAAGTCAAGTCAAGTCAAGTTGAGCTTTATTGTCATTCCACTACATGTGTGGACATATAGCGGGACGAGATGTCGTGCCTCACAGGACCACAGTGCTACATAAATACAGATATACAACACGAAGTAAAACAATATAAACCTATACACAACTAGCCTACTGTCAGCTTTGACTATACATATGCTATATATATATGTATATAAAAGTGGTTGCTTATACATAAACTAACAAATAAAAATAAAATATAAAATACAAACTGTACATCTGTGCAAATGACTACAAATACTGTACATGTGCAAAAAGAGAGAGACATTCAAGCAGCTGTCTTGGGAACAGTGTAAGGTGATTTGAGGTGCATGAAGTAAGCATACATACATTACAGTCATATATTACAGTCAGTCTTTTGTGGGATTTTGGAAACACAATGGTGTGTAAAAGTGTCTAGTGCATGCAGAGGAGAGTGTGTTGCTACAGGTGGCTTGTGCAGGCCCGCTCACCTGAATTGCACAGAAATAAAAGTTAACAGTTTTTTTCCTGAGATGTGGTAAGGTGTATGTGGGGGGGGGGAGGTTGTTAGGGGTTTCAGAGAGGGGCGGAGTGATGTGAGTTCAGGGCTCTCACAGCCTGGGGAAAAAGCTGTTGAGCAGTCTGTCGGAGCGGGCTCTGATACTCCGGTACCGTCTACCTGAGGGTAGGAGCTGGAAGAGACTGTGGGAGGGGTGGGTGGGGTCCTCCACGATACTTTTTGCTTTGCTGGAGCATCGTGTAAGGAAAATATCCAGGATGGAGGGGAGAGGGGCACCAATGATTTTTGCAGCGGTGTTCACTGTCCGCTGGAGGGTCTTGCGGTCTGCTGCACAACAGTTTCCGTACCAGACAGTGATGCAGCTGGTCAGCACGCTCTCAATGGTACCCCTGTAGAAGGTGGTGAGGATGGGTGGAGGGAGGCTTGCTTTTTTCAGCCGGCGGAGAAAGTGTAGGCGCTGTTGTGCCTTCTTGGAGACAGACTTGGTGTTGGTAGCCCAGGTGAGGTCCTCTGTGATGTGCACCCCCAGGAATTTAGTGCTGCTGACTCTCTCCACAGTCGAGGTGTCGATGGTCAGTGGGGGGTGGTCAACGGGGTTTCTCCTGAAGTCCATCACAACCTCCTTTGTCTTCTCCACATTGAGGGACAGGTTGTTTGCGCCACACCATTCAGTCAGCTGTGCCACTTCCTCTCTGTAGTGCGTTTCATCGTTGTTGCTGATGAGACCTACCACTGATGTGTCATCGGCAAACTTGATGATGTGGTTGGAGCTGAACTTGGCAGTGCAGTCGTGGGTCAGCAGCGTGAAGAGCAGCGGGCTGAGCACACAGCCCTGTGGGGCACCTGTGCTCAGTGTGGTAGTGCTCGAGGTGTTGTGGCCGACACGGACTGACTGAGGTCTTCCGGTTAAAAAGTCCAGGATCCAATTGCAAAGGGAGTTGTTGAGGCCCAGCAGGCTTAATTTATTGATGAGCTGTTGTGGGATTATTGTGTTGAATGCTGAGCTGAAGTCGATGAACAGCATTCTAACATATGAGTCTTTATTTTCTAGGTGGGTAAGAGCCAGGTGGAGGGTGGAGGAAATTGCATCATCCATAGAGCGGTTTGGGCGGTATGCAAACTGGTGAGGGTCGAGTGTGTTGGGGATGCTGTTTTCGATGTTGTGCATGACTAGCCTCTCAAAGCACTTCATTATGATTGGAGTCAGTGCTATGGGACGGTAGTCATTTAGACAGGACACAGGTGATTTTTTTGGTACCGGTATGATTGTCGTGGATTTGAGACATGTGGGGATGACTGCTTGGCTCAGCGAGGTGTTGAAGATATCTGTTAGGACATCTGTCAGCTGTTCAGCACAGTCTTTCAGTACGCGGCCAGGTATATTGTCAGGACCCGCAGCCTTGCGTGGGTTAATCCTAGATAGGGTCTTCCTTACGTCGGCTGGAGACAGACAGAGTGCCTGGTCGTTGGGAGGTGTGGGCAGTTTTTGTGCAGATGTGTCATTCTGCATTTCAAACCGTGAATAAAAGTGGTTGAGTGCATCTGGGAGGGATGAGTCGTCCTCACAGGCTTGTGGCGGGGGCTTGTAGTCAGTGATGGTCTGAATGCCTTGCCACAGGCTCCGTGTATCTCTGCTGTTTGTGAAATGATTGTTGATTTTATTGCCATATGAACGTTTTGCATTTTTGATGCCACGGGACAGATTGGCTCTTGCTGTTTTGAGGGCTGCTTTATCTCCTGATCTGAACGCTTCATCTCTGGTATTTAGCAGCCCACGAACCTCTGCTGTCATCCATGGCTTCCGGTTTGCACGTGTGGTGATGGTCTTGGTGACTGTCACATCATCAATGCAGTATTTGATGTAAGCAGTCACAGTTTCCGTGTACTCCTGCAGGTCTGTATGGTTATTATAAGTGGCCGCCTCTTTAAACATGTTCCAGTCTGTGTCCTGGAAGCAGTCCTGTAGTGCTGGGGTAGCATTATCTGGCCATACCGTGATCTGCTTTTGAACCGGTTTGGCCAGTTTGAGAAGCGGTCTGTATGCTGGGCTTAGCATAACAGAGATGTGGTCCGAGTATCCGAGGTGGGGGCGGGGTTCGGCTTTGTATGCGTTTTTCACTGTTGTGTAAACAAAGTCCAGTGTGTTATTTCCCCTTGTTGCAAAGTTCACATGTTGGTAGAACTTTGGTAAAACTGTCTTTAAGTTAGCGTGGTTGAAGTCGCCGGCTATGATGAAAAAGCCGTCGGGGTTATTTGTTTGTTGTTCGCTGATGGCGCTGTACAGTTCACGAAGCGCGTCCTTAGCATTTGCACATGGGGGAATGTACACCGCGACAATAACAATGGCCGTGAACTCCCGCGGCAGATAGAACGGTCGACATTTCACAACCATAAACTCCACCAGCGATGAACAGTGTTTTGATAATACCGCTGCATTGTTACACCATTCTTTGTTGATATACACACACAAGCCACCCCCGCGAGTCTTACCAGACAGTGATGAATTTCTGTCCGCTCGGCAGCAGGTTAGTCCGTGCAGCTGAATGGCGGTGTCCGGGATGTTGTCGTTTAGCCATGTTTCAGTGAAAACAAACACGCAACAATCCCTTGTCTCATGCTGTGTAGACCGGCTGAGTTGAATTAAGTCCAGTTTGTTTTCCAGAGAGCGAACGTTTGAGAGCATGAGTGATGGAATTGCTGGACTGGTTGGATTAGCCCTTAGCCTAGCTCGAATACCTCCCCGCTTGCCGCGCTTCTGTCCCCTCTCACACCGCCGGCGTCGCCGCTTTGTGCGGGTGGCATCAGTAGGCGAGGCCGCGGTCTCGGGGTCCGGCTTCAGCAGCAGACAGAGGCCTTGTAGCTTCTCCGTAGTCGCCGGTGAAAGCAGGTGTTTGTACACATTGTTGATATCCAGGAGGCTCTGGCGATCATAGATGTGTTTCCGGGTGTTTGTCTTTTGATTTTTCAATAAAGTCAGACAGTTTGAAGACAAGGAGACGAGACTAACAGACATAAAAGCACAGTTTTTAGGACCCGGAGTAGCCGCTGCGTCCGAACGCGCCGCCATGATCTTTCTTTTTCGTGAAAGAACGGTGCTTGGCGCGATGATGGAAAAGTGCTCATTTTTAATACAAAAAATGGAAACTGATATCACAAAAAGGAAACTGTCATGATCCCGTTCGTGTCTTTGTGTTGTCTGGCTTGGGAGGTTTATGTTTGTTTTGTCGAGCGTGTGCGATCAGTGTTTAGTGGCTAGCACGCGCTCGGTGTCTACGTCATTTTCCACGGCCTCGTGTTTTCCCCGTCAGGACTTTCCCCTCACCGGTGTCTTGTTGGTAATTATCACGTTCACCTGCCTTCTATTACTCCCCTTTAGAATTACTTTATAACACCTCTGTTTTCCCTCGTTCCTTGTCTGACCGATGCGTGTTTTTGCCAGGTCAGACTGCCTACGGTCTAGCGTGTTCTAGACGTCTTAGCCTTAGCCTTAGCCTTTGCCTTAGCCTTTGCCTACTCTGGTCCTAGCCTTTGCTCTTCAAGCTATCTACCCTTCTTCGTTTTCTGCTACCCTGCACCTCTCCCGCTGCACTTACTACAGATCCCGTTGGCGTCCCGGACTGCGACCTCCTGCTTCACCAGACTCCACCATTGCTCCTGGATTCCACCTGTTACCAGGCACTGCAGATTCTCTCGCCTGGCGAGCTCCGGGTCGAGCCTCCTCCCCGGACCCAGTTCTCTTCAGATTCTCTCGCCGAGCGAGTTCCGGGTCGAGTTTCCTCCCCGGACCCAGTACTCTACAGATTCTTCCCCGTGGCCCGCAGGGGGTCATCTGTGGTGTGTGTTTTTCCGGACAGTGCTGGAACTATTTGCCTGTTAATATAACACTATTTTTGCCCCTCATTTGAGTCTCCCTTTGTCCACCATGACAGGAAACTATGTTACGAGGATCGTGTTTTGTATTAAACATACAGAAAAATTTAAAATATACATATGTATAAATAAATATAAATATAGTTATTTAGATAAAACCCACACTAGAGCGAAAGCATGTTTTTCATTTCTAATAATAAATAAGATTCACTGTTGAAAGAAAAATCCAAAAACATTTTGAAAGAACCATTAGGTAATTATTTCACTTTGCCAGCTGCATTAACTCAGACAATTGTGATAAAGCTCCCATTATGCAAATCCCCTTGAATAATTTTGATATGCTTTCTCTGCGTTCAGCGCAGTACACCAGCGGTGCATCACTGTCTACTACTTGTGTCATTTGAAACTATGTACGAAGCAAACAATTATGAGAAACAGGCAAGAATAAATCTTCCCCAAATCATACACCTAACCCTCACCACGAAAGCCAATCAATCAATTTCATTGATACGAATCAATGAACGAACAGATTATGCAGAAAATTCCAATTGGCTCTTCACAAGGAGGCATGATGTTACCTCTCAAGATATGTAATAGTCTTTATGTAGCTTTAGGTTCTTGCAATCTGTTATCTGTAGTGGAAGGGAATCGACCAACCCCAAAGTTCCACCTCATTTTCGGGTGAGATATTCCTTAAATTCCTTTTTGCAGTTTGTAGACGTCCACTCCATTTTAAACAGCCACTGTGTCAAAGAGCCTCATGACAGCTCTTATTTTCATCTTTGTGGCTGATAAAAATGTGACTTGACATTATTGTTCAGAGATGAGCCTACTGTAGCTTTAATGAGCTGCATATTTTATATACGTTAAAACAAAGACATAATCCCTGAAGACATTTTTGCTTTGATGCCTTCATGTGGTGTGGGTTTGGACGCAACTCTGCACGTTTTGGAAATTGTCCTCTCTCTGCACATTTCCACTTTCCCTTTTTGCTATTTTTATCACGTGTTAAGACCTTGGATGCGGGCCTAAAATGCCACTGGCAGTAGCCAACTGTTCTGCTCCTGGTGCCAGCCTGGAGATTAAGGAACTGGGCGGGAAACACAAAGTTTGCAGATTGTGTGCCAGTCTAATCTGATCAGATCAGGTTGGGTTACCCCAGATTTCAAGAGAGAACCTTGAATGGGTAATTTCTGTTATGCAACACCTTTAAACTTAGTAACTTAGTAAAAAAGTGTTTTAATTTAGTGCAGCATCGCTGTGGATGAGTATGCCAGACTTTCAATAAGGTTTTGGTCAACCTCAGGCTGTTAAATTTGATTAATGATCACTTGACTATTTACACAATAAAAACACAATTAACAAGATGCCAACAGGATGGCAATTAAGAGCTAAAGTGATCTGTTGCTGAGAAAGATAGGCCTATTAAGTTTATATTTTAAAATAAATTGTTTTCATTGTAGAAATGTGTGCATAGGGAACAGGTACAAATATGGCATCATTTGTTCACTAGTACACTAGTGTAAATAATTGTACATTTACAGGCTACACTTCAATGCCTTAATCATGATTTAAGATGTTAATATAATGTTATGAGTTTAATCCATTACAGTACATTAAAGCACATGTTTAATTATGGCTTACGGACAATAAAATGCAAGAAAGACCCAACTGTAAGCTCTTAACAATAATCATCTAGCTCAAGTAACATCAGCATTTCTGTTTTATCCTTAAAACATTTCTTTGTTTTGTCGATGTGTTTGAGTATAGTTCATTTTTTGTATATTTGTAGACAATATTGGATCATTTATAAAGGATCATTTACATTTATGCATTTGGCAGGCTCTTACATTGCGTTGTACTATAAGTATCTTTCTGACTATGTGCAATCCCCTGGTATCAAACCCATGACCTTGGCATTGCTAGCGCCATGTTCTAGCCACTGAGCCACAGGAAAGCTCAACTTCATGTAATTCTGCAGAACACAAAAGAAGATATTTTGAAGAATGAAGGTAACATTGACTTCCATTGTATGGACACAAAACCACAGAGACATTTGTCAAAATATGTTCTTTTATGTTCCAAAGAATAAAATGTCATATTCAGGTTTTGAATGACATGAGGCTAAATAAATGATAACATTATACAAATTTTACATAAGGAGTATTAACCTGGACATGGCTACTGGTGCACATACTCAAATACATCCCAACACACAATCACAGGATAACGCAGGATGGAATCAAGCTCATATCCTCTTGACCTTTCTACTATTTTATCAATAAAACCGCAAAAAATCCTCACTTAACAGGTTAAAACATAAATAAAATTCAACACCTGAGATCATTACCGCCTATTAATGGTGTAGTCGTCACTTTTCTAATACAACAATTGCCACAGGTCTCATTAAATAATAAGACTGTCCAATGAAGATATAGCGACAATGCAATCATCAATTCTTCGTTTGTTTCCATGGTAGCTATGTCAGGACCAGTGCAAGCGCACATACTGTAATTGAGCGCGCTCGCAGGAAAATCAATCTGCCGCTGTTTGAAGTCAAAAACCTGGCGTCCGATCCGCACTCCCTCGTTAGGAGTACTTTCATCCCAGCTTCCATTTCATAGTTATTATCACTCTAGCACTCTGACACGGGCGTGAAAAAAAGACCCTGTCCATTATTGACTCGTGAGTGTTTGGTATTCTGTGCCGTGAACAAGTTTTATCTGCACAAAAAAGAGCTGCAGGCTGGTGAAAGCATATTGGCTACAAGACTCGCTGACAATTTCAAATTTAGTGATTTAGTTATTCAAATTACATTAATAATAAATTCAGCTTAAATTCAACAAATATAGGCCTATAACTGACAGATTGTTAAATAATGATGAAGTATATATATATATATATATATATATATATATATATATATATATATGAAAAAGTATACACGTACTATAAACTGACATGTTGCAGAAAAAAATACATTTTAAATTAAACAAATAAAATGTTTTATTAACAACTACATATAATAATAAATTACATTTAAAAATGAATATAGATAAAACTTCATAAAAATGAGGTATATATAAACGGACACGTTGCAAAATAATAAATGAACTTGCATAATTAAAAATTGAATGAATTAAGTATATGTTATAAAATAAATTGTTTAATTCAAAAATAAAAATGTAATACAAATATAGTATATATAATGATAAATGAAATTGTATAATTTAAAAAAGTAATAAAACCAGGTATATATAAACGGACATGCTGCAGTTGGATTTGTATACTTAAAAATAAAAATAGTAATAAAAAGTAAATATAACTGTGTAATAAAGTATTCATAAACTGACACTTTCAAAACAATAATTTAATTTGTAAATAAAAAAAAAAAAAAATTATAGTAAACATAATTGTTTAGCATGCATTGCAAAAAAGATAGCAAAGAAAAATGAACATCTCATATAGTAATCGCATGCACTAAAGCTTAATTGAATGTTCGTGATTATTTACAATTACAGCATGCAATGCAGTCACAATTATATTTACTTTTTTTCCTTATTATACAAAGAATTGGGTAAAAAACGCAAGATACATTCAATTTGAGATGGGAACTGGACACCACTGAATTAAAGAAGTGGTGAGGTCATGTGACGACTACATAGCGCACTTTTTTTATATTGCAGACTGTTTTACACATTATTTTTGTACAATAAACAGTAAAAAGTGTGTGATATATTCTGCACTTAAAATATAGCTTTAAAAAACAATGCACGTGTCAAAAGATGACCCCATTCATTTTGGTGCAAAAATGCGATACCATACCACGATACCATAAATTTGTAACGAAATACAAACACGCGTGCAGAATTCAATACGAGTAAGACGTGTATGCACTCGTGTTTTTCAGCGAAGGGCCAATTCTGAAGTAATTAAGCCGATGGTCTGTTCTGAATGATTTTTACACCATTGGACCGGCGATTAACAACCGATGTCATTAAAGTTGAGTTGCCACAAAGCCATTACTCAGCGTTAAAGTTTTAATTGCCGGCTGTCTCCAGGCAGAGATGGTCCTGGCAATTACTGAATCCAGGGTATACACAAAGCACCCCATATTCCTGTCATTTTTATCTTCTGGTGTAGATGTCACATACTGTGGAGGAAGTCAAATTGAATTTGGTCGCAGAGTTTTCTAATCACCGCGATACAATGCATGGAAGCTCCTTGTAATGGATTCCTTTTAAGTCTTATGTCCTTGATTATGGATGCTTTGTTTCATGTCCATGCCAAGAATAAATTCACGTCAGTCACTGTCTACCCACTGCACGACCCTAAATGTAATTTTGAACCCCACCTATTCCATAGATTATTGTTACATAGTCTAAACTGTATATAATGTATTGAAATCCATAGAGAAATGTGGTTTAAGTGATTGAAGTCTAAGGGCTTGGAGAATATTTAAGCTTTGTTTTCTCTTAAAGATCTGAGTTTCTTTGTAATGTTCAACGCTCAGATGCATAAGCAGCGGGTTTGATTCCCAGGAAACATGCACACTGATAAAATATCATAGTCCGAATGCACTGTAAGTCATTTTGGTAAAAACATTCTACCAAATGCATAAATATAACATCATAAATGAAAATCTCCAACTAGCAACCTCAAGGCAATTTAGCGCTGTGTCTCAGAACAAAGTAAAGCTGCAGGCCAGGCTCCGGTCTTCTTTCTAAACAAAAGTACTGTTAATGATGAATCATCTTGCCTGTTGTAATGCAGGATAGGATGTTCACTTGGACCAGCTGTTTGACTGAATTACAAAATGTCATTTGTACATTGTATCCAAACAAAAGGATCAAACAACAAACAATGAAATGCTCAAATCGCATTGCCTGAAATATCCTGAGGGGCAAGAAGGATTCTCCAAAAAAAAACCTGTTTTCTTTACTCCCTCACATCAAATAAAGTTTGTCTCTGAGAATACTAAGTGGGTTTTTTTCAACACCGTATAACCTGATAATAGGGAAATGTTGTTTCCTCTGGCGTTTTAGCAAAGCCATCCTTTCTATTACGGGCTCTCAATGACAGCACTGATCAACCAATCACTACAGAATATTGAAGAACATGCACCTCATTAGACTGTGTTTTCTGTCCAAATATGTTAAACTGTTTAAATTGGATTCAATTTGCTTTAATACAAGTTTTTACCGGTTCGAAACTACAGCTAAGATAAACCAAAATAAACAAAGATAAACAAAGCTTGATTTTATATTTAACATGATAGATACTGTAGATAAATAAACCGACCGATTATTAGTATTTTACCTTAATGTGCTTTCCTATAGCAGTGAGAATACATCCTCATACCATCACACTTACCACATGATACGTTTACAATGCTACTCCAGACTTGAAACGCAAAAAGCCGGACACAGCAAGACATCACCAAAATAACACGCAATTCAAATACAAATCATTATTACACATGTGAATTATGATCGGCGTGTCGCGTGTATGTGCTATTCCACGGATTAATAGACCACATGACAGACACTGCCACTAACGTACACAAGACCAGTTTAAAAAGCGAAACCCAAAAAAATCTCTCAGCAAAGAAAACCAGTGCTACTCAAGCAGACCGTAAATAGAGGTTCACAAGCGAATAAACTATGATTGTAATAAACCTTAATATTAAACTGGTAACGTACTAAACGTATGGAATATTTACCCTTTATCTGATAAAATGTGACTGTTATGCAGAATTATAGCAAATATGCACAATATGTTACATTTAAAACTGACCAAAGTCAAAATCATCTGTCTCAAATAAAGCGTAGAGCAACAGAAACAAATGTGCACATCAGCAACCAGAATGAATTGAGGCACATAAATAACTTACAATTGAATGATCAAATCACTTGATGACACAGTTTCAAGTTTAGTTTGAAGTTTGTCTCTTTTTTTTCCGGAGACTTGATAACAAAGTTTATCCATATTGCTGTTTTCAATTATGTTTTGTAGTTTTTTGGCGGTTGGAGAACCAACTTTGTGTGCTTCTTCTGCTTTATGAGACTGTTGGTGAACAACACCCAGATAGTGGAAAGTTAGCAAAAAACAAAGAAAAATGATATGAGTGGTCAGTTTTACTGTCACAGAATATGTATATCTCCCATTGATTTACTGTACTGTCAGCCAGGGGTATGCTACTAGAAGGCGCCCAACCCCGTGCATGCACACGTTCGACTTCTTGCACCGTGCGGAGACGCTGCAGAGACAGAGTATGACATCACAGAACTGCGACTTCTCCGTGATTTTGAATTACTCTCACGAGACTTGGTAATCTCACGTGGATAGAGTCTGCACCTGTCCAGGAAGTCAATATCTAATAAGGAAAATTGGCCGACTTTTATTGAATATAGAATTTTAAAGTTTAGGTCATCACAGAGGGCCCAGAGGGTTCTGGTACCAAACCATTAATATATGTACATGTATGCAGTCATTGTCATCTTATGTGATTGATCAAATTATATCTACTGTCTCAATTATAGTCTTTGATTGCAATTACATCTCTATTACACAAATGTAAACAATCAGACATATAGCACCGTTTCACAGCGCAAACGGTATCATTTTCACCCACCACTTGCAAACTAGTGATGGCCGGTTTGCGAACGAAACGTTCTTTTGAGAAGGTTTTTTCCAGTGAACCAGTCGATCCGGTTCAACAAATCGGACTGAACCGTTTTAAACAGTTTGCGTCTCCACTCAGCACTCAATCACAAATTACTTGAATTACTCATTTTCTGGCGTGTCTGACAGTCCCTCCGACTCAAAATAAACCATTTTATTATTCAGTTAGTCACTGAACTGGGTGAAGAGGGAACTAAAGAGCATGAGCAGCTGATACTGAGCTGTATACACTGAACCTCAGACACGTTCGAATGAGAACCGATGATACTGCGCATACGTGTAATTTCTAAAGCGAATAAAAAGCTATTTTATCAAACATCAAAGGTGTGATACTGATATCTGCAGCATAAGTTTATATAATAACAAATAAATCGTATTGGATTGTGCATGGATCATAACGTCAGGGCGTAAAAGAATCGGTGAACCCGTCTTTTGATACGGTTCATTGAAACGAACTGTCCGAAAGACCCGGT
Source organism: Triplophysa dalaica (assembly GCF_015846415.1). Taxonomy (NCBI): domain Eukaryota; kingdom Metazoa; phylum Chordata; class Actinopteri; order Cypriniformes; family Nemacheilidae; genus Triplophysa; species Triplophysa dalaica. Next base: position 11,388,279 of record NC_079551.1, read on the forward strand.
TCGCAGAAAAGAGCCGGACTTCTCACCACTGTTGCAAACCAGTATAACCAGTAGCTGATTCAGCGAGAATGGAAAAATTAATTAAAATTCAACATCATTTGCCTCTATGTGATAGATTGATATTTTATGCATTAGACTGCACCAGACAAAATACAGCTTTGTGTAATACAGCACCATTTAAATGTCCCTTGTAGTTTAACTGCATGTTATAAACTCAATTGCTGAGATAATTGGTCATAAAGGAGACAATAATATTTACGTTTAAATATTAGCATCTACACATATTTATATAATGGGTATATACAGTGAAAAATGAATAATCCACATCATTTGGTATGAGCTTTAAACACCGTGCAATAAAATTGTCTCCCACTGCAGACACTAGTTCAGTTCAATCCCACATTCCCCAGGGAAATTACTTCAGATTGATCTCCCCTATATAATCAAGTTAACGTCAAATATTCGGAGGTGTCCACACTACATTTTTCCTTCATTGTTCACCGTTGTCCGCAAAGAATGTGTTACATCAAAAATTCATTTCCACAAATGGGTTTGCAGCGTCTCATCAAGGCGGCAGCTAAATGTGACCTTGGGGTGGTTGCATTATTTTCCTCTCTGACTCATACTTCATAGGATCTGTCTTAACTCGCATTATACATTTACTGTATGTTCCCGTCAGAGTCTTTCTTACAAAGGGCACAAGTCACATTAAATGTCAAGCGCAGGGACAGATAGCTGGGAGTGAAGCACGCTTTCAGGTATTAAACAACAAAAGGGAAATCTTTAACGCCTACATATTCGACGACCAAAGCCAAAGGGAATCGTTTTTTTAAAGTACTTATGAGAGGTGTAAATCTTGATAGATGTTTTCTTAAGAAGATGATTTATATGACGAAAATTTTTATACTTTACATTAGCGAGGGTCAGACTATCATGCTTTTATAGAGTCAAAACCAAAGAAAAACCTTAAGAAGTGTGTTTCTTTCTCAAAATAGCCAAACCTGTTGGAAATTTCTTGCCGTTTTCCTAATACGTGCGTAACTATGGTAACTAGGGTTTTTCCTCTCTGTAGATCTCTGTAGCAAGCATTAAACTTTTAATTGTAATTTAACCTATTTTAGTTTAAATACATTAAATTGTATTAGTTTTTACTCAGTGAATTCATCACAGCTCTTACTACTGGAAAAGAAAACAATTACAACCAATTTTTTTTGTTATTTAGTCTGCACATTTCTTTACATTTTATCAAATCAATTCATAATTTGAAATGTATTGTACATTGGTGACCTAGTCATTTATGTAAAATTCATTCTGTTAAATGAATTCTTGATTTCTTTAATACTGACTAAGCAATGTTGTGTCAAAGATTGAAATCATAGAGAAATGAATGGTTAAAGTCAACCTTCAGCGCCAGTGACGCTATGGTTAGGGGTGGGGTTTTAGAATTGCTTTTTAAATCACACTTTTTTGTACGATTCGCAATTTACGAATTCATGTGAACAAGCCATCTTGTAAAATAGTCACGAATTAGCGTGATAAAACACATTGGAAATTTCCCAAAATAAGAACAAGATAGTTAAGCTGCACTCATTGATCTATTCAACTCTTTAGCCTGAAGATATCCCACAAACCAATTTATCAGTGGCTTTACTAACTTTGACATGCTTTAAGCCTCGCTGACAGAAAATCCATGATCTTAATTAGTGTTCTTCTAAATTTCTCTGAGACATGATGACTCAAGTAATAAGCACTTCCAAGATTAATATCTCAAAAGGTAATAGATCGTGAGTAAGCCAGTGCCAGGTAAAACATGGAAGAAAACCCTTAAAGACATGGCTAAAACGAATATTATCGCTTGTTTTACATCTAATGTAATGTTTATACACGATTTGAGGATAAAAAGGCTGTATTTTACACATACCGTGCATATGTGTATCTCCACTTTGCCCCGCCTGTCTGAAACCTCAGATTTTTAACAAAAAGCTATTCGCTCTGAAAAGCGAGCTGTGCTATGATTTGCCAGTTAACCAGTGCGAAGCAATTGGTTGAATAATACAAGCGTGTGACGGAAATGTAACGCCTCTTACCATATTTGGAACATCAGGTTCAAAGCAATTGTACTGACAGGTACTCCCACCTTAATTGCATGCACATTTGGGCGGTCTTAGTCAACTTTTAGATTTGTGGGGGTGTGGTTACTCTTGGGGGTGTGGTTACTCGAGGCGTTTCAGGCAGGTCTGGGTGAGCATTCGCTTTTAGATAGAATGCTTATTTTGTTCTTACACTTTAATTTGAGCAATTTTGTGTGTCTAATAAATGCATGGGCAACTTATAACACACCAAAGATACAGAAAAGTAATCGCGCCATATGACCCCTTTAATGTTCTACTTTCGATTGTGCAAACAGATGAATCTGTAAAAAAAACTAACAGGATTTTTTTGTTGTTCAGTCTGCCAATCAAGTCTTGAAAAATATGCCAACATTCAGGCTCATATCATCGTGACTTCCAACTCAGGTAAATAAAAAACTGTGGCTACAAATCATTTGCAATGCTTCTAAGCCGGTGTGATAATTCTCCATTTAAATAGGCGTTTATTGAGTGCACAAAATCCCCACTTCCACAGTCGAAATAAATGCAACGGTGAAGATTATTACAGCGGATCTGCCACGTAAATATGCAGGAGGCAGGATCGGGGTAGAGCTTTATTATCTATTTGTCTGGTCGACGTGCGCCCCGTTCCACGGTCATAAAATATTGCAATTGCTGTCTCATTTTTGACTATCAATCAAAGGGGGAGGCGGTTTGCCCGCTAATGGACTGTTCTGACTGATTTCTCTCTGTGCTCTCGTGTGGGAGCGGCAGCATTATGAGTCACGGTAAATGAAATTACCGCAAGCAAAACTTCTCACTCTCTCTGTGGGGTGAAGCGACATCGCGGGCACAGGAAGTTCTGGGGACGGGGGGCTGTGCGGACGTCACTCTGATCATTTTGATATATCATAAGTTCATAATGTTCGCACGGCCGGACCTCTTGGAACGCGAAGGGGCGGGCAAAGGAGGGATCCATAAGTCACGAAATTGTCAGGGAGTCAGATGGTAATGCATACAGTTAGGGGGTGGGAGGTGAGGAGATACAGGCAGGGGGAGGTAGGCTGCGGTTTGCCGTCAGATAAGGACTGAAGCCTCCCTAATTCCATTCGCAAGCCTAATGTGTTTTTAATGCAGGCTGTGACTTATGTTGCTGTCAGACCACGCTGCTGCAAAGGGGTTCCCAGACAGTTGTGGGCAGCGGGCGGAGATTTAGAAAGATGGCAAAGATTAATCGACTGACGGAGGTACATGCGACTCGATCAAATGCGCATTGATGAGGAAAAAACACAGAGGGGGCAAAACCGATGGAGTCGAGACTCTGGAGTTGTCTCAGCAGTTTGCTAAATGGGGCCATTGTTCAAGTGAGGACTGATGCTACAGTACAATTCTGATTGACCCGAAGCTTCACCCTTATGAAAATTAACCATGTTTTTTTGTGGTACAAGTGTAGTAACCATGTTTGTTTGGAGCATTGATGACATCGTTTACTATGGTTTTTACAAATTCATGGTTTTCAAAACCATAGTAATTTTGTGATGACCATTGTTTTACTACCGTAACCATGTTTTTTTGGATTTAACAGTAGTAAAACCATGGTACATTTTCGTAAGGGCAGTCACTTACTGTGCTAACATCCAAAACACACAGCAAGTTGCTTATAAAAAGCAACAATTTCTGTAGATTTGGTCATAATGCAGACGCTTTTGATCAATGTGACTTACATGTGAGGAACAATACAAGCAATTTATCTTGCAGAAACAAACAATACTCATAGCCTCTCAATGCCAAGTCTTCAAAAGCTAGAGTTATAGCAGTTACAAATATAGTGCATTAAGCAAAGCTGTAGAGGAAACAAAATGCTAAATGACGCAGATGCATTTAGGAAATCTGTGAAAAAATATGAAGTCACACTCACACGCTTCTTAAAACAAATACATGAAATTCATGAAAATGAATCGACACAGGTACTTAAAACTAATAATCACATTATATAATTAACTAAATTTATATGAATAATAAATAAAAGAGCTGTATAATTTACTTTATATTGAAATTGATGGAACATTGCAAATGTGCATATCACAATGGTTTGCAATAACAAAATCATGATCAGATTTTAAAGGTTTTAAAAAGGTTTAAATTGATTTTAAAGCATAAATGTAGAGCAAATCACACATTTGTCTTCCATATCATGCAGCCCTAATAAACAAGTTGTCGCCGCACTGCACGTTTTGGTAGAAAACATTGTTCAATAAATGCCAACAAGCTAGTTTTGTTTTTAAGATGTAGAGACCCTCCAACTTCTGACATCATTGGATCATGAAAACAAATCCAAATTAAGTCTTGAATGTCACTAAATACAAAACCTACCAACAATCTCGGTCCAAAATGAAGCCAAATGTTTGCAATGGTCTTCCTTTCCCAATTTGAGTATCTCCTTGACCCGATAATACCGTCATCGCTGTAGATCCAGGATGGCACTTACTTTCATAATGCATGTATTCCTCTCTCGACGGCCTCGAGGGAACATCCTTCCCAGGAAGCCAAAGTCCAATAAAACTACACGTGGAATAATGACATGCATTACTGCCGCCTGCATGCATGCAATAGATCAGCTCCTGAAGGTGACTGCAGTCCCAGAAAGAACAGGGAAAGCATTTCGACACTGCCCTACATCTTCAAGCGCGGGGCAGCGCTCCAAAGGTGAAGGCTTCACCGTTAGCTGCGCTTGGCCTCAGCCTGGAGACTGCTCATAAATTTGGTCTCCTCCAACAGATGATTTCACACCAAGGTGTAGACGAAGAAAGGTCACCCGCTGGCGATTTCAGTATGGACATTTCTCGAATCTGATATGCGAGGGCCAACTTTCCAAGTACATCTCTCTTTCATCTCGTTTATCAGACTATATGCGACTTCTTGCAAGTTCAGTTGAACTCCATATGTAATATAAGCATTAATGAAATGGTTATATGAATATTCTTTCATCATTCACTATTCCCTATGTCGTTCCAAACCTGTGTGACTTTTTTTCTTCTGCAGAACACAAAAGAAAACATTTCGAAGAACGTTAAAAACTGAACAACATTGGTTCCCATTGACTTCCGTTGTATGGACACAAAACCAAAGAGACATTTCTCCAAATATCTTCTTTTGTGTTCTACAGAAGAAAGAGTCATAAACTGGTTTTGAACAACGTTAACGTAAATAACTGAAGACAGAATTTTTATTTTTGGGTGAACTGTTCCTTTAAATATACACAACACATGACAATATCAATGTGTTGCTTTGTATTACATTTGTATTAAGTAAATTACCCGTAATAATCCCATATGAAGTAATGTTACTCAATAATCCCCATCCACATAAAAATGACATATAATGAACAACAGTGTGGCATATAAACTAGCGTAACAATATCAATTTACCCTTATTTAGGCAAATGAAGATGACAAATTACCGCTAATCTTAGGGCCATCAGTGCCTGGCAATGGCTCCTTTAATGTTCCAGGCCCAAAAATCAGCCGCCTCATTGGGGAAAGAAATTATGCTCCGTTTCTGGACCCCATCAAGACCCAATTTCGTCTTTCCCCTGTTCTTCGACTGGCTCATCTCTCCACTTATGGGGCATATGCTTCCTAAACCCATCTGAGGTGCGGGAGGTGATGAGCCATGTGGAATAACCCGGTCCAGTCATTCATTTAAAAATGAAATTACACAAACCCTGCCTGGATTGCCTGGTCTCTGCCTTCGCTCTTATAGAGCAAAAATATGCCCGAGCATTACCATAATTGGATTATTCCCCTACACACACACACACACACACACACACTTTCTTGATATGATGTTACATTTGATCTATTGTGATGTTACGTTTGGTACAATGGTCAGTAAAGAACTGCAGGGTGCACAGCAGCGTCTGTTTTTGACCAAAATGGTGAAACTAGTGATAGTGAAAACTAAATATTCTTCCATAATAAAGTCCAAGAGACATCCTCAAAACGTATGCAGTAGTAAAACAAACCCGCGTGTGTGTTTGTTTGTGACACACCACTGGAGGCATTTGATCCCAGTGCTGGAATATAAACAGTTTTTTCATGCCTTCATCCTTTCATATCAAAATCTGCTATTTGTGTTTTATTGATGTTTATCTTTCTCTGCGTTCCTGTTTTCCCCATTGACCTCCTGGGGACAGCAGACACATTCTGCCTGTTTAATTCAAACACAAGAGCTTCAAAAGCTCAAACGGAGGATTTCCTGGCAAAAAAATCCTTTGTGATGATAAAGCCTCAGTTGAGGTCTGTGGCGTGTGGCTATATTAAACGTTGCACATATTGCAGCGCTAATAGCCTCATAACTTTATAACTGAGAATTTGGCAAACATCATTTCAAATGTGAACTAAGTTCAAAGCTGCATTATGGACCCTCAATAAAAACGTACAGGCCAAAGAAATATGAAAAGTCATTGGTAAGGCCAAGTTTACTTGGATAATCTGAATATAGACATCGACCACTTTGGGTTAAATTGAGGAAAAACAGGACTCAACACAATCTCACATCATTGCAAGTAATATACTGTAATGAGTTAAGTGCATAAATGGCGTAGCTGGAGTTTGAAAATTAGTGAGGTCTGTGGTGAAGTATCAAAAATTATACCTAATATTACCAATAAATGCTATAAATCATTCAACTTAAATAAATATTATGAAAAGTAAAGTTAACCAATGATACATTTATACTTATAAAGAGGGCTTGATACAGTGTCTAGTGGTTTTCCTTAACAACTAACTGGACCTATTTGACCCAAGCAGGTCTTTGTATGGGAGATGAGTGCTCTATGCAGGAGGCTAAGCATCCGTTGCTAGATTGAGGAGTCAGGTGTACTTGCACATCTCTCTCTTGCTGGTCTCAGTTAGCCACCCAGCGTTTTCACTGTCAAAAATTTTGTTTTGGAAAACTGGTTTTATATGACTAAAGTTGATAATGGCATGCTGTGAGATCATGCGTCGAAAAACATGCCCGAAATAAAAACGAATAAGATCTTGTTAGCAACTCCCCAATATATTGTCTTCCTAAAGTGTGTCATTACGTGAAAGCGGGTATGCAAGTGTGCCATTACTGGTATGAAGTGCGGAGATTGCATAAGCAAGCACTCACACACAACTCTTTCATCGGATGACATCAAGTGAAATGAATCCATATTCTACACCACGGACAATAAACAACTTTGTAAACGGTATACACTGAATTATATACGTGCAGCTCAGAATTACAAATTTAAACTTGTAACCAAACAGTGCTTGGCAAGCATTGACTACCATAGTAGGAAAATGACAATGGTAGTCAAAAGTTCCCCAGAACTGTTTGCTGTCCTACATTCTTCAAAATATCTTATTTTGTGTTTAACAGAACAAAGACATTTTTAAAGCAATTTTCCTATTATGGTAGTCAATGGTGTCCAAGAACTGTTTGGTTACAAGCATTCTACCAAATATCTTTCTCTGTGTTCACCACAACAAAGAAATTCAAACAGATTTGATGAGTAATTGATGACAAAATTTTCATTTTGGGGTAAACTGTCCCTTTAAGGCAGGGGTGTCCAAAGTCAGTCCTGGAGGGCCGGTGTCCTGCAAAGTTTAGCTTCAACCCTAATCAAACACACCTGAACAGCTAATCAAGGTCTCACAAAGCGGACTAGAAACTTCAAAACAGGTGTGTTAAACAAAGTTGGAGCTAAACTCTGCAGGACTGTGGCCCTTCAGGACCGAGATTGGACACCCCTGCTTTAAGGGAACTGGACCTGGGCCTGTATTCTTAAAGCTTCTAAGAATCCTCTAAGAAAGTTCATAAGTTAGCTTAAAAACTTCTACGTAGGAGTCTTTGCTCAAAAAACTATTCAGGAACAAACTGAGAGAAACTCTGAGCAAGGAAAGGACAGAAACTTTCATCATAGTGAGGAGGCGGGGCCGACCCCCGTTGCTATGTATTACAGTCTTTAAAGACTGTGATTGGTTGGTCGACCAAGAAGGAAAAAGGAGATCTACCAAGAACATGGCAGAAAATAATCAAATATAAGACATTGATATTCCCAAACCACTGGGAATAACAAATATCCCATCTATAATGTATATCACTGCATCTATCTACTTCCAATATGATGCATGTCACTGCAATTTGACAGATCTTTCAAAAGCACCCTTTGTTTTATATTTAACATACAGCTCTAGAAAAGCAAATGAACGTGTTTAATTTTTCAGCTTGTCTGAGACACAACACAGAAGCAACATGAAAGAGTGGGTCAGCCCCAATTAGGTCAGTTCTCAAGAATGTTTTAGATAACCATTGTGAAAATAAGCTGCTGGATATTCATATATTCTCTTTGATGTTCAACCCAGGGGAGAATCAAAACCCCACGCTGGCGTATTTTCAGTTGGCTGACGGAACACTGTGTTTGTTTTGTCTGACTCTGAACGTTTTTTAGCTAATGAATCACAGGTGAGTTCAGCCTCAGGCGCCCTCATCATCACACGTAACGTTATTATTTCCAGAGGATACGGCGTACGTAGATGTGTTAGCAGTCAACGTGCACGCCATTGTCACATTTTATGGAATTAGACGGTTAAATGTGTGACACAAAACACTTTAACATGAAGCATGTTTGAAGGTTCAGCCATTATTATGAGGACTTTATTTCCTTTTGTGTTATCAGTTCATATTTCAAACCCGGCTAATTGATTTTAAGGTGCAAATAGAGACATCTGAGATGTTTTTCACAGAACACGACCCAGAAATCCATATTTCAGGAGCCTTCGGAAAGCCGGAATCTTGCCGTGCTGCTTTTTAAATCGACTTTTCTGCTTTTAAACTTTGTACAAACGTAATAGGGACGGTGTGTGGTTTGAGTTACCTTACCCTCTTAAGAGTGGACTTCATGAAGGTCATGTCTCCAGAAAACTGTAGACAAAAAATATTATGAACAATTATATTTTAAGGTGTTCTATATAAAAAAATGAAACAAATTATTTGTGTTTCAGGAAAAACCCTGACTGTTGACTAATAATCATCAAGGTCTGTTTTATAATACAACAAACACTTTTGTGTTTAATAAATAAGCTAAAAAAATGTAGCATCTGTCATTGGACTGCGAAGTAAAGCTTACTCTTCTAAAAGTTGTATTTACTATTAAGCTTTTTGTCTTTGGAAACTGTTGTATTCTCATCATCTTTTGTGCAATATGCACAGATTCACTACACAACATGATTTCATAGGTAACACAACTTTTGTGAGTTAATTATTACAGAATTTTCATTTTTGGGAAATCTGTCCCTTCAAGGAAACTGGACATGGGCTCGTATTCTTAAAGCATCTAAGAATCCTCTAAGAAAGCTCTTAATTTAATTAAAAAACGTATACGTAGGAGTCTTAGCTTAAAAAACAATTCAGGACCAATCTGAGAGAAACTCTAAGCAAGGAAAGGACAAAAACTTTGATCTTAGTGAGGAGGCGGGGCTGACCCCGTTGCGTTGTATGACACAGTCTTTTAAAGACTGTGATTGGTTGGTTGACCAAGAAGGAAAAAAGAGCGCTTTTAAGTATGGGGTCTTTTTTCCTGTTTACCGTACTCACAAACACACACGGGCACATGCATATACATATATAAATATCCTTTCTTTATTTATTTTTTTCCACGATGTTAATGTCAACGTACATGAAAGTAAAATGAACAGTGACACATTGCGTTTCTGTAAGTGCTGTGACAGTTTGTGTGATCACTATAGAATGTTGTGACAGAACCAAATCATCTCTGCTGCATAGCTGAATTTCTCCAGTTGCTAAATATGTTCATGTAGAGATTTTTCGAGCCCGAGTCTGATACGGAAAATGAAGATGATCAAGGCGATACATAAACTTTACCAGCGCGACTTGAGACGAATGTAAAGAAATGGTAAGGTTTTATTAAATAAATTGTAAACTATAGCTTTCTGTTTAACCTTTTATATATGACGTTATAACGACTATAAACAAACAACCATATACACCATTAAGAGTTTGTGTGGGAAAGAAACAAGCTCGCATTACAGCAGGGAATGGTAACATAAATAACGCGAGTGCGTTGCCCCTTTATATCCTATTATAAACACGAGATTTGTTGCCTCTAGTTGGAACATTATTACAGATTATTAGGACTTATGTTGTCTTCTTTCACGTTGCGCGTGATGAATGCATCTTTTGTCTTAACACTTACATTTTGTGCAATTGCGCGCCATATGACTCCTTTAAGGGTCAAGATCATTTATGATTTACCGTTTTCTTTACCAGGATATTTTCTGTAATTTTTATGGGAAACGCCCATAAACTTTCTTCTTGCACTAAGATTGTTCATGAATACGGGCCCTAATCTTTCAATAGCAATGCTAAATAATATGTACAGTACACAGTATATATGCGTGTGTTTAAGAGAGAGTCAAATTAATAAGTGTGTCCTATACACAAGTAAACAGTGTCCAGATTAGCCTTAAGAAAGAGCTTTGCACCACTGAACTGTTGAAAATGGTCTGCTGTTAGTCCTGTGATAATGCATTCATCTGGATCCGGCTATGACTGATGGACCAGTCATCCTTTTCATATTTCTGCCCTGAATGGCAATAATGTCTTGATTATGCTGAACAATCAAATTATTCATTCAACAATCAACTGTTGTCGGCGGGCAGATATGCCTTGTGTACCGCAAGGATACTTCCTAGGGCGATGTTGCATATTTATGGGCAAATCACAAGACTCTGATCTGAACGTGAACGTATATCTTCACGAGGTAATAAAGCCTTGTACGGAGAAACCAAAACAATGCATTACAGATTACATGTTATATTTGCTCAGCGCAAGTAATCTAGCAGTGTTCTGGGATGAATTTACAACACAGTTGCGTGTGTATGATGTGTTTAATATGTAAAAATACATGTGCAAACAAATACAAAAAAATACTCTTATTTCTTACTACTGTAAAACAAAAGCCAGTAAAGAACATAGTCATATTCCGGTTGCAGGGGTGCCAGTACATTTTTTTAAATGTATTTTATCCCTTAAAATTACATGTTTTCTGTAATTCGACAATGTGTGACTGTATTTAAAAAAAAATGTGAAACTGTAAAATTCTGTAAAAGAAAAATCTTTTTTTTTAGAGTGAACCTTTCCATTTAGTTTTTTTTATTAAAGGACTTTTTTGAAAGAAAGCCATTTATTTTCTCGATAAATCAAGACCCTCAGTCCACAGATGACTCAAACATACTTCATCATCTCATGCTTCTTACAAATCCAAGAATAGACCTATCTTATTATTTTACAACATCACATCTTTCCATTTGAATTCATGTGCGAGTTCATTGCGGGCGAATCTCAGTCGAGTGTTTTTTCATTTCGAGGGCACTCGACTCAGTCAGACGTTGTGAACTGTGCCATCTGTTGAGTCAGCGTCACAGAAACGTTCAAAATGCAGAGGCTGCAGTGTGCGGCTCATCAACTGGAAAGCAGGAAAGTCCAGCTAAGTCACATCAATATGAATAGTTTAGAATCATTTCCTTCGGTAAATGTGGGACAACCGGAATGATTTATCTTTCAATTGCTATGTAATGAGAAAACAAGATTTTCAGTGCCTGAATGGGAATTTGAATGAGATCTCACATAATGCCTCAGTTTCACAGGAGTGTATTTCCAGACTATATATTTGAGCTGTAAATTTTGTACCTGTAGTAGTAAGTATATATTCTTATATGATAATGAGCTTGGGGGTTTAAATTCAAAGTAAAAATGTAAGTGTCGGAATAAAAGATATATAAAAGCGAATGCTCATCTAGACCTGCCTGAAACGCCTCGTGTAACCACACCCCCACAAATCTACGTCAGTTTGTGGTATGATTTGACTAAGACTGCCTAAATGTATACGCAAGTAAGGTGGGCGTCCCTGTCGGTACAATTGCTTTGGAACCTGATGTTCCAAATATGGTAAGATGCGTTACATTTCCATCACACGCTTGCCGTATTCGACCAATCACTACGCACTGGTTAACTGGCCAATCATAGCACACCTCGCTTTTAAGAGCGATGAGCTTTGTTAAGAATATACATAACTTTATATGACTCTTCAGTGGAAAACAAAAGAAGATATTTTGAATAATGTCAAATGGAAGTCAATGGGGACCAATGTCTTCAAAATATCTTGTTTCGTTTTCTGCATAGGAAAGTCATACCGGTCTGCAATACACTGGTTGAACAACCCCTTTAAAGTTGTAGTTTGCCCCCCAAAAAACATTGACTTGCATTGTTTGGTTCCCAACATTCTTCTAAATATCTTCTTTTGTGTTCTGCAGAAGAAGAAAGTCATACAGGTTTGACATGACAGGAGGGTAAGTAAATAATGACAGTTTTTCATTTTTTGGTGAAAAATATCAAAATTTTAGAAACAAAAAAACTTTTTATGAGAACAAAACAACCTCCTTCGTTGTTTGCGAGCACAACACTCATACACCATCGCACATATGCAAATCCATCTCCCCAGTGTTTGACTGCAGACTATTAATAATGCATTGACACTGTTGTTCATTAATCCACATATGTTGTTGTCGTGGCATGATAAACAGCATTATTTTGGTCTTGGGGGAGCAAGATTTTGACGCATGTAACGCAGTGTATCAGGAACATGAGCAAGACTACTGATCATGGGACTGTTACTGAGACATTAAGAAAAACACTGTTTGCAGTGTTAACTAAGCTTTCAGGTCTGCTATTTTCGTCTTCTCCACAATTAATAAAGAAGGCTTTTAATCAAAATGTGAAAAATCATATTTTTTATGAAATATTGAAATGTTATTTAAAAATTAAATTATATGTGCACCTTATTATTTTCTTAGTTCATGTGCCCTAATATCTTTATCAAAAACATTGAACACTTCTTGGCACAAAGAATGATGCGAGGTCGGAGTTCTCGATGTGAATCAAGTCCCGCCCTTATTTTCTCTCATTTCAGAAGCTATTTAACTTGGTTAGACGTCACGATACAGAAATAGAATGCTATCGTTATTCCGTTTCATGCCGACTTTTAAGTATTAAAACATCATACACAAATTTAAAAAATGAAAATATACAAAGCAAAGCATCACTAGTGTATGTGGAGAATGAAGCACAGTAAGTGCAACAGTAAACCAAAAGAACTGACGAAACCCATTAAGAAATCGGTGTGTGATATGTCCAAAATTAAAAACATAAAAAGCTTTCATTGTGTTCCTAGTTTAGCATTATACTTTCTCAAGATGTCCATGACATAAAAACCTTCATCATAAGCATACTACTGGCTCTTATGTCTAAATGGTTTTTCATTGATTTCAGTTTGTTATTAAATATTTATGATTAAACTATACATTTAATCATTGACTTCCATTGGACACAAAACCATTTAGACATCTCAAAACTTCAAAAGACTTCTGTGTCCTCTGCTGTACGCTGAATTGTCTTCTGCTTGTTGAAGAAGACACAAGAGCACTTCCACTTCCAAATTAAACTCAACAGAGCTGAAGTGCAAACCCCCATCAGCCTCAGCAGGTGTACCACAGACAGCATCCTGTCCTACCACATCACTGTGGGATACAGGAACATCTCCACCTCCAGCTCACCCCCTACCCATCACTGGAACCAACCGTCCTGAAATCAACAATACCAGCAGTGAGCTTACTGGCATTGAAATACTGCCATTTGAATCCACATAGAGACTGTCGGCTTTATTGCCAAAACCAAACATTCTCTGAAAGCACTTTATAATGATGAAATACTGTTTTGTTGTTCTAAAGTTGTGTGTTTAGATTGACAGCTAATCAGTCGTAACCATTTTGTTTATTTAAGCGAATAAAATGCCACAAATACAATATCAATCAAATTCAAAATCTAACAGCAGTTTGGAAAAATATTTCCTTATGATTTCTTGCTGCCCCACGCGTGACTTGTGATAATTGCCAGCCGCGCAGCCCTCCAGAGCTCTGCAGATGTACGCTGTAGATTTTGCACGCTTATTTTTGCTTGTTTTATCGGTAACCAGGAACAGAGACTGCAGGCGGCCGGCAAATTAGAAATCCTCTCTAAGCTCAATAATTAGCTGTACACCCTTGAACCTGAGGAAAACTCCTCTGTGACAGGAATAAATTGGAGTTATTTCCACGATTACCAAACCGGAGAGATTTTGGTGCGTTGACTAGGAAAAAGCAACAGATGTCAGTCAAGATTGAGCTCAGTGAAACATTTCCAGGGCATCTGGGCACAGTGGTGTATAACACAACAGCATAGAACACATGGTCTTGTTTAACAGCATGAAAATTTCCATTTTGGTTTAGACAGAATGTGCGACCTATAATTGAAGCTTTGTAGAGTGTATTAGAAATAATCGGATTACAAATGGGCCTATAGCTTAAAATAACTCAGAATAGTGAAGGGGGAAGTGATTTACATAATAACAGTTCATTTTGGACAATAAAGGACTTTTATTTTTTTATGTGGTTTACTTAATTATGTAACTGAGGAAATGAAATGGGAAAGTTTATCCAAAATGTCCTTGCATATTGACAAGAAAAAAAATCTGAAAAAATACAGAGGCGGTTTCTGGGACAGGGATTATTTTAAAGGGATAATTCACCCAAAAATGAACATTCTTTTATCATTTACTCACCTTCGAGTTGTTCCAAATCTATATAAATTTGGAAGAATGCTTATAACACACTCCCACAGTAGGAAAAAATACAATGGTAGTCAAAAGTTACCCAGAACTGGTTGCTGTCCTACAATCTCCAAAATGTCTTCTTTTGTGTTCAACAGAACAAAAAAAACGATAAAGTATTTTTTCTACTGTGGAAGTCAATGGGGCAAAATATTTTTTGGTAATAGCATTCTTCCAAATAACTGTCTCTGTTTTCATCAGAACAAAGAAATTTATACAGGCGTGGAACAACTCGAATGTGACTAAATTATGACAGAATTTTCATTTTTTGGGTGAAGTAACCCTTTAAATCAGGACTACGCCTTAGTGAAATTAAGATATTGAAGTCACTTGTCCATAACGAACACCATGTTCAAGCATAAGGGTGTCTATCAGTGCACATGGCACAAGGACACCCTAGGCCGAAGGTCGATGATCGACTTTGTGGTTGTTTCATCTGACCTCCGGCCGTATGTCTTGGACACTCGGGTGAAGAGAGGGGCAGAGCTGTCAACTGATCACCACCTGGTGGTGAGTTGGATCCGATGGCGGGGGAGGAAGCTGGACAGACTCGGCAGACCCAAACGTACTGTGAGGGTCTGTTGGGATCGTTTGGCTGAAGCCCCTTTCAGAGAGATCTTCAACTTCCACCTCCGGCAGAGCTTCGACCAGATCCCGAGGGAGTCTGGAGATATTGAGTCCGAGTGGAGCATACTCTCCACCTCCATTGTCAACGCGGCCACTGGGAGCTGTGGCCGTAAGGTCTCCGGTGCCTGTTGAGGCGGCAATCCCCGAACCCGGTGGTGGACACGGGAAGTAAGGGAAGACGTCAAGCTGAAGAAGGAGTCCTATCGGGTGTCCAAGACATACGGCCGGAGGTCAGATGGAACAATCAAAAAGTCGATCATCGACCTCCGGCCTAGGGTGTCCTGGTGCCATGTGCACTGATGGACACCCTTATCGGGCGGTGAAAGGAATACTTCGAGGATATCCTCAATCCCGCCCTCACGCCTTCCATTGAGAAAGCAGAGGCTGAGGGCTCGGAGGCGGACTCGTCCATCACCCGGGCTGAAGTCACCGAGGTAGTCAAAAAACTCCTCTGTGGCAGGGCACCGGGGGTGGATGAGATTGTTGTGGGGCTGTCTTGGCTGACACGCCTCTGCAGTACCGCTTGGCGGTCGGGGACAGTGCCTTTGGACTGGCAGACCGGTGTGGTGGTCCCTCTTTTTAAGAAGGGGGACCGGAGGGTGTGCTCTAACTATCGGGGATCACACTTCTCAGCCTAAGGAAATTCTTTGCCAGGGTCGTGGAGAGGAGAATCCGGCCGATGGTAGAACCTCGGATTCAGGGGGAACAATGTGGTTTTCGTCACGGTCGTGGAACACTGGACCCGCTCTATACCCTCTCCAGGGTGCTGGAGGGTTCATGGGAGTTTTCCCAACCAATCCACATGTGTTTTGTGGATTTGGAGAAGGCATTCGACTGTGTCCCTCGTGGCATCTTGTGGGTGTGCTCTGGAAGTATGGGATTCGGGACCCTTTGCTAAGGGCTATTCGGTCCTTGTACAACCGGAGCAGGAGCTTGGTTTGCATTGCCGGCAGTAAATCAGACTTGTTCCAGGCGGATGTTGGACTCCGGCAGGGCTGCCCCTTGTCGCCGGTTCTGATCATAATTTTTATGGACAGAATTTCAAGGGGCAGCCAGGAGGCGGGCGGGTGTCAACTTTGGGGACAACACGATTTCATCTATGCTCTTTGCGGATGATGTTGTTGTGCTGGCCCCAACGGACCATGACCTTCAGCATGCACTGGGACGTTTGGAGCCGAGTGTGATGCGGCTGGGATCAGCACCTCCAAATCCGAGGCCATGGTTCTCAGTCGGAAAAGTGTGGCTTGCCCACTTCAGGTTGGTGGCGAGTTCCTGCCTCGAGTGGAGGAGTTCAGGTATCTGGGGGTCTTGTTCACGAGTGAGGGAAGGATGAAATGGGAGATTGACAGACGGATCGGTGCAGCTTCTGCAGTAATACGGTCGCTGTACCGGTCTGTCGTGGTGAAGAAGGGGCTGAGGCGAAGCTCTCGATTTACCGGTCAATCTACTTTCCTACTCTCACCTATGGTCATGAGCTGTGGGTCATTACCGAAAGGACAAGATCCCGGATACAGGCGGCAGAAATGAGCTTTCTCCGCAGGGTGGCTGGGCGATCCCTTAGAGATAATGTGAGAAGCTTTGTCACTCGGGAGGAGCTCAGAGTAGAGCCGCTGCTCCTCAACATCGAGAGGGGCCAGCTGAGGTGGCTCGGGCATCTTTTCACGATGCCCCCTGGACGCCTTCTCGGGAAGGTGTTCCGGGCATGTCCCACCGGGAGGAGACCCTGGGGAAAACCTAGGACAGGCCGGCTGGCCTGGGAACGCCTCGAAGAGCTGGAGGAAGTGTCTAGGAAGAGGGAAGTCTGGGCATCCCTGCTTAGACTGCTGCCCCCGCGACTCGGCCCAGGATGAAGCGGAAGAAGATGGATGGATGGAAGTCATTTAAAAAAAAACATACATTACAAAAAAACATTACTCGTGTCTATCTTGACAAAACGATCTAACTTATATATTTTAAGATATGTCAAGGCAAGGTGTTTTCCTGGGACTAGGCTTAATCCGGGTCTGCCATCACAAGGTTTTGGTTAACTGTTCTGTGTTGTAACACTCCCTTCTTTTTATAAGGTGTTACTCTGAGGAGGTTCAACAGAAATTCGACTGATACTGACCATAAAACCACTTCATTCAAAGAAATATTCCTTTTATTTCTAAGGGCATATATATATATAGAATCCCTCCAACCACCAACGATACACTGAAACAGACAGCACTGATCACAGCACGAATGTGCTAACAAACGAACCCCACATCAAAGTCCAGTCCTCTTTTGTTTGTGAAGATATGGTGATGGTGATGAGATGCGTCCAAGTCCACCAAGTCACTTAGAGAGCGATGCAATGAATACAATCCAACAGTCCAGAATGAAGGCCCAGGTGAAATTAGGCAATGTCACCTCAAAAGTTGTGCAGGTCCACTGATCATAATGACTGCTAATCATAAGTCCTTTATCCTCCCAATCAGAATTCCACTGGTTAGCAGGTAGCACAAAGGCTAACCATGAGGTTTCTTTCTACCTAATGCCTTTTTCTTCATGGGTTTTTTCCCCCCTTATAACTCATAGCCATCATGCACTAGTGCCCTCCAGTGGCTCCTCCGGGCCTCACACCTAACCCAGATACCCATTTTTGTGCAACCGCCCAAGGCTAAACAATAATAATACACAAGTAACGTTTTACACTGTTACAGTGTGTTGCTTGAAGGATGCTTTGGAAGCTGAACATTACTCAATATTAATTTCTTGCTCATTTAACTGGTTTATAAAGTGTGAAAGTCCAGTGTTAAACTAAATCAATGCAATAAACCTACAGCAAACTTCTGAAGGAACAGCTGTATCTCCAAAAATGCCACATTATACAAAATGAAAAAAATAACACTGAATTTATTTCATTTTTACATTTTTTATTTAAAAGCACTATGTGGTCAAAGTTGACAAGCTCTTTTTTATTTTCACTTCCCCAAAATATGATAAAGCATATATAATATTTACTCCACTATATTTCATGAATACATTTTGTTGTGTTTATATCTTTAAATATTGTGGTAAATGAAATATATTCCTTTCTTTATTAAATGAAAAATTTGCACGAAAATTGAGCACTTTATGTACATTATGGAAGAGCACTTTTTTCGCCTGGGGATATATGTTTTATAAGCTGGTGCAGTTTAAAAGAGTAAAAACACTCTCAAAGTACAGATCCTTGAAAAAAACTAAATCATGAAAAATGAAGACAAGGTTTCAGTCTGACAGCGACAATACAATCTTACTAAAATCTGTATTTTAAAGTAAAATGTCACACATGGGAACAGGGTTGGGTCTTATCACTTGTGGGACACAGCAATGAGTAAACTATTTCACAATATTTTGAAACAAATGGCACAATTGTAGGTTTGCACTATCAAAATGGCATGATCTGTCTATGTGAGGAAAAAACACTGAGGTGGATTTTTTTAGCCCTGCGTGCTATTCAAAGATATTATAAGTCCTCATAAAAAATATGATTGTGCTGGTAATAACACAATCAAAAGAAACAAGATCATTATTATATTATAACGGGCTACACATGTCTAAGAAAATGTTCAAAAATTATTGTATTAATTTATTTTTAATCGAAACTTATTATTTAATAATAACTTATAACTTATTATGAAATTATTCAATTTTAAAAACAAATTCCACACTATGGTTCTTTGTATTGTGACACAGACCAACAATCTTTTCAACAAAAGGTCAGATTTTCTCGCTTACACTGAAGATGCACATAAGATGCTCTTTGGGACATTCTCAGATCACGCTGAATAACATGGATCATCATGTTTTGCAAAAACCCATGGAGTTTAAACCAGTTACAGTACCAGTGCATGATGTCATAACGACAATGAGATATGTCTTTGATTCTACTATTCGCTTTAAGGCCTGATTCAAAGTTAAACGAATAAACCGCGAATAAACCCATGTGGAAAACGCGAGCTGCACTGCATTCTCCTTTTTTTCCCAAAGCACCTGGACTTTGCGCTATCCTGGCGTCTGTTGTCGCTAAGCAATCATGGGCCACGATAGCCGTGGAGACGAGAAGGTATAAACAAAGGATATATGGATTATATGCACTAAAAATACCTTGCAATAACTCTGCACCTAGATTTAGTTATGCTGTGATCATCTGTGTCTCCATCTTCATTGAGCTTGTCTATATTGGGTGGTTGGTTCTTGTCACATAACCTTCGGTGCGCCTGTGGCTTTCGGAAAAGTAGAAATATTTTCATCTCGATGAGGCCCCAACACCCCTAAAAAAAAACAGAGCGCCGCACCACATGCACGTCGCAACCACATTGGCCCTTGTGTCTACATTTAAAATAACAAATATGCACGCAGAAAAGACGCAAAATGTGTATCGGGTCCGAAAGTTGCCGTTACCCATGATGCCAATTTTCAAACTTTATAAGTGTCTAATGTTGCTGTGAGAGCATAAATTATATCTGCAAAATGAAGCTCAAAATTCAGAGCCAAGCGAGATATTGTCTTTAACAGAATTCGCTATTCAAGGACTACAGAGAAAGGCTGGAAACGGACTACAGCCCTCTACTTCCCGGGGAAATTCAGAGTTTTTTAATAACCTCCGCCCAAAGGAATACGCCAAAAATGGGCCGAGGTCTTCCTTAGAGAAGAGGAAGATCTACTGTAGTAGTGTTTGGTTATCAGAGATTGTAAACATTTAACTGAGCTGCGCGCTAAACTACTTTCACTTTCATTACAGTCCTACAGCTGGTAATAAGAATTCAGCTACACACATTCTAATATAACCAATGGTAAAATAACAGCTTCCCTGACTTTAACATCGACTGTGAAAGCTGTTCTGTGTAATACACTGATATTATGTGTGTGTGCGCATAGCCTCCCTCTAAAACACTTCTATGAAACGTCCTTTGAAGTCCTGCTTCCAAATTTCTCCTGGTCAATCTGCTTGTTTTATTATGCAACTTGGGTCTGGTGTTAATTAATATAACCGGTCTGACCCAATCGGTCCAGTGTCAATTCCCTCGCCATAGTAGGCAAAACGATCTAGTCTAACAAAGATTGACATTTGCATATACACAAGCGGACATCCATTACACTTCGATGGATCCGCATGTTTTTAACTGATGAAGTTTAGTTGACAACATTGTTACTGTTTATTGCTAAAAGTCAAAGTTTATGAATACAAGAGAGGGATAGTGATCAATCACTACAGCCTGAGAAGTGAAAGCTCGCTGATATGGTATGGGTGGAACATCTTCACACACATGGTTTAAGCGGGGAACCAATCAGGACAGGCCGCGTCAGCTTCACCAATCAGAGCGTTTTGGAAGGAGGAACTTTATATACAGTATACAAGAAGAAATCCAGACGTTTTGTTAGAAGAGGGACAGCGGTGAACAATAGACTTGAAGTATGTGAAATATAAAGCATTTTTTTAAACTAGAAACATGAACATCTATTGTTAAACACCCAAAAAACATAATCGAAGCTTCAAAAACAACCCAAGAATGGGGCCTTTAATTATGATGCTGACGACACAATGTTATAAAAGAAAAAATGTAAAAGCATCACTAGTCCTTTGCACTCCTGTATATAAACAAAACCACAGCGCAGAAAATATAAACTCATCTCACACTTTTCTGCTTCAGATAGGAGAGGTGCTCAGCTACAGGTCTGTTGGGATTTTTCATCTGATGCTGTCACTTTATAAATTGCGCCGCCAATAATGGGAGCAGATCCAGTCGTTTTCAAATAGACTTCCACTTATCGAGGATGGTTTCGTTTTCTGGGGATGTAACTTCTCTCACATGGGCTTTCGATCGCTAGGCTGAGGGCCTTCAGGTGATTTAAAGGGATAGTTCAACCAAAAAGGGAAAATTCTGTCATCATTTACTCACCCTGAGATTGTTCCAAACCTGTATGAATTTCTCTGTTCTTTTGAACACAAAGGAAGATATTTGGAAGAATGTCAGTAACCAAACAGATCTCATCCACAATCTATTGCCATAGTAGGTAAAATAAATACATTCGGAGTCAATAGAGGAGGAGATCTGTGTTTTGATCTTTATGCTAAATAAGCAACTCATTCACTCCACATGGATGAACACGTCATGAGAGATTGTGAAATACACAATCCTGTTTATCCTGAATTGTTTCCTATTACTGGTTTTGCCTAATTGTCATAAAAGTTCAGTCACAACAACCACATTTCAACAGTCCTTGAACCATTACAAATGTAAATAATATATAAATGTGAAAAACACTCATGGCAGAGCCATAAGTAGACGGTGGCCGCTTTACTCACAGAAATGAACAAAAATAACATTGTCTGACAGCTTTGAGTAGG
Source organism: Triplophysa dalaica (assembly GCF_015846415.1). Lineage (NCBI taxonomy): Eukaryota > Metazoa > Chordata > Actinopteri > Cypriniformes > Nemacheilidae > Triplophysa > Triplophysa dalaica. The sequence continues at coordinate 11,410,108 of NC_079551.1, forward strand.
TACATCTTGTGACAACATTTCTCAAGCTTAAGGGACATGAAGCCAACTGAAGATCTCAGCAGGCCAGCATCACGTTCAAAGAGCAGTTATCTCTTTAACATGTGGTAAGCAGACACTTAGCTGTCATGTGGTCTGACAGTAATCCCTTATAAGAGCTACTGAGTGTGTGCGCGTGTGCATTCGGCAGCTACACGTGTCAAACGTTAAAAACTCACACTGGGTGTGTTTATGTTCAACGACAGGCGAACTTGCACACGCTCTGCAGTTTCCAGGACTCTGGGAATGGAATAGTATTAAACCTTCTCTTATCGCCACATGACCACCACATGGGGATTTGAACCTGCAGCCCGATTAGCTGTACCACACACCCTTCACCCGCACAGGTTTTAATCAACGTAGAAAATCCTTTTCAATGTGTAACTGGGACGTTCCTTGCTTAAAGGCACAATAGTTGCATCTGGTGACCGACCGGCAACCTTCCAGTGATCTGAATTAATGTTTTACAACCTGAAATATATAATCATATCGCTTGTTGCTCCCTAACTCTTTGTAAGTCGCTTCAGATAAAAGCGTCTGCTAAATGACTCAATGTAAATGTAATGAAAGATTTACCACTAAAAAGATCTGGTCTCTATCACGAAACCTTGGTTTAAACATTATTTTCTTAAAAATACTCGCATCAACAGTTAAAAACAAGGTATGGCATGTTTAAAGTCAACTTTACAGGTGTCGGGAATGAAAGACTGATGGGAAGCTAAACGAGGAAACGAGAGGGGCGGGGCCAAAGACGAGACCGGATGGAGCCTTTGTTATGTCAAAACCAACAATAACATGTCTCTCTCCACACAAAACACGAGGCTCTGCCATGATCCTGCCACTAGACCAAGAATTACATGACATGATGAGGTAATGTAAATATCTTTATTTGTGTGTGTAAACAGTCCTATAAAAATGTTACAGTAAATGAGAAACTCTGTAACAGACACTACTTTTTTGCACTAAGTCTATCAGTCGCATTGTTTTGGGGTCTCTTGTTTTACAGTTACCTGTCTGTCCAGGCTCAAAAAGTACTCATCTTATACAAACAAACATCTCAATAGCATTTTCTGTTCGATACTCACTGTTAACCCTGTTATTGATGTAAAGTTCAGCAGTGTTTACCTGAAACTGCCTTGTCAATTTTTCTGCACCTGGAATCAAAGGCTAAAACCATCCGGAGAGCAATTCAGCGCAGCGGGAAACAATGCGAGGATTGAAACGGTCTATTTCAGACTACAGGTCTGCGTTATGTCAAATGGCTTTCTGACATGGGTTCCGTCAAGGCTGCTAGGAAACAACAGTGGCGGAAACAGTTTGAGCGCATGACAAAATTGCGACAAATGACACTGTCATTGTGAGATCTAAGGTGGTGTTTACCTCATGTGCCTTAAGTTTGGCTGAACATTGATGCCGTAATATAAACCTGACATTTCTGAAGTAGAATGGTTGAGATCAAGTGTTCCACCTGTTCTGTCAACAAAACAACATGCAAATTGCATCACCACCTGAAACCTTCGAAACCATTGTAACGCACACAATTTTGCTCTTTTCTTTTACCCGTCAATGCCTTCTTTACGCGAGCTAGCGGAAAAGTGGTGGAAAATTGCGAAATGCAAATGGAATGAACGGGACAGATTGAATTTCAGATTGAACTGCTGTTTCAACGGTTGGTTAGAGCACCGCTCTTTGGCGAAGGCCAGAAGCCTGCGATGGGAATATATTCTTTTGAACGCCAGATGCTATATCTTAACTCATTGCTCCACGTCCGGGAGAACGATTTACAGCAGTTGATCTCAGATTTCATTCTCGCTGGGTTGCGCAGCGGGTTAAAGAGTTTTTAGGCGCGCCCAAATGAACAAAACGACCCTTTGGTGTGACCTAATAATTGGGTTTAATAGCACACGCCGTAAAAACACAAACAGCGCTGTGAGCTACTTTGAGATTGCGCATTTTAGACATCTGCTAGTAACCAATTTGTGGGGGGAAAAGTTCATCTTTGTTATTACCTAAAAAGGAAGCAATATTTCATTTTGATTCAACTCTATTTTCGAGACATTGGTTGCATATTTAATGCACGTCCTCATCCTGAAAGAGGGGAATAGCTAATCAGGATATGAATATTTAATTCCTTCCGTTTATTCACCTTGAATTCTAATCTACAGGACGAGGAAATATTCTTATACACGTCATTTATATAATTTCAGATTTGTACTAAAATGCACTTGTTATGTTTATATTAAGAACAAATCAACAATAAAATCAAGATTTTGTTCTGCTTAATAGGAAGCTAGTGGATTCAGTCCACTATGCATCCCAGGTTACAAGCATCTTTTCCTCATGCACCTGCTGTTTCCATGGTGATTGTGATTGGATAGGTAGTGGGTAGTTAGCAGTGAGTCCAATCAGGGTCTATTGGAGGGGTGGGGTGCTGTACGACAGTTAGCCAACACTCGGATGACACTTCAATAAATCAAATGCCGGGCAATCAGAAAATGATCTGGAACTAATTGCTCTCGGTGAGGAAGAGACACGGAGAATCAATGATGTCTAGCGATAGATGTGAAAACCCTTGTTAGACCCAAGTGAGGTAGCATGATACATGAGTATCGTTTTTTTATATACACACACAAACAAGTAAACATATACCCTGCTGTCTAAAATTTTAGGAACACTTGACGTAATTGTTCTTCAAGATCTTAAACACCTTCTGATCTGAAGGCATGTGTCCGAATGTTTAAAATGAGTTTTGTGATGAAAATATTAATGAAGAGAAATTAAAATAATTAGCCAATATGAGCTTCAGTATTAAAACAAAACTCGAGAAACTGTACATTTTCAAGAAGAGTACATTTTTGCAAATTCTAGACAAAGTCTAGCCTCTAGGAAGATGCTATAACATAGATTATAAATAAAAGAGCATAGGAAAAATAATAAATAGGCTTATATAATAATAAAGGGCTTAAGACATTCTTGTTCTGCCATCATCCAATCAGATTTGTCTCACACAGGGAAATGTTTTAGATATGTGAATTGGAAATATCCATTCAAAATATTCAAAAGCCTTTGAAAAAAAAATTTAATTTCCATTTAAAGGTCCAATGTGTGAATTTTTTTGGGTGGATCTATTGACGGAAATGCAATATAATATAAATAACTTTTCAGAGATGTATAAAAACCTTACATAATGACGTGTAATGTTTTTATTACCTTAGAATAAACTATTTCTATCTACATCCTTCGTCGTGCTTCAAAAGGGAGGGAGGAGGGTTGGAGTAAACCGTTGGTTACAATATGCGACCTCACCCCTAGATGCCGCTAATTTTCATACAACGTCACTTTACATGTATGTGTTTGGTACCCCTGAATTACAATAAAATTAATATGAAACATTTATTATTCAAATGTTTAATTTGTATCCGTCAAAACTAAATCTGTGCCCTTTGTAATCAGATATAGACAAGCTATACAGACATATATACATATAGACATAGCTCTGCAAGACTACACTATTATGTGTGTTGTTAGTTTGGAAAAAAAGAAAAAAGACAATTCTGCTTCACTATTTCAGCGCTTGTCAATGTCAAGAATGATTGACATCATTGCATCCGACAGCAATATGAACAACAGAAAGTAATATATAAGGATGCAAACATTATCAAAATGATATGTGTTCTTGTCAATCCAGTTTTGTCAATATTTTATGTTTTCCCAAATACAATACAAGGTATTTGTATGCAAACACTTGGTTTCCTGGGATTTGGGAATTTCATTTTGATACATTTAAACTGTGACATTTTGTTTATTTATTTTAACTACATTTTCATGAAATTATGTCCATCTTGTCTTACATCATTTTCCTGTCTCTACAAAGTGATCAGTCGCAATGCTATTTCGACTCCCGTGATTTAAATATGATAATGTGGTAATGTGGTTTCTTCGACAACAGAGCAACATCCACAGGGTCGAATAGGAATGCTAACGGATAGCTGTCTTCACTTAATATAGATCTCTCCTCGCCCAAACAGACCAGTGAGTCACGGTGGACTCCGATGTCACTTTATTGAGAACCTTCCATGTCAACAAATCTGAGAGAACTTGATTGCCAGTGTGACTGAGAGATGGCCCCGGGGTCCGTGCCAGCACTGTTTTTCATTTATCTAAATAAACAGAGGATGCGTCGTGCTTTCTACATTTGCATTCCTGCCTCTCTCCACTGTTCATTAACATCAATGAGCATAGCCGCGTACGAAGAAGGTTTGTTAAAGTCCCAGTGCTGCTCATGAATACTTTCTTGCTTTTATATACTCTGTGCAGTCCTGGCTGTGTCTAATGCAGGTCATCTGTCAAACACCCGACCCATTATTCTCCTTTACCCTATGACAGAAAGTAGCGCAAGAACTCAGCCTCCAGCCAAAGGAAACCTTTAGACCGGGCCTGACTCGGAGGACTACTGTAGCCAAAACAGCGCGCGAATACCTCCCACGTCCACATGCTGTCTAGACTTTGATGGAGCCGTTCATCTCAGCATGCGTTAAGCATTTGCCCTCAATCGTGAGTGGCCCTTTGGTTTTTAATTTAGAGACGGAAAATGATAAAAACAATGACATGTAAAATCATAAGCGCATTAGCTTAATCATAGTCTTATGTCTGTTTTGATTAAATGATAAAAGTAAATCGTACATTAACGAGAAACAGGAGAATCAACAAGAAAGAAAATGTGACTCTACTATGAAAACCATAAAAGAGGCAGACAAGAGAGAGCTGTGATGTCAGCTAGAAGAGTCAAAATCTTCTGACAAATAGTTTTTTATTATTTTATTTGGAAATCTTATCTAAAACATACATCTGTTCTGAATTATTTAGCAGTCATTATTCTTGTTTACTAAAGGCTCTTTACTCAGTAATGTCTATGAGAACGTTCTTTGCCTGAGTAATTGCATATATTTTGTTATTTTTTGTTTTCCAAGGTCAGGTCAATGGCTTCATTTGTAAGGTAATACATCTCTTAAGGTCAGGAAGAGCGATTGTTTGTATTTACTATAACATGAATAAGATTGTACAACCTTTCTTTTTTAGTAGGCTGTCAGGTTGAGAAACGCAATATGTTCAGGCAAAAATACTTTTCAATTAGTTTGTGTCTGATTTTCTCCAGGTATTACAATGACAAATTTGCAGCTGTAAGCTTTAGGACAAACACAGGTTCATAAAAACCTGATCCCAAAGGTCAATTCTGCCTTCTAGTGGCTGGTCTGAAATACTACAACAGCTCACTTAAAACCCATATTTAAGATTTTGGTGAAATCCAAAATCCTTGTATGATAAGTATGATACAAGATCAAAACCATTTTGGGTAAATTAATAATTTATTTGCTTAAAAATAATTCACATCTAAATCGTTTATGTTTAAAAAGTCTAAAATTAGTAAACAGTCACATTGTGATGACCAGTTTTTACATTAAGCCTATTTTTACAAATATGGGCTGTCAAACATAACTGGGCTACAAATTAATCTTGATTAATTTCATTCAGAATAAAAGATATGTGTTTACATAAACTTTGCATATTAATTTTGTATTTATAAAAACATACACTTACATGTATTTTATACTGTACATATCTAGGAAATATGTCAATGTATTTATTGATATTTTCCAATAATTGAAATCATTTATAAATGTTTATTATATTTTACATTTTTCTAACATATATACATGTAACAAAATGAATATGCGCAGGGCACAGACATATATTATGTAAACACAAACTTTTATTTTGGATGCGATTAATCATGATTAATCATTTGACAGCCCTAGTATGAATAAATCAAACAGATCAGAATCTAAATTGGTTGTGTATAACAGCCACATACTATTATTATTGGAAAGTTGATCAATATAACCCATAATCAAACAAATCGCATCACTGAATTTCGCAAATTTATAGTGGGCGAAACAGATCGTATGGTGACTATTTCACAAAAATTACATCTTAAATAAACAAATTTATTCAGCAAATGTATTCAAATTGCATCGTTCCCCTTCAGATATACGGGTGCTAATTAAATGACAGGCACCTGTAAAATATTATCAAAATGTGAATATACAACTATAAAGCCTATATGATGTTGGTGGTTTTTCATTACATCTAAGCATTGTAGCGATTTTAGCTGCATGTTAAAATAAGGATGAGTTTAACTCACCAAATAAGATTCTCCACCAAATCTACATGTATCAAGATCAAATGAGTTATTTAAAATGTCAAATTCAGTCAAGGAATTAGTTTAGCTCAGAGGAAAATACGTATAATAATCGACATTACACATACATATTTTAGAATTCTGATCAGCAGTATAGTAATAAAAATCCTATATGTATTCGTCCAGCAAATGCATTGATGATTTATACACTAACGTTATCTCATGACCAAAAGTAACGTGACTTTACCAAACAGAATTAAGAGCAGAAGTATCATAGATCGAAACACAGTTTAAGTGACCCGTTTGTGAGCTTGATCTCAGAGAACCCATCACAAATACCTTTATGTTTTTTATTAAACTCCACTCTACATGGTAACATAAATGACGATCACATAAACACAAACAAACATTTCAACAGTTACAGACTACTTAAAATGGCACGAGCGCCAACACACAACCTAGACATTTAGATATATTTACAGAAAAGGATAGTTTAAATCACATTAATTCCTATTTGTCAGAGAAGTTTCTCTGGTTAGCCTCAGATACTAAGTTAAAGATGAGACAGAGACTTATCACCAATGCTTTGAAGCCTATGAGTCGTAAATATCCTACAGAGGAAAAAAAGGGTTATCACACTCTCGGTGAGAGTTCAAAACCTAAAACCAGGCCTCTGGAGCCAGGTTTTGCTTAGGTCTTGTGATGAATAATCAAGAAACCAGGACAAAAGGGAGTGAGGGGGTTTATGGCTTTCCTCTCAATGATCCAGTCTCTACAGCATTAATATACAAAAGCCTATTGTGCCTTAAAAGTCGTGTTAGACTCACACCCGTCCCGAATCAAAACGAATTCTGCATATTTAAAACATTCTTAGTATTAAATATATAAAGATATTGTTCCTGATGTGTAAACGGTAACAGAAAGTTATAAATAATGATTATCAATGGCAAATGCAGCTCGGTTTAAAGGTCAAAGCTGGGATGTGTCATAAGAAAATGTAACTATTCACCAATCAGCACTCTGGAACTGACTGAAATGATCCGATTCAAAATGTGTAACAAATAATATTCAATGCCATAAACTGACAAACATATAATATTTTAAGAATAAATTCCCCCATCATGTCCAAAAAACTGATCACGGAGTCAGGACAGATCTGCATTTCTCAAAGGCCTAAAGCAATGTTGACGAATTTGTACAACAGTCAGCCAAATAGAATTACACTTGGGATTAAGCCCAGCTCTTGCCGTTTCTTGAAAGAAGAATGCAAAAGTCGGTCACTCTGGATATTGTGTGGGGCTGTGTCATCTAAAGCAAGGATTACCTGATTGCTATCTGATGCGATGTACACAAATGCCCCTCCAGGCACCCTTAAAGGAACTGGCGGAGAGGTAGATCTGAAACCAGCAAACTGTGGATCTTGTGATTTGCTGTTTTGAAGCCATTTATTGAACAGATATGTGAACAGACGATGTGAAATATCCAGCGTGGGGTTTCATTGGAGGAGAGCAGTGTGGTCTCAGTGGTCTCGCTGTCAACCATCATGTCGTTCTGCAAAAGATAAGAAGAGGATTATTGTAAACAAACCGTTCAGGAGATTCCTCTGTAGGTTTTTGTTTATTGTGTTTGGTCGTTTGTTTGTTCATTTTGTTGTTTAAAAGGGTAAAAGGCGAATATTTACACTTCTATCAACAAGCTTGACATTTTGTAACATGTATGTTTGTATGAAAACTTATATTAATACAATCTGTGATTTGTTTTAATGACTTGTTATGAACACACCATAGTGTACTGTTAGTACTACCCTTTGGAGACAGAGGGCAGTGCAGTTCACATAAAACTATTATTGTAGTTCACATGACTTAACAGAGTGACAATTAGCATTTATTATGATCAAATGAAGTACTAAAAAATGTTGGTAATACGTTTACTGGCAAACTAGAAGAGCCCAAGAGAAAATTTATAAAAAAATCATAAAACATAAACCAATTTTAATGTTATATGAAAGAATAACTCAAGAAATTAGACTGTTTGTGTGGTACGTCATATGAGTAAATCATTGACGCTTCATTCCCTGTGATCCACACAGAAACATTTTCAGAGGCAAAAGTCAGGAAAAAGCAACTTTCATTTGTGAAGTTTGAACAAAATGAGATTCATTGCAAAACTCCCCGTCGCCTTTTTGGTTTTGTTTGTTGAATGCGCACAAGGTCAAAGTAAGTGTATCACGCATCTTTCTTTCGTTACTTCCAATATTATTTATTTTGCTAATATGTCCTTGTCTTTTAAATTGAATTGAATACACATGTTGAATATAAGCATATACTGCACTCCAGGCACTGCAAAAAATCGTTAAATGGCATTTACATTTCATTTGTGTTGATAACATAAATGTAAGAGTAAGAGCTTGTTGTGGGTTAGATCCCCACGAATGCACATACCTAAGTATAAATGTATAGGATAATGCAATGTAAGTCGCTTTGGATGAAAACATCTGCCAAATGCATAAATGTAATAATGCCACTTCAGAATAATATTAAAAACGCATTTTATTTATAATGCTTTTTTCTTGCACGCAAACATCAATAAAGACAATAATATTCAAAGACAATAAAAATATTCATAAATGATAAATGAGTGAAACGTCGCAAAGTTACCACGCTGTCTTGAAAATATGAGTGTTTAACTGTTTATAAAAACTAATTAAAGTGGGAGCATTCCTAATGGTTTAAAGAACCATTTTGGTGCATTCCACAACCTAGGGGGCGCAACATAAAAACAAGACAAAGCTCTTCACCGATGGTTTTTAATCTGCAAGAGGGCTGTTTAAGAAGACGCAGATCTGCAGAACAGAGAGCTTGAGAAGGAATGTATGAAGTAATTAAATCACAGAAGTATGAAGGAGCAGTTTCTTGTACAGTTTGTATGTTAATGTAAGTGTTTTAAAATCAATATGAGCTTTCACCGGAAGCCATTTCTGGGCACACCAGAGATGTGGTAACGAAAAGTAGAGTGTGAGTGAGGACACGTGCAGCTGAGTTCTGTATGTGTTGCAAGCGCTTAATAGATTTTGCAGGTAGGCCAATATAAAGGGCATTGCAATAATCAACCCTAGAGGTAACGAATGCATGTACAAGCCATTCTGCATTGGGTTGAGAGAGAAAAGGCCTAATCCTGGCAATATTTCTAATTTAAAGAATGCAGATTTTGAACTTTTCATGACTGTAACTGAGATTGAAAATTTGTATTCTAAACCTACAATATGCTTATTAGACTACTTACTGTACGAACTGAATTATTAAACGAGTTACTACCTGTTGCAATTGAGCCCATTTATAACATTATCAACTTGTCAATTAATCTAGGCCAAGGACCCTTTAAAATGGCCGTCATTAAGCCTCTTATCAAGAAACAAAATTTAGATCCCAGTGAACTAGTAAGCTCTAGACCAATTTCAACATTAACATACACATTATAGCCCGGTTATACAGACAAGGCTTAAGGCTAGTCCCAGACTAAAATTAATGTGTGACCTTTCTTAACTGAATACTACATGCCCAGAATTGTCTTAAAATATACATTTGCCTTGTTTTGTTTCGAGATGCACACCAGTAATGTTTTTTCTAAGGGATTTCTATTAAAGCGAAATAAATAGGCATAGGCCTGGCTTAAGCTTAACTGTGTTCTTGAAACCGGGCCTTAGTCATTTAGCAGACCGTTTATCCAAATATACATTTTGTCATACAGGAGCAATAATACATTAGGTGCTAATACCAAGTTGCTAGTTTCATCTGCTTTAATGACTTCCAATCTCCCTTACCTGTCGAAAATAATAGGAAAAGTTGTGTCCATTCATTTGTGCTCTTTCTTACAAAATATTGACATACAGGAAACATTTCAGTCAGGCTTTAGACCCCATCATAACGCTGAAACTGCGCTCATTAAAATGACAAACAACCTACTTATATCATCAAATAAAGGCAACATCTCACCCCTAGTCCTGCTTAAACTTAGTGCTGCGTTCAATACTGTAGACCCTAACATACTTTTAGATTGTGTACACAATTATACCCGTATTCAGGCACAGTCACTTCAATGGATCAGATCTTACTTATTAGACAGATATCAAATTGTCCATATAAATGGGGAATTGTTAAATCTAACGCAAGTAAATGATGGATAACCTCAGGGATCGGTTTTAGGACCCTTGCTTTTCTCCTTATACATGCTGGCCATTGGCAACATTTTTAGAAAACATGGACTTTTTTCCACTGTTATGCAGATGATACTCAGCTAAATATCTCATCAAGACCAGATGATTCCTTCCAGCCATCCGAATTGGCAGAGTGCATCCAAGATATAAAACATTGGATGATTAGTAATTTCCTTCTTTTAAATTCTAATAAAACAGAAATATTAGTCACCGGACCACATAAGCAGGATTTTTTCATCTCAAATATAAACAAAAACTGCCCCTTAGATTTGTTACCAAATTATGAAATATTCTATGTGTTGCTGATTCAGAGAAGCTTATTCATGCATTTGTGACCTCATTTGTCTATTGTAATGCACTACTTAGTGGTTGTCCTGAATATAATTTGAAAAACTTCAAGGCCCCTCACACGGCAGGGCCCTGTGTACTCAATTACCCTTTTCCCCCCCACTTGCAACGTCCCTGTGTTAATAAACACTGTCGTCGCTTGAAAGCAGTATGATGCATATATTGCCGGTGTTGTCTGAGCCCTCAATGTTTTCTGTGTTTGGAAGTATCTTGTTAAAAACGATTATGTGACTAGGGATTCATTAATTCACCGCTGGTTTTGATTCTAAACGAAGAAGGAATACGCACGCCTATAAAGAAATGAAATAAATATCCATTTGTAGTAATAGTTACTCTCAATAGTTCATTGTAATTGCATTGAGAAAATGATGTTTGACTCAATTAATTTATGTTTAATAAATCTTGTTTCAGACAACAAATGTGAACTCCCACGTGACAAACATGTGTATATCCCTACGTATTACTTTAAAGGAGATTTGAAACTGGGGGCAAAAAGATCTTATAATTGTTTGCCTGGATATCGTAAATTGGCAGACCGGGCCATGTGTACACAAGATGGTTGGAAACCAGATCCATTGTGTTCTGGTAAAGTTGGCATTTCTATAAAGTTACAACTGAAACATCATTTAAAATGAATTGTACTATAATAAACATTTGTTTTTTAGAAATCATGTGTGAAGCACCAGAAATCCCAAATGCACAGATAATTGGAATTCAGAAAAAAAACTACAGAATGTCTGCATCGGTACAATATCACTGTCTTTTTCAACCTGAGTTGCCCATTCAAATTACCTGTGGTCCAGAAGGTAAATGGAGAGGCATACAGGCCTGTACTGGTAAGTCACAACATGTTGGCAATTTTTTTAAAGATATATACATATATATCTATATACTGTATATATATACAATAAGCACATGTGATAACGTGTGAATCCAACGTTAATTCCCATGTTATACACCCCCATGTTGTTGGGTGGATGCAAATATGCATACATGTTTTATCTACAGATGGCACCTGTCAAGAACAAGAACTCAAAAATGTTAAAATTATATTTGGATACCCAAACGTCACAGCACCTTATTCATCTGGACATGTCTTAGTTTTTTTATGCACTGATGACAACATGAAGATGTACGGCCAACGAGCAATTGAATGCCAGTCAGATAACAGGTGGAGCAAACCATATCCACAATGTCGAGGTAAAGCATACAGGATCGTATGTGTAACTTTTCTATTAAATAGCGGGTTGTGAGATTTCGTTTTAATGCTTTATTTTCTTTATATTAACAGATGGTGAATGTGGTCTACTTTTTGTCAAAATATTTATTACTTTAGAGAATACGTTACACTTGACATTTTCTTTAAATTAATTCCACATTTGATATGTACAAAATGCAATTTATTGTTCCTCTAGGAGCAGTTCAGTGCTCCACACCATCAAGGCAATTGCAGTTTGTGACGCTGTTAAATGAGAAAGATGTTTACAACAACTTGGATTTCTTAAGATACAAGTGCAGTAGCCCGTACAATGAAACATCAGAAGGAGCTTTGATGTGTCAAAATGGGAAATGGAATGGAACGTTCGTATGCACAAGTAAGTCGCCACAAAATCTTACAAGCACATTTACTCACCTGGTGGCAAAATCTGATAATCTTCAGAGAAATTTCAGTTTTGTACAAAGAAATTACCAATGCTCCACATTTCCAAAAATCTATAATATTTATTATCGTATGTGCAAACGTTAAGCATTTCTTTTCCGAATGTAAAAAATCCAAGATAATTACTTTTTAATTACTCACTTTTTTGTTAAGGTAGAACCTGTCCACCTCCACCCTATCTTGAAAATGGAGATTACATCATCAAGAATCAGAACAATGATGTCATCACAGAGGTTCATTATACTTGCCAATCTTACTACGTTCTGAGCCAACAAAAAGAATCTTACAAGTGTGAGAACGGGAGATGGGACACACCTCCAAATTGTCTGAGTGCGTCTATCCAGTTATTATTGTGGTATAGTGCCACTATAATAGTGGTAATGTTTTGTAATTTGGTGGAATTGTATGTGCTCATTCAATGTTCTCTTTATCACAGAGCCTTGTAGTATTAATGAGGCTGTTGAGATGTACAATCTACAACCCCCTGGAGAAAACCTCTATGTAAAGCACAATAGCAAGCATAGACTAAATTGTACATCTGGATGGATTGCTGGAGATGTGATAAAACAAACATATGTGGATGTACAGTGCTCTGATGGGAATTTACAAATCGACAAAAGCTGTAAGTACAATTTCTGTCTCATTGTTTGAATCTAAATGAGAATATTAAATTTCTTTATACTAAGTCTGATAATACTGTCGATCAGATCGTACAGTTTCATAAATGATTTAAAACGTCTTGGCCTGCCATTTTAGTCCAACCTGGTCTGGCGTTTGTAAATATTTAGTTTACATGTGGGGTTGAGGGTCACCTACAAAATGTTTAATTGTGCAATGCATGGTCAAACATTCATTATAGTGAGTTGAAACACACTTATATAACCAACTCCTGATCTCCATTAAATTGATAAATGCTGACAATTTACAGTTTAAAAGCTTATTTTGACTATTATGTGATGAAACCAAAATGAACCTTATTTCTTTTTCTTCAGGTGATATAGAACGTATCTGAAAACAAACCGGAAGGGAAACCGAGCTCATAAAACTGAGTTATATTTTAAAGAATTTCACAGGGTTGTTACTTAATATGGATGGGTGAATAAAGACTCATGTTCCACTTATGTAATTCAACAACTTTTTTAATTAAATGCATCCTAATAAGAGTTGTTGGTGTATTCCAATACAAATGTAAATAAATTAAAGTGACCCTTCTTCAATTACATTAACTCATACTGTTTGTTCATTGAATTTTACACTTTGTTATGCTAAATTAATTTCATTACATTTACAATTTAAATGTGTATCCAATGATAGTTTACTCGTTTGTTATAATACTGAAGCTTATTACTTCATTAGGCATTAATGCACCTGAGCTAACATGCAGGCCATCTCACTTAAAATAGGTATGTAAGTTTGGTGCTATTACCCAAAGTAAACAGTGCATATATACTATTATTTCAGGTAAAATGTAAAGTGCATTCTCCAGAAAGTTTGGGAAGCACAGATTCTTAATATACAAATCTCTCGTAGGGTATACAAAGTACTTAACTTTCTAATAAACCATTTACTGTCAGGGATTTGATCAGAAGAACCCAGACACAGGCAGACACGGGGATGAAGGGGTTCAAATAATTTATGTAAACACAAGTCTCTACAAAAGGCAAAACAAAACCCACTAGGGGGAAAACAAGACAGGATAAACTATAAACCACAACAAGGACACAGACTAACTAGACTAGGAAAACAAACACTAAAACAACCACTGACTACACTTACTTGACACAAGGTAAAACAGGATTTGCGCAAGACAAGGCACAATGCAAACACGGTACAACACACAAGGATACAGAGTACAAAGTACAATGAACGAGCACAGGACAATGAAACATGAAGAGTATTTAAAGGGGAGACAGACAAAGGATAATTATCAGGGAAGAGGTGATGGGTGTTAAACACTAAGGGAAGGCTAACGAGACAATAGGGTGGGAAACACAGACGAGACACGAGAAAGCACATGGCAAGCCAATATATAAACAAAGCCATTGTCTTTCTCACACAAAACACAAGGCTATGCCATGACTCCACCGCAAGACCAAGAATTAACATGACATGATGGTGGAATCATGACAATTTACAGGCAAACATTTACTTATGATGTCAAAGAGTTTTTTATTGTTTGTCAAAAGTTCAAACTGTAAGATCCAGTAAACTGCATCATGCTTTTACGGTAAAAATGGAAAAATAGAGCACTAAATATTTATTCAGCGGGGTCAGACATTTTGGACTTTGGCAAAACATTAACATTGATTATTCCCCAAGCAAAGGGGAAACATTAAAAAAGTTAAGGGCATTTGTGAAGTAAGCTCATAAACGAGGGCTTCTCAAAACTAATCAGCTTCACGTTTTACCTTTGCACAAGGTCAAGGACAAGTGTCCTTAAGGCAACACCATGTTGACAACATTTAAATCAACCAATCAGAAATAAGATTACAGTTTTTTAAGGCTAAATCTAATCTTACAACCAGGATTAGGTGGTAGACCGTTGTTTTTCACTAATCATTTACCTTAAGGTAAGTTATGGTTCGGGTTGGTGTTTGGTGTGGGTTAAGGTTTTATTTATAAAAATGTTGACCTATGGCAGTGGTTCTTAACTCTGGCCCGCGAGATCTACTTTCCGTCCGAGTTTAAGCCCAACTCTGATAAAACACCTGAAGAGGCTAATCAGTGACTTCAGGAACAGGAACAAACTCGGCAGGAAAATGGATCATGCGGGCCAGAGTTGTGAACCACTGTCATAAGGTCATCACTATATATTGCCATATGTGCCGTTTATGTGTGTCAGAATGTCATGGAAAAGACATCACAGTGGAAGACAGAGACCACCTGACAAATCAATCTACGCTCATGGGGAAACAGTGAGGATTTACTGCATACAGTAAACGTACAGTGTAATAAAGGTCAATGTGAACTGGTGGCACAACGAAAATGTTTTAAGGACCCAGTCTTTGCTGGTTTTGAGGGTTTGATTATGTTTTTTTTAGTTTAAAAATGAGCGTTCATGGATGCTTCATATTTCACATACTTCAATTTCTTGTTCACTGTCGCCCTCTTTTAACAAAACGACTGGATTTCTTCCGGTCTATATAAAGTCCCTGCTTCCGAAAAGCTCTGATTTGTAAAACTGACCTGGTCTGTCGTGATAGGTTCCCCGCTTGGAGTTTATGTGAAGGTATCCAACCCATACCATATCAGCGAGCTTCTGCTTCTTAGGCGGTTGTGATTGGTCGGTGCCCTTCTCAGTGCATGTGCATTTATAAACTTTTAGCAATTAACAGTAACAATGGCGTCAACTTCACTTAATCAGCAATCTCACCACTAAATGTCGCTCAATTTCATACACTGGACCTTTAAATAGTGCGGGACCCTTGTTAAATGTTCTCACTACACTGTAATTGTTTTTATAATTAATTTGTCCATCACAAATTCTGAAGACGAAATCGCCTAAAGAGTTTGTCAAAAGAACCAATGGCTGATTCGAAAAGTTATAATTTTCTCAAAAATGCAAGCATGTGCGGAATACACTGAAATAAGAATACTTAATGTGTAAAACAACTATACATGTATAGCAAGTGTTTGGTTTGGTAGATGATATATGACTTCTGCACGTTGTTATGGTTTTAAGTGTAGGGTTCAGAGAAAATGACCTGTAGTTTTCGAAAAGTAGGTGTTATACATTTAAAAAAATATATAATCAAACACCTGTTATCCTGCTGGAGTAAACATCTGAACATCTGATCACAGCACTGCAACGGCCTACAGATAAGTGAAAATGTTGTGTTATTGCGAAACAACTTGCAGATAGAAATATAACATACAATTCATCAGCCCTTTTCATCCGGAAGTGAAAAGCAATAGCACTCAAATAAGCTTTCTAATTCTTTTCCTTCTTTCTTTCTTTCTTTCTTTCATTATTTCTTTCAGCAAGTTATCTTGTGTTCGATATCTCTTCTATCTCTCAATTTAGTTCACTTTTATTTATGTAGCGCTTTTTACAATATGCACTGTTTCAAAGCAGCTTTACAGGAGAAAAGAAGTGTGAGAATGGAAGACAGGAAACACCACAATCATTCTGATGATTAAATAAACAATTTTCCATGATAATACCTTTGTGTTATGCTATATGGGAGTCAACATAGCAAAGCTCGAAAAAGCACATATACATTTAAACTATCCAAACAACTCCACTGGGTTAATAAATGCTTTCTGAAGCAGAACAATACTTGTGAGAGAAATTTTTAATTATGAATGGATGGATGTGCCTTTTTCAAGCTTTGCCATGTTGGCTTCCATATACTGTGAGAAGAAAACATTAGAGAAAAATTGTTTGTATTGAGCTAAAGAAACAAAGTCATGTGGAATGGCTTGAGGGTGAGTAAATGAGAGAATTTTCATATTTGTTGAATTATTCCTTTAAAATGGCTGAGTCTGCGTTTGTTGGATCGGTGTGACCTATATAGGCTGGTATATATCATTTTTTCATAAACCATTTACAGATAAACATTTACTTATGAAGTCAAAGACCTTTGTTTTAACCATTTCAATGTTTATCAAAAGTTCAAACTGTACGATCCAGTAAACACGCATCATGCTCTCAGAGATAAACCTGATAGTGGATTTTAAATCCCTTTGCAACATCACTAGCCTCAAACTCTTTCTAACTCTTTCTCAATAGATTGCTTCATTCTAAAAGATATTCCTCTGTGACAGCAAGAAACACATTTTGCAATAGCAAAAAGCGTTGCATTGTCTGAAAAACATTGTGAAACTTTTGTTCCTGTTGTCGTATTGTAACATTAATGCTGACTCCGAAATTTCACTTCTCTTTAAGAAAGCTGACACTCAAAGGACAAATATGTATTGCAGAATCAGACCTTCAAATCTTTGATAGGAACTATTCTGTGTGCACAGAGAGCTCTGGTGTAAGAGTCACAGCCATTTTTTTACTTTGGTAAAACATTAACGTGATTTATCCCCATGAAAGGGGAAAGGTTTCAGAAGAAAGATCAACAAAGTAACGGTCATTTGTGAGGAAAGCTCAGAAATGAGGGCTTCTTTGAAACTCATCTGCTTCACCTTTTGGATTTTTTCTTTTACTTTTGCACAAGATCAAAGTAAGTTTACACCCCTTGTTTATTAACTATAATAATTTTAATGAAAAGTTAGTAGATGCAATGCTAATATAACCTTACGAGAGACATGATATGCTCTCACAACCTTTTATAAATAAGAAACGTGTAGCTTTTCATTAATAATATATGACAGAGGTTGTGTCGTTTATGTCTGTCAGAATGTCACCGAAAAGACATCACAGTGGAAAACATGGAACCACTTGACCAAGAAACCTATGCTCCTGAGGAAAAAGTGAGAGTTAACTGCATGCAAGGCTACACTGGCATGATAAGATATCAATGTAAAGGAGGTAAATGGCAACTGGCGACGAAACAAGATCAATGCGCAAGTAAGACAACTTTCAATACAATGACCATATAAGAAATTTCATTATAAACTCCAATTCTACAAGTAACATTTTATCATAAAGAGTGAACTTTGTCTGCAGAGAAAAAATGCGGTCATCCCGAGGACACACCAAACGGCGATTTTAGTCTCCTAGAGGGGAACACAGAGTTTGTTTTTGGAGCAACAGTACAATACACCTGCAAGAAAGGGTAAATGTGCTTGATGCAAAAATCTATTTCGTTTTCATTCTTCCCTTTCTCTTTCTGTTATCCTCGGTTTGACGCATAAACGCTTGATTTTTTTGGTGTTCTTAGGTATGAAATGGCAAACCGAATTTCTCAGCGAACTTGCAGGGTCAATGGGTGGGATAATATTGTCCCTGTTTGTGAGGGTAGGTGTTATTTATTATGTTACTTCATTATGTTTTTCATTCGTTTAGTTTACTAATATTATTGTTTTTACTATGCTGAGACTAATCTCTGTATCTAACTCCTTCAAAGTATGTAGACAGACGGAACACGACCGGAAAATAGTCCGCCTACACTGGCATTCGAAAAGTTTGCTGGCTTCATCTTGTGCAAATAGCGAATTATGTTTCACATGTTAGCATCATGATAACATTATGTAACATGTAAACACTTATATTTACAAATATGTTACCATCATCTGTCAACGTTATTGTTCATCTTACTGTCGAATTTCAAAGTTTTCAAGTTTTTTTTTACTATTTCAGGCAAACCTTTATCAGGCCAACACGTCTGTTGCTCTTATTGTGCTTCTCAATAAGGGACATTTCTGAGGTCCATATGTTAACAGCCTAATTTTATTTATCTATTTATTTATTATGATCACAATCCTTAACGATTCCTGTCAACGGAGTGCCATCAACAGGTTTGACTTATGTATTCATATTCACAACAATCTTTGCTAAACCAATGCCGAATTTTCTCCTAGCGGTGAAATGCCCATCGATCTCCGAAGATGAAGAATTAACAATATCGGGCAACACAGAAGATGCAACGTACAATGATTATATTAATTTTGAATGCGTGTCTCCGAACAAAAAGATAGATCGAGAGGAAAAGCACATTCATTGCAATGAGAAAGGCGAATGGAGTCAACCTCCTCCGAAGTGTATAGGTTCATTTCATCTCTTCTTTGAATTCAACATATCTATCAAATATTTATTCAGGCTTTATTCAAAATAATGATGCATTTGTTCCACTTCATTCAGAGATAACATGCACAGTACCTGACATACCACATGGGACTGTTGAGTTAGACAAAGTGTACAAGAAAGATGACACGCTAGAATACAAATGTGATAGGGGATACAAACCCAGACAGGGAACACCAAGATGCAACAAGTTCGGATGGAGTCTGAAGCCAGAGTGTGAAGGTGATGCTCCACTTTTAATAAGAATAAAGAATTCGTAAGATTCTATGGAAATGAAGAAAAAAAGGCTTCAAAGTTATATTTTGCAGTAATTTTAGTTTTAATATTACGTTTAAAATCTAAGTATAGTCAAATCCATCTCTTACAGTACAAGATAAATCAGAGACTGTAGGATTTTAAAAGCATCTATGCATATATATTTTATTAAATTGTTAGTTTGCTGTTTTATGCTATTTTGCTTGTGTAAGTCATATGAAGATCCAACACAGCATCAACAATGCCACAGTCAAATATGTCCTAAAAACAGAGAAGCACAAAGGTGGTAGACCTTCGGCCTTATTTCACCTTGATCTCTGAATATTAATATGTGATGTAACAAATAGTTACAACATTCAGTTGCATTCATTTAAGCTTGAGACCTTTTTTATACTTGTTTTAACAGAAATAACCTGTGAACTCAAGGAAACAAAATATGGAATACAAGCAATTGAACCCGAGGGAAAAACTTTCTTTCGAGCTGGAGAAACTGTGAAAATTATCTGCTCTGAAAGATTCAGGATATTCTGGACAAAAGAAAGCACACAAACATTTAAATGTCAAAATGATGGGCAATGGGACAACAATCCTACTTGTGAGGGTGAGCACACAGAGAAACCTTTTAAGGATTTATTGCTTAACTCCTTGTTTAAGTCAACTCTTGAATAACAATTCATCTTCTTTCAGAGATTAGATGTGAAATTCCACGCGACAGTCGTCTTTATTATGCAAGTGACTCGTTCTACGGCAATATGAAATTGGATGTGAGAAGATCTTACAGGTGTTTGTCTGGATATCGTCAAATGGCAGCCGTGGCCACATGTACAAGAGATGGTTGGAAACCAGATCCACTGTGTGCTGGTACAGTGTGTCTTTCTATCAACTCTATCTGTTAATTAATCTGTGAACACTATTAATACATCAAATCATTTACATTATAATAATGCGATAAATGTGTTTTCCAGACATTACCTGTGAAGCTCCAAGCATCCCAAATGCACAGATTGTGAGTCCTGAACGCACTAACTACGATGTCAATACAAGAATACAATACAAATGTCATCCAGGATTCGAGCCCGAGCGACTCATAGAAATCACCTGTAATTCTGCAGGCACATGGATAAACAAACAGAACTGCGTTGGTACGTCATATAATCATTCATCTAAACAACATCAACATCTGCGTATTGATAATAATGTGACTGTATTTATGTACTTCACAGTAAAGGAAGGTTCTTGCACAACACCAGTCTTGGAAAACGGGTACATAGACAGAGATCCCCCTACAGAGGACACTATCTTTTATTCATGCAACACGGGTTATAAACCATTAACTGGGAAATGGTGGGGAGCATTAACATGCGTCAATGGCCGTTGGTTAAATCAGACGCGATGTATCCGTGAGTGTTTTTACTGAATCAGATTTCACAGCCCAGAAGTACAATTTTATTTAGTTAGGATTAGTAAATACTGTCCATACAAATCAGTTAAATTTTACTTATATGTATTATGTAGAAAAGTAAACTATATGCACACTTATTGAAAGTCAATATTGAGAATATTGGGGTAGACTTTATCTAATTTCTTTTAGTGTGTCATGACTTTAGCTGATAAATTTAGGTACTCTTTCCTTAAAAATATACAGAATAAAATCTACTTCGTCTAATTGAATGCAAATTGTTACCTCAATTTTTTTGAGTAGATTCAGTAAGTTTACATTTGGTTTACTTTGTTACCTAATATATTTAAGTAACATTTAACTGATTTGCATGGGTAGTATCTACTAAAACTGAAGAATAATTTTATTCAGTGAAATGTGTGTGTTATGAAAATGTGTATGTTGGGATTACAGAGGATAAGGAATGTGGTGCTTTGCCAATTGTTCAACACGGCCGTCTAAATGAAACAAACGCTGGACGATCTGCAGAAATCATTTGTGATCCAGGATACAAATCATCAAACAAATTAATCAAATGTGAAAACGGTATATGGGAGACACCAACCTGTAAAGGTAAACCCATTTCCTAAGTATTAACAATGTAAAGATAGAGTTTAAATTTATGTTTGGCTAAATGCAAATTTACTACATTTGGAAGTCATGTTGCAAAAATGATTATATTTAAATGTCATACTAATGACGGTGTGATTTGTGCCTTTTTCTAGTGGATGAGGAGGGATGTGTCAGTCCTGAAAGAGTGGAAAACGCTGTGATCACCTCTAAACCTCAAGAACGGTATTCACCTACATCTCATGTGACCTACAAATGTCACAGACATTTCACAATAAACGGGAATAGCAACGTTTTTTGCCGCAATTCAACTTGGGACAAAGCACCCATATGTGAAGGTGACCTTGCATTTATGACCTCTTCAAGTAGTAAACAATGGCAATCTGGAACATAAAAATATGACAAGAATATCCGACTAAAATATGTATTGTTTATTTCTTATATTTCCCGTATTGTGATCAGTGTTTTCAATATGCATCATCCATCCATATAAATAAAAAAACTTTATGCTAACTAATCCAGAACCTCAGAGATGACGTATTATTGCAGGAAAACTTGGAAGTAAGTGCAGCGCTGGTTCCCTCGATCGAAAGCCTGAACATTTTCCCATAGACTTTTGGAATATCGCCCAAAATAAGCTCTGTGATTAACAAAGGTTTATGATGTTTACAAGTTTTTTACAAATTTCTTTACAAGTGAACACAATATTTTTTAAGCCGCAATATAATTGACAAGAGTAAAAACCTTACACGGTGCTATAAACAGACGACACTTACGTACTCTTTCAAACTTTATTTAAAATGTTTGCCCTGCTGAGTTATTACTCCGTGAAGGAATCTGCATCTACGTTTTAAGAGATTTGTGCCTGTTGCATTATTTATAAGCTTAATATATAAAATGACGTCTAATGCTGGGTTCACACCAAACACAAACAATCTCGTTCCACCAAAAGTTTGTTATTTTCTCAACCACCACAGCACCCTTTCAACCCCCATCACCTAAACCCGATCATGGGTCTCCAGGATTTTGGTTTTAAATTTGTATCATTGTTTAGTTTATTGTATGTATAATCTGTTGGTTCAATTTAAAATCAATTTATGTTGTATGTTTGATACTGTGATTTCATTAGGCAGCATTTGTCCTCCACCACCTGAAATTGAAAATGGAGATTTTATCACTAAGGATATGACCGGTGAGGTCATCATGGAGGTAACATACTCTTGCCAATCTTACTATGTGCTGAATGAACAGAGAAAACATTACAGGTGTAGAGATGGGAGATGGGAAACCCCTCCAAAATGTCTGAGTAAGTCATCCAATACTAAATTATTATCAATCCCGTTATAAAGTTTTATTCAGTATCTTTAAATCAGTTTGTTCCTCTCTTAGAGCCATGCAAACTTACACCTGAGATTTATACTGATTCCAATATACAACCCATCAGAGATAACTACGTGAAGCACAGTGATCGAGAGATTTCATTTAAATGTAATGAGGGATGGAATTCTGGAGGTGTCAGAAAATCAGATTATGCAAAGGGAACATGCTCTGAAGGGAACATAAATATACATAAGAAATGTGAGTACATGTTAGTCTGTTTTCACTTCACACATTAATGACAGAGCTGTAGTCACACTGGACATCTGAATGTGTTTTATTAAAGATCAATTCTGCATTTTATTAAGTAATATATTACCCTGATAAGTTTACCCACAGTACCCACAATAATATTGTGTTTATCCTTTTCTTTAGGTCATACAGAAAATATATTTGGATAGACTAAGTGGAACACTGAGGTAATGTAACAATGAAAGTTCACAATGCAGTTTAGAGAAATGTAGAAGTGAAACATTTATGCCAACCAACCTGTATGACATATTTACTGTTTCATAATATCTTGTGTTTAGACCTGAAGATTTCTGATCTAACCAAAGCATGAAGATGGACAGACACACAGAGACGAGAACACATAAATGCATCTATGTTGCTGCAATCTACATGTTTATCAAACAGCTTCATGGTTTCAAATAATCTTAAATAATATAAAATTCTCACTTCAGAATAAAGATTCACATTCAAACTGTTGCAGTGGTTTGGTTTATCATTTAGTCATTTTCTACTTTTATTTACAACATATAATTTTGCTGAGTTCACATTGAGCGATTTTCAAAGTCTTTTCATCACTGCTCTTTTCACACTGGATGACTATGTGTGGAGCATTCAGTTGCTGCAGTGTTCACATTGAACGATTGATCGGCGACAGGAGATTCCTCACTGAATGACTTTATAATAGGTCAGAGTTGCGGACAACTGTCTGGTCAACAAACAATGTTTCACAACAAAGCGTACGCGAGAAGTGATACGTGATATCATAGTTCTTGCGTGACATTGGAAGCCATACTTGCTGATGTTGTTGTCAAATGATTGCAGCCATTATCGGTGGAGTTGATAATTGCAATCTACGTCTCACAGGCGAACAACAGACTGAAGTTACGGACACAGGACAGAGATGTCGTCGTCTGAGACAGCCGAGAGTAACCTTTGCAAGTCAAGTGACGAGGCTTATTTACAAAGAAAAATAAATAAAATTTACTTAATTCATCATTTACTCTAATCGTTACAGTGAATATTATTGTTACTTGTTTAACTATGTGTCTGTGATTTATTCGCTTATTTTGCACAGCATTTTTTGGCACGGTAACTTCTTTCATAATTTACAGCCTATTGAAACCGTTGCTAATGCTAAAGGCTTGTAATCTAACCACGAAAATCAGACGTTTTTCAGATCATCACAGAGTCAATCAGAGGACTTAACACAGGTTGTAAGAGGGAGAAGAAGAGGGAGAGGGCGGAGAGGTAGGGTTTTTTTCAAGGAAAAACGCAACTTCTCTTGATGATCAGCTCATCTATTAGCTAAAGCTATCAAACAAACATTTCACTTATATAGCGGAAATTAGACAAACTTACCGGTCCAGCAGAAGACTGGTAACTTCGACATCGCTTAGCAAACCCTTTTCCTGCTTCAGTGCCCTCCATTTGGCAAAAGCCACGCTGATGTTTATTCAGGTTTTCTGTCGTTTTTTGTCTCGACTTCGCCTTGCTGCATCGTATTTTCTCTTTTTGACGACACAGATTGACGCTCTGTCGGCTCTTGTGCAGAGTATGTGTGGTCCGCCATTAGCACAAATAAGAAATAATCGTTTCTATTTCTAATATAAAACACGACAAGTAAGTGTGTTATTGTTCTTCCTCTTATTCTGCTAATCCTTCTATGTCGTGGCTTTGGAAGCTGCATCCGAAACGCAGCAGGAGAAGAAGAACATAGTCCCTTGCATCCTTCGTTTTACGAAACGCGCTTAGTTTGTCCATGTAGTGCTACTATAGAAACGTGGCTTTGCAATTTGATATATTACATGTAAGGGTGTGCCCGCGATGTATATACATAAAATGGCTCCTTATAAGGTAATATAAACATTTTGGTTCATTTTGTAAGGTATTTCTCCACCATTTACAACCTAGTTTTGTATTGTATATTACATTTTGGTAAATAAATCCTTCAAAATTCTACACACTGTACCTTTAAACAGTGTTTCAAGTGCACACATACAAAAGTTACATCGACCAATGACAAATAAACAATCATATATACAACTATTTTAAAAGTCTACATAGATATATACAGAATACATCTCAAATAGACTATCAAGTATTAAAGTTGTTGTGCTGTTCATCGCCTTCAGTATTTCAAAACTAGACTAAACTAAATGGTTCTCACCATGTCCTCTCAATGTGAACGGTTGAATAAGGCGGAGGGGACACTAGCACATTTATTTTGGTTTTGTCCTGTTCTACATGACTTCTGGTATGACATTTGAATTGTTTTCAAAGGTTTATGGAACTAACATTCAACCTGACCACAGCCTGGCTATTTTGGGATAGATCAGTGTTATCAGCAGCAGCTAACTGTAGGCATTGTTGCGGCCCAAAAAGTGCGTCTACTTTTTTTCAGTGGAGTATTTTTTATTAAAAACAATTCTGACCCCAATAGTCGAAGATTCAATGCTTCGATAGGAGGAGCCTAATTCGACTAATCTTCGGAAACTTTCAGAACTTGTCATTCTCTGCACTGAAAGCAAGCGTGAGTGTCAGGAGGAGACGGAGAAAAATTTCATTCACTCTGGTTTTTATCTTGTTTATTTTCCCGTTTATTGTAGCGGTCTGTTCACAGCCTCTTCTGACAGTAAGCAATTCCAAATTCATGTTAACCAAAGATGAGAGAAAATATTCACATGGAGACACAGTACGCTATGAGTGTGATGATGGCTATGCATCAATGGGAGAGACCATCTCTAAGTGTGACACACAATCCTGGATTTACCCAGAATGCATTAGTGAGTCAAATTCACAAAAACCTTTGCTGTGAATTTCCATTTTAACTATAAACGAATTTAAAAAAATATATCACTAATCACTATCAACTAATTTACAAACATATTACACACATAGACCACTTCAGACAACATAGCAAAACGCTGGTCCTGAAGTTTTTAACAGTTTTTAACACTATAAAACCAACAAAATTATGTATATCTGAATCAACCCATAAACGAATACCTTGAAGATGTACTCATGCAATATTGTTTGAGTAGGAGTGTGATCGGCAGAGGTGGGTAGAGTAGCCAACACCTTTACTCAAGTAAAAGAAGAGGTAACTAGAGAAATACTCAAGACTTAAAAGTAAAAGTCGCTGTTTCACTCGAGTAAAAACGCATGCAATGAAAACTATTCAAGAAGCTGATAACTCAGTTACTTTCGATCTGACTATATAGTATTCAAAAAATATATATTATTGCCAATATTTTCATATTATATTTATTCATATTTTTCTTATTCTTATGATCATGAACAGATATCTTTACAATATACATACAGAGACTAAAGAATAGACAAACACAGAAGAGACGAGCATTTCTGTAAATTTCATCTAGTCCCACTGTCAATGTAACCTAAACAACCTATTCAGAATAATAAAGTCAAACTAAAGTGAACCCATCCAGAGTTTTGCGTTTACACTGCTGTTAAAGCAAAGGTAACTCACACAGGGTTTCTGCCAATCTCATATTAATCTTGAGTACCTATAGAGTAGTATTGCATACTTCGTATCTTGAAGAGTATTTAGTTTGATCACATTTATAAAAGATAGATACAGCAATATACTATGTAATACGCCCAACTTGTTTTTTGACTATTTGACCATGTTAAGCATGAGAAGACAGCACGTTTAACATTGCAAAGAAGTCAGAATGCATGAAGCACCGTAAAGATTTATATCCATTTCATGCAACGCTCTTTGTGTTCTGCGTGATCATAAGTTTCCCGCTGCTAGGAGTGAGTTACCCGCCGATTCAGATCGGTCTGAGAACTGAACAAAACATTTGAACTGATTCGTGAACCTATTCCAAGGGTTTTGCCAATTGTTCAATAAATGCTGTAAAAGAATCAATCAATTGGGAATCCCCCAGTAAAAAGAGACAACAACCTTGAAATAAACCTTTAGAAATATACTCAAGAGTAAAAGTACACTTTCAATCTCACTTTAAAAGTACATATTTTACAAGATGATCTTTTACAGGTAATATTTATTCAACAAATTCTACATTTCATTTCAGAAGAAGGTAACAAAAGGTAAGTGTATCAATATTCTATTTATGAACTGTAGAAAACAGTTCAAATTGGACGAACATCCGTTTGTTATTTGTTAAGGCTGCATTTGTCCTCCACCACCTTTAATCGAAGATGGAGATTATAACATTGAGCACATGATTGATGAAATCATCACCAAGGTTTCATACTCTTTTACAGGTGTCAGGATGGGAGATTGGAGACGCCTCCAGAGGGTCCGAGTAAGTCATCTAATACCAAATGAGCCTGAATTTCATCTAAACACATCTGGGAAGTTTTTCAAGGGCCAAGCAAAATAATAATGCAAATGAACAAATAACTAAAGATGATATGAGAATATACCCCAAGTCCGACTTTTAGACATCTAGCATACACTCACAAAATTGTTTGATTGTTTGCTTGCGTGTTAATTTAGTTTTTAACAGAAATCGCTCATTGCAACTTTCATCAGTTAGACGTTGTCTCTCGAAGAGCCTTGCGAATTGACACCAGAGATTTATGAGGAGTACAACATACAACCTCTGCAAAGAAAATATGTAAGACACGGTGAAAGCGTTTAACATGATTGTAAGAATCAATGGACGTTTGGAGTTTTGAGAGGAAAATACACAGATGTGGTGTCGTGCTCTGATGGGAAGATAAAAGTTGATAATAAATGTGAGTACATGTTAGTCTCTTTATACTAAACACAGTGTTCTTACACTCAAAGTTCACATCTGAATGTGTTACAAATGTCTTAAACACAGTTTTATCTCATGCATGTACTCTAAGAGGAAGATTTATAAAGACAGATCATTCAGAGAATCTCAAACTCTTCTCCTCACATGAGTTTCAATCAGGAGAAGAAGCAGTTAATAGTTTACTCAAGTGATCACATTTAACTCTAAAAGTGTTTTGAAACCTTGTCATTTTATAATATTGTTTATAGACACAATTTATTTTTTCTTTTCTTTAGGTGACAAAAGACATTAGACAAAATAAACTCACGTGGACACACTGAGGTGATGCAAGTATGAATGTTCACAATTCATTTTAGAGAAAGTTGTTGAATATTGTTCTATTATTTAATGCACAGAAAATTCAAATGATAAAAAAAAACATGACATCCTTATCAAAGATTTCATTTCTTTTATCAAATTTTGTATAGAATAATTACTAATTTCATCAACATTTTGATGTAAAGGCAAATATTGTTAAAAAAAAAAAAATCTGAATGTCTATTTCTATTGAGATTTTAATGTGCAGTGATTTAGAAGATTGTGAAGCTGTTAATACATCTTATGTGTTAATACCTTCAGATTTCTGATGTTACCAAAGCATGAAGATGGACAAACACACAGTGACAATAGCACACAAACACATTTATAACCACTGTTTCCTTAGTGTACACGCTTAACATATAGTTGAATGATTTCATATAATCTTTCTTAAATTGACAGTTTATTATTTTTTAAGAAACACATTACAGGGAGTTAGCGCTTTTCTCCATCATTGAGCAACTTTCCATTTTATGTACACACGTGAGCTTTAGAGCTAAAAGATTCATTTTCGTCGCTCCCTCATAATCAATTTAAGTGTGAAAATGACCCAGATATGATCAGATACTGTATGAGAGAGAATTGAATATCTTTGACCAAAACATGATATTAAATACACTGTTGTGAGCCATGACTGTGTGTGATGGAGTTTTTGTTATCGGGTCAGGTGGAAACATTATGTCATAAGATCACCTAAATGTTAGAATGAATGGCAGAAAAACAAGGGATTCTAACTTTGCTGTGTTGAATAAAAACACATCACAAAAAGAGAGAGTATTAAGCATCTGAAAGATGTGGGATTACAGGGGACATTAGGACATTATGGGGAGGAACAACACTGAGGAGAAAGTTCAGTATGAGTCAATGTTTTTATTCCTGGAGAAGAAGAGAACTGTGATACGTGTATTATGTTTACCTAAACACCCATGTGATTTAATTTCATTTGACACGTGTTTGCTTTTATCTGAAGATACTGGTCGTCAAATATTTGCATGACTGAACATTCTTCAATGAACCACAGGACAGATCACAGCGCTGGAAAATGGAGATATATCCAATAATCATCTGTTTGATTTTAGGTTTAAATGCACTTGGATCCTCAAACGCTGCAGGTAGTAAAATGTTTACTTAAATATGACGATTAAAATGTATTCATGAGAAATTATTAGAATCTGTAAAAAACATGTTTGACCTTTCAGACAATTTAGAAACCGCTGCATGAATTTGTTTAATTGACACAGAAAATATCAATTGATTGTTTAGGTAAATGCTTTATTTATGATCATTATTTGCTGACATATAAAGATAGACAGACAAAATTAAACCAGTAGAGAAAACTAGAAATGTGGACATTTTAACTAAATTATGAAAACACAAAATAAAAAAAAGTTGCTGATTTTTCATATGTGAACAGCTGCAGTTAATGTTATAAATTATGCTAAATGTTCAAATCATGTCAAAAACCTATGACTGATACTGTTTGACCTTATTTACCATAGCAGTATGTTGACTTATTGAAATTACTTTTTTGATCCCTAAAGCACTTGAGCTGGTTTCACAGACTGGGTTTATAGACACAGTTCACCCAAAAATAAAAATTCGGTCATCATTTACTTAACGCAGAGTTTTTTCAAACCTGTTTACCTTTCTTTGTATAGGTTAGTTTAATATCTTCTTTGTATTCAACATCAAATATGTATGCACCTTTTTTTTTCAAAATAACGATGCATCTGTTCAACTTCATTCAGAGAAAACATGCACAGTACCTGACATACCACATGGGACTGTTGAGTTACTCAAAGTGTACAAGAAAGATGACACGCTAGAATACAAATGTGATAGGGGATACAAACCCAGACAGGGAACACCAAGATGCACAGAGAATGGCTGGAGTCTAAAGCCGGAGTGTGAAGGTGATGCTCCACTGTTAATAAGAATAAAGTATTCAGAATAATCCATGGAAATGAAAACAAAGTGATATTTTGCAGTAATAATATTTTTTATATTACGTTTAAAATCTGTGTACAGTCAAATTCTCCTCTTACAGTACAAGACAAATCAGAGACCGAAGAATTTTAAAAGAATCTATTCATATTTATTTGATCAAATTGTTAGTTTCTTATTATTATAATCATTTTGCATGTGTCATACAAAGTCAACAGTGCCACAGTCAAATATGTCCTAAAAACAGAGAAGCACAAAGGTGTTAGATCTTCGGCCTAATTTCACCTTGACCCCTGAATATTACTATGTGATGTAACAAATAGTTACAACATTCAGTTAAAGTCATATAAGCTTGACCCCTTTTTTATACTTATTATCAGAAATAACCTGTGAACTCAAGGAAATAAAATATGGAATAAAAGCAATTGAACCCGAGGGAAAAACTTTCTTTCGAGCTGGAGAAACTGTGCAAATTATCTGCTCTGAAAGATTCAGGATATTCTGGACAAAAGAAAGCACACAAACATTTAAATGTCAGAATGATGGGCAATGGGACAACAATCCTACTTGTGAGGGTGAGCATACAGAGAAACCTTTTTTGGATTTATAACTTAACTTCTTGTTTTATTCAACAATTCATCTTCTTTCAGAGATTAGATGTGTAATTCCACGTGACAGTCGTCTTTATTCTGCAAGTTACTATTTCTACGGCAATATGAAATTGGATGTGACAAGATCTTACAGGTGTTTGTCTGAATATCGTCAAATGGCAGCCGAGGCCACATGTACAAGAGATGGTTGGAAACCAGATCCACTGTGTGCTGGTACAGTGTGTCTTTCTATCAACTCTCGCTATCTGTTTATTAATCTGTGAACACTATTAATACATCAAATCATTTACATTATAATAATGTGACAAATGTGTTTTCCAGACAATACCTGTGAAGCACCAAACATCCCAAATGCACAGATTGTGAGTCGTAAACGCACTAACTACGATGTCAATACAAGAATACAATACAAATGTCATCCAGGATTTGAACCCGAGCGACTCATAGAAATCACCTGTAATTCTGCAGGCACATGGATAAACAAACAGAACTGCGTTGGTAGGTCATGTTATCATCATTCATCTAAACACCATCAACATCTGCGTATTGATAATAATGTGACTGTATTTATGTACTTCACAGAAAAGGAAGGTTCTTGCACAACACCAATCTTGGAAAATGGGTACATAGACAGAGATCCCTCTACAGAGGACACTATCTTTTATTCATGCAACACGGGTTATAAACCATTAACTGGGAAATGGTGGGGAGCAGCAACATGCATCAATGGCCGTTGGTCAAATGAGCCGAGATGTATCCGTGAGTGTCTTTTGAATGTTGGGCTTACAGAGGAAGAATGTATTTTTTGCCTAGTGTTCAACACTGATATCTAAAGGAAAGAAACGCTGGACAATCTGCAGAAATTGTATGTGCTTCATGATTCAAACCATCACAAAACTCAAGGTAATGTGTCAACAGTAGACGGGAGAAACCAACACTGTAAAATCTAATTAGTTGATCTTACTTAAAAAAGCATGCAGACCGAGTGCCTTAAAAAAACTAAGTAAAATGAAATGGTATTGTTGAGTTCAAGTAACTAAAAATATTAGTTCAGATGTACTCTTGACTTAGTGTGGAGTACTCAGAATGAACTATTATTACCAATTTAAGAATTTCCATTGGATTTATTGCACTGTAAACCCGGACAAGTTTGCAGTACTAAATTCTGAATACTGTATAGCTAGATTAAATTTTACTACAGTTCACATAAATATTATTCTAAAAATGCATAAATTAAACACCTTGATTTGTGCAACACAAAATGAGCAAGAGGAGACCGATCTCAGAACTGTATGCATAGACTATGCTCATTGGTAAAAAAATCACATGAGCTTCGCAGACCCTAATCACATGCACATATCTTCTAAACTGTGGTAACCACTGAAAAATATGTCAAAATCTTCTAAATATCTAAGAGAAGTGAATATTAAACACTATCAAGTCTTTAACTTTACTAAAAACATAAAATAATCATATTTTTAAAAATGTACTCTCCAAATGCAGTCTGGCGCAAAGCATGCTGGGAATCTTTTCTGCGTACAGGCAGGATCTGCTCTCCACTGCCTCTCGCTGGTGTAGTAAAGTAATTGCTTTGATGCCGCTACTTGCTTGATTTGAGTAAAATATACTAAAGGCGAAAAGTAGGTCGTCTTATGTCCCCTGCAAGTACTCGTAACTTTAAAAAACTAGTTAAATGTATACATTTTGACAACTGAGTAAAGTTAACGAATAATTTGTAAGTAAGGACAACAATTAGATTTGAGCATCTTTAATATATAAACTGGCACACAAGTAGCAATAAATAATGTATTTTGTAGGCAAACCTTATGTTGGCTAGACAAAGCTTTGCCCATAGAGTTAGTTTAATAATAGTTTAAAATTAGCTACAAATTAAGCTTTAAAAATGTTAAGTTTGAAAAACTGTTTAAGCATAAAGATACCACATGTTAACATTGTGTTAAACTGATTAAACATGTAGTAAACAAGATTACATCAATGATAGTGTCTAAAGCATAAAGCTAACATGTTTTCACATGATGCTAGCATGATACTACCATGATATAGCATGATGCTAAAATTAGTGAACAAATTAGAGCAAACCCCATGTCTCCACAATGTTCAGAAAAAGAGATGTGGGTGTTGCTAAACTGTGTCTAGGGAACTCTGTTTGGTTGCTAGGGAGTGGATTTGCAGCTGCTAATGTCTCTATGACACAGGGGTACAACCTACAGTAGATTTTTATTGTGTCATTTTACAGAGTTTGCCAGCGGCTTTTATTGTGGCAGCCCACATGTTTCTACGAAATCCTCACACAGAGCTTTGACTCAAAGTTTGGTGCAATGTTAAGTCTATGGGATTTTCTGCCTGCTCTACGAACATCATACGGCCGATTGCAAAAAAAGTCATAGTATGTCAGACCCTGTGTTTTTATCTTTTTCAAGTGGATGAAGAGGGTTGTGTCAGTCCTCCAAAAGTTGAAAACGCAGTCATCATCTCTAAACCTCAAGAATGGTATTCATATGGATCCCATGTAATCTACAGATGTCAAACACATTTCACAATAAAGGGGAATAGCAGAGTTTCTTGCCACAAAACAGCTTGGGACGAAGCACCAAAGTGTGAAGGTGAGCTTTCAGAGGGGTTGGCATCTCTTCAAATAGTCAAATAGCCACTATAGTAGGAAATATTTACATAGATTAACAGCACTATAAAAATGTGAGAAAGCGTTTCAATCCTTTCTCTCAAATATAAATAAAAATATCAGTCAAAATAATGTTTGCATAAAACTTTTTTTAGAGAGATCACCAACTGTTTGTTTAAAGCCTCTTCTGACGGTAAACAATTGCAAACTTATTGATGAAACACAAGATGAGAGGAAATATTCTCACAGAGACACAGTACGCTATGAGTGTGATGATGGCTATGAATCTATAGGAGAGACCATCGCTAAGTGTGATGGACAAACTTGGATTTACCCAGAATGCATTCGTGAGTAAAATTCACAAAAACCTTTGCCACGAATTTCAATTTCATTTGTATAAAGAAATGTATAGAGATGTAATACTGTACATACATGCATTGCTTTTTAAATGTTAATGTCTGTAAATCTTTTTACATGTTACATTGGTCAAAAACTACATTTTCATTACAGGAAAAGCTCAGTGTACCAAACCAACAAAGAACTTGCAGTATGTGACCCTGTTAGATGAGAAAAATCTATTCAACAACTTTGAAACTTTGAGATACAAGTGCAATAAACCATATGACAAAATTCCAGGAGGATCTTTGACTTGTAGAGATGAAAAATGGAATGGAACGATTGGCTGCACAAGTTAGTTAACACAACATCTTACAAACACATTTACTTATCAAGGATGCAAACCATACACGTCAACACTCCCATTGTGGCCGGGAGTCTCCTGTTTTTCACACCCAACTCCCGCCATCCTCTCGTTTTGGTATTTTTCCTTCAAAAGTCCTGAACCGATGGGGAAAGAAAGCATTTGAAGTGTGTTGTGTTCTGCAGACACATCCGATTAAAATATGTATTGTTTATTTCTTATATTTCCCGTATTGTGATCAGTGTTTTCAATATGCATCATACATCCATATAAATAAAAAAACTTTATGCTAACTAATCCAGAACCTCAGAGATGACGTATTATTGCAGGAAAACTTGGAAGTAAGTGCAGCGCTGGTTCCCTCGATCGAAAGCCTGAACATTTTCCCATAGACTTTTGGAATATCGCCCAAAATAAGCTCTGTGATTAACAAAGGTTTATGATGTTTACAAGTTTTTTACAAGTGAACACAATATTTTTTAAGCCGAAATATAATTGACAAGAGTAAAAACCTTACACGGTGCTATAAACAGACGACACTTACGTACTCTTTCAAACTTTATTTAAAATGTTTGCCCTGCTGAGTTATTACTCCGTGAAGGAATCTGCATCTACGTTTTAAGAGATTTGTGCCTGTTGCATTATTTATGAGCTTAATATATAAAATGACGTCTAATGCTGGGTTCACACCAAACACAAACAATCTCATTCCACCAAAGTTTGTTATTTTCTCAACCACCACAACACCCTTTCAACCCCCATCACCAAACTCCGATAGTGGGTCTCCAGGATTTTGGTTTTAAATTTGTATCATTGTTTAGTTTATTGTATGTATAATCTGTTGGTTCAATTTAAAATCAATTTATGTTGTATATTGTAATTTATGTACAATGTTTGATACTGTGATTTCATTAGGCAGCATTTGTCCTCCACCACCTGAAATTGAAGATGGAGATTTTATCACTAAGGATATGACCGGTGAGGTCATCATGGAGGTACAATACTCTTGCCAATACTACTATGTGCTGAATGAACAGAGAAAACATTACAGGTGTAGAGATGGGAGATGGGACACCCCTCCAAAATGTCTGAGTAAGTCATCCAATACTAAATTATTCTTAATCCCGTTATAAAGTTTTATTCAGTATCTTTAAATCAGTTTGTTCCTCTCTTAGAGCCATGCAAACTAACACCTGAGATTTATACTGATTACAATATACAACCCATCAGAGTTAACTACGTGAAGCACAGTGATGGAGAGATTTCATTTAAATGTAATAAGGGATGGAATGCTGGAGATTGGAAAAGATCAGATTATGTGAAGGGAACATGCTCTGATGGGAAGATAAATATACATAAAAAATGTGAGTACATGTTAGTCTGTTTTCACTTCACACATTAATGACAGAGCTGTAGTCACACTGGACATCTGAATGTGTTTTATCAAAGATCAATTCTGCATTTTATTAAGTAATATATTACCCTGATAAGTTTACCCACAGTACCCACAATAATATTGTGTTTATCCTTTTCTTTAGGTAATGAAGAAAATTGGACAGGCTAAGGTGAACACTGAGGTAATGTAACAATGAAAGTTCACAATGCAGTTTAGAGAAATGTAGAAGTGAAACATTTACGCCAACCAACCTGTATGACATATTTACTGTTTCATAATATCTTGTGTTTAGACCTGAAGATTTGTGATGTAACCAAAGCATGAAGATGGACAGACACACAGAGACGAGAACACATAAATGCATCTATGTTGCTGCAATCTACAAGTTTATCAAACAGCTTCATGGTTTAAATAATCTTAAATAATATAAAATTCTCTCTTCAGAATAAAGATTCACATTCAAATTGTTGCAGTGGTTTGGTTTATCATTTAGTCATTTTCTACTTTTATTTACAATCATATACTAATGCCGAGTTCACATTGCCCGATTTTCAAAGTCTTTTCATCACTGCTCTTTTCACACTGGATGACTATGTGAGGAGCATTCAGTTGCTGCAGTGTTCACATTGAACGATTGATCGGCGACAGGAGATTCCTCACTGAATGACTTTATAATAGGTCAGAGTCGGTGACAACTGTCTGGTCAACAAACAATGTTTCACAACCAAACGTACGCGAGAACTGATACGTGATGTGATATCAAAGTTCTTGTGCGACATTGGAAGCCATACTTGCTGATGTTGTGGTCTCGTCATTTTGTCTTGTATCTTGCCTTCTCATTGGCTGTAGGTCATCGGAAATGTATTTTTCAGTCAGAACTCATTTTACACTGCAGGATTTTGAGTCTCCAACAGGTGCATATATATATATATTAAGCATGCTAAATATTTCACGGGCATCTCTCCCACTCTCTCAGATCACGTCTTTGATGATTCGCAGGGCGTGATTTTCACTTGCGTGAACGAGCACCGATTTCCCTGCGATTTTGGAAATTTGTCTGTGATTTCTCAAAACCTGTCGGAGACTGAAAATCGGAGTCAATATCATTCAGTGTGAACTCGGCATAAATATATTAAAAACTGTTTTTAAAATTAAAAGATTCATTTTTATATTTGAGTTGAGATCATTTTAGCTCAGTTTATTTGCCTGTGGGCAATTTCACATCATGGACATGACATTTTGCGTTATGGATGTGACATATAAATGCTTAGAGAATGAATTTGTTACACATAAATTGACCCATTCTGTATATATTTTGCTTACCCTTGTTGATAGAGTCTAAACCTCAAAAAATGTCAGTCTATGAACAAATTATATATTTAAAAACTTTGTAGGATTGTGAATCAAAGGAGGATGGAGGATCAAAGGAATCAAGGAGGATGTGAATCAAAATGCACAATCTTGAAGCAATAACACGAAAGGAACGGAGAAGGGATGCCTCTTTATAGAAATTCATTTTCATGTGCCCATTTATGAGGAATATGTAGCGTTATGGATATGACAATCCTGAAAATGGCACAAAAACCATGCACTAAAATTTCGAACAACAAAATATTAATATCTGTGCTGTTCTCATAGTAAAATCTGTTGGTAAAAAGATATCCTGAAGATGGCACAAAAAAACGTGCACTAAAATTTTGCAACTATAAACACCTCGCACCTGTTTTTAAGCATTATTATTGGGCAGTAAATGCGAGTGCTCTCTCTTTCTTGCAAAAGAGCATCCTGGATGATATGGCATGATCTGAGACTTCTCCATTATGGGTTCAGGCGGAGGCTATGTCTGTCCCAGAGTCCTCTCTCACAGCGCTACTTTTCACAGAGTGTAAACCAATCACTAAATTAGGTCAAATGTGTTGAGAAACTCTTTGAGAATTTTTAATCAGATTAATTAATTCTATAACCGGCCAAATGTTTCAGTATATACACCAATATCATGCAATCCTTCATTTGAACATTATCAGATTGATGGAAAAAGGTTTATGCTGTATAGAAGATCTCTATAGAACAATAGCTCTTAAACTTTTCAGATCAAGTACCACCTTTAGTAAAATAGTTGTTCCAAGTACCACCTAATGACTGCCAAAGAATCACATGAATAAACATTCAAATGAATCGTAGAGCTGTGAATCTTTATCTTTATACCTCTTCCTCCAATTCGAACGTATTATTAATATTACAAACACTTTTTATCAACCAGCTGTTTTCAAACTAAAGAACATGTTTTTTCCATGTTTCACTTTTCTGTAGTGCTCAGTAAACAGGGCTCTGTAAATGACTTTTATGGAGGAAGAAAGACTGCAAACCTATATTAAAGACAGACAGTCTGGAAAGAGTATATAACATAGCAGATAAATAAATATATATATACTTAAACATCAAGAGAAAAGCTGTATAACAAACAGAGACTCACACTTTACTGCAGCAGCTTTTGTCCAAGCGGCGTGTCAAACATACATCGCAACCAGTGGCGGCTGCTGATCTTTTAAAGAGGGGAAGCTCATTTTTGGCCTAAATCATATAAAATGGTCCATTTATTTATATGTAAATTTTGCCCTACGTTCCTTTTCAAGAAAATGCTCTGTAACCCTGTCGTACCAACTAGGAATCTTTTCCAGTGACTTGACCAGTGTCCTCTCAATGGCCAGTAGAGCTAGGCTGCTTAAACGGCCTTGGCCCACTGTGTTACGGGTGTAGAACTTGAGCCGCTTTAAACAGGAGAAGCTCCTTTCTACACCTGCAGATGTAGCTCCAATTGTTGCCACTAATGAGAACAGTTTGTAAAGCTGAGGCATTGCACTGTCCAACTCCATGTCTTTAAGGAACACCAAGTAATCACACAGCTTTCCCCTGTTACTCTGCAAGTCCTGATCTGAATACAGGACTTGAAGTTCAGACCTCAGTCTCCCTGAATCAAAGTGATGGCCATAACTTTTCAGGACATGGCCAGCAGTACATTTTCTTTTTCACAGCACTTCCAGTCAGCCAGCTAACTTTGTCATACCAGGAGAGCTGAAAAGACCTGTTACTTTTCCCTATTTTTTGCACTAAATCAATCTTAGGTGTTGATCTGCCCTGCTGTTTAATTCTTAGTTTCTCCTCTCCATATATATACATTTAACTCAACGGGAGGAAATGTGGGAATTATGTTAAATTGAAACAATGAATGTGGTGTGAAATTGTGTGAAATATACGATGAAGGTTGCAGCAGTTTGTCTTTCGACTACACATGCAAAATCCGCGATGGGACTGAGTTGGAAATGGAGACGCAGAGTGATAAGCGTCATAATCTGAAGACCACACTCACACCAACCATCTCTTTGCATTGCGAGAAGCTGCCGCCTCCTTGTCATTTATGATATATAAAAAAAGCTAATATTTCTAAAAGCTGATATGTGACAATGTGTATAGCAAACAAGCTAAAAAACAAAACAAGAAATACGTTTTTATAAGCTGTCGACCCCAAAAAACGAGCGTTTTAGGACATACAAGTGGATTTAAAGAGAAGACCCTCCAATCATCACGCAGACGCTCGGAGCACTGAAAAAAACTGTTTAAAGCAGCCCCATTTGAAGTCAATGGACGCTGGGCTTCAAAAGAGTAATGCACTGTACGCTACGGGAATGAATGAGAAGGAAATCGAGTCAGCCGACCTAAGTAGCTGATTCTGAACGAAATTGTTTTCGTTCGAGATGAACGTGTTTAACGCATTTTCAGTCAATAAAATGTTAACATAATAGTACATATATTTGACCATTCATTTTTTGACAATTATAGGGGAAGCTGAGCTTCCCTTGCAGTCTTAAAGAAGTGTATGTTACTTAGATTACAACTGTTATTGACACCAGGCCCAGCGAACCCTAGGTTCTGGAATGCACCTATCTATGACAACATTTATATTCTTTCTGTTTGGAGGCGGTGTTTAACCCATCAAAGACTAATTCTCTAGCCACGCCCTCTTGTTTGTGCATGACAATTCTGAAGTAACACAAGTGGCGCGGAACAATATAGAGTGAGAATGCAATAAACAAACATGCCGTTAAAGATGAATGCAATTTAGCTCGAGTAGGAGTGTATGTATCATGGAGATACAAGAACACTACATACACAACTATGAGAGCGATATTGCATTTATACATCAGTTCGACGCCACAAGAGAGTAGATAAACCAGAAACAACGTCAGAGTGTCTTTAAACCCCTCCGGTTTTAAAGGAAATGGGGAACTACTTTCTTCCGCCACCAATCCAAGCCCAGCACACCTCAGCTACCTATCCAAACAATCACACTGTAATCACACGTAACACGCTGTAACACGTTCCGCACGCACCCGCAGATGACTCGCAAAAACATGTACACCTTTTCAAACACTGGTCACTTACTGAATGTTTGGGCATATAAATGTGAATTAACACTTTGTCTGTAAATGCTCAAACTGGTGTTTGTTACGTAGACTGAACATTGAGCTGCATGCTACAAAAAAATTAAGAAATATAATCTAAATCTCCGCACATCGCAGACATTCGGAACTTGTCATTCTCTGCACTGAAAGCAAGCGTGCGTGTCAGGAGGAGACGGAGAAAAAGTGTGCAGGAAAAAAACAGTGACAGGGACTTTTTGACTGGTTAAATGTTTTATCGCACTCCTCCTTACCATGCGGTAAATACAAAACTTTATTGGTAGTTCATTGGTAATGAACGTGCTATATTCCCGCAGCTGAATCTGGTTTATTTTGTTTCTTTTACGTTTATTTATTACAAAGGTATATTCTGCTCTGAACAAAATCTGTAAATTAATGTTTAATTGTTTTTTTAGTGCGTCACTGCGGTATACCCCTAATATCCCACTAGTGTCGTCCCCACATGCAGATGATAATTTTAGCTATAATTTACACTCATATAAGCGGGTGAGACATATGATTAAAATATGAAATCGTTTCAAAAGGATTTATATCAATGTAATAGTCTCCAGATAATCACTGAGGATATTTTATACATAAATAAAGTGTCATGATTGGAGTCTATTGTATATAAAAATGGCCCCGACTAGAGTCACCCACAGCCATTACCAGCATTACAGAAAACAAATGGTCAGGTGGAAACAGGGTCTACAAACAAAGATTAAAATGCATTAAGAGAGAAGGCTGTTCTGGAGAACATTTTGGGACCCAACAAGTGCACTTTCAGTTTCATTGTCTATGTGGATGGACTCTGCTTTCAGTTAAATATAGTCATCTCTAGACCACCAGTTTAATGTTTTTGTGCTTATTTTTAGGGTTATATTTTGGTAGTTTGGTATATTGTACGGGTGAAAAAGAGGAAATAAATAACAAGAGTTTATTTGATTAGAATGTGGAAGTTTCTTGATGTTTTAGCGTTTCTGTTTATTCCACCATGAAATTGAAGAGAAATATACACAGAAAAGTCCATGTACATAGAAAGAATTTAGAAAAAATACATGTATTCTACTACAGTTTTTATGGGTTAAGGTTGCACTAAACCTTTGAATTATTAACTGCATATGCAGTTCAACTTCCATGTTTAATTTCAATGAAGAGGAGCTTCAGCTCTTCTAAGAGTTGATAAAAAATGTTGTTAGATGAATTTCACCTTCTGTTCTCTGGCATTTTTTAGCAGATTTTACTTTGAAATAAAGACTTAATAAAAGAAAACTTTGGATTTGTTTAGATTGTGCAATGTTTGTCAGCACACAACCCTGAGCAGAAAATCATTCAACTATTTACCAGTCGACTGACAATCTTTTCTAGGAGACTACATGAATGAATTCCTTTAAAACAGGTATAAAGATTCTCTATATTTACACAATGTATTATAATCATTATGCTGTGTATATTTGATATATAAACTATATTTACGGACTACTGTATTCACTTTAATTAATATTTAAATAAACTATTAAACATTCTTTAATATTTTTATAGCTTATATTATATATCAAATTATATTTTCGGTCAATTTAGCACCAACATTGTTTAATTCTCCTTTTACCCTAAACTTCCTTTACAGCATCATCAACGACTCACATGTTAATACATATATATTGTCTAACTTTTAAATGTATGCAGAAATTATTGGCACAATATATTTGTACTATTTCATCTGTAAAATAAAAATATATATATAAACCTCATGTTTTATACATTCTCACAACATGTAAATATTTCTGTAAAGCTGCTATGTAACAACACATATTATTAAGAGCTCTGTACAAATAAATGCAATTTCATTCGATTTTAATTCAATTAAAAAGTATTAATCCAAGGACTTTTATGATGCTCTGCTTACAGCTAAACATGAAATCCTGCGAGATATTTCTCTTTATTCTTCTTTTGAAATGTAAGGACATTACAACTAATGCTGAAGGTAGGGCTCCTGTGCCAAAATCTTACCAAACTGTGGCCTCTGAATAAACAGAGTAAAGATAAGACCTGTTTTTCTCCAAAGGCGACCTTTATATTCTTGTACATTCTTATTTCACTTCTTGTAGAAGTCACCTGTCATGAGCAAGATCTCAATAATGTTCACATTTTAATGGGACATCCAGGAATCAATCCACCTTACACATCTGGACATGTCTTAGTTTTCAAATGCATTGATGTCAACATGATGATGTACGGCCAGCGAGCAATCGAATGCAGGTCAGATGGTAACTGGGATAATCCATTTCCACAATGTGGAGTTAAAGGTATATTGAACATTCAAATGCTTAACACTATGTTTCCATGTGAACTTTTTCTCAGCTTTGTTTCCAGTCAAATGTAGCCTCGTCTTAATAATATACAATAAGATAAATGTTGCTGTGGCATTAAACTGGGTTTAACTGGGTTTATCCACTCTGGTTTTTATAAATGTAAAATAAATGTTTTTTCCCCATTTATTGTAGCTTTTTGTACAAAGCCTCTTCTGACATTAACCAATTCAAGACTTATTGATGAGAGGACATATTCTCACAGAGACACAGTACGCTATGAGTGTGATGATGGCTATGAATCTATAGGAGAGACCATCGCTAAGTGTGATGGACAAACTTGGATTTACCCAGAATGCATTCGTGAGTAAAATTCACAAAAACCTTTGCCACGAATTTCAATTTCATTTGTATAAAGAAATGTATAGAGATTGTATACTGTACATACATGCATTGTTTTTTAAATGTTAATGTCTGTAAATCTTTTTACATGTTACATTGGACAAAAACTACATTTTCATTTCAGGAAAAGCTCAGTGTACCAAACCAACAAAGAACTTGCAGTATGTGACCCTGTCAGATGAGAAAAATCTATTCAACAACTTTGAAACTTTGAGATACAAGTGCAATAAACCATATGACAAAATTCCAGGAGGATCTTTGACTTGTAGAGATGAAAAATGGATTGGAACGATTGGCTGCACAAGTTAGTTAACACAACATCTTACAAACACATTTACTTATCAAGGATGCAAACCATACACGTCAACACTCCCATTGTGGCCGGGAGTCTCTCGTTTTTTACACCCAACTCCCGCCATCCTCTCATTTTGGGATTTTTCCTTCAAAAGTCCTGAACCGATGGGGAACGAAAGCATTTGAAGTGTGTTGTGTTCTGCAGACACATCCGATTAAAATATGTATTGTTTATTTCTTATATTTCCCGTATTGTGATCAGTGTTTTCAATATGCATCATACATCCATATAAATAAAAAAACTTTATGCTAACTAATCCAGAACCTCAGAGATGACGTATTATTGCAGGAAAACTTGGAAGTAAGTGCAGCGCTGGTTCCCTCGATCGAAAGCCTGAACATTTTCCCATAGACTTTTGGAATATCGCCCAAAATAAGCTCTGTGATTAACAAAGGTTTATGATGTTTACAAGTTTTTTACAAATTTCTTTACAAGTGAACACAATATTTTTTAAGCCGAAATATAATTGACAAGAGTAAAAACCTTACACGGTGCTATAAACAGACGACACTTACGTACTCTTTCAAACTTTATTTAAAATGTTTGCCCTGCTGAGTTATTACTCCGTGAAGGAATCTGCATCTACGTTTTAAGAGATTTGTGCCTGTTGCATTATTTATAAGCTTAATATATAAAATGACGTCTAATGCTGGGTTCACACCAAACACAAACAATCTCGTTCCACCAAAAGTTTGTTATTTTCTCAACCACCACAACACCCTTTCAACCCCCATCACCTAAACCCGATCATGGGTCTCCAGGATTTTGGTTTTAAATTTGTATCATTGTTTAGTTTATTGTATGTATAATCTGTTGGTTCAATTTAAAATCAATTTATGTTGTATGTTTGATACTGTGATTTCATTAGGCAGCATTTGTCCTCCACCACCTGAAATTGAAAATGGAGATTTTATCACTAAGGATATGACCAGTGAGGTCATCATGGAGGTAACATACTCTTGCCAATCTTACTATGTGCTGAATGAACAGAGAAAACATTACAGGTGTAGAGATGGGAGATGGGAAACACCTCCAAAATGTCTGAGTAAGTCATCCAATACTAAATTATTCTTAATCCCGTTATAAAGTTTTATTCAGTATCTTTAAATCAGTTTGTTCCTCTCTTAGAGCCATGCAAACTAACACCTGAGATTTATACTGATTCCAATATACAACCCATCAGAGATAACTACGTGAAGCACAGTGATGGAGAGATTTCATTTAAATGTAATGAGGGATGGAATTCTGGAGGTGTCAGAAAATCAGATTATGCAAAGGGGACATGCTCTGAAGGGAACATAAATATACATAAGAAATGTGAGTACATGTTAGTATGTTTTCACTTCACACATTAATGACAGAGCTGTAGACACACTGGACATCTGAATGTGTTTTATTAAAGATCAATTCTGCATTTTATTAAGTAATATATTACCCTGATAAGTTTAGCCACAGTACCCACAATAATATTGTGTTTATCCTTTTCTTTAGGTCATACAGAAAATATATTTGGATAGACTAAGTGGAACACTGAGGTAATGTAACAATGAAAGTTCACAATGCAGTTTAGAGAA
Organism: Triplophysa dalaica; assembly: GCF_015846415.1. Lineage (NCBI taxonomy): Eukaryota > Metazoa > Chordata > Actinopteri > Cypriniformes > Nemacheilidae > Triplophysa > Triplophysa dalaica. The sequence goes on from NC_079551.1 coordinate 11,454,629, forward strand.
ATGTAGAAGTGAAACATTTATGCCAACCAACCTGTATGACATATTTACTGTTTCATAATATCTTGTGTTTAGACCTGAAGATTTCTGATCTAACCAAAGCATGAAGATGGACAGACACACAGAGACGAGAACACATAAATGCATCTATGTTGCTGCAATCATGGAGGCTATGTCTGTCCCAGAGTCCTCTCTCACAGCGCTACTTTTCACAGAGTGTAAACCAATCAGTAAATTAGGTCAAATGTGTTGAGAAACTCTTTGAGAATTTTTAATCAGATTAATTAATTCTATAACCGGCCAAATGTTTCAGTATATACACCAATATCATGCAATCCTTCATTTGAACATTATCAGATTGATGGAAAAAGGTTTAGGCAACAAGAGCTATAGAACAATAGCTCTTAAACTTTTCAGATCAAGTACCACCTTTAGTAAAATAGTTGTTCCAAGTACCACCTAATGACTGCCAAAGAATCACATGAATAAACATTCAAATGAATCGTAGAGCTGTGAATCTTTATCTTTATACCTCTTCCTCCAATTCGAATGTATTATTAATATTACAAACACTTTTTATCAACCAGCTGTTTTCAAACTAAAGAACATGTTTTTTCCATGTTTCACTTTTCTGTAGTGCTCAGTAAACAGGGCTCTGTAAATGACTTTTATGGAGGAAGAAAGACTGCAAACCTATAAGACAGTCTGGAAAGAGTATATAACATAGCAGATAAATAAATATATATATACTTAAACATCAAGAGAAAAGCTGTATAACAAACAGAGACTCACACTTTACTGCAGCAGCTTTTGTCCAAGCGGCGTGTCAAACATACATCGCAACCAGTGGCGGCTGCTGATCTTTTAAAGAGGGGAAGCTCATTTTTGGCCTAAATCATATAAAATGGTCCATTTATTTATATGTAAATTTTGCCCTACGTTCCTTTTCAAGAAAATGCTCTGTAACCCTGTCGTACCAACTAGGAATCTTTTCCAGTGACTTGACCAGTGTCCTCTCAATGGCCAGTAGAGCTAGGCTGCTTAAACGGCCTTGGCCCACTGTGTTACGGGTGTAGAACTTGAGCCGCTTTAAACAGGAGAAGCTCCTTTCTACACCTGCAGATGTAGCTCCAATTGTTGCCACTAATGAGAACAGTTTGTAAAGCTGAGGCATTGCACTGTCCAACTCCATGTCTTTAAGGAACACCAAGTAATCACACAGCTTTCCCCTGTTACTCTGCAAGTCCTGATCTGAATACAGGACTTGAAGTTCAGACCTCAGTCTCCCTGAATCAAAGTGATGGCCATAACTTTTCAGGACATGGCCAGCAGTACATTTTCTTTTTCACAGCACTTCCAGTCAGCCAGCTAACTTTGTCATACCAGGAGAGCTGAAAAGACCTGTTACTTTTCCCTATTTTTTGCACTAAATCAATCTTAGGTGTTGATCTGCCCTGCTGTTTAATTCTTAGTTTCTCCTCTCCATATATATACATTTAACTCAACGGGAGGAAATGTGGGAATTATGTTAAATTGAAACAATGAATGTGGTGTGAAATTGTGTGAAATATACGATGAAGGTTGCAGCAGTTTGTCTTTCGACTACACATGCAAAATCCGCGATGGGACTGAGTTGGAAATGGAGACGCAGAGTGATAAGCGTCATAATCTGAAGACCACACTCACACCAACCATCTCTTTGCATTGCGAGAAGCTGCCGCCTCCTTGTCATTTATGATATATAAAAAAAGCTAATATTTCTAAAAGCTGATATGTGACAATGTGTATAGCAAACAAGCTAAAAAACAAAACAAGAAATACGTTTTTATAAGCTGTCGACCCCAAAAAACGAGCGTTTTAGGACATACAAGTGGATTTAAAGAGAAGACCCTCCAATCATCACGCAGACGCTCGGAGCACTGAAAAAAACTGTTTAAAGCAGCCCCATTTGAAGTCAATGGACGCTGGGCTTCAAAAGAGTAATGCACTGTACGCTACGGGAATGAATGAGAAGGAAATCGAGTCAGCCGACCTAAGTAGCTGATTCTGAACGAAATTGTTTTCGTTCGAGATGAACGTGTTTAACGCATTTTCAGTCAATAAAATGTTAACATAATAGTACATATATTTGACCATTCATTTTTTGACAATTATAGGGGAAGCTGAGCTTCCCTTGCAGTCTTAAAGAAGTGTATGTTACTTAGATTACAACTGTTATTGACACCAGGCCCAGCGAACCCTAGGTTCTGGAATGCACCTATCTATGACAACATTTATATTCTTTCTGTTTGGAGGCGGTGTTTAACCCATCAAAGACTAATTCTCTAGCCACGCCCTCTTGTTTGTGCATGACAATTCTGAAGTAACACAAGTGGCGCGGAACAATATAGAGTGAGAATGCAATAAACAAACATGCCGTTAAAGATGAATGCAATTTAGCTCGAGTAGGAGTGTATGTATCATGGAGATACAAGAACACTACATACACAACTATGAGAGCGATATTGCATTTATACATCAGTTCGACGCCACAAGAGAGTAGATAAACCAGAAACAACGTCAGAGTGTCTTTAAACCCCTCCGGTTTTAAAGGAAATGGGGAACTACTTTCTTCCGCCACCAATCCAAGCCCAGCACACCTCAGCTACCTATCCAAACAATCACACTGTAATCACACGTAACACGCTGTAACACGTTCCGCACGCACCCGCAGATGACTCGCAAAAACATGTACACCTTTTCAAACACTGGTCACTTACTGAATGTTTGGGCATATAAATGTGAATTAACACTTTGTCTGTAAATGCTCAAACTGGTGTTTGTTACGTAGACTGAACATTGAGCTGCATGCTACAAAAAAATTAAGAAATATAATCTAAATCTCCGCACATCGCAGACATTCGGAACTTGTCATTCTCTGCACTGAAAGCAAGCGTGCGTGTCAGGAGGAGACGGAGAAAAAGTGTGCAGGAAAAAAACAGTGACAGGGACTTTTTGACTGGTTAAATGTTTTATCGCACTCCTCCTTACCATGCGGTAAATACAAAACTTTATTGGTAGTTCATTGGTAATGAACGTGCTATATTCCCGCAGCTGAATCTGGTTTATTTTGTTTCTTTTACGTTTATTTATTACAAAGGTATATTCTGCTCTGAACAAAATCTGTAAATTAATGTTTAATTGTTTTTTTAGTGCGTCACTGCGGTATACCCCTAATATCCCACTAGTGTCGTCCCCACATGCAGATGATAATTTTAGCTATAATTTACACTCATATAAGCGGGTGAGACATATGATTAAAATATGAAATCGTTTCAAAAGGATTTATATCAATGTAATAGTCTCCAGATAATCACTGAGGATATTTTATACATAAATAAAGTGTCATGATTGGAGTCTATTGTATATAAAAATGGCCCCGACTAGAGTCACCCACAGCCATTACCAGCATTACAGAAAACAAATGGTCAGGTGGAAACAGGGTCTACAAACAAAGATTAAAATGCATTAAGAGAGAAGGCTGTTCTGGAGAACATTTTGGGACCCAACAAGTGCACTTTCAGTTTCATTGTCTATGTGGATGGACTCTGCTTTCAGTTAAATATAGTCATCTCTAGACCACCAGTTTAATGTTTTTGTGCTTATTTTTAGGGTTATATTTTGGTAGTTTGGTATATTGTACGGGTGAAAAAGAGGAAATAAATAACAAGAGTTTATTTGATTAGAATCTGGAAGTTTCTTGATGTTTTAGCGTTTCTGTTTATTCCACCATGAAATTGAAGAGAAATATACACAGAAAAGTCCATGTACATAGAAAGAATTTAGAAAAAATACATGTATTCTACTACAGTTTTTATGGGTTAAGGTTGCACTAAACCTTTGAATTATTAACTGCATATGCAGTTCAACTTCCATGTTTAATTTCAATGAAGAGGAGCTTCAGCTCTTCTAAGAGTTGATAAAAAATGTTGTTAGATGAATTTCACCTTCTGTTCTCTGGCATTTTTTAGCAGATTTTACTTTGAAATAAAGACTTAATAAAAGAAAACTTTGGATTTGTTTAGATTGTGCAATGTTTGTCAGCACACAACCCTGAGCAGAAAATCATTCAACTATTTACCAGTCGACTGACAATCTTTTCTAGGAGACTACATGAATGAATTCCTTTAAAACAGGTATAAAGATTCTCTATATTTACACAATGTATTATAATCATTATGCTGTGTATATTTGATATATAAACTATATTTACGGACTACTGTATTCACTTTAATTAATATTTAAATAAACTATTAAACATTCTTTAATATTTTTATAGCTTATATTATATATCAAATTATATTTTCGGTCAATTTAGCACCAACATTGTTTAATTCTCCTTTTACCCTAAACTTCCTTTACAGCATCATCAACGACTCACATGTTAATACATATATATTGTCTAACTTTTAAATGTATGCAGAAATTATTGGCACAATATATTTGTACTATTTCATCTGTAAAATAAAAATATATATATAAACCTCATGTTTTATACATTCTCACAACATGTAAATATTTCTGTAAAGCTGCTATGTAACAACACATATTATTAAGAGCTCTGTACAAATAAATGCAATTTCATTCGATTTTAATTCAATTAAAAAGTATTAATCCAAGGACTTTTATGATGCTCTGCTTACAGCTAAACATGAAATCCTGCGAGATATTTCTCTTTATTCTTCTTTTGAAATGTAAGGACATTACAACTAATGCTGAAGGTAGGGCTCCTGTGCCAAAATCTTACCAAACTGTGGCCTCTGAATAAACAGAGTAAAGATAAGACCTGTTTTTCTCCAAAGGCGACCTTTATATTCTTGTACATTCTTATTTCACTTCTTGTAGAAGTCACCTGTCATGAGCAAGATCTCAATAATGTTCACATTTTAATGGGACATCCAGGAATCAATCCACCTTACACATCTGGACATGTCTTAGTTTTCAAATGCACTGATGTCAACATGATGATGTACGGCCAGCGAGCAATCGAATGCCGGTCAGATGGTAACTGGGATAATCCATTTCCACAATGTGGAGTTAAAGGTATATTGAACATTCAAATGCTTAACACTATGTTTCCATGTGAACTTTTTCTCAGCTTTGTTTTCAGTCAAATGTAGCCTCGTCTTAATAATATACAATAAGATAAATGTTGCTGTGGCATTAAACTGGGTTTAACTGGGTTTATCCACTCTGGTGGATGTAAAATATGTAAAATGTAAAAAAATGTAAAATAAATGTTTTTTCCCCATTTATTGTAGCTTTTTGTACAAAGCCTCTTCTGACATTAACCAATTCAAGACTTATTGATGAGAGGACATATTCTCACGGAGACACAATACGCTATGAGTGTGATGATGGATATGAATCTATGGGAGAGACCATCGCTAAGTGTGATGGACAAACTTGGATTTACCCAGAATGCATTCGTGAGTAAAATTCACAAAAACCTTTGCCATTTCAATTTCATTTTTATAAAGAAATGTATAGAGATTGTATACTGTACATACATGCATTGTTTTTTAAATGTTAATGTCTGTAAATCTTTTAACATGTTAAATTGGTTCCCTCGATCGAAAGTCTGAACATTTTCCCATAGACTTTTGGAATATCGCCCAAAATAACCTCTGTGATTAACAAAGGTTTATGAAGTTTACAAGTTTTTTACAAATTTCTTTACAAGTGAACACAATATTTTTTAAGCCGAAATATAATTGACAAGAGTAAAAACCTTACAAACCTTATAAACAGACGACACTTACGTACTCTTTCAAACTTTATTTAAAATGTTTGCCCTGCTGAGTTATTACTCCGTGAATGAATCTGCATCTACGTTTTAAGAGATTTGTGCCTGTTGCATTATTTATGAGCTTAATATATAAAATGACGTCTAATGCTGGGTTCACACCAAACACAAACAATCTCATTCCACCAAAAGTTTGTTCTTTTCTCAACCACCAGAACACCCTTTCAACCCCCATCACCTAAACCCGATCATGGGTCTCCAGGATTTTGGTTTTAAATTTGTATCATTGTTTAGTTTATTGTATGTATAATCTGTTCGTTCAATTTAAAATCAATTTATGTTGTATATTGTAATTTATGTACAATGTTTAATACTGTGATTTCATTAGGCAGCATTTGTCCTCCACCACCTGAAATTGAAAATGGAGATTTTATCACTAAGGATATGACCAGTGAGGTCATCATGGAGGTACAATACTCTTGCCAATCTTACTATGTGCTGAATGAACCGAGAAAACATTACAGGTGTAGAGATGGGAGATGGGAAACCCCTCCAAAATGTCTGAGTAAGTCATCCAATACTAAATTATTCTCAATCCCGTTATAAAGTTTTATTCAGTATCTTTAAATCAGTTTGTTCCTCTCTTAGAGCCATGCAAACTTACAGATGAGATTTATACTGATTACAATATACAACCCATCAGAGATAACTACATGAAGCACAGTGATCGAGAGATTTCATTTAAATGTAATGAGGGATGGAATTCTGGAGATTGGAAAAGATCAGATTATGTGAAGGGAACATGCTCTGATGGGAAGATAAATATACATAAAAAATGTGAGTACATGTTAGTCTGTTTTCACTTCACACATTAATGACAGAGCTGTAGTCACACTGGACATCTGAATGTGTTTTATCAAAGATCAATTCTGCATTTTATTAAGTAATATATTACCCTGATAAGTTTACCCACAGTACCCACAATAATATTGTGTTTATCCTTTTCTATTCCCTCTGCGAGGAGATGCAGAGGAGCTAACATTACCCAGGAGGACCACACAAGAAAGGATGTGCAAGCTAAGCAGTATTATAATATAACTTACACCCAATTTATTCCAATTATGATTGTAAAAATGATTTCTAACTTGATTTGCATTGCCATGCAACAAGGACTTATAGTACAATTACAAAATGCTAAAAATTTTCAAGGAAAAACGCAACTTCTCTTGATGATCAGCTCGTTTATTAGCTTAAGCTATCAAACAAACACTTCACTTATATAGCGGAAATTAGACAAACTTACCGGTCCAGCAGAAGACTGGTAACTTCGACGACGCTTAGCAAACCCTTTCCCTGCTTCAGTGCCCTCCATTTGGCAAAAGCCACGCTGATGTTTATTCAGGTTTTCTGTCGTTTTTTGTCTCGACTTCGCCTTGCTGCATCGTATTTTCTCTTTTTGACGACACAGATTGACGCTCTGTCGGCTCTTGTGCAGAGTATGTGTGGTCCGCCATTAGCACAAATAAGAAATAATCGTTTCTATTTCTAATATAAAACACGACAAGTAAGTGTGTTATTGTTCTTCCTCTTATTCTGCTAATCCTTCTATGTCGTGGCTTTGCAAGCTGCATCCGAAACACAGCAGGAGAAGAAGAACATAGTCCCTTGCATCCTTCGTTTTACGAAACGCGCTTAGTTTGTCCATGTAGTGCTACTATAGAAACGTGGCTTTGCAATTTGATATATTACATGTAAGGGTGTGCCCGCGATGTATATACATAAAATGGCTCCTTATAAGGTAATATAAACATTTTGGTTCATTTTGTAAGGTATTTCTCCACCATTTACAACCTAGTTTTGTATTGTATATTACATTTTGGTAAATAAATCCTTCAAAATTCTACACACTGTACCTTTAAACAGTGGTTCAAGTGCACACATACAAAAGTTACATCGACCAATGACAAATAAACAATCACATATACAACTATTTTAAAAGTCTACATAGATATATACAGAATACATCTCAAATAGACTATCAAGTATTAAAGTTGTTGTGCTGTTCATCGCCTTCAGTATTTCAAAACTAGACTAAACTAAATGGTTCTCACCATGTCCTCTCAATGTGAACGGTTGAATATGGCGGAGGGGACACTAGCACATTTATTTTGGTTTTGTCCTGTTCTACATGACTTCTGGTTTGACATTTTTAAATAGTTTTCAAAGGTTTATGGAACTAACATTCAACCTGACCACAGCCTGGCTATTTTGGGATAGATCAGTGTTATCAGTGTTTATTAAAAACAATTCTGACCTGAATAGTCGAAGATTCAATGCTTCGATAGGAGGAGCCTGATTCGACTAATCTTCGGAAACTTTCAGAACTTGTCATTCTCTGCACTGAAAGCAAGCGTTTTTGTCAGGAGGAGACGGAGAAAAATTTCATTCACTCTGGTTTTTATCTTGTTTATTTTCCCGTTTATTGTAGCGGTCTGTTCACAGCCTCTTCTGACAGTAAGCAATTCCAAATTCATGTTAACCAAAGATGAGAGAAAATATTCACATGGAGACACAGTACGCTATGACTGTGATGATGGCTATGCATCAATGGGAGAGACCATCTCTAAGTGTGACACACAATCCTGGATTTACCCAGAATGCATTAGTGAGTCAAATTCACAAAAACCTTTGCTGTGAATTTCCATTTTAACTATAAACGAATGTAAAAAAATATATCATTAATCACTATCAACTAATTTACAAACATATTACACACATAGACCACTTCAGACAACATAGCAAAACGCTGGTCCTGAAGTTTTTAACAGTTTTTAACACTATAAAACCAACAAAATTATGTATATCTGAATCAACCCATAAACGAATACCTTGAAGATGTACTCATGCAATATTGTTTGAGTAGGAGTGTGATCGGCAGAGGTGGGTAGAGTAGCCAACACCTTTACTCAAGTAAAAGAAGAGGTAACTAGAGAAATACTCAAGACTTAAAAGTAAAAGTCGCTGTTTCACTCGAGTAAAAACGCATGCAATGAAAACTATTCAAGAAGCTGATAACTCAGTTACTTTCGATCTGACTATATAGTATTCAAAAAATATATATTATTGCCAATATTTTCATATTATATTTATTCATATTTTTCTTATTCTTATGATCATGAACAGATATCTTTACAATATACATACAGAGACTAAAGAATAGACAAACACAGAAGAGACGAGCATTTCTGTAAATTTCATCTAGTCCCACTGTCAATGTAACCTAAACAACCTATTCAGAATAATAAAGTCAAACTAAAGTGAACCCATCCAGAGTTTTGCGTTTACACTGCTGTTAAAGCAAAGGTAACTCACACAGGGTTTCTGCCAATCTCATATTAATCTTGAGTACCTATAGAGTAGTATTGCATACTTCGTATCTTGAAGAGTATTTAGTTTGATCACATTTATAAAAGATAGATACAGCAATATACTATGTAATACGCCCAACTTGTTTTTTGACTATTTGACCATGTTAAGCATGAGAAGACAGCACGTTTAACATTGCAAAGAAGTCAGAATGCATGAAGCACCGTAAAGATTTATATCCATTTCATGCAACGCTCTTTGTGTTCTGCGTGATCATAAGTTTCCCGCTGCTAGGAGTGAGTTACCCGCCGATTCAGATCGGTCTGAGAACTGAACAAAACATTTGAACTGATTCGTGAACCTATTCCAAGGGTTTTGCCAATTGTTCAATAAATGCTGTAAAAGAATCAATCAATTGGGAATCCCCCAGTAAAAAGAGACAACAACCTTGAAATAAACCTTTAGAAATATACTCAAGAGTAAAAGTACACTTTCAATCTCACTTTAAAAGTACATATTTTACAAGATGATCTTTTACAGGTAATATTTATTCAACAAATTCTACATTTCATTTCAGAAGAAGGTAACAAAAGGTAAGTGTATCAATATTCTATTTATGAACTGTAGAAAACAGTTCAAATTGGACGAACATCCGTTTGTTATTTGTTAAGGCTGCATTTGTCCTCCACCACCTTTAATCGAAGATGGAGATTATAACATTGAGCACATGATTGATGAAATCATCACCAAGGTTTTTATACTCTTTTACAGGTGTCAGGATGGGAGATTGGAGACGCCTCCAAAGGGTCCGAGTAAGTCATCTAATACCAAATGAGCCTGAATTTCATCTAAACACATCTGGGAAGTTTTTCAAGGGCCAAGCAAAATAATAATGCAAATGAACAAATAACTAAAGATGATATGAGAATATACCCCAAGTCCGACTTTTAGACATCTAGCATACACTCACAAAATTGTTTGATTGTTTGCTTGCGTGTTAATTTAGTTTTTAACAGAAATCGCTCATTGCAACTTTCATCAGTTAGACGTTGTCTCTCGAAGAGCCTTGCGAATTGACACCAGAGATTTATGAGGAGTACAACATACAACCTCTGCAAAGAAAATATGTAAGACACGGTGAAAGCGTTTAACATGATTGTAAGAATCAATGGACGTTTGGAGTTTTGAGAGGAAAATACACAGATGTGGTGTCGTGCTCTGATGGGAAGATAAAAGTTGATAATAAATGTGAGTACATGTTAGTCTCTTTATACTAAACACAGTGTTCTTACACTCAAAGTTCACATCTGAATGTGTTACAAATGTCTTAAACACAGTTTTATCTCATGCATGTACTCTAAGAGGAAGATTTATAAAGACAGATCATTCAGAGAATCTCAAACTCTTCTCCTCACATGAGTTTCAATCAGGAGAAGAAGCAGTTAATAGTTTACTCAAGTGATCACATTTAACTCTAAAAGTGTTTTGAAACCTTGTCATTTTATAATATTGTTTATAGACACAATTTATTTTTTCTTTTCTTTAGGTGACAAAAGACATTAGACAAAATAAACTCACGTGGACACACTGAGGTAATGCAAGTATGAATGTTCACAATTCATTTTAGAGAAAGTTGTTGAATATTGTTCTATTATTTAATGCACAGAAAATTCAAATGATAAAAAAAAACATGACATCCTTATCAAAGATTTCATTTCTTTTATCAAATTTTGTATAGAATAATTACTAATTTCATCAACATTTTGATGTAAAGGCAAATATTGTTAAAAAAAAAAAATCTGAATGTCTATTTCTATTGAGATTTTAATGTGCAGTGATTTAGAAGATTGTGAAGCTGTTAATACATCTTATGTGTTAATACCTTCAGATTTCTGATGTTACCAAAGCATGAAGATGGACAAACACACAGTGACAATAGCACACAAACACATTTATAACCACTGTTTCCTTAGTGTACACGCTTAACATATAGTTGAATGATTTCATATAATCTTTCTTAAATTGACAGTTTATTATTTTTTAAGAAACACATTACAGGGAGTTAGCGCTTTTCTCCATCATTGAGCAACTTTCCATTTTATGTACACACGTGAGCTTTAGAGCTAAAAGATTCATTTTCGTCGCTCCCTCATAATCAATTTAAGTGTGAAAATGACCCAGATATGATCAGATACTGTATGAGAGAGAATTGAATATCTTTGACCAAAACATGATATTAAATACACTGTTGTGAGCCATGACTGTGTGTGATGGAGTTTTTGTTATCGGGTCAGGTGGAAACATTATGTCATAAGATCACCTAAATGTTAGAATGAATGGCAGAAAAACAAGGGATTCTAACTTTGCTGTGTTGAATAAAAACACATCACAAAAAGAGAGAGTATTAAGCATCTGAAAGATGTGGGATTACAGGGGACATTAGGACATTATGGGGAGGAACAACACTGAGGAGAAAGTTCAGTATGAGTCAATGTTTTTATTCCTGGAGAAGAAGAGAACTGTGATACGTGTATTATGTTTACCTAAACACACATGTGATTTAATTTCATTTGACACGTGTTTGCTTTTATCTGAAGATACTGGTCGTCAAATATTTGCATGACTGAACATTCTTCAATGAACCACAGGACAGATCACAGCGCTGGAAAATGGAGATATATCCAATAATCATCTGTTTGATTTTAGGTTTAAATGCACTTGGATCCTCAAACGCTGCAGGTAGTAAAATGTTTACTTAAATATGACGATTAAAATGTATTCATGAGAAATTATTAGAATCTGTAAAAAACATGTTTGACCTTTCAGACAATTTAGAAACCGCTGCATGAATTTGTTTAATTGACACAGAAAATATCAATTGATTGTTTAGGTAAATGCTTTATTTATGATCATTATTTGCTGACATATAAAGATAGACAGACAAAATTAAACCAGTAGAGAAAACTAGAAATGTGGACATTTTAACTAAATTATGAAAACACAAAATAAAAAAAAGTTGCTGATTTTTCATATGTGAACAGCTGCAGTTAATGTTATAAATTATGCTAAATGTTCAAATCATGTCAAAAACCTATGACTGATACTGTTTGACCTTATTTACCATAGCAGTATGTTGACTTATTGAAATTACTTTTTTGATCCCTAAAGCACTTGAGCTGGTTTCACAGACTGGGTTTATAGACACAGTTCACCCAAAAATAAAAATTCGGTCATCATTTACTTAACGCAGAGTTTTTTCAAACCTGTTTACCTTTCTTTGTATAGGTTAGTTTAATATCTTCTTTGTATTCAACATCAAATATGTATGCACCTTTTTTTTTCAAAATAACGATGCATCTGTTCAACTTCATTCAGAGAAAACATGCACAGTACCTGACATACCACATGGGACTGTTGAGTTACTCAAAGTGTACAAGAAAGATGACACGCTAGAATACAAATGTGATAGGGGATACAAACCCAGACAGGGAACACCAAGATGCACAGAGAATGGCTGGAGTCTAAAGCCGGAGTGTGAAGGTGATGCTCCACTGTTAATAAGAATAAAGTATTCAGAATAATCCATGGAAATGAAAACAAAGTGATATTTTGCAGTAATAATATTTTTTATATTACGTTTAAAATCTGTGTACAGTCAAATTCTCCTCTTACAGTACAAGACAAATCAGAGACCGAAGAATTTTAAAAGAATCTATTCATATTTATTTGATCAAATTGTTAGTTTCTTATTATTATAATCATTTTGCATGTGTCATACAAAGTCAACAGTGCCACAGTCAAATATGTCCTAAAAACAGAGAAGCACAAAGGTGTTAGATCTTCGGCCTAATTTCACCTTGACCCCTGAATATTACTATGTGATGTAACAAATAGTTACAACATTCAGTTAAAGTCATATAAGCTTGACCCCTTTTTTATACTTATTATCAGAAATAACCTGTGAACTCAAGGAAATAAAATATGGAATACAAGCAATTAAACCCGAGGGAAAAACTTTCTTTCGAGCTGGAGAAACTGTGCAAATTATCTGCTCTGAAAGATTCAGGATATTCTGGACAAAAGAAAGCACACAAACATTTAAATGTCAGAATGATGGGCAATGGGACAACAATCCTACTTGTGAGGGTGAGCATACAGAGAAACCTTTTTTGGATTTATAACTTAACTTCTTGTTTTATTCAACAATTCATCTTCTTTCAGAGATTAGATGTGTAATTCCACGTGACAGTCGTCTTTATTCTGCAAGTTACTATTTCTACGGCAATATGAAATTGGATGTGACAAGATCTTACAGGTGTTTGTCTGAATATCGTCAAATGGCAGCCGAGGCCACATGTACAAGAGATGGTTGGAAACCAGATCCACTGTGTGCTGGTACAGTGTGTCTTTCTATCAACTCTCGCTATCTGTTTATTAATCTGTGAACACTATTAATACATCAAATCATTTACATTATAATAATGTGACAAATGTGTTTTCCAGACAATACCTGTGAAGCACCAAACATCCCAAATGCACAGATTGTGAGTCGTAAACGCACTAACTACGATGTCAATACAAGAATACAATACAAATGTCATCCAGGATTTGAACCCGAGCGACTCATAGAAATCACCTGTAATTCTGCAGGCACATGGATAAACAAACAGAACTGCGTTGGTAGGTCATGTTATCATCATTCATCTAAACACCATCAACATCTGCGTATTGATAATAATGTGACTGTATTTATGTACTTCACAGAAAAGGAAGGTTCTTGCACAACACCAATCTTGGAAAATGGGTACATAGACAGAGATCCCTCTACAGAGGACACTATCTTTTATTCATGCAACACGGGTTATAAACCATTAACTGGGAAATGGTGGGGAGCAGCAACATGCATCAATGGCCGTTGGTCAAATGAGCCGAGATGTATCCGTGAGTGTCTTTTGAATGTTGGGCTTACAGAGGAAGAATGTATTTTTTGCCTAGTGTTCAACACTGATATCTAAAGGAAAGAAACGCTGGACAATCTGCAGAAATTGTATGTGCTTCATGATTCAAACCATCACAAAACTCAAGGTAATGTGTCAACAGTAGACGGGAGAAACCAACACTGTAAAATCTAATTAGTTGATCTTACTTAAAAAAGCATGCAGACCGAGTGCCTTAAAAAAACTAAGTAAAATGAAATGGTATTGTTGAGTTCAAGTAACTAAAAATATTAGTTCAGATGTACTCTTGACTTAGTGTGGAGTACTCAGAATGAACTATTATTACCAATTTAAGAATTTCCATTGGATTTATTGCACTGTAAACCCGGACAAGTTTGCAGTACTAAATTCTGAATACTGTATAGCTAGATTAAATTTTACTACAGTTCACATAAATATTATTCTAAAAATGCATAAATTAAACACCTTGATTTGTGCAACACAAAATGAGCAAGAGGAGACTGATCTCAGAACTGTATGCATAGACTATGCTCATTGGTAAAAAAATCACATGAGCTTCGCAGACCCTAATCACATGCACATATCTTCTAAACTGTGGTAACCACTGAAAAATATGTCAAAATCTTCTAAATATCTAAGAGAAGTGAATATTAAACACTATCAAGTCTTTAACTTTACTAAAAACATAAAATAATCATATTTTTAAAAATGTACTCTCCAAATGCAGTCTGGCGCAAAGCATGCTGGGAATCTTTTCTGCGTACAGGCAGGATCTGCTCTCCACTGCCTCTCGCTGGTGTAGTAAAGTAATTGCTTTGATGCCGCTACTTGCTTGATTTGAGTAAAATATACTAAAGGCGAAAAGTAGGTCGTCTTATGTCCCCTGCAAGTACTCGTAACTTTAAAAAACTAGTTAAATGTATACATTTTGACAACTGAGTAAAGTTAACGAATAATTTGTAAGTAAGGACAACAATTAGATTTGAGCATCTTTAATATATAAACTGGCACACAAGTAGCAATAAATAATGTATTTTGTAGGCAAACCTTATGTTGGCTAGACAAAGCTTTGCCCATAAAGTTAGTTTAATAATAGTTTAAAATTAGCTACAAATTAAGCTTTAAAAATGTTAAGTTTGAAAAACTGTTTAAGCATAAAGATACCACATGTTAACATTGTGTTAAACTGATTAAACATGTAGTAAACAAGATTACATCAATGATAGTGTCTAAAGCATAAAGCTAACATGTTTTCACATGATGCTAGCATGATACTACCATGATATAGCATGATGCTAAAATTAGTGAACAAATTAGAGCAAACCCCATGTCTCCACAATGTTCAGAAAAAGAGATGTGGGTGTTGCTAAACTGTGTCTAGGGAACTCTGTTTGGTTGCTAGGGAGTGGATTTGCAGCTGCTAATGTCTCTATGACACAGGGGTACAACCTACAGTAGATTTTTATTGTGTCATTTTACAGAGTTTGCCAGCGGCTTTTATTGTGGCAGCCCACATGTTTCTACGAAATCCTCACACAGAGCTTTGACTCAAAGTTTGGTGCAATGTTAAGTCTATGGGATTTTCTGCCTGCTCTACGAACATCATACGGCCGATTGCAAAAAAAGTCATAGTATGTCAGACCCTGTGTTTTTATCTTTTTCAAGTGGATGAAGAGGGTTGCGTCAGTCCTCCAAAAGTTGAAAACGCAGTCATCATCTCTAAACCTCAAGAATGGTATTCATATGGATCCCATGTAATCTACAGATGTCAAACACATTTCACAATAAAGGGGAATAGCAGAGTTTCTTGCCACAAAACAGCTTGGGACGAAGCACCAAAGTGTGAAGGTGAGCTTTCAGAGGGGTTGGCATCTCTTCAAATAGTCAAATAGCCACTATAGTAGGAAATATTTACATAGATTAACAGCACTATAAAAATGTGAGAAAGCGTTTCAATCCTTTCTCTCAAATATAAATAAAAATATCAGTCAAAATAATGTTTGCATAAAACTTTTTTTAGAGAGATCACCAACTGTTTGTTTAAAGCCTCTTCTGACGGTAAACAATTGCAAACTTATTGATGAAACACAAGATGAGAGGAAATATTCTCATGGAGACACAATACGCTATGAGTGTGATGATGGCTATGAATCTATGGACGAGACCATCGCTAAGTGTGATGGACAAACTTGGATTTACCCAGAATGCATTCGTGAGTAAAATTCACAAAAACCTTTGCCACGAATTTCAATTTCATTTGTATAAAGAAATGTATAGAGATTGTATACTGTACATACATGCATTGCTTTTTAAATGTTAATGTCTGTAAATCTTTTTACATGTTACATTGGTCAAAAACTACATTTTCATTACAGGAAAAGCTCAGTGTACCAAACCGACAAAGAACTTGCAGTATGTGACCCTGTTAGATGAGAAAAATCTATTCAACAACTTTGAAACTTTGAGATACAAGTGCAATAAACCATATGACAAAATTCCAGGAGGAACTTTGACTTGTAGAGATGAAAAATGGATTGGAACGATTGGCTGCACAAGTTAGTTAACACAACATCTAACAAACACATTTACTTATCAAAGATGCAAACCATACACGTCAACACTCCCATTGTGGCCGGGAGTCTCCTGTTTTTCACACCCAACTCCCGCCACCCTCTCATTTTGGTATTTTTCCTTCAAAAGTCCTGAACCGATGGGGAAAGAAAGCATTTGAAGTGTGTTGTGTTCTGCAGACACATCCGATTAAAATATGTATTGTTTATTTCTTATATTTCCCGTATTGTGATCAGTGTTTTCAATATGCATCATACATCCATATAAATAAAAAAACTTTATGCTAACTAATCCAGAACCTCAGAGATGACGTATTATTGCAGGAAAACTTGGAAGTAAGTGCAGCGCTGGTTCCCTCGATCGAAAGCCTGAACATTTTCCCATAGACTTTTGGAATATCGCCCAAAATAAGCTCTGTGATTATCAAAGGTTTATGATGTTTACAAATTTCTTTACAAGTGAACACAATATTTTTTAAGCCGAAATATAATTGACAAGAGTAAAAACCTTACAAACCTTATAAACAGACGACACTTACGTACTCTTTCAAACTTTATTTAAAATGTTTGCCCTGCTGAGTTATTACTCCGTGAATGAATCTGCATCTACGTTTTAAGAGATTTGTGCCTGTTGCATTATTTATGAGCTTAATATATAAAATGACGTCTAATGCTGGGTTCACACCAAACACAAACAATCTCATTCCACCAAAAGTTTGTTCTTTTCTCAACCACCAGAACACCCTTTCAACCCCCATCACCTAAACCCGATCATGGGTCTCCAGGATTTTGGTTTTAAATTTGTATCATTGTTTAGTTTATTGTATGTATAATCTGTTCGTTCAATTTAAAATCAATTTATGTTGTATATTGTAATTTATGTACAATGTTTAATACTGTGATTTCATTAGGCAGCATTTGTCCTCCACCACCTGAAATTGAAAATGGAGATTTTATCACTAAGGATATGACCGGTGAGGTCATCATGGAGGTAACATACTCTTGCCAATCTTACTATGTGCTGAATGAACAGAGAAAACATTACAGGTGTAGAGATGGGAGATGGGAAACCCCTCCAAAATGTCTGAGTAAGTCATCCAATACTAAATTATTCTCAATCCCGTTATAAAGTTTTATTCAGTATCTTTAAATCAGTTTGTTCCTCTCTTAGAGCCATGCAAACTTACAGATGAGATTTATACTGATTACAATATACAACCCATCAGAGTTAACTACGTGAAGCACAGTGATCGAGAGATTTCATTTAAATGTAATGAGGGATGGAATTCTGGAGATTGGAAAAGATCAGATTATGTGAAGGGAACATGCTCTGATGGGAAGATAAATATACATAAAAAATGTGAGTACATGTTAGTCTGTTTTCACTTCACACATTAATGACAGAGCTGTAGTCACACTGGACATCTGAATGTGTTTTATCAAAGATCAATTCTGCATTTTATTAAGTAATATATTACCCTGATAAGTTTACCCACAGTACCCACAATAATATTGTGTTTATCCTTTTCTTTAGGTCATACAGAAAATTGGACAGGCTAAGGTGAACACTGAGGTAATGTAACAATGAGAGTTCACAATGCAGTTTAGAGAAATGTAGAAGTGAAACATTTACGCCAACCAACCTGTAATGATGTATTTACTGTTTCATAATATCTTGTGTTTAGACCTGAAGATTTCTGATGTAACCAAAGCATGAAGATGGACAGACACACAGAGACGAGAACACATAAATGCATCTATGTTGCTGCAATCTACATGTTTATCAAACAGTTTCATGGTTAAAATAATCTTAAATAATATAAAATTCTCACTTCAGAATAAAGATTCACATTTAAACTGTTGCAGTGGTTTGGTTTATCATTCAGTCATTTTCTACTTTTATTTACAACATATAATTTTGCTGAGTTCACATTGAGCGATTTTCAAAGTCTTTTCATCACTGCTCTTTTCACAATGCATGACTATGTGAGGAGCATTCAGTTGCTGCAGTGTTCACATTGAACGATTGATCGGCGACAGGAGATTCCTCACTGAATGACTTTATAATAGGTCAGAGTCGGTGACAACTGTCTGGTCAACAAACAATGTTTCACAACAAAGCGTACGCGAGAAGTGATACGTGATATCATAGTTCTTGCGTGACATTGGAAGCCATACTTGCTGATGTTGTTGTCAAATGATAGCAGCCATTATCGGTGGAGTTGATAATTGCAATCTACGTCTCACAGGCGAACAACAGACTGAAGTTACGGACACAGGACAGAGATGTCGTCGTCTGAGACAGCCGAGAGTAACCTTTACAAGTCAAGTGACGAGGCTTATTTACAAAGAAAAATAAATAAAATTTACTTAATAATATTCATTGTAACGATTAGAGTAAATGATGAATTGTTACTTGTTTAACTATGTGTCTGTGATTTATTCGCTTATTTTGCACATCATTTTTTGGCACGGTAACTTCTTTCATAATTTACAGCCTATTGAAACCGTTGCTAATGCTAAAGGCTTGTAATCTAACCACGAAAGTCTTATCAGACGTTTTTCTCATCATCACAGAGTCAATCAGAGGACTTAACACAGGTTGTAAGAGGGAGAGGGAGAGGGCGGAGAGGTAGGGGTGTTGGAGATGCAGGGAGGGCGAGGAGATGCAGAGGAGCTAACATTACCCAGGAGGACCACACAAGAAAGGATGTGCAAGCTAAGCAGTATTATAATATAACTTACACCCAATTTATTCCAATTATGATTGTAAAAATGATTTCTAACTTGATTTGCATTGCCATGCAACAAGGACTTATAGTACAATTACAAAATGCTAAAAATTTTCAAGGAAAAACTCGACATCTCTTGATGATCAGCTCGTTTATTAGCTTAAGCTATCAAACAAACACTTCACTTATATAGCGGAAATTAGACAAACTTACCGGTCCAGCAGAAGACTGGTAACTTCGACGACGCTTAGCAAACCCTTTCCCTGCTTCAGTGCCCTCCATTTGGCAAAAGACACGCTGATAATTATTCAGGTTTTCTGTCGTTTTTGTCTCGACTTCGCCTTGCTGCATCGTATTTTCTCTTTTTGACGACACAGATTGACGCTCTGTCGGCTCTTGTGCAGAGTATGTGTTGTCCGCCATTAGCACAAATAACAAATAATCGTTTCTATTTCTAATATAAAACACGACAAGTAAGTGTGTTATTGTTCTTCCTCTTATTCTGCTAATCCTTCTATGTCGTGGCTTTGCAAGCTGCATCCGAAACACAGCAGGAGAAGAAGAACATAGTCCCTTGCATCCTTCGTTTTACGAAACGCGCTTAGTTTGTCCATGTAGTGCTACTATAGAAACGTGGCTTTGCAATTTGATATATTACATGTAAGGGTGTGCCCGCGGTGTATATACATAAAATGGCTCCTTATAAGGTAATATAAACATTTTGGTTCATTTTGTAAGGTATTTCTCCACCATTTACAACCTAGTTTTGTATTGTATATTACATTTTGGTAAATAAATCCTTCAAAATGCTACACACTGTACCTTTAAACAGTGGTTCAAGTGCACACATACAAAAGTTACATCGACCAATGACAAATAAACAATCATTTATACAACTATTTTAAAAGTCTACATAGATATATACAGAATACATCTCAAATAGACTATCAAGTATTAAAGTTGTTGTGCTGTTCATCGCCTTCAGTATTTCAAAACTAGACTAAACTAAATGGTTCTCACCATGTCCTCTCAATGTGAACGGTTGAATATGGCGGAGGGGACACTAGCACATTTATTTTGGTTTTGTCCTGTTCTACATGACTTCTGGTTTGACATTTTTAAATAGTTTTCAAAGGTTTATGGAACTAACATTCAACCTGACCACAGCCTGGCTATTTTGGGATAGATCAGTGTTATCAGTGTTTATTAAAAACAATTCTGACCTGAATAGTCGAAGATTCAATGCTTCGATAGGAGGAGCCTGATTCGACTAATCTTCGGAAACTTTCAGAACTTGTCATTCTCTGCACTGAAAGCAAGCGTGCGTGTCAGGAGGAGACGGAGAAAAATTTCATTCACTCTGGTTTTTATCTTGTTTATTTTCCCGTTTATTGTAGCGGTCTGTTCACAGCCTCTTCTGACAGTAAGCAATTCCAAATTCATGTTAACCAAAGATGAGAGAAAATATTCACATGGAGACACAGTACGCTATGAGTGTGATGATGGCTATGCATCAATGGGAGAGACCATCTCTAAGTGTGACACACAATCCTGGATTTACCCAGAATGCATTAGTGAGTCAAATTCACAAAAACCTTTGCTGTGAATTTCCATTTTAACTATAAACGAATTTAAAAAAATATATCATTAATCACTATCAACTAATTTACAAACATATTACACACATAGACCACTTCAGACAACATAGCAAAACGCTGGTCCTGAAGTTTTTAACAGTTTTTAACACTATAAAACCAACAAAATTATGTATATCTGAATCAACCTATAAACGAATACCTTGAAGATGTACTCATGCAATATTGTTTGAGTAGGAGTGTGATCGGCAGAGGTGGGTAGAGTAGCCAACACCTTTACTCAAGTAAAAGAAGAGGTAACTAGAGAAATACTCAAGACTTAAAAGTAAAAGTCGCTGTTTCACTCGAGTAAAAACGCATGCAATGAAAAACTATTCAAGAAGCTGATAACTCCGTTACTTTTGATCTGATTATATAGTATTCAAAAAATATATATTATTGCCAATATTTTCATATTATATTTATTCATATTTTTCTTATTCTTATGATCATGAACAGATATCTTTACAATATACATACAGAGACTAAAGAATAGACAAACACAGAAGAGACGAGCATTTCTGTAAATTTCATCTAGTCCCACTGTCAATGTAACCTACACAACCTATTCAGAATAATAAAGTCAAACTAAAGTGAACCCATCCAGAGTTTTGCGTTTACACTGCTGTTAAAGCAAAGGTAACTCACACAGGGTTTCTGCCAATCTCATATTAATCTTGAGTACCTATAGAGTAGTATTGCATACTTCGTATCTTGAAGAGTATTTAGTTTGATCACATTTATAAAAGATAGATACAGCAATATACTATGTAATACGCCTAACTTGTTTTTTGACTATTTGACAATGTTAAGCATGAGAAGACAGCACGTTTAACATTGCCGAGAAGTCAGAATGCATGAAGCACCGTATAGATTCATATCCATTTCATGCAACGCTCTTTGTGTTCTGCGTGATCATAAGTTTCCCGCTGCTAGGAGTGAGTTACCCGCCGATTCAGATCGGTCTGAGAACTGAACAAATCATTTGAACTGATTCGTGAACCTATTCCAAGGGTTTTGCCAATTGTTCAATAAATGTTGTAAAAGAATCAATCAATTGGGAATGCCCCAGTAAAAAGAGACAACAACCTTGAAATAAACCTTTAGAAATATACTCAAGAGTAAAAGTACACTTTCAATCTCACTTTAAAAGTACATATTTTACAAGATGATCTTTTACAGGTAATATTTATTCAACAAATTCTACATTTCATTTCAGAAGAAGGTAACAAAAGGTAAGTGTATCAATATTCTATTTATGAACTGTAGAAAACAGTTCAAATTGGACAAACATCCGTTTGTTATTTGTTAAGGCTGCATTTGTCCTCCACCACCTTTAATCGAAGATGGAGATTATAACATTGAGCACATGATTGATGAAATCATCACCAAGGTTTCATACTCTTTTACAGGTGTCAGGATGGGAGATTGGAGACGCCTCCAAAGGGTCCGAGTAAGTCATCTAATACCAAATGAGTCTGAATTTCATCTAAACACATCTGGGAAGTTTTTCAAGGGCCAAGCAAAATAATAATGCAAATTAACAAATAACTAAAGATGATATGAGAATATACCCCAAGTCCGACTTTTAGACATCTAGCAAACACTCACAAAATTGTTTGTTTGTTTGCTTGCGTGTTAATTTAGGTTTTAACAGAAATCGCTCATTGCAACTTTCATCAGTTAGACGTTGTCTCTCGAAGAGCCTTGCAAATTGACACCTGAGATTTATGAGGAGTACAACATACAACCTCTGCAAAGAAAATATGTAAGACACGGTGAAAGCGTTTAACATGATTGTAAGAATCAATGGATGTTTGGAGTTTTGAGAGGAAAATACACAGATGTGGTGTCGTGCTCTGATGGGAAGATAAAAGTTGATAATAAATGTGAGTACATGTTAGTCTCTTTATACTAAACACAGTG
This sequence comes from Triplophysa dalaica, assembly GCF_015846415.1. NCBI lineage: Eukaryota > Metazoa > Chordata > Actinopteri > Cypriniformes > Nemacheilidae > Triplophysa > Triplophysa dalaica. The sequence goes on from NC_079551.1 coordinate 11,477,597, forward strand.
TTCTTACACTCAAAGTTCACATCTGAATGTGTTACAAATGTCTTAAACACAGTTTTATCTCATGCATGTACTCTAAGAGGAAGATTTATAAAGACAGATCATTCAGAGAATCTCAAACTCTTCTCCTCACATGAGTTTCAATCAGGAGAAGAAGCAGTTAATAGTTTACTCAAGTGATCACATTTAACTCTAAAAGTGTTTTGAAACCTTGTCATTTTATAATATTGTTTATAGACACAATTTATTTTTTCTTTTCTTTAGGTGACAAAAGACATTAGACAAAATAAACTCACGTGGACACACTGAGGTAATGCAAGTATGAATGTTCACAATTCATTTTAGAGAAAGTTGTTGAATATTGTTCTATTATTTAATGCACAGAAAATTCAAATGATAAAAAAAAACATGACATCCTTATCAAAGATTTCATTTCTTTTATCAAATTTTGTATAGAATAATTACTAATTTCATCAACATTTTGATGTAAAGGCAAATATTGTTAAAAAAAAAAAATCTGAATGTCTATTTCTATTGAGATTTTAATGTGCAGTGATTTAGAAGATTGTGAAGCTGTTAATACATCTTATGTGTTAATACCTTCAGATTTCTGATGTTACCAAAGCATGAAGATGGACAAACACACAGTGACAATAGCACACAAACACATTTATAACCACTGTTTCCTTAGTGTACACGCTTAACATATAGTTGAATGATTTCATATAATCTTTCTTAAATTGACAGTTTATTATTTTTTAAGAAACACATTACAGGGAGTTAGCGCTTTTCTCCATCATTGAGCAACTTTCCATTTTATGTACACACGTGAGCTTTAGAGCTAAAAGATTCATTTTCGTCGCTCCCTCATAATCAATTTAAGTGTGAAAATGACCCAGATATGATCAGATACTGTATGAGAGAGAATTGAATATCTTTGACCAAAACATGATATTAAATACACTGTTGTGAGCCATGACTGTGTGTGATGGAGTTTTTGTTATCGGGTCAGGTGGAAACATTATGTCATAAGATCACCTAAATGTTAGAATGAATGGCAGAAAAACAAGGGATTCTAACTTTGCTGTGTTGAATAAAAACACATCACAAAAAGAGAGAGTATTAAGCATCTGAAAGATGTGGGATTACAGGGGACATTAGGACATTATGGGGAGGAACAACACTGAGGAGAAAGTTCAGTATGAGTCAATGTTTTTATTCCTGGAGAAGAAGAGAACTGTGATACGTGTATTATGTTTACCTAAACACCCATGTGATTTAATTTCATTTGACACGTGTTTGCTTTTATCTGAAGATACTGGTCGTCAAATATTTGCATGACTGAACATTCTTCAATGAACCACAGGACAGATCACAGCGCTGGAAAATGGAGATATATCCAATAATCATCTGTTTGATTTTAGGTTTAAATGCACTTGGATCCTCAAACGCTGCAGGTAGTAAAATGTTTACTTAAATATGACGATTAAAATGTATTCATGAGAAATTATTAGAATCTGTAAAAAACATGTTTGACCTTTCAGACAATTTAGAAACCGCTGCATGAATTTGTTTAATTGACACAGAAAATATCAATTGATTGTTTAGGTAAATGCTTTATTTATGATCATTATTTGCTGACATATAAAGATAGACAGACAAAATTAAACCAGTAGAGAAAACTAGAAATGTGGACATTTTAACTAAATTATGAAAACACAAAATAAAAAAAAGTTGCTGATTTTTCATATGTGAACAGCTGCAGTTAATGTTATAAATTATGCTAAATGTTCAAATCATGTCAAAAACCTATGACTGATACTGTTTGACCTTATTTACCATAGCAGTATGTTGACTAATTGAAATTACTTTTTTGATCCCTAAAGCACTTGAGCTGGTTTCACAGACTGGGTTTATAGACACAGTTCACCCAAAAATAAAAATTCGGTCATCATTTACTTAACGCAGAGTTTTTTCAAACCTGTTTACCTTTCTTTGTATAGGTTAGTTTAATATCTTCTTTGTATTCAACATCAAATATGTATGCACCTTTTTTTTTCAAATAACGATGCATCTGTTCAACTTCATTCAGAGAAAACATGCACAGTACCTGACATACCACATGGGACTGTTGAGTTACTCAAAGTGTACAAGAAAGATGACACGCTAGAATACAAATGTGATAGGGGATACAAACCCAGACAGGGAACACCAAGATGCACAGAGAACGGCTGGAGTCTAAAGCCGGAGTGTGAAGGTGATGCTCCACTGTTAATAAGAATAAAGTATTCAGAATAATCCATGGAAATGAGAA